>NC_138978.1:30851739-31509893 GCF_964341445.2 Mesoplodon mirus | reverse complement strand
AAGCCAAAGATACTACAAGAAAACTAAAGACCAACATCCCTTAGGAACACTGAAGAAAAAACCCTTAAAATACTAGCAAACAAATTCAGCAGCATATTAAAAGAATTATATACCATGACTAAGTAGAATTTATTCCTAGATTGCAAAGATGGTTCAACATATGAAAATGGATCAACAAAATATAACACAACAACAGAATGGAAAAAAATTACCTAATCATCTCAATTGATGCAGAAAAAAATTTTTTTTTGAAAAAATATAATACCATTTCATGATAAAACACTCAATAAACTAAGAATAAAAGGACACTATCTTGGGACTTCCCTGGTGGTCCAGTGGCTAAGATTCCACACTCCGAATACAGGGGACCCGGGTTCAATCCCTGGTCAAGGATCTAGATCCCACATTCTACAACTAAGAGTTCGCATGCTGCAACTAAAAGATCCCTCAGGCCACAACGAAGGTCCCGTACATGGCAACAAAGATCCCACATGCCACAACTAAGCGCCGGCGCGGCCAAATAAATATTTCTAAAAATTGTTTTTAAAAAAGTGCACTATCTCAACATAATAAAAGCCACACATAAAAACCCACAGCAGGGCTTCCCTGGTGGCGCAGTGGTTTAGAGTCCGCCTGCTGATGCAGGGGACGGGTTCGTGCCCCGGTCCAGGAAGATCCCACATGCCGTGGAGCAGCTGGGCCAGTGAGCCATGGCCACTGAGCCTGCACGTCCGGAGCCTGTGCTCCGCAATGGGAGAGGCCACAGCAGTGAGAGGCCCGCGTACCGCAAAAAGAAAAAAAAAAAAAAAAAAAACCCACAGCAAACATCACACCAAATGGTGAAATATTGAAAGCTTTTCCTCTACTAACAGGAATAAGGCGAGGATACCCACACTTACCACTTACTTACAACATAGTAATGGAAGTCCTAGATAGCAAGAAAAAGAATTCAAAGGCATCCAAATTGGAAAGGAAGAAATAAAAATTTTTCAGATGATGATTCAGATGCTATGTTAAATGTAGGAAACCTTACAGATTATACACACACAAATTATTTTTAGAATAAATGAATTCAGCAAAGTAGCACAAAATACAAAGCCAATACACAAATATCAGTAGTCAGTTGCATTTCTATACACTAATAATGAATAACTTGAAAAGGAAATTACAAAAATGATTCTATTTACAATAGCATCAGAAAGAAAACCATACCCAGAAATTCATTTAACCAAGGAAGTGAAAAAATTATACAATGAAAACTATAAAACATTTCTTAAAGAAAGTAAATAAGACAAATAAATGGAAATACATGGTGTTTTCATGGGCTGGAAAACTTAATATTGTTAAAATATCAATACTACCCAAAGCAATCAGATTCAATGCAATCCCTATCAAAATTCCAGTGACTTTTTTTTTCAGAACTAGAATAAACCATCCCAAAATTCATATGGAATCTCAAGGGACCCCAAATAACCAGAACAGTCCTGAAAGAAAGGACAAGGCTGGAGGACTCACACTTCCTGATCTTAAAACGTACTACAAAGCTACAGTAATCAAAACAGTGTGGTACTGGCATAAGACAGACATACAGACCGATCGAACAAGGAGCTCAGAAAAAAACCCTCAGGTATGTGGTCAAATAATTTCAACAAGGCTGTGCCAATATCATTCAATGGGGAAAGGACAATCTTCAACAAATGATTGGAAAATTGGATCTCCACATGCAAAGGAATGAAGTTGGACCCTTAAGTTGGACCCTTATCTCACACCACATGTAAAAGTTACCTCAAAAGAGATCAAAAACCTAAAAGTAAGACCTAAAACATAAAATTATTAGAAGAAAACATACAGCAAAAGCTTCATGACACTGCATTTGACAATGACTTCTTGGATATGACACCAAATGCACGGGCAACAGAAGAATAAACAAATTAGACTTCATGAGAGTTTTAAAATTTTGTGCATCAAAAGACAGTATCAACAGAGTAAAAAGACAACTCACAGGGCTTCCCTGGTGGCGTAGTGGTTGAGAATCTGCCTGTTAATCTGCCTGCTAAGGGGACATGGGTTCGAGCCCTGGTCTAGGAGGATCCCACATGTCGCGGAGCAACTGGGCCCGTGAGCCACAATTACTGAGCCTGCGCGTCTGGAGCCTGTGCTGCGCAACAAGAGAGGCCGCAACAGTGAGAGGCCCACGCACTGCAATGAAGAGTGGCCCCTGCTTGCCACAACTAGAGAGAGCCCTCGCACAGAAACGAAGACCCAACACAGCAAAAATAAATAAAATAAATTAATAAACTCCTACTCCCAACACCTTAAAAAAAAAAAAGACAATTCACAGAATGGGTTAAAATACAGCTGACCCTTGAACAACACAGATTTGATCTGTATGGGTTTACTTACACATGAATTTTTTCAACAGTACATACTACAGTACTACACGTATATGGAGAAACCACAGATACAGAGGGACAACTATGAATTACATAGGGATGTTCAACTGCATGGAGGGTTGATGCCCCAACGCCCATGTTGTTCAAGGGTCAACTGTACTTACAAATCTTCTGGTAAGGGATTAACATCGAGAATATATATAAAACTCCTAAAACCCAACAAAAAACCACCCCAATTCAATAAGGGGCAAAGGGGACTTCCCTGGAAGTCGAGTGGTTAAGACTCCGCGCTTCCACTGCAGGAGCCATGGGTTGAATCCCTGGTTGGGGAACTAAGATTCCACATAATGTGTGGCACCACCAAAAAATAAAATTTGATTAAAAAGGTGGGGGGGAAGGGACTTGAACACACATTTCTCCCAAGAAGATATATAAATGGCCAATAAGCATAAGAAAAGATGATCAACGTCTCTATTATTTGGGAAACGAAAATGAAAACTACAATGAGGGGACTTCCCTGGTGGTGCAGTGGTTAGGAATCCACCTGCCAATGCACGGAACATGGGTTTGAGCCCTGGTCCGAGAAGACCCCAGATGCCATGGAGCAACTAAGCCCATGCACCACAACTACTGAGCCTATGCTCTAGAGCCCAGGCTCTAGAATCTCCGGTCAGGGAACTAAGAATTCGCAAGCAGTGTGGCGCAGCCAAAAAAAAAAAAAAAAAAAAGTGTTATCAAGTGTTACAGTCTCTAAATACCATTTCTGAACAAAAGGAACCAGGACTCCTGGGAGTAATAGCTGATTTCAGATCTACAGCAGAGAATATACAGATGACGCTGCTTCATCTTGCACCAGAAAGCAAGTATAATACCAAAGACTACTGAAGTCATGACAAAACGACTAAAGAGCTAATTGAGTAGGCTTTTACTGACCAAAGACATTCAACAGACTGACATACAATGCAATAAATAATACATAAATCCATTTTTAATGACTGAACAGGATAGCTCCCTCATCCCCCCACCCCGAAAAAACAACCTTCAACCGTCATTTGTGGAGGCTGTGGAGGCATCAACTCATTCTTAAAAATGATAAATACAAGAATAAAGTATTTATCTTGTCTTTTCTGTATTAACAATATTTCAAGGTAATAAGGAAACAAGGAAGCTAATTGACAATAAAAAATTTTTCTCTATAAAATAATCACAGCTAACAGATACCAGAAAAATAAAAGAATTAGGAAACCATCATTTTATAACCCCTAATGAAATAGTGAATCAAGAACTAATCAATGAACAATAAAACTATTAGGTCAAGGACTTCCCTGGTGGGCCAATGGTTAAGAATCGCCTTCCAGGGCCTCCCTGGTGGCGCAGTGGTTGAGAGTCCGCCTGCCGATGCAGGGGATACGGGTTCGTGCCCCGGTCTGGGAGGATCCCATATGCCGCGGAGCGGCTGGGCCCGTGAGCCATGGCCGCTGGGCCTGCGCATCCGGAGCCTGTGCTCCGCAACGGGGGAGGCCACAACAGTGAGAGGCCCGCATACCGCAAAAAGAAAAAAAAAAAAAAAGAATCGCCTTCCAGGGACTTCCCTGGTGCAGCAGTGGTTAAGAATCCACCTGCCAATGCAGGGGACATGGGTTCAATCCCTGGTCCGGGAAGATCCCACACACTGCATAACAACTAAGCCCGTGCACCATACCTTCTGAGCCTGCGCTCTAGAGCCCGTGAGCCACAACTACTGAGCCCATGCACCACAACTACTGAAGCCTGCGTGCCTAGAGCCTATGCTCCGCAACAAGAGAAGCCACCGTACAACAAGAGAAGCCACTGTAATGAGAAACCCGCACACCACAACAAAGAGTAGCCTCTGCTTGCCTCAACTAGAGAGAGCCCGCACGCAGCAACGAAGACCCAGTGCAGCCAAAAATAAATAAATAAATAAATTTTTATTAAAAGGGAGAAAATTTTAAAGTGTTTCTTTAAAAATTAAAAAAAAAGATCCACCTTCCAATGCAGGAGACGGGGGTTTGATCCCTGCTCGGGGAACTAAGAACCTACATGCCGTGAGGCAATTAAGCCCTCTTGCCACAACTACTGAGCCCACGCACTCTGGAGCCGTGCACAACACCTAGAGAGAAGCCTGCACACCGCAACAAAGAGCCTGCGTGACACAAAAGATCCCTCATTCTGCAATGAAGATCCTGCATGCCGCAACTAAGACCCAAGGCAGCCAAAAATAAAATTAAAAAAACAAAAAACAACCATTAGGTCAAAACTGAAGGGGAATTTCTTAATATATGGATTAGGCTGACACCACCTGAACTAGGATAAACATCACTAAAAGTGTCGTGTTTCCAGTAGGGGTGTCGTAGGAAGAATACAGCACCACCTAGAACTCTATGGGAAAAAAAAAATTTTTGAACCTGAATCCAATCATACTTCTAACAGCTTACAGGGAACATAAGGATGGAGGAACATGTTCAATGACACCAGGATATAACCAGCAAAACCCAGAATGTAGGAAATGCTGCAAAACGAATCAAACAGTGTCTTCTAAAAATAAATGGCACTTTTTTTTAAATGGGGGAGATTTACTGATGAAAAGAGGCTGAAGAGACACAGCAACCCAAAGACCTTGTTTTAGAAACACACGAATCTCATTTAAGCTCCTAACTTTTTGAAATAAACAGTTTCAACAACTGAACAGAGTATTAGGTGATATTAAGGAATTACTGCTGATTTTATTAAGTGTGATAATATTATTTAGGATTATGATTTGTAAAAAAAAGATTCATCTTTTAGAAATACATACTTTACGTATTCATAGGTGAAAAGAAATATATTCAGGATTTGCTTTAAAATTTTATAGGCAAAGAAATGTGGCAGGAATCGATGAAACAAGAGGCAGAAAATTGATGACTCTTAAAAAAGATGAATAATGAATACATGAGCATTAGTTGAACAATTCGTTTATATTTGAAAATTTTCATAACAAAGGTGAAAAAAAGTAGTAATCAAGTAGAAACCTCTTAAACACAGTTGTATTCCTCACACTAAACAAGCAGCTTTTTTCCAAATAAAACTTCTTACAACAACCCTAAAAATAATTATTTGGGGGCCTTTCTGTATTCTTTCCTTCCAACAAATGGCAACGAAATGAATAAAGCAAATCTTCTTTTGTTAATAGACACAGGACCCTTTTTTACTTTTCATTATGGTCAAATACTCTTCCAATTAAAATGAAATTATTTTCCATATATAAAAATTACAGTTAAAAAAGTACTTACTTCTCTAATACATATATTAAGGCATCAAACGTGAAGAAAAACTGAAGGTCAGTAAACACGCATATTTTCTATAACTATCTTTAGAGAAGCATTTCAACTTTGACATAAATTCATGAAAACTCATATGAAGATCATATAAAAAAAGCAAAGAAGTTACTAAGATATATTGGAATTTGAGAACTTCCAAAAACATCAGTCAATTTCAGGAGAAAAAAGGGGATGAATAAAAGAATAATTGGAGGAAACATTTCCTTCTAAAATAATTCAAGTGTCACATAGAATGGAATGTAAGAAAAGAAAAGAGTAATGTTCACTCCCAGTTCCTGGCAATGACTTCTAAGGCTTCCATGACATTACCCTTGGTTCTTACTCTTTCCCCTTTGCTTTTAGAAATCACCACCTGGTGTATTTCATGTGCACTAACCTACTGAAAACTACTAAGACTTAGAGTGTCTTTATTTCCATTTTACCCATAAAGAAACACAAACCATGTTACTGGTAAGGACCAGAGCCAAATTCTACTGCCAGTGGTTCCTACTCTGCAATCTTCCACTTTCTCCCTCAATTCTATTTCAAAAGGTCTAGGATAGATAGAAACTGAATGGGGACTTCCCTGGTGGCACAGTGGTTAAGAATCCGCCTGCCAATGCAGGGCACATGGGTTTGATCCCTGGTCTGGGAAGATCCCACATGCCTCGGAGGAACTAAGCCCATGCACCACAACTACTGAGCCTGTGCTCTAGAGCCCGTGAGCCACAACTACTGAGCCCGCATGCCACAACTACTGAAGCCCAAGCGCCTAGAGCCCATGCTCCACAACAAGAAAAGCCACCGCAATGAGAAGGGCGCACACGACAATGAAGAAGAGCCCCCATTCGCCGCAACTACAGAAAGCCCTCACGCAGCAACAAAGACCCAGTGCAGTCAACATAAATAAATAAACAAATAGAGTTGTTATTTAAAAAAAGAAAGAAGATATACTGTGTTCTTCGGTAGAAATAATCAATATTGTTAAAATAACCATACTACCCAAGGCAATCTACAGATTCAGTGCAATCCCTATCAAATTACCAATGGTATCTTTCACAGAACTACAACAAATAATTTTAAAATTCGTATGGAAACACAAAAGACCCCAAATAGCCAAAACAACCTTGAGAAGGAAAAAGGGAGCTGAAAGAATCACGCTCCCTGACTTTAGACTATACTACAAAGCTACAGCAATCAAACAGATTTTTAAAAAAAGACACACAGATCAATGGAACAGGATAAAGAGCCCAGAAATATACCCATGTACTTATGGTCAATTAATCTAAGACAAAGGAAATAAGAATGTACAGTGGAAAAAGACTGTCTCTTCAGTAAGTGGCACTGGGAAAACTGGACAGCTACATGTAAAACAATGAAATTGGAACATTCTCTAACACCATACACAAAAATAAACTCAAAATGGACTGAAGACCTAAGTGTTAGACCAGATACTAAACTCCTAGAGGAAAGCATAGGCAGAACACTTTTCACATAAATTGCAGCAATAATTTTTTTGGAACCATCTCCTAGAATAATGGAAACAAAAACTAAAATAAATAAATGGAACCTAATTAAACTTAAAAGCTTTTGCAGATCAAAGGAAACCATAAACAAAATGAAAAGAAAACCTATGGAATAGGTGAAAATATTTGCAAATGATGCAACTGACAAGGGATTAATTTCCAAAATTTACAAACAGCTCAGACTGCTCAATACCAAAGAAACAAACAAACAAAAAATTGAAAAATGGGCAGGGACTTCCCAGGTGGTCCAGTGGTTAAGAACCCATCTTCCAATGCAGGGGACACGGATTCAATCCCTGCTCAGGGAATTAAGATCCCACATGCCGTGGGGTAACTAAGCCTACATGTCACAACTACTGAGCCTGCACACTCTGGAGCCCACGCCCCACAACTAGAGAGAAGCCCGCACACCACAACGAAAGATCCCACATGCTGAAACTAAGATCCCGATGCTGCAACTAAGATCCAATGCAGCCAAATAAATAAAAAACAACAACAAAAAATAATGGGCAAAAAACCTAAATAGACATTTCTTCAAAGAAGACATACAGATGGCCAACAGGCACATGAAAAGATGCTCCACATCACTAAGAAAAATGCAAATCTAAACTACAATGAGATATCACCTCACACCAGTCAGAACACTCATCATCAATAAGCATACAAATGATAATTGCTAGAGAGGGTGTGAAGAAAAGGGAACCCTGCTACACTGCTCGTGGGAATATAAACTGGTGTAGCCACTATGGAGAACAGTCTGGGGATTCCTTAAAAAACTAAAAATAGTGTTGCCATATGATCCAGCAATCCCACTCCTGGGCATATATCCGGAAAAGATGAAAACTCTAACTCAAAAAGATTCATGCACTATATACAATAGAGAAGACATGGAAATAAGCTAAATGTCCATCAACAGATGAATGCATAAAGAAAATGTATATATATATATATATATATATATATATATATATATATATACACATATACACACACACACACAAAAAGGAATATTACTCAGCCATAAAAAAAGAATGAAATAATGCCATTTGCAGCAAAAGGGATGGACCTGGAATTTATCATACTAAGTGAAGCAAGTTGGAAAAGAAAACAAATATATCACTTATAGGTGGAATCTAAAAAAAATGATACAAATGAACTTATTTACAAAACAGAAATAGACTCACAGACATAGAAAACAAGCTTACAGTTACCAAAAGGCAAAAGGGAGGAGGGATAAATTAGGAATTTGGGAATAACAGATACACACTGCTCTGTATACAATAAACAACAAGGACTTACTGTATGGCACAGGGGAACTACATTCAATATCTTATAATAACCTACAATGGAAAAGAATCTGAAAAAAATAGATAAATATACATATAACTGAATCCCTTTGCTGTATACCTGAAACTAACACAACACTGTAAATCAACTATACTTCAATAAAAATTTACTTGTTTTGGAAAAAAATAAGAAAAAGAAATACACCATGATATGTTTTCTCCTGGGTCCTTTGATGTGATCTGTGTGCTGATTCCCACAAAATTAAATTTGTGTCTGTGCGTACATTCATCAATCTCAATTTCTGCTCTTTGAAACACTTTAAAAAAATGAAATTGAGCCATAGACTAGGAAAAAATATTTGCAAAACACACACCTAAGATTTGTATCCAAAATACATAAATAACTCTCAAAATGCAATGTAAGGAAACATTATATGACACAGCAGTCCCACACCTAATTATTTACCTAAAATGAAAATGTATGTGTATACAAAAACCTATAAGCAAGAAATTCAGTTGTTTTCTGTTAAAAAGAAAATGTTATTGTTCCTTATATCTCAGTGTCTCCTACTGAAGATTCACATCTGAAATTACTTTTAGAATCACTGCTAGAAATACTGTTTTTTTAAGTGAATCCAGTAATGTTTGCTCCGGTTAGTAATGGCACACACTTATGTAATCATATTCTCTGATCAATCACAACATTAGAATTATCTGTATTTTCCTACTGCAGTCCTTTTTTAAGTCTGTTTCTACTCTTTTTTATTTTTTATTTTTATTTTTTTTTTTTTTGCTGTACGCGGGCCTCTCACTGCTGTGGCCTCTCCCGTTGCGGAGCACAGGCTCCGGACACACAGGCTCAGCGGCCATGGCTCGCGGGCCCAGCCGCTCCGCGGCATGTGGGATCTTCCGGGATCGGGGCACGAACCCGTGTCCCCTGCATCGGCAGGCGGACTCTCAACCACTGCGCCACCAGGGAAGCCCGGTTTCTACTCTTTTTTAAATTAATTCTTATTGGGGTATAGTTGCTTTACAATGTTGTATTAGTTTCTACTGTACAGAAAAATGAATCAGCTATACATATACACAGATCCCCTCATTTTTGCATTTCCTCCCCATGTAGGTCTCCACAGTGCATTACACAGAGTTCCCTGTGCTATACAGTATGTTCTCATTAGTTGTCTATTTTATACATAGTATCAATAGTGTATATGTGTCAATCCCACCCTCCTAATTGCTCCCACCTCCCCTGTCCTTATTTCTTTTAATCTTTTTTTCATATATCTTTTTATGAACTGCCCCAAATTCATTGTGGAAAGGGTTAAGTTTGAACAAATATAAAGAAATTATACCCAGGGACTTCCCTGGTGGTCCAGTGGTTAAGACTCCGGGCTTCCACTGTAGAGGGCACAGGTTCAACGCCTGGTTGGGGAACTAAGATTCCACATGCTGCACACAGTGTGGCCAAAAAAAAGTTATACCCAACATAATAAACTTATGAAGAGTTTTTTTTTCCCATTTGTATACTTTGCTTTAAAATTTTTGAAACAGCAAATTGTTAAAGGTATGTTCTTACTGTATTAAGTACATTCTTACTATAATATAGTATTTTTTAAAAACCTATAGGCAAATATTATGACTTTATTCATAAACACCAAAAACTATAAACAATACAATTGTCTTTCAACTGGCAAGTGGATAAACAAATTGTGCTACATCCATAAAATAGAACGTTAGTCACCAATAAAAAGCAACTGCTGATGCATGCAACAATACAGATGAATCTCAAATACATTATGCTAAGTGAAAGAAGCAAAACTCATACGGCTGCATACTGTATTACGTCATTTATACAACTTTCTGAAAACACAAAATTACAGAAAAGAAAACAGATCGGGGCTAGAGGTAGGGGACAGGCTAGCTGTAAAGGAACATGAAGGAATTTGGGGGTTGATGGAATTGTTCTACATCTTGACTATGTTGGTAGTCATTGAAATATATGTATTTGTCAAAACTTACTGAATTGTACAATAAGAAGCGTAAATTTTACTCTATATAAATGTTACCTCAATAAACCTTACATATATTTTCACATGCCTTGAATCAATAATTTCACTTCTACAGTTACAGACAAAAATTACACATAATACTGTTTGCTTTAGCCTTTTCCAGTAACAACTTCAATGAGATGCAGTTCACATGCCATATAATTCACCTATTTAAAGTGCACAATTCAATCAGTGTTAGTATCTTCAGCTATACAACCATGACCACAATCAATTTTAGAATATTTTCATTACCCCAGAAAGAAATCTCAAACCCTTTGTCTATCACTCCTTTATCTCAGCATTTTCCCCTAGTTTAGCCTCATTTTTAATAGGAAATAATTTTAAACAACCTAAGAACTGGAGAATATTCCTATATTATGGTTTCTCTGTAGGAAATAATATTACAATGCCATTAAAATTATGTTAACAAGTATATTTTTAATAACAGAAGCAGTGCTTAGGACAAAAATTTAGGTTAAAAAATTCAGGACACAAAATTATATAAGTAGTAGTTATGCCTGAATAAAATATTATGATTTTTAAAAAGGCACGAAGGTTAAGAAAAATGGCCTGTCAATCAATGTGGCTGTATTATCAGAATTTATATAAGAGAATGGAATGAGAAGTAGTTGGAACAATTTGGACAGGTCTTTAGGATATATGGTAAAAATATCTAGAGAACTGGTACTCAACCAGGGGCAATTTTGCCCCTCAGGAGACATCTCGCCGTGCCTGGAGATATTTTTAGTTCTCACAAATGGGGAATGAGGGCTACTGGCATGTAGTTGATAGAGAGCAGGTATGCTGCTAAACATCCACAATGCACAGAACAATTCGCCCTGCCCCAAACAAACAATTACGTGGTCCAAAATGTCAATGGTATTGAGATTGAGAAACTCTAACCTATACTTTATAATGAAGTTGTTATATAAAGTAATAATAGTTTCCTCCTTCATCCCCATTACTATGTATATTCTTTTCCAGTTTTCCCACCTCAGTTTATGGTGCCACCAACTATCTAGTTTAACAAGGTGAAAACCCAGGGGTCAGCAGTCTTCTTTATTTTCCTACATTCGTCCATCAACAAGTCCTACTGACTCCATCTCCAAAATGTATCACAACCAATTCTCACCATCTCCACCTACCCCAAACAATGGTTACCTTCTTCACACAAGGATTACACCCAAAGAGCCTCCTAACTGACCCTGCTGCCCACCTTGCTCCCTGAAGTTCATCCTGCACACAGGAGTTAAAGGAATCTTTTTAAGAGCTCATATTTGAATACCACAAACTGCTTCTCAGAGAAATATCTAACATTGTTTCTTCCCACCTCAATCACTCACTATCATATTATCCTGTGCTCTCTTATGTTCTTCACTACCTAAAATTACTTTATCAATTTCTTGTTTATTTTCTATCTTGCCCCCCCCCATTAGCACGAATCTTGACTTTTTCTTTTGTTCATTATTATTTCTCTAGCATCTAAAACCATGTGTGAAATGTGTCTTAAATATTTGTTGAATGAACCAATCTCTCTTACACTAATGTTGATCTATTTGCTCCACTGGAGCCAAAGACTAACATGACACTACATCTCCGAAGAAAGGAGACTGAATCTCCTGAAGTGCACTGCTATTCTTAATGTGAGTCAGCCAAAAAAACAAGAAATTATAGTTCAGGATGTTAGCTCCTTAGAAAGAGGGGGGAAAGAGTTCTTTCCCCCAGATCTCAAACTGCTTCCAAGTTCCCAAGAAAAGATATCCTCGGCTCACTAGACAAGCTGAAGGCTTAGTAGATAAATGTTGCCCATTTCTCCTAGATCAGCCATATATAAGAGCCAGTTGTATTTGTTTTCTAATTTCCTCCTACTATGCTAAACTTTTAATAGCCTTGTGTAAAAGTCATAGCCTGATCTCAGCTGTGTTGGGTGGAACTAAGCAAAGATTCTGTCTCCACATTTGGGCTGCAGAGCCCAAGCAGAACCCCTACCAAAGCTAACATGATAGTAGCAGAGATAACCAAAAAGAAATTCTCCCATGAAGGAAAAGTAAATTTCTAGGATGAGAATAAGAGCTGTGAGGCAACCTGCCGCTTGCCACACGGAGAGAATCCAAAGAGTACCTATCTTGGAGAATTAGAATAGTAGTGAGGGAGCCAATGTGTTACCTTATAGATGAACAGATTTTCAGTTCTGAAGATAAATCAGTCTCCAACGTATAAAATGAATGGGGTAAAGGAAACAGTAGAGAACGGAAAGGGAAAACGAGTCATAAAGGCAAAGAAAGTAAAAAGACAAAGCACGTAAAACAAGTACCAGAACTACGGTGGTGGCAGGAGAAATAAAGTTTTAAAAATCATGGGACTTGGGACTTCCAAGACTTTCAACAAGATTGAAAACTTAGTATTTCTGGATCAATCACCTTATAAAAAAACGAGAGTTGGAACTTCCCTGGTGGCACAGTGGTTTAGAATCCACCTGCCAATGCAGGGGATACGGGTTCGATGCCTGGTCCGGGAAGATCCCACATGCCACGGAGCAACTAAGCCCCTGCGCCACAACTACTGAAGCTGTGTGCCACAACTACTGAAGCCTGCGTGCCTAGAGCCCGTGCTCTGCAACAAGAGAAGCCACCACAACGAGAAGGCTGCGCACCACAACGAAGAGTAGACCCCACTTGCCGCAACTAGAGAAAGCCCACACGTAGCAACAAGGACCCAACACAGCCAAAAAAATAAATAAATTTTTTTAAAAAATCATGGGACTTCCCTGGTGGTCCAGTGGTTAAGAATTCGCCTTCCAATGCAGGGAACTCGGGTTTGATCCCTGCTCGGGGAACTAAGATCCCACATGCCACAGGGCCACTAAGCCCGCCCGCCACAACAAAAGATCGCACGTGCCGCAACTAAGACCCGAAGCAACCAAAATAAATTTTAAAAAATAAATTTAATTTTTATTATTTAATTAATTTAATTAAAATCATATCAGATAATCTCAACAAGACTTACCAATTAAAACTGGATTAATGGACTTCCCCAGTGGTGCAGTGATTAAGAATCTGCCTGCCAATGCAAGGGACACGGGTTTGAGCCCTGGTCCAGGTCCCACATGCCGCAGAGCAACTAAGCCTGAGCACCACAGCTACTGAGCCTGCACTCTAGAACCCGCGAGCCACAACTACTGAAGCCCGCATGCCTATAGCCCATGCTCCGCAACAAGAGAAGCCACCACCATGAGATGCCCGCACACCGCAACAAAGAGTAGCCCTGCTCACTGCAACTAGAGAAAGCTAGCACGCAGCAATGAAGATGCGACACAGCCATAAATAAATAAACAAAATCAAAAACAAAAACTGGATTAATAAGAGAAAGGGAAGAAGCAAGATAACTCAGTTTCTAACTTGGGTGAGAGAACACAGGAAGAAAAACAGGCTATGGAGGAACAGAGCACTGTTTGGGAGAGTAAGTACTTGTCAAGGATAGAGAGAGTTCTTCCATTTTCGGCATAGTGACTTAGCAATATTTGTAAGACACCAAAACACAAGTCAAAGCTCACATTTGGAAACACTGCTTTTGAGTTTTAGAGACAACAGAGAAGCAAAGAAGAAAGGAAATCACATAATGTATTTAATGGGTAGTGGTTAAAATCACTGTAGAAGGGATTACCCAAGAAAAATGCAGGCTGAGGGAACAAGTCCTACTGGGCAAACAAAGAGTCAAAATGACTGAAAAGAAGCAATTCAAGAGAAGAACCATGCGAATGCCTTCTTATAAATAAGGGAGAAGTTTCAAGGAAGGAGTGGGCAATAGGGTCAGATGTCTAACAAAGATCAAAAAAGGAGGGGCTTCCCTGGTGGCACAGTGGTTAAGAATCTGCCTGCCAATGCAGGAGACAAGGGTTCAAGCCCTAGTCTGGGAAGATCCCACATGCCGCAGAGCAACTAAGCCCATGTGCCACAACTACTGAGCCCACGCACCACAACTACTGAAGCTCGCCTGCCTAGAGCCCATGCTCCAGAAGAAGAGAAGCCACTGTGATGAGAAGCCCACGCACCGCAAGGAAGAGTAGCCCCCGCTCGCCACAACTAGAGAAAGCCTACGCGCAGCAACAAAGACCCAACGCAACCAAAAATAAGATAAAAAAATAAATTAATTTTAAAAAAAAGGAAAGTTCTAAAGAAGCATCAATTAGATTATTAGATCATTTCAGTGATCTTAAAGAGAATTTCCGGGGCGTGGGATGAATTGGGAGATTGGGATTGATATATATATACTACCGATACTCTGTATAAAATGGATAACTAATGAGAATCTACTGTATAGCACAGGGAGCTCTACTAAATGCTCTGCGGTGACCTAAATGGGAAGGAAATCCAAAAAAGAGGGGATATATGTATACATATAGCTGATTCACTCTGCTGTACAGTAGAAACTAACACAACAACTGTATACTCCAATAAAATTTTTTTTTTTAAATAAGAGAATTTCAGTGGTGAAACAGAAGGAAAAGCAGCGAATGGGAAATATACAGCTGATACCATCTCAAAAAAACTCCAAAGTCAAAAGACTTGCCTGAGTTCAAACTGTAGTCTATAACTACCATTTCCCACTGAAAGGAAGTTCTTGGAGTTAATTCCAAATCTGAAATGGTAATGTAGAGGATGAGCCTAGAAACATCTTTTTGGCTAAAAAGGGAAGACTCTTTCAAGGACTACTGGAGTTAAGTCAAAAGGATACAGGTGCCTAAGTATTTTATTCTTTTTGATGCTAATATAAATGAAATCATTTTCTTGATTTCCTTTCAGGATTGTTCATTACTAGTGTATAGAAATACAACTGATTTTTTGTGTTGATTTTTTTACCCTGAACTTTTTTGAATTTCTCACAGGGTTTGATTTTGGTGGGGGGTAGATTTTTAGAGGTTTCTACATACATGATCATGTCCTCTGTAAATACAGTTTTACTTCTTTCTTTCCAGTTTAAATGTCTTTTATTTCTTTCTTGCCTAACTGCTCAGGCTAAAACTTCATATACATTGAGTAGAAATGCCAAAATAGGGCATCCTTGTCTTATTCCTATTCTGAGGGGAAAAATTTTCAGTCTTTCATCATCAAATATGATGTTAGCTACGATTTTTCACATATGGCCTTTATCATGTTGAGAAAGTTCCCTTCTATTCCAGTTTCTTGAGTGCTTTTATAAAAGGTGTTGGTTTTTTTTTCAAATGCTTTTTTTTCCCATATCGACAAATATGATCATGTGTTTCTTTCCTTCATTCTATCAATGTGGTGTATTACGCTCACTGATACTTCGACAAATTTAACCAAGGAGGTGTAAGACTTACACACTGCGAGACTTGTACAAAACATTGCTGAAAGAAATTAAAGAAGACCTAAATAAATTGGAAGACATCCCATTTATTGGGACATTTAATAGTGTTGGGATGAAAAATACTACCCAAGAGATTAAAAGATTCAATGCAATCCCTATCAAAATTCAAATGGCACTTTTCGCAGAAACAGAAAAAAATCCTAAATTTCATACGGAATTTTAGAAGACCCCAAGTAACCAAAACAATCTTGAAAAAAAAAACCAAAAAACAAAGTTGGAGGACTTACATTTTCCAATTCAAACTTCCTACAAAGCTACAGTAATCAAAACAGTGTAAACAAGGGACTTCCCTGGCAGTCCAGTGGTTAAGACTCCGTGCTCTTGGGACTTCCGTGGTGGCACAGTGGTTAAGAATCTGCCTGCCAATGCAGGCGATATGGGGTCAATCCCCGGTCTGGGAGGGTCCCACATGCTGTGGAGCAACTAAGCCCGTGTGCCACAAGTACTGAGCCTGCACTCTAGAGCCCACAGCCACAGCTACTAAACCCCACGCAACTAGAGTCCATGCTCCGCAACAAGAGAAGCCACCACAATGAGTAGCACGTGGACGACAACAAAGAACATCCCCTGCTCGTCACAACTAGAGAAAGCACGCGCGCAGCAACCAAGACCCAATGCATCCAAAAATTAATTAATTAATTAATTAATTAAATTTATTTTTAAAAAAGATTCTGCTCTCACTGCCAAGGGCCCAGCTTCAATACCTGGTCAGAAAACTAAAATCCCCAAGCCGCTAGGCCAAAACAAAAAACAAACCAAAAAAAAAACCCACAATGAGGGATAAATTAGGAATTTGGGATTAACAGATACATACTACCATATATAAAATACATAAACAACAAGGACCTGCTGTAGAGCACAGGGAACTATATTCAATATCTTGTAATCACCTATAATGGAAAAGAATCTGAAAAAGATTATATATATATAACGGAATCACTCTACTGTACACCTGAACATTGTAAGTCAACTATACTTGAAAAAAAATCAAAACCACAATGAATGTAACATACAACATGATAAATATAATTAATACTGCTGTATATTACACATGAAAGTTGTTAACAGAATAAGTCCTAAGAGTTCTCATCACAAGAAAAAAAAATTTTTTCTATTTCTTTAAGTTTGTATCTATACGAGATGATGGATGCTCACTAAATTTACTGTGATGATCATTTCATGATGTATGTAAGTCAGATCATTATGCTGTACACCTTAAACTTATACAGTCCTGTACATCAATTATATCTCAATAAAACTGGGGAAAAAAACCCGCAATGAGATGCCACTTCACACACACTTAGGATAGCTATTACCAAAAGAAAAGAACAAGCGTTGGAGAGGATGTAGAGAAATCAGAACCCCCATGCGCTGCTAGTAAGAATGGAAATTGGTGCAGCCTCTGTGGAAAGCAGTCTGGTGATTCCTCAAAAAGACAGACATAGAATTTCTATATGACCCAGCAAATCCATTTCTTGGTACATACTCAAGACAACTGAAAGCAGGAACTCAGATACTTGTATGGCAATGGTTACAGCAATGTAAAGGTAGAAACAACCCAAGCGTCAATCAACAGAGCAACAGATAAACAAAACGTGTTACATACATACAATGGACTATTATTAGGCCATTAAAACAATGAAGTTCTGATACATGCTTCAACATGGATAAATCTTGAAAACATTATGCTAAGTGAACTAAGACACCAAAGGTCAAATATTTATGATTTCACTTATATGAAATACCTAGAATAGGCAAATTCTGATTAGAATAGGCAGAAAACACATCAAGGGCTGGAGGGAAAGACAATGGAGAGTTATGCCTTAATGTACATACAAAGTTTCTGTTTGGGATGAAATAGTGATGATAGTTACACAACACTGTTAATGTACTTAATGCCACTGAATTATAAACTTTAAATGATTAAAATGATAAATTTTATGTTATGTATATTTTAAGACAAGAAAATTTTAAGGTAATTGTTTAAATATAAAATAATAACAATTTTTTAAAAGGATTCAGGTACTAACCTTAAAGACCCTGTTGTAGGCTGAATTGTGGCCCCCAAAAGATATGTCCACCCAGAATCTAAGAATGTGATCTTTTTGAAATAAACTTCTTTGCAGATGTAATTAATATAAAGATCTTGAGATGAAATCACCCTGGATTAGGGTGGGCCTTAAATTCAATGAAGATCATCCTTAGACAGAAAAGAAGAAACAGAAAGAGGAGGCCATGTGAAGGTGGAGGCAGAAACTGGAGTAATGTTGACACAAAAATCAAAGAACACCTGGGTCCACCAGAGGTTGGAAGAGACAAAGGATTCTTCCTGAGTCTTCAGAGACGGCATAGTCCTGCTGACACCGTGATTTTGGACTTCTGGCCTCCAGAACCATGCAAAATAAATTTCTGCTCTTTTAAGCCACCAAGTTTCTGGTGATTTGGTATGCCAAATCTAAGAAAATAATACAGATTTTGGTATATAGAGGTGGCGTGCTGCTGTAATAAATACCTAAAAATATGGAAGTAACTTTAGAATTGGGAAATGGGTAGAAGGTGGATGAATTTTGAGAAGCATGATAGAAAAAGTCTAGATTGCCTTGAAGAGATGGTTGGTACAAATATAGACATATCTGTATTCACCAATTCTAATGAAGGTTCAGAAAGAAGTGAGGAGCAAAAAAGAGAAAGCTACTATTACTTTAGAGAATACATATACTATGAACAGAATGTTGGAAAAAAATGTTAAGGGTGCTTCTGGTGAGATCTCAGAGGGAAATGAATATGTTACTGAGAACTAGATGGTGATGCTTGTTAGAAAGGAGCAGAAAACTCAGCTGAATTGTGTTCTACTGTTAGGTAGAAGGCAGAACTTGGAAGCAGTGAACTTGGAGATTTCTAAGCAAAGTGCTGAGGTGAGCCTGGATACTCCTTGCTGCTTATAGGAAAAAGGGAAAGGAAAGAGGTAAACTGAAGAAGGAACCATTAAGCAAAAAGGAAACAACTCTTAATGATTTGAGCCTATCCAGATTGCAAAGGATGCTAAAATTAGGAAATCCATTATAACAAAAGGGTGCTCTAGGGAGAGGGGGAAGGGTGTAGCTGGGCAACCACTTACTGAAGATATTAAGTGTGTGACTCATGGATCCAATTAATCATCTCAACTTAAGTCAGGAATAGAGATGGGATTAGCCTGGAAAGATCTCTGAAGAACTACCTTTTCTAACTGTGTGGATACCCTTAATATATAGAGGAGACTCACAGGTTTTTGAGCATTATTAAACCAGAAAAAACACGGCCAGACTGTTCTGAAAGGAACAGAGACTAGACAAAGTGGGGGAAAAAAAAAACTGACTTCTGGAATTCTATGGGCAGGAAAGAGCTAATAAAATTACTCAGCTGCGAGGCCACCATCACCTTGATACCAAAACCAGGCAAGGATGTCACAAAGAAAGAAAACTACAGGCCAATATCACTGATGAACATAGATGCAAAAATCCTCAACAAAATACTAGCAAACAGAATCCAACAGCACATTAAAAGGATCATACACCATGATCAAGTGGGGTTTATTCCAGGAATGCAAGGATTCTTCAATATACGCAAATCAATCAACGTGATACACCATATTAACAAACTGAAGGAGAAAAACCATATGATCATCTCAATAGATGCAGAGAAAGCTTTCGACAAAATTCAACACCCATTTATGATAAAAACCCTGCAGAAAGTAGGCATAGAGGGAACTTTCCTCAACATAATAAAGGCCATATATGACAAACCCACAGCCAGCATCGTCCTCAATGGTGAAAAACTGAAACCATTTCCACTAAGATCAGGAACTAGACAAGGTTGCCCACTTTCACCACTCTTATTCAACCTAGTTTTGGAAGTTTTAGCCACAGCAATCAGAGAAGAAAAGGAAATAAAAGGAATCCAAATTGGAAAAGAAGAAGTAAAGCTGTCACTGTTTGCAGATGACATGATACTATACATAGAGAATCCTAAAGATGCTACCAGAAAACTACTAGAGTTAATCAATGAATTTGGTAAAGTTGCAGGATACAAAATTAATGCACAGAAATCTCTGGCATTCCTATATACTGATGATGAAAAATCTGAAAGTGAAATCAAGGAAACACTCCCATTTACCATTGCAACAAAAAGAATAAAATATCTAGGAATAAACCTACCTAAGGAGACAAAAGACCTGTATGCAGAAAATTATAAGACACTGATGAAAGAAATTAAAGATGATACAAATAGATGGAGAGATATACCATGTTCTTGGATTGGAAGAATCAACATTGTGAAAATGACTCTACTACCCAAAGCAATCTACAGATTCAATGCAATCCCTATCAAACTACCACTGGCATTTTTCACAGAACTAGAACAAAAAATTTCACAATTTGTATGGAAACACAAAAGACCCCGAATAGCCAAAGCAATCTTGAGAACGAAAAATGGAGCTGGAGGAATCAGGCTCCCTGACTTCAGACTATACTACAAAGCTACAGTAATCAAGACAGTATGGTACTGGCACAAAAACAGAAAGATAGATCAATGGAACAGGATAGAAAGCCCAGAGTTAAACCCACGGACATATGGTCACCTTATCTTTGATAAAGGAGGCAGGAATGTACAGTGGAGAAAGGACAGTCTCTTCAATAAGTGGTGCTGGGAAAACTGGATAGGGACATGTAAAAATATGAGATTAGATCATTCCCTAACACCATACACAAAAATAAGCTCAAAATGGATTAAAGACCTAAATGTAAGGCCAGACACTATCAAACTCTTAGAGGAAAACATAGGCAGAACACTCTATGACATAAATCAGAGCAAGATCCTTTTTGACCCACCTCCTAGAGAAATGGAAATAAAGACAAAAATAAACACATGGGACCTAATGAAACTTAAAAGCTTTTGCACAGCAAAGGAAACCATAAACAAGACCAAAAGACAACCCTCAGAATGGGAGAAAATATTTGCAAATGAAGCAACTGACAAAAGATTAATCTCCAAAATTTATAAGCAGCTCATGCAGCTCAATAACAAAAAAACAAACAACCCAATCCAAAAATGGGCAGAAGACCTAAATAGACATTTCTCCACAGAAGATATACAGACTGCCAACAAACACATGAAAGGATGCTCAACATCTTTACTCATTAGAGAAATGCAAATCAAAACTACAATGAGATATCATCTAACACCAGTCAGAATGGCCATCATCAAAAAATCTAGAAACAATAAATGCTGGAGAGGGTGTGGAAAAAAGGGAACACTCTTGCACTGCTGGTGGGAATGTGAATTGGTACAGCCGCTATGGAGAACGGTATGGAGGTTCCTTAAAAAACTACAAATAGAACTACCATATGACCCAGCAATCCCACTACTGGGCATATACCCTGAGAAAACCATAATTCAAAAAGAGACATGTACCAAAATGTTCATAGCAGCCCTATTTACAATAGCCCGGAGATGGAAACAACCTAAGTGTCCATCATCGGATGAATGGATAAAGAAGATGTGGCACATATATACAATGGAATATTACTCAGCCATAAAAAGAAATGAAATTGAGCTATTTGTAATGAGGTGGATAGACCTAGAGTCTGTCATACAGAGTGAAGTAAGTCAGAAAGAGAAAGACAAATACTGTATGCTAACACATATATATGGAATTTAAGAAAAAAAAAATGTCATGAAGAACATAGGGGTAAGACAGGAATAAAGACACAGACCTACTAGAGAATGGACTTGAGGATATGGGGAGGGGGAAGGGTAAGCTGTGACAAAGTGAAAGAGCGGCATGGACATATATACACTACCAAACGTGAGGTAGATAGCTAGTGGGAAGCAGCCGCATAGCACAGGGAGATCAGCTCGGTACTTTGTGACCGACTGGAGGGGTGGGATAGGGAGGGTGGGAGGGAGACGCAAAAGGGAGGGGATATGGAAACATATGTATATGTATAACTGATTAAATTTGTTATAAAGCAAAAAAATAAAATAAAATAAAATAAAAAAATAAAAAAATAAAAAAATAAAAATTACTCAGCTGCAAACACGTGCTACTCTTCAAGAAAACGAAAAATGACTCCAAAGACAGAGCCACAGACACAAAGGCAGAGGCTAGAGAAGCAGGCCCAAAACAGGGGTCTACAGTGCCTTCATGGACCCAAAGGGCAGATGATCAAGTCACAGAGAATTATTCTCAGGTCTTGAGAATTATTCTCTTCTCCTTGTGGGTTCTGAGCTTGATTATGACTAGTGATCCCTTTATTCCTTCCATTTTCTTCCTTTTAGAAAAGCTATGTCCATGCTATGCTTGTCCCACAACTGTATTTTGGAAGTAGAAAATTTGTTTTCTGGTTTCACAGGTCCACAAATAAAGAGAAATTTTACTCCAGATGGATCATACCCAGAGTCACACCTATACCTAATTTAGATGGTTGAGATACTGAGATTTGGGACTTTCTGAGGTGATGATATTAGATGAGTTGGGCTTAAAAATTCACATTGTAATGAGTTGAGACTTTCAGGGTGTTGAGATGAGGTGAATGGATTTTGCATACAGAATGGACATGAAGTTTGGGGACAAAAGGGTGGACTGTAGTGGGTTGAATTGTGGCCCCTAAGAGACATGTCCACACAGAACCTCAGAATGTGTGCAGAATGGGTTTTGCAGATGTAATTAAGGTAAGGATCTTGAGATGAGAGCATCCTGAATTAGGATGGACCCTAAATCCAATGAAGAGTACCCTTACAAGACACTGAAAGACATAGAAAGAAGGCGGCAGTGTGAAGATGGAGGCAGAAACTGGAGTTATACTGCCACAAATCAAGGAACACAAATCAATCCACAAGAAGCTGGAAGAGGCAAGGAAGGATTCTTTCCTAGAGCCTTCAGAGAGAACACTGCCTTGCCAACACCTTATTTTCAGATACCCAGCCTCCAGAACTGTGAGATAACAAATTTCTGTTGTTTTAAGCCAAGTTGGTAGTAATTTGTTATGGCAGCCTTTGGAAACTAATACAGACACCCGTTGATCAAAAATATGACAAATTTAAACATCAAAAAGAATACTAACCACAATAAATTTAAATATATAAACTATATTAAAATTCATGAGTTCACAGTGGTATCCCCTCCCAAACCTCAACTTTGGGATTTGCTAAGGTATCAATTCATTCTTCTGAAAATTGGTAAATAAAGGGGAAAAAATAAGCATTTATTCTGCTTCTCTTGCATAAATGATTTTACAGGGTAACCAAATAATTGATAAAGGAACTCTTTATGAAAGAATTCCAAGGAAATAAAAGGAATCCAAATCAGAAAAGAAGAAGTAAAACTGTCACTGTTTGCAGATGACATGCTACTATACATAGAGAATCCTAAAGATGCTACCAGAAAACTACTAGAGCTAATCAATGAATCTGGTAAAGTAGCAGGATACAAAATTAATGCACAGAAATCTCTGGCATTCCTGTACACTAATGATGAAAAATCTGAAAGTGAAATCAAGAAAACACTACCATTTACCACTGCAACAAAAACAATAAAATATCTAGGAATAAACCTACCTAAGGAGACAAAAGACCTATATGCAGAAAATTATAAGACACTGATGAAAGAAATTAAAGATGATACAAATAGATGGAGAGATATACCATGTTCCTGGATTGGTAGAATCAACACTGTGAAAATTACTCTACTACCCAAAGCAATCTACAGATTCAATGCAATCCCTATCAAACTACCACTGGCATTTTTCACAGAACTAGAACAAAACATTTCACAATTTGTATGGAAACACAAAAGACCCCGAATAGCGAAAGCAATCTTGAGAACAAAAAACAGAGCTGGAGGAATCAGGCTCCCTGACTTCAGACTATACTACAAAGCTACAGTAATCAAGACAGTATGGTACTGGCACAAAAACAGAAAGATCAATGCAACAGGATAGAAAGCCCAGAATTAAACCCACACACATATGGTCACCTTATCTTTGATAAAGGAGGCAAGAATGTACAGTGGAGAAAAGACGGCCTCTTCAATAAGTGGTGCTGGGAAAACTGGACAGGTATATGTAAAAGTATGAGATTAGATCACTCCCTAACACCATACACAAAAATAAGCTCAAAATGGATTAAAGACCTAAATGTAAGGCCAGAAACTATCAAACTCTTAGAGGAAAACATAGGCAGAACACTCTACGACATAAATCACAGCAATATCTTTTTTGACCCACCTCCTAGAGAAATGGAAATAAAAACAAAAACAAACAAATGGGACCTAATGAAACTTCAAAGCTTTTGCACAGCAAAGGAAACCACAAACAAGACAAAAAGACAACCCTCAGAATGGGAGAAAATATTTGCAAATGAAGCAACTGACAAAGGATTAATCTCCAAAATTTATAAGCTGCTCATGCAGCTCAATAACAAAAAAACAAACAACCTAATCCAAAAATGGGCAGAAGACCTAAATAGACATTTCTCCAAAGAAGATATACAGACTGCCAACAAACACATGAAAGAATGCTCAACATCATTAATCATTAGAGAAATGCACATCAAAACTACAATGAGATATCATCTAACACCAGTCAGAATGGCCATCATCAAAAAATCTAGAAACAATAAATGCTGGAGAGGGTGTGGAGAAAAGGGAACACTCTTGCACTGCTGGTGGGAATGTGAATTGGTACAGCCCCTATGGAGAACGGTATGGAGGTTCCTTAAAAAACTACAAATAGAACTACCATATGACCCAGCAATCCCACTACTGGGCATATACCCTGAGAAAACCATAATTCAAAAAGAGACATGTACCAAAATGTTCATTGCAGCTCTATTTACAATAGCCAGGAGATGGAAACAACCTAAGTGTCCATCATCCGATGAATGGATAAAGAAGATGTGGCACATATATACAATGAAGTATTACTCAGCCATAAAAAGAAATGAAATTGAGCTATTTGTAATGAGGTGGATAGACCTAGAGTCTGTCATACAGAGTGAAGTAAGTCAGAAAGACAAATACCATATGCTAACACATATATATGGAATTTAAGAAGAAAAAAAATGTCATGAAGAACCTAGGAGTAAAACAGGAATAAAGACACAGACCTACTTGAGAATGGACTTGAGGATATGGGGAGGGGGAAGGGTAAGCTGTGGCAAAGCGAGAGAGAGGCATGGACATATATACACTACCAAACGTAAGGTAGATAGCTAGTGGGAAGCAGCCGCATAGCACAGGGAGATCAGCTAGGTGCTTTGTGACCACCTAGAGGGGTGAGATAGGGAGGGTGGGAGGGAGGGAGATGCAAGAGGGAAGGGATATGGGAACAGATGTATATGTATAACTGATTCACTTTGTTATAAAGCAGAAACTAATAAAAAAAAGAATTCCAGTGAATAAATATAGGAGAAATGATAGAAAATCACTCTTCTAATGAAATAGTGGATCTAGGCAACAATCATCAATGGCTGATAAATCCATTAGATGAAAAGTTAAGAACTATGTGGATTCTGCTGACAGAACCTAAACTGATCAATTTTAGTATCATTAAGTGTGACAACCACCAGAAACTTAAGAGACATATAAACCAAATGAAATGGTAAATCTCATTTGGATAGTGATTTAAACAAATCAATTGTAAAAAGACATTTAAAGAATCAAAGAAATCTGAACTGGATTAAGGAACTCTTAATTTTGTTAGGTATAACAGTATTGTGGTTGTATTTTTCTTTTAATTCTTATCTGTTAGAAATACATACAGAAGTACTTATAGATTAAATGATGTGATACCTGAGACTTCTTTGAAGTTATTTCATAGAAAGGAAGGAAAGAAGGGAGGGAGGGAGCAAGGAAAGAAAGGAAAGAAAGAAAAAGAAAGGAAGGAAGAAGTTAGATGAGACAGGAATGGCAAAATATTGATAACTGTTTAGTTGCCTCCTGGAATGATGCAATTAAGAATTTGCTGCATCACCTATTAGAGTGACTATACGTCCTGATTAGTCCAGGACAGTCCCAGTTCATGGCTATTGTCCCACTGTAATTATTAAATAGCACACCCTTTCATTCTTAAAATTGTCTGATGGGAAATAAATTATACAATCACTCTATTTATGTATTTTTCTTTCCAAAGAAACTGAACCTAAATCTCATAAAGCTCTACCAATTCAAGTTCTCAACCTTGGCTGCAGACTGAAATCACTTGGGAAATTTTTTAAAATACTGATGCCTAGAATCCACCCTATGAATTCTGATTTAATTGACCTAGGAATCAGGATATTTAAGAGCTCGCCACGTAATTCTAATGTTTCAGCCAAAGTAGAGAACCACTGCTCTATATCTAACTATTTTGTGGAAAATATGAAGGGTAATTGAACAAGTTAAACACCATGAGAATTCGATCAGCCAAAACCAGAATGTGGTAAATTCTCCTGGACAAATGAGCTAGTTTTTTAAACAAATAAATAGCATGAGAAAAAGTGCAGGGGCTATAGGGGACAGGGGAGGGGGGGATGGTTAAAGTTAACAGAAACTTAAGAGACATATAAACCAAAGGAAATGGTAAATCTCATTTGGATAGCGACTTAAACAAACCAATTGTAAAAAGACATTTAAAGAATCAGAGAAATCTGAACTGGATTAAGAAACTCTTAATTTTGTTAGGTATGATAGTATTGTGGTTGTATTTTTTTTTAATTATCTGTTAGAAATACATACAGAAGTATTTATAGATTAAGTGATGTGATACCTGAGATTTCTTTGAAGTTATTTCATCAAAGAAAGAAAGGGAAAAAGAGAAAGGAAGGAAAAAAGTTGGATGAGACAGGAATGGCAAAATGTTGATAACTGTTTAGTTGTCAAAACTGGGTATAAAAAAAAAAACTAGGTATTAAGAACATGGGGTTTATTGTACCAATCTATATTTTATATTCTATATTGATATGGAATTATGAAACAAAGTTTTTTAATTTTGCCTATAAATGTGTAGTATGCATGTGAGTGTATATATATAAATTTGTAAGACATTTTGGGAAATGTAAAGAAAGATGAACACATGTAATCTTTGACCTCAAAGATTAGTGGGTAGCCTATATGTTGGACAAAAAAGGTTTGTTCAGGTACTGTCTTTGGTCAAAGGCAGGAAGGCAGCTAACTCAAGATTCTGGGAGGCCAGAACAATAAGAATGAAATTAAAATAACATTATAAGTATTCCCTAAGCATTAAGAAAGTGAGTGTGAGCATATTATTGCTAAATACCAGAGGATGAACATAACCGGACTTTGAAAAGCCCATGCTCTTACTATTGGGTTAAGCCATATGAAAAGGCATTTCTGTACGTCAAATATTAGCAATTTTGTATGGTAGAGCCCAATACTATGTTAAAATGCTTTCTTTTTCTTTCTTTTGCTAAAATAATTACATACTGTTAACTCATAGTGAAATAATCAGAATATTTAAGGGAAATGTCAGTCTTTTTTAAAAAGTAGTAGTAGTTAGTCTTCTTTAAAAGTTGGTCTCCTAATACAGAGCTCAAAAATATCTTCTAAATATCCAGAGAACTTGCAATTGTACATTTATCTATTTATATTCTCTTTAGTATATAATAAAATCATTCTATTTTCAAAGGAAGCATAAGCTTTATCTTTAAAATGAATCATAGCTTTAAAATATTTGGTGTATATTTCTTAAAAGTAAACATGTGAGTTGCATGTTTTAAGGTTATCTCAAGATACATTTCATAGGCAGAAAGTTAATCTGATGCTTCCTGAGAAGTAATTTACATCGATTTGATTTAAATATAATTCAATGTTTTTTGTTTTGTTTCTTCCTGGGTTTTTTTTGGGGGGGGGGGTGGCGCTGCACCACGCGGCATGCAGGATCTTAGTTCCCCAACCAGGGATTGAAGCCTGCATCCTCTGCAGAGGAAGTGAGGAGTCTTAACCACTGGACCACCAGGGAAGTCTCTAATTCAATATTATTTTAACAACCAAAAATTCCAAATAATGAACTCTGAACCTATACTATTATTTATACATATTACTATATATCATATATATTAATAACTAATGTATGTGTATTAATTACTGCATGTTATTATAATGAATTCTAACCTATACTATTTATCAAACAGTACAATTTTTCAAATGGTATTTGATCCTGGTTTAGCCTATTATATCATGACCTTGAGCTCTCTCTGTGCTGCACTATTATATCATGACCTTGAGCTCTCTCTGTGCTGCAGTTTCCTCATTTATAAAATGGGACAGTAATAGTAACTACTATTTATGGAATTAATGAGGATTAAAAAACATACTACATATAAAATACTTAGAATGACTGGAAATTAAAATGTTTATAAATACCAGGTATTATCATTATTTACAGAAGCCTCTGCTAGTTACAAGATGGGCACTGTGAAAACAATTCAGGATCACTGTCAACACTAGAATGGTCTCTTCGAAATGCTCTCTATATGAAGAGCCAATGCATTCTTAAAGTAGATAATTTACACTGTGTACATATGATCTGCAAATATTTTTAATGATACATACCACCATGTTTTTAAGCAATACATTTAGCCAAAAGTCAAAAGATAAAAAGTTCATTAAGGAATTAAGAGGGATAAACCTTTTGCAATTATTTTATTATAAAATATTAAAATAACAGAAATCCAAAACAAAACTTCTCCATAATTCCATCAGTAGTAAAATCAATGTTTTCATTTGTTCATGTTATTTTCTATTCCTGTCTACATGCACGTTCAATTTTTACATACTTACAATAACAAAATAGATGACATTTTCACTTAATATTATACCCTGAGTATTTTTCCATTTTGCAAAATTCTCCCCCCTTAGTCTCCCTTTCCTTTCTCATCCCCACCTGCTGAAGGTAATCAATGGTAACAGCCTAACATGTGTCCTCCACAAGTTTCTCCAAGCTCATACATATTACAAGTATAGATACATATGTGAGGAAGAAAGATCACTTTGTTTTTACAAAAATGGAAGCATACTACTTATACATATGCTTTCTCTTTCTATTAAGCATGCCAAACACATACACCTCAAATTTGATATACAGAAAAGTTTAAGTATGAAAATGGACACAACTTACTAGACCAGGTAATAACACATACATTTACAAAAGTTATTATTATTTTGTATGTAACCTTTGAAAAGATAAAGGGATTTCACAAAAAAATATGGCCACCAGATTTAGTTAGATCTCATGCTTCTAATAGTTTATTATAATAACCATGCATAAAATAACCCCTCTACTTACAAGCCTACGTAATGAATTTTATAACTTGTTTCAGAAAATAAAAATTTTACAGTCTTTAAAAAAACTCATAAATAATATCTCAAAAGTATCCTGACTTTAAAGTAAGAGAGTGTGAGTGTGTGTGTATAATACTGGCTTTCAGGGACTTCCCTGGCGGTCCAGTGGTTAAGACTTCGCCTTCCAATGCAGGGGGTGCAGGTTTGATCCCTGGTCAGGGAGCTAAGATCCCACATACCTCACAGCCAAAAAACCAAAACAACATAAAACAGAAGCAATATTGTAACAAAATTCAATAAAGACTTTAAAAATGGTCCACATCAAAAAAAAAACACCTCAGTGTCTTTAAAAAATATATATATATACTGGCCTTCATTTGAACTTGGTTCTTTCTAAGGCAGAGATGATAGATGATGTAGTGCTCACCCACCCACATATTCAGCTTCCCCATGTTCACAAATTGAGAGACTGGCATTCAGATACAGTCTGAATACAATCAAATCAATCTTACCTAATTAACACCTATTGTCCTAAGTGCCCACAAACATAAGACACCAGGCAGACCTACAAAAAGTTTAAGGTTGTTAACTCAATGGTTTTAAAACACACTCTCCCATCTAACCGTAATCCAGAAGGATCACAAGATCCTTAAGTCTGGATTCACAGAAGAGAATTTAGGGTGTAAAGGGTGATATGAAAGATAACTGAAGGTCCCAGAATTAAAAACCAGATAACTTGGTACCCAAGCCATAGAGCCTCTAATGCAACAGGTAAACTTTTCTTACCAAAAATCAATTTTTGAGTTCTTATTATGTGAAGGTCATAGGTGTTGGAGATGCAAAAAGCATATAATGGCCCTACCCTTATGGAGTTCACAATATAGCAGAAGAGCCAGAATATATAATTCTAAATGATCATAAATACCATATACCACAGCACAATGCCTAGCATATAGTTCATGAACTAGCACAGGTACTCAACAATTTTTTGTGACTTATGATGATAAAAGTCAAAGGCAGTAAGCATCATAAATACAATACCATGTCATCAATGAAATTCCAGATTAAATAATCTAAACTTATTAAATGTTTGTTTAACTACCTCAAGGCAAACTATTTTATAAGATACTGTACTTTTGTACACAGTCCCCACTAATCTGCTTGGAGTACACATATGGAATCCACGTGGAGTTTAAGCACAGGCACAGACAAAAAATGAAGGAAAAAAAGCACATGCACCATGTGTACCATTTAAGACAACTCTACTGAACGTTCTAACCGAACTATCAAAACCAAAATGGATTATGGAGCCTAAAAGACACTGACTGTAACCTTCCTCCACAATGAAACTGGTAAAATAATGGGGAAAACCTGTACGAGTGCTCTGTATATTACATACTGTTAAAAAACAGGGGCTTCCCTGGTGGCGCAGTGGTTTAGAGTCCGCCTGCCGATGCAAGGGACGCGGGTTCGTGCCCTGGTCCGGGAAGATCCCACATGCCGCGGAGCGGCTGGGCCCGTGAGCCATGGCCGCTGAGCCTGCGCGTCCGGAGCCTGTGCTCCGCAACGGGAGAGGCCACAACAGTGAGAGGCCCGCATACCGCAAAAAGGAAAAAAAAAAAAGAAGTACTTAATATCTAGTTGAATTTGTTACCAAAGCACATAGACGTTTTCTAAAACGTTCTATCTTATACTGTGAATGACAACAGCATTAGTAGTAACTGGATTCAGAGACCTCCTTGAATAAACATTACACATCTAAAATAATTTATTCTTTATATTTTAATTGGTGGACCACATGCCATAGCCTTCACTCAAGCATAATGAGGATCCAGTTTAAAACTGGCTCACAGCATGAAGAACAATTTAAAATTTCAAAACACGTGCATTCCATAACCAATATTTATAATAAGTGAACTATTTGGACATACTATCACACAGCTTAATTTGTCCTATGTATGAGGAAGATCTAATTATTGCATGAAGGAGATGTAAAATTTTATAAACCTAAGACTATCAACAATAAATTTTAATTGCTCAATACTACAGTGAAATGCATTAAAATAAGAACTGATGAATAAAGAGATAAATGTGGATAAATATGTGATAAAACAAGTATAGCAAAATGTTAATGGTAGAATCTAGATGGTGGATACTATGGACACTCCCTGTAAATTTTTTCAGCTATGTAGTTGAAAATATTTTCCTAACAAATTGTGGAAAAAATACTGCTTGACACTTCCCTCGTTATTTACCATTTAAGCTTTCAAGGAGAGAAACATAGATTTTAAAAACTCCTATGTGGCATCCAAAACAAGCACCGTAGTTGGGACAAACATGGATTCAAATCCCAGCTCAACCTCTTAACTAGCTATCTGATCTTAACTATTTAACCCCTCTATGCCTACATTTCCTCATCTGCAAAATGGGTTTTACATAGTAAATGTGAGGTTTAATTCTTCCTATAAAGCACAGTGCCAGGCACCATGGTAAGCACTCAAAATGTTAGTTGTATTATCTATATGAGATTGCTAACTTTATGATAAATCGAAAGGGCATTCTCAATAAAGATTACGCAGTAATTTTTTAGGCAGTTGGCTTAACACTAACTTCATTTTGATACCGTTCACAAAAAGGAAGATTCCTGGTAGTAAACTTACTGCTTAACACGCTAAGCGGGAGGGCGGCAGGGGGTAAAAGAAAAAATCTAAAAATACTGCTCAATCGACATTACTGTGTTATTCTCCATCTGAAAAAAAAATCACTCAGAATTTAATAAGAAAAGTTTCAAGACAAACTTTAAAAGGCACTCAACAACTATGTGGAATTGGCTTCGCCTCTGCAGGTTGTTTGGGTACATCCTTGATATGACAAAACTTGTCACACTCTTCCACGTTCTTAAATGTTGGTAAAGGGGCTAGACTAGAAAATGACATTCACAGTTGCCAAAATCTTTCTCATACATCAGGGCATGCCAACGACCCCACTTCTACTCAGGTAAGAGCACTACCTCCACCTTGGTCTTGATAACGGTGGGGGGGGGGGGGGGAAAGGAGGCAGGAAAATGAATTCGCGATGGTATCACCGAAGACCCCTCCACCACTCATTCCCGCCACCACCACCCCCACCTGACCTCTCTCCTGTTAAACTTCCAGACTCTGGTTCACCAAAGATGCACTTAAGTATCTGACACCTTCCCTCCCCTGGCCCAAATAACCCACCCCCAGTGTTGGAAAAATAAAAGAACACAAACAGCCCCCGCCCCTCCCCCTCCCAACCAGCAGCAAATCTTTGTCCCACCTGCCGAAGGACCACTCTAAGCGCGCTCCAGACCCAAGGTTGCCTCAGTCCTGCCCGCAACCTTTCCCCAACCGGGCCTCGGCGACCCCTCCACGAGCCTACGCATGGCCCATTCCCGGCCCCGGGCCCGGGACGCGGCCCCCGCCCCGCCCCCCGCCGCCCGCCGCCCGCCGCCCGCCGCCCGAGTTCTGCCTCACCTCACCTACCCTCTTTCGGGGGCTGGACTCCACCTCTCTCTCCGCCATGTTGAGCCCCGCTCGGAACCACTGCGGCTCCCGGCACTGTGGCGGCGGAACCTCTCGGGCCCCCGGCCCCCGCCCACACTGCAGGCACGGCCGCCTCGCGGCAGCTTCCCGGGACCTGGCCGAGCCTGGCGCTTAGAGTGGGGAGGGGGCGGATGCCGCGCGCCGGGTCGGAGATCTTGAGATCCCACGGGTGCGCGCGTAGGCGGTAGGGCCTGCTCGGGAAAGGGGGGGGCCGGGACTCGGGGGGTTAATGGCCTCCAAGGGGCCCCGTGAGTAGGATTATTTTCTCTCAGAGAAATTCCTCCGCCTGCGGTTTCTTAAAGGGATCACCAAACCAGCCCCTTGCGCGCGCCCTTGATGCGCAGGCGCACCTTAAGCCCCTCCTTCCTTTCCCACCAAGCCCCCGGTCCCGAGCGTGCGCGTTGAGTGGCCCAGAGTAGGCCAAATCCTGCAAGTCTTTTTGCAGCCAGCAGCTGCTCCCACTACTCAACTATGGCCGCTCCCTTAAAGGGACCATGACGCAGTGATGAAGGAGGAATGAAAGAAATTAGTAAAAGGGCTATCTGGAGTATTGGGTGAAATGTCAGTGAGGGGTCCAGATCACCATCTTACACCTGACTGCAGAGATACCATTGTAAGGAGAAGATGGTGGTGAGCTGAAGTTCACAGTGGACCTCTGAATGTGAAGAATCCCAAGCAATGAGGGAACAAGCCAGTCATCTCAAGAAGATCCAGCTTACCTGCCTTTAGACAGCCCGATCTGAAGCACAGGACATAGAATATTAAGGGCCAACTTTGATAGCCTGATGTCAAAGCCAAATCCTTTGGTGATTTTGAAGACTGAACAAACAACTGGAGATAATTTCCCCGGTAGTAATTTGTCCTTTGAATATCTAAATCGAGAAGGATCTCAGGAAGCATCTACTGTGAAGTTCCCAGTGGTAAAATTGCAGCCTGGTCAGGGGAAGTAATTTGCCCCAAAGCATGTAGAGGTTGGTGTGAAATTAGAATCAAGACTTGAGTCACAACCCTCCAGGGTTTTCAATGCATCAAGCTGTCTTCGAAACAAGAAATAAATTCATTTTAATCTAGAAGATTAAAAATGAAAGTTCATGATATTTCAAGAATACCGTAATTATCCTCTGAAGATGTGTGATGGTTTGCAACTATTGTGTGTCCTCCTTCACCTCCACCGAAGGAACTTTAAGAATCTGACTCAAAGCATGAGCATCATATTCTCTAAGCAGAAAATTGGGAAGGAGATTTGTGTCTATCTTGCCCTAAAACCAGAGCTGAAGATGGCTGAAGAAAATGAGGGCTTGATCCATTCCTCTTCATCCATTCCAGTGCCCCACCCTCAGATGGAGAAAAATTGCCCTAATGGAGGTATAATGATAGCTTAGGGGCAATCATATAAGAAAGAAATACAAAGAATTTGCTTCCTGAAAGGCATTCCCCATGATGAGAGATATTCAAATGCAAATGAGCAACTCATAAAATTACAGGATAATGAGATATAACTTTTGTGTGTCACTTTAACTTTTATATGTTACTTGGTAGATATTTTGAAACTAAGAAGTTTCCTAATCCATCACATTTTGCTGAAAACTCTCTGTGAGATTGCTAGAAGTTTCCATGCTGGTCTTTGCTTACTCTTGTTCGCTGTTAATTTCACTTTTGGGTAGGAAAGAGGAGAGAAAGCCATAAAAAATAAATAAATAAGTGTTATCTTAGCCAGAATTTAAAAGACGCGTCAGACCCTTCAGTTCCATGTTAAGAACAAGAAGGAATTAAAAAGAGAAGCCAAGAAAAGATATTTCCAGGGAATTTGGGTACATAAAAGGTCTAGTCATTTCCTTCTAATAAAATCTGGCGGCGTAAAACGGAGTTGCTAAATTTGAAGTGGAAATGGAGAAGCCATACGCCTGTTCACCCAGCTTCCCCCTTGCACTCATTGTTCTCCTTCTTTCATGCCCCCACTGTTAGAGAAATGTTCTGTTTCTCAGAATACAGTATAAAGCCATTGATTTCCTCCACATTTTAAAGACGGAGCCACTGAGGCCCAGAGATAAGATGTGACTTGCTTGAGATCACACAAAGAATTAGGAACAACATCAGGACTGGAAAAGACAGCCTAGGGCTGTCTCCTATATCAGACTGTTTCTAGAGGTATTGGGAGTGTGTTGGGTCTTGAACAGTAGGCAGGATTTATGCATTCCAGATAATATACAAGCATACCATGAATGTTCAGAGCAATCATCCATGTGGGGAGAAGGAGAGAAGAAAAAACCACCACTTAGTGAGCACTGCGAGGTTAAGTGGTTTTTTTAAGTGACAGTCCAATATCATTCAGCAGAGAAGCCAAGTCAGAATTCAAAGCCTTTTTCTTTCTAGCTTAGGCAAATATATCATAAACAGAAGGTTGCAGATTGGTGGTTTTGCAGACATTTTTCTCACAGTCATGTATTTGGTTTGCACCATGTACAGTTTAGTCAGGTTACTTGCTCTGTGTCTCAGTTTCCTCATCTGTAAAATAGGTTTTTGGATAATTAGTTAATACCTCTAAGTCTCTTAGAACATTTTTGGTTCCTAACAGCAAAAGAGCATATTATTTTATATATTTTTATAATTTTTAAATTAAGATATTGATTATATGCCAACATTTAAAAAGGGATATTTCACATACTAATCCAATTTTCTGACTTCTCTTTAAAAAATGTAGAATATAATGATGTAATATTTTGTGAATATCAAACTGATTCATTTTAATTTTCTTCTTTAAATTATGTTCCATTATAGACTATTGTCTGAAGTGTAGCTCTGAGACTTATTTCCCTAATCAGGAGAGACTAGAATAGGCTTAGTGGAGAGAAAAAGAATTTGCTAAATTTCCTTAATTCTGCTTAACCTATGAAGTTTACATCATAAGAATCTCATATTCTCCCACATTCCAGAGGAGATACTCCTTCCATCTAGGACAGCTCTGCCATGAACCTGTGACACAGGGAAGTAAAAGAAAAGCCTGAGTCTTAATTAAAAGGTAGAGGGAAGAAGGAAGAGAGAGATAAGAGAGGCAACGATTGAGAGACACATGCCTCTGTCTTCCCACAAAATTCCATATACAAAATTAGATACAGGGTTTTGGAAGGAGCTCTGCAAGTGAGGGGCCCTTAGCTCCAGTGTGATATGGAATGTATCCAGAAGTTCCCAAACACCCTGTGGAGGAATAGGGAAGGTAGCCAAGAGAACTGGCTGGCAAGAATAGGGGGAGGTAGCTTTGAAGATCAGGCTGGGAACAAAAAGTAGAAATAGCCGGATCTCAGGAAGAACTGTGGTTTGCCCCCATGTTCTCAGCAAGCTTAGTGAGGCCAAGCTACAAGATATACTGCTCGCGATGAACATGGTTGTTGAGCATCCAGAGAAGTCAGAGAATAGTACAAGGACACAAAATGGATCCAAGGTCTCAGGCTTCCTCAGCAATATAACGCTTCCTACACGCCGACAACGCTATTTTAGGGACATGTGCAGAAGTAGAGAGAAGTTGTAGGACATACTTGGTGTTTCTTCCCAAAAGAGGTTATTACCTAAAGGAATTTCATCCATCAGATTCAAATATGTCTTAAACAAAATTACGCACTTAGATATATTAGATAAATTCTGAGAATGTTAAGAAGAAAGTAAAACAGGGTGCTGGGATAAAAAGTGACTAGAGTAGGACTACTTTAGTTATTTAGTTTCTGAACAACTTCTAAACCTTGGTTGTGGGAACATGAACAAGTACAATAGAAGGGGAGTTGGGCACCCTTCTTGTGGACTGCCACTTGTAGAGGGACACCTTCCTTCTTTCCCTGCTACCTGGTGGGACAGTTTCAAGAATTCCACAACTATAAGGCTTGTAGAAGATCTTAATTTTCCTCCTCTCTATCCCCTTCCCTCACTGGAATAACGAGGAGGAGCAGTAATGTCTTGCTGTCTGTCTCTGGCTGCTCCCTTGGGTTTCTTGATGCCATAGGAACCTGTCTTCCCAGATAGAAATGACCTACCCTGTATAGACTCTTACGTGCCCTTGCTGGGAACTGGGACATAGTCAATTGATTCAAGGTTCATAAGAGAACAGATTTTTACATTATACAAAATAGGGGTTCTCTGTCAGCCACTGAGTGACCTTGGGCCAGTCACCTTGCCTTTATGGGCCTCAATGTTATAATGTAAGGTGATTAGATTAGTTCAGGTAGGGTCTCACTGGCAGCTCCAATTACTTGGTAATGACAGCTGGGGGCATTATGCAGAAAACATCTGTTGGGCCACATTTAGGTTCAGTAATTGATTAGTGATGTCTGCCACAGATGAGATGGGGTGGAGGGGAGCTACATTGCCCATCACATATGACATCCCTAAGTTAAATGCTCTACTAATTATTCCTAATTCTAGATTTCTTTGATTCTATAAACTCATGTGACTGCTGTTGAGATAAAGCAATTTAATCTCACTGTTTTAAGTATTTGCCGTTGTGTCAGTGGGAATGGAGAGAAGGAATGGAAAAAAAGTTGACCCTCCAATTTGACACTGCCCTTTGCATAATGAAGACCTAGAAATCTGGTCTATAGCTTTTCTTTGAAACAAAGCCTTTTAATTAACTGAAGAAGAAAAACAAAACCTGGAGAAGAAGGATTCTTTTGTTAAAGGATAACCCCTGTTTTTCTTGTCCTAAAATGGAGAAAATACGGCTTATCTCCTTTTCACATACCAGGCCATTGTGCAGAAAATTCTGACTTAAAGAATGACCTTCAAATATTATTTTTTTAAAAATTAAATTAAAAAACAATTTAAAGATTCTCATTCTGAAATGAGGACAATGGAAAAACTAAAATTAAGCAAGTAATAAAATATATTTCCGTTCCTTTTTGAAAGAATAAAAAATAATAGTAAAAAGGACCATGGAAACTTTTCAGCTTCAAGGACTTACGTGCCTGAGGAGAGCGGTTCAGAGGACTGAATACATAAATATAAATATAATTAACATCTATCTACCAAAAATGTTAGGAAAAAGGGTGACTATTCAGCTTAAATGGTAGTTAATATGTATGTTGTGCCTGAATTAATTTTCAAACATTCAGAATATGAGAGTATAATTCACATACAAAACTATTCAGACTACAATCGAACCTTGCTTTGGTGGTTTGAAGACGTTCCAAGATTTTGCAGTGCTGCTGGGTCATCAAGTCAAACATACTAGCTCTCTAACAGAAGGTATGGGGGGCTGGGCTGACTCATTCCTGACTTACATCTTGACATACATTGGAGAAATAAGGGACATTTTGTTTGTCATTTTTTAAAAAAGTAGCATTCAGGAAATAGAGGAAAAATTGTTACTGATTTGAAGTTACTTGGATTCTTTATGACAAGTTTACTGTACCTTTTGTTAACAGAATGTCCCCATTTTCAATTCAATTTTTTCAGAAGTGTCCTTTATACAAATCTCCTATCACAGATATTTAGAAGGGTATAAGACCTAAACAATGAGTGCACATTGTATTGTCTTCATGTGAACAAGATATTTTCCCCATTTCCCTTCACAAAAAGTGACCCAGTAAGGCATGAATGTACTCCAGGTGTGTGAGAGAGGCTCAGAGACTGGAGGAGAGTCAGCATTACAGGGCCTGGAAGATGGGAAATTTTCCTGGTGGAATTTCATCCACCACATAATTCATTGGCTGCCTCTATTGATATCTTCAGTCCAGACCTTTCTCTGAGCTCTAGAACCTCATATCCACTGCATGATGATTTAACATAATTTAGTTATTTGTAAGCCTGGCACATGCCAGAAATTAGGCACGTTATTAGGCACAGTATCTTATAAATAAGATAATGACTGATGTGGACATATAATTAGACAATTAAACTGGATGGTAAGAGAGAAGTGAGTCCAGTATGGTAGGGAGCACAGAGGAAGCGTACCCAGGCTTTGTAGGCTCCAGTTATTACAAGTATGTTTCAACTTGAGCTCATTAACTTTGTCCGCACACAAACTTATACTTCAGGAAACTAAAAGCAGGGCTTCCCTGGTGGCGCAGTGGTTGAGAGTCTGCCTGCCCGTGCAGGGGACGTGCGTTCGTGCCCTGGACCGGGAAGATCCCACATGCTGCGGAGCGGCTAGGCCCGTGAGCCATGGCCACTGAGGCTGCGCGTCCGGAGCCTGTGCTCCGCAACGGGAGAGGCCACAACAGTGAGAGGCCCGCATACCAGAAAAAAAAAAAAAAAAAGAAACTAAAAACAGATGAAATGCAAACTATGGGGACCTGACATGACTTGTGAGAACCTAAAAATCCCTTCAAGGCAACACTATACTATATGGGGAATTGTGGGTCAAGAGAGTTCTTCTTAAGATGGGAATCATTAAAGCATATTAAAAATAGTAAAGCATCACCAAACATATTAGAAAGGTCAAATGGACAACACAACATCAAAGACCTCTGCCTCCAAGATGGCACAAACTATGGAGACAAGGCTGAAAGAGCGGATAAAGGCCAGGAAGTGGATGATGAGGTGGGTCAAAAAGAGGAAATCATGCATCATGGGGTCAAGCCATCTTTAGAAGTCAGTGCTCCATCCAACATTTAATCTTTGGGAAATGCATTCTGTAGAGTTGTCATAGTTATTGGTTTCTTTCTGTGAAAGAAGGTAAATATCACTGTAGTGCTGCTTGTATAAACCTTGTTCTTCAGGTCATAGCAGAGGGGGTAAAATTCAGGACTAACAAGGATATATTAAAGGTGAGCATATTTAACGCTGATGAGTTAGATATTTTGAAATTTCAGAAAGAAAAGATCAATGACATAGCCTGGCAAGTGGCAATAATTGTTGTAGGCTAGCTGAATAATCATGAGATATTTTTATTTTCTACCATAACAATAATGATAATAACATTGCTTTCAATAATATGAAAATTATTTTTCAAAAGGAAAGTTCCAAAGGCTTATATTTTTTAAATATTTTTATTTATTTATTTGGCTGCACCGGGTCTTAGTTGTGGCACGTGCAATCTTCATTGGAGCATGCAGGATCTTTCATTGCAGCACGTGGGATCTTTTAGTTGAGGCATGTGGGCTCATAGTTGTGGCATGTGGACTCTTTGTTGCAGCACGCAGACTTCTTAGTTGAGGCATGCAGACTCTTAATTGCAGCATGCCGACTCTTATCTGTGGCTTGCGTTCAGGATCTGGTTCCCCAACCAGGGATCGAACCCAGGTCCCCTGCGTTAGGAGTGTGGAGTCTTACCCACTGGACCACTAGGGAAGTCCAACTCAATGGGTTTTTTTTTGTTTTGTTTTGTTTTTTTAAATTATGGAACGCTTCACAAATTTGCGTGTCATCCTTGCGCAGGGGCCATGTTAATCTTCTCTGTATCGTTCCAATTTTAGTATATGTACTGCCAAAGCGAGCACTCAATGGGTTTTATAAATTGTGGTAAAACACACATAATATAAAATTTACCACTTTACCATTTTAAGTGTACAAATGGTATTAAGTACATTCGCATTGTTCTGCAACCATCACAACTGTCCAATTCAGGAATTCTTTTCATCTTGCATAACTGAAACTCTGTACCTAGTAAACAATAACACCCAATTGCTTGATGAATTTTTAAAACATCAAACCAGCTCTCAGGTCAATAAATAAAATACTACCAGCCTCCTTAAAGCCCTCCTAACTCTTTCCTTTTAGTAACTAAACTCACACACAAGGGGGTGACTTTTAGCTGGGTTGCTTCTAACTATGACAATTAGATAAAATAATGGTATCTTACTGTTAACTTAAATCCTTTGAATTATTTAAGGAGGCTGAACTCTTTAAAATATGACTTTGACCATTTGCATTTCTTCTTTAAAAATTGGTATTACATTATCTTATTTAATCCTCAAAAACATAGTGAGAGAAAAATAAATGAAGCCAAGACTTGTTTCTTTGAAAAGATCAACAAAAGTGACAAAACTTTAGCTAAATTGACTAAGAAAAAAGAGAGATGACTCAAATAACTAAAATGAGAAATGATAGTGGGGACATTACTACTGACACCACAGAAATAAAAAATATCATAACAGAGTACTATGAACAATTATATGCCAACAAATTGGATAACCAGACGAAATGGATAAATTCCCAAACACACATAACTTACCAGGACAAAATAATGAAGAAAAAAATCTGAACCAGTAAGGAGATTGAATCAGTAATAATAAGAAAACCCTCAACAAAGAAAAGCCCAGGACCATATGTCACCACTGGTGAATTCCACCAAACATTTACAGAATTAACAACAATCCTGCTCAATCTCTTCCAAAGAATTGAAGGGAGAGAATACTTCCTAATGCATTCTATTAGGTCAGCATTACCCTAATGACTAAGCCAGACAAAGAGACTACGAGAAAACAAAACTATAGACCAATATCCCTCATGAAAACTAAAGCAAAAATCTTCAACAAAATACTAGCAAACTAAATTTAACGACATACTAAAAGGATTATACACATGACCGTATAGGATTTAGTCCTAGAATGCAAGGATGGTTCAACGTATGAACATCAATCAATGAACATCAATCAATCAGCACCACATTAACAGAATAAAGAAAATAAACCACATGATCATCTCAAGCGATGCAGAAAAAGCATTTGACTAAATATAATAAACTTTTATGATAAAAAAACATTCAACAAACAAGGAAGAGAAGGACAGTATCTCAATATAATAAAGACCACATATGAAAACCCACAACAAACAGCATACTCAATGGTGAAAGACTAAAAGCTTTTTCTCTAAGACCAGAAACAAGACAAGGATTCCCCTTTACCACTTATATACAATAAAGTAGTGGAAATCCTAGTCGGAGCAATTAGATAAGAAAAAGAAATTAAAGGCATCCAAATTGGAAAGGAATAAGTAAAATTTTCATAGATGATTTTACAGACACATGATCTTAAATGTGGAAAACTCTATAGATTACAAACACACATACATACACACAAACTGTTAGAACTAATAAATGAATTCAGCAAAGTAACAGGATACAAAGTTAACACAAAAATCAGTTACATTTCTATACACTAACATTGAATAATCTGAAAAGGAAATTACAAAAACAATTCCATTCACAATAGCATTAAAAAGAATACAATACCTAGAAATTAATTTAAGCAAAGAGGTGAAAGACTTGTACAATGAAAACTACAAAATATTTCCAAAAGAAATTAAAGAAAACATGAATAAATGAAATCATATCCCACGTTCATGGATTAGAAGACTTATTAATGTCAAAATGTCACTACTATCTAAAGAGGTCTACAGATTCAATGCAATCCCTATCAAAATCCCAATGACCTTTAGGCAGAGCTAAAATAACCCACCCTAAAATTCATCTCAAATCTCAGGGAACCTGGAATAGCAAAAACAGTCCTGAAAGAGAAGAACAAAGCTGAAGGACTCAGACTTCCTGATTTTATTATTTTTTATAAATTTCATGTTTTTAATTTATTTATTTATTTATTTTTGGCTGCATTGGGTCTTCATTGCTGCACGCGGGCTTTCTCTAGTTGGGGTGACGGGGCTACTCTTCATTGCAGTGCGTGGCCTTCTCATTGCAGTGGCTTCTGGTTGTTGTGGAGCATGGGCTCTAGGTGCGCAGGCTTCAGTAGTTGTGGCACATGGGCTTAGCTGCTCCATGGCACATGGGATCTTCTTGGACCAGGCTCAAACCCGTGTCCCCTGCATTGGCAGGTGGATTCTTAACCACTGCGCCACCAGGGAAGTCCCATATTTCCTGATTATAAAATTACAAAGCTACAATGGTGACCTAAATGGGAAGGAAATCCAAAAAACAGGGGATATATGTATATGTATAGCTGATTCATTTTGCTGAACAGTAGAAACTAACACAACATTGTAGAGCAACTATACTCCAATAAAAATTAATTAAAAATAAATAAATAAAATTACAAAGCTACAGTAATTAAAATACTGTGGTACTGATATAAAGACAGACATGTAGACCATTGCAGTAGAATAGGGAGCTCAGAAAAAAACTCTCCTATAAATGGTCAAATGATTTTGACAAGAGTGGGCCGAGACCATTCAACAGGAAAAGGATAGTCTTTTCAACAAATGGTGCTGGGAAAACTTGATAGCCACATGCAAAAGAAAGAAGTTTAAACCCCTACCTTACACTGTATTAAAAATTAACTTGAAGTGGATCAGAGACCTAAACATAAGAGCTAAAACTCTAAAACCCTTAGAAGAAAACATAAGGGAAAAACTTCATGACATTAGACTTGGCAACCATTTTTTGGACATGACACCAAAAGCACAGGCAACAAAAGAAAAAAAATAGATAAGTTGGGCTTCATCAAAGTTCAAAACTTTTATTATGCATCAAAGGATACTATCAACAGAGTGAAAAGGCAACCCACAGAATGGGATAAAATATTTGCATATCATTTGGTATCCAGAATACATAAAGAACTCCTGGTCTTCCCTGATGGCACAGTGGTTAAGAATCCGCCTGCCAATGCAGGGGACACGGGTTTGAACCCTAGCCCAGGAAGATCCCATGTGCCGTGGAGCAACTAAGCCCGAGCGCCACAACTACTGAGCCTGCACTCTAGAGCCCGTGAGCCACAACTATTGAAGCCCACGTGCCTAGAGCCCATGCTCTCTTGCCCATGCAGCAAGAGAAGCCACCGCAATGAGAAGCCCGCACACCGCAACGAAGAGTATCCCCCACTCGCTGCAACTAGAGAAAGCCTGTGTGCAGAAACAAAGACCCAACGCAGCCAAAAAAAAAAAAAAAACCTCCTACAGTTCAACAACAACAACACAAAACAATTTTAAATATTAGTAAATGTGGGAGTTCACTGGTGGCCTAGTGATTAGGATTCCAGGCTTTCACTGCTGAAGCCCAGGTTCAGTCCCTGGTTGGGGAACTGAGATCCAGCAAGCTGCATGGTGTGGCAAAAAAAAAAGGTAAAGGATTTGAATTTCTCCAAAGAAGATGTACAAATGGCCAATAAGCATAAGGAAAGGTGCTCAACCATATATACACTACTATGTATAAAATAGATAACTAATGAGAACCTACTGTATAGCACAAGGAACTCTACTCAGTGCTCTGTGGTGACCTAAATGGGAAGGAAATCTAAAAATGAGGGGATATATGTATATGTATAACTGATTCATTTTGCTGTACTGCAGAAACTAACACAACATTGTAAAGCAACTATACTCCAATAAAAATTAATTTAAAAAAAAAAAGAAAAGGATTGGAAAATGCAATCAAAACCACAATAAGATACCACTGCATACACATTAGGGTGACTATTATAAAAAAATAAAACAGAAAATAACAAGTGCTGATGAGGATGTAGAGAAATTGGAACCCATGTACATTGCTGGTAGGAATGTAAATGGTACAGCCACTGTGGAAAAGGGTATTGCAGTTCCTCAAAAAATTAAACATAGAATTATTATATGATCCAACATATCTACTTCTGGATATATACCCCAAAGAAATGAAAGCAGGGATTTGAACAGATATTTGTATACCCATGTCCATTGCTGCATTATTCATAGTAACCAAAAGGTAGAAGCAACCCAAGTGTCTATCAACAGATGAATGGGTAAACAAAATGTGGTATATCCATATAATAGAATATTATTCAGCCTTTAAAAGGACAGAAGGGCTTCCCTGGTGGCACAGTGGTTAAGAATCCGCCTGCCAGTGTAGGGGACACCGGTTGATCCCTGGTCCGGGAAGATCCCACATGCCACGGAGCAACTAAGCCTGTGCACCACAACTACCGAGCCGGTGCTCTAGAGCCCGCAAGCCACAACTACTGAGCCCGCACACCACAACTTCTGAAGCCTGCGCGCTTAGAGTCCGTGTTCTGCAACAAGAGAAGCCTCTGCTCACCACAACTAGAGAAAGCCCGCATGTAGCAACGAAGACCCAACACCGCCAAAAATAAATAAATAAAATAAATGAGGGCCTCCCTGGTGGCGCAGTGGTTGAGAGTCCGCCTGCCGATGCAGGGGATACGGGTTCGTGCCCCGGTCTGGGAGGATCCCATATGCCGCGGAGCGGCTGGGCCCGTGAGCCATGGCCGCTGGGCCTGCGCATCCGGAGCCTGTGCTCCGCAACGGGAGAGGCCACAACAGTGAGAGGCCCGCATACCGCAAAAAGAAAAAATAAATAAATAAATAAATAAATAAATAAATAAATAAAATAAATGAATTTATTTTTTTAAAAATGGACAGAAATTTTGACATACAGTACATGGATGAACCGTGAAGAATTATGTTATGTGAAAAAAAGCCATTCACAAAAGGACAAATATTGTACAATTCTACTTGTGTGAAGTATCTAGAGTAGCCCAAAACATAGAAACAGAAAGTAGAAAGGAGATTGACAGGGGTTGGGGGAAGAGGAGAATGGAGATTTAGTGTTTAATGGGTACAAAGTTTCAGCTGGGGAAGATGAGAATGTTCTGCAGATGGATGATGGTAATGGTTTCACAGTGATATAAATGTACTAAATGCTAGAAAACTGTACACTTTAAAAGGGTTAAAATGGGGACTTCCCTGGTGGTCCAGTGGGTAAGACTCCACACTCCCAATGCAGGGGGCCTGGGTTCGATCTCTGGTCAGAGAACCAGATCCCACATGCATGCCGCAACGAAGATCCTGCGTGCCACGACTAAGACCCGGAGCAGCCAAAATAAATAAATAAATATTTTAAAAATGAAGAAGAAGAAATTGGGACTGGGATATGGTTATTAAAAAAGTGGTTAAGGGCTTCCCTGGTGGCGCAGTGGTTGAGAGTCCGCCTGCCGATGCAGGGGACACGGGTTCGTGCCCCGGTCTGGGAAGATCCCACGTGCCGCGGAGCGGCTGGGCCCATGAGCCATGGCCGCTGAGCCTGCGCGTCCGGAGCCTGTGCTCCGCAACGGGAGAGGCCACAACAGTGAGAGGCCCGTGTACCGCAAAAAAAAAAAAAAAAGTGGTTAAAATGGTAAATTTATGTTATATACACCTGACCATAATAAAAAAAATGAAGTAAACAAATTTCCTATTTTATAGATTAAAAAAATAAAGTCTATCAAGATTAAGTGACTTTACACAGCTAGGAATTGGAAATGGTATTCACATACAAGCCTTTTTAACACCAAAGCTTATGTTCTTACTATTACTACATCAGTGTTTGTTTAAGGTAAAATTTTGATACAGTGAAATGCATAGATCTAAAGTGTACAATTTAATGAATTTTGATAAATTAATATACCCTTGTAACCAGCACCCCATTCAAGATAAAGCACATTTCCATGAACCCAGAGAATGCCCTTATGCCCCCTTCCACTCAACCTCCATTCTCTACGTCTGCATCTTTATTCCTGTCCTGTAGCTAGGTTCATCAGTACCATTTTTTTTTAGATTCCATATATATGTGTTAGCATATGGTATTTGTTTTTCTCTTTCTGACTTACTTCACTCTGTATGACAGACTCTAGGTCCATAGGTCCATCCACCTCAGTACAAATAATTCAGTTTTGTTTCTTTTTATGGCTGAGTAATATTCCATTGTATATATGTGCCACATCTTCTTTATCCATTCATCTGTCGATAGACATTTAGGTTGCTTCCATGTCCTGGCTATTGGAAATAGTGCTGCAATGAACATTGTGGTACATGACTCTTTTTGAATTATGGTTTTCTCAGGGTATATGCCCAATAGTGGGATTGCTGAGTCATATGGTAGTTCTATATTTAGTTTTATAAGGAACCTCAATACTGTTCTCCATAGCGGCTGTATCAATTTACTTTCCCACCAACAGAGCAGGAGGGTTCCCTTTTCACTACCCCCTCTCCAGCATTTTTTTAATCTTAAAGTGAGACAATCCTTTTATTTCTCCAGCATTTATTGTTTCTAGATTTTTTTGATGATGGCCATTCTGCCTGGTGTTAGATGATAACTCATTGTAGTTTTGATTTTCATTTCTCTAATAATTAGTGATGTTGAGCATCTTTTCATGTGCCTCTTGGCCATCTGTATGTCTTCTTTGGTGAACTTTCTATTTAGGTCTTCTACCCATTTTTTAATTGGGTTGTTTGTTATTCTTTCTCTTACTGATGGACATTTGGATTGTTTCCTGTTGTTGGCTCTTATGAATAAATCTACTCTAAACATTTTTTCACAACTCTTTGTATGGATATATTTTCATTTCTTTTCTCATGTGACTTGTTTCCATTACAGGGGCAATAGCAAACTTGATACAAACACCTGAAAATTTGCTTTTGTAATTTTAATTCTTCTCTAACCTTGTTACTACCATGGGAACAAACACAGGCTAGCCTGCTGAAAGATGAGAGACCATGTGGAGTGAAGCCAAGTCATCCCACCTGAGGCCTCTCTAGACTAGCCAACCCCCAGGCAATTTAACAGGTGTTATGGATTCATGAACAACTCCAAGTGAGACTGGCCTAGCCCAGCCCTGGTCAGAAGAGCTGCCCGGGTGACCCTTAGAGTCATGACAAATAATAAATGGTAGTTCCTTTAAGCTGCTGAGTTTTGGGATGGTTTGTTATACAGAATTATTGTGGCGATAGATAATTTATACACATCTGTACCAGTTTTCTACCACTGCATAACAAATTATCAGAAACTTAGTGGATTAAAATAATACATTTATTATCTCAGTTTCTATGGGTCAGAAATCTGGGCTTGGGTAAGCTAGGTCCTCTGCTCTGTTCTTATCAAGCTGAAATCAATATGTCAGCCAGGACTCTGATGTCATCTGAGGCTCAGGGTCCTCTTCCAAGCTTGCTGCTTGTTGGCTGAATTCAATTTCTTCTAGTTGTAGGATTGAGGCCCTCAGCTCTTAGAGACCAACCACCATGTCCTGCTACATAGACCTCTCTACAACATAGCAACTTGCCTCTTTAAAGCCAACGGATGAGCAGCTCTGGTGCTTCAAATCTTTCTGACTTCTGTTTCTGAGCTCTAGGCCCCTTTTCAAAGAGCCTAGCTGATTAGGTCAGGCCCACCCAGGATAATCTCCCTTTTGATTACATTAAAGTCAACTGATTAGAAACCTTATTACATCTTCAAAATCCCTTCACTTTTGCTATATAAAATAACCTAATGACAAAATTATATCCCATCATATTTTCAGGTCCCACCCATCCTTAAGGGTAGGGATTTTATAGAATGTGTACGCAAAGGGATGGAAATTTTGGGAGCCAATTTGGAACCCAAGATATGCAAACAATTTTTAAAGATAAAGAAATATATCAGTTAAGCAATGAAAATAGGTTTATATAATATTATATACTGTAGGACTTCGCTGGTGGCACAATGTTTAAGAATACACCTGCCAGTGCAGGGGACACATGTTCAAGCCCTGGTCCGGGAATATCCCACATGACACAAAGCAACTAAGCCTGTGGGCCACAGCCACTAAGCCTGAGTGCCACAACTACTGAAGCCCCCTTGCCTAGAGCCAGTGCTCCACAACAAGAGAAGCCACTGCAATGAGAAGCCCGCACACTGCAATGAAGGGTAGCTCCTGCTCGCCGCAACTAGAGAGAAAGCCCATGTGCGGCAAAAAAGACCCAACTCAGCCAATAAATAAATAAATATATATATGCTATAATGGTGTATATTATAATCTATAATATATAATAACGTATATTAATTATATTGCATATAAATTATATATATTATATTGTATAATCTATTATGCAATAGATTATACAATATATATACAATTAGGGCCTCCCTGGTGGCGCAGTGGTTGAGAGTCCGCCTGCCGATGCAGGGGATACGGGTTCGTGCCCCGGTCTGGGAGGATCCCATATGCCGCGGAGCGGCTGGGCCCGTGAGCCATGGCCGCTGGGCCTGCGCATCCGGAGCCTGTGCTCCGCAACGGGGGAGGCCACAACAGTGAGAGGCCCGCATACCGCAAAAAAAAAAAAAAAAAAAAAATATATATATATATATATATATACAATTAGATAATGGTATATATATTTTAATTATAATATGATTTATAACATATATAATTATTTTCACTTAAAAATCATAGTTATATGTTATACCATATTATATATATAATGATACACAATTGTAATGTAATATATAATTGTAAACATATACCATTATATGGTATATTACATGATATACATTACATACTATAATATATAACATATAATTACAATATAATATATACCATTGCCTAATATATTATATGAAGTGTACCATGTAATATACCATATTAATCTTCAAATAAACAGATATTTGAAAGTTAGTATCTTTTGTACATAAAATATAATTCAATTAATTTTTAAACTTATCAAAGGAAGAAGAGAAGACTTGACCGTGACAGGTGGTTGGTGGAGGAGTGGTACAAGGAAGTTATTCTTTAGAAGATGTACTCTTTCGTTGCCCATTTTCACCAATTTTTCAATCTTTTAGGAGCTCATGGTTTTTTGTTTTTTGTTTTATTTGGCTGTGTTGGGTCTTTCTTGCTGCACGCGGGCTTTCTCTAGTTGCAGTGAGCGGGGGCTACTCTTCGTTGTGGTGCGTGGGCTTCTTATTGCGGTGGCTTCTTTTGTTGTACAGCACAGGCTCTAGGCGCGCGGGCTTCAGTAGTTGCAGCACATGGGCTCAGTAGTTGTGGCTTGTGGGCTCTAGAGTGCAGGCTCAGTAGTTGTGGTGCACGGCATGTGGGATCTTCCCAGACCAGGGCTCAAACCCGTGTCCCCTGCACTGGCAGGCGGATTCTTAACCACTGTGCCACCAGGGAAGTCCCTAGGAGCTCATGGTTTTCTTGCACTTAAACTACACTTAAAAATAAATTTATAACAAGCAAAACTACCTCTAGAGCAAAATAAAGGCTAAATCCAAAAGTGCTTTGAAAAATGGAAATGACATAAACACATCTGACTGATCATAGAAGATGCTTCATTTTTCTCACTTGGCGTACATATGCAAAACAGAACAAAACATTTGTGTTCATCTAAATCTAGAGCACAATTCAAATTTGTTCATATGATATTCTCTAAATCTGTTGTGCCAAATGAAGTGGTGAGTGTATCTTTACCTAAAACCATAGTATTGAAATATTATATGATAAAAAGAGAGGATACTGCTTTTTAAGTGAAAAAAAATTGTAGCACTGGGAAAAATGAGTCATTGACTGAAAAGTGGAATAATTTTTTAAGAGCCATTGTGGCAAAAACTCGTTATCTGAACGATCTTTATGTGAAGTAAATCTATATTCCTCCTTCCTTAACTCCAGATGTAAAGTTCTTAGTGTCAATTTACTGAACTGATAGTTCCCATATCTAATCAATACGACAGTTGAGCTGCCATATACTAATCTAAATCTCATTACTAGATACTGAGGATGAAAGTGAGGTTTAGAAAGTTGAAGTAACTTGTTCAAGGTCATACAGGTTGGAATTAGCAGACTTGGGTTTCGAATCCATGTCTGTTCAAGTCCACAGCCTGTTCTCTTAGCCTCTTCTGCCAGTCTAAAGCTTGGCATTTGGTATATGGGAAGAAAAACATTTCTGGAATGTAAGAACAGCTTACATTCAAGGCCACCTCTCCCACTTAATAGATGTTCAGCCTTAGACAAGTTTCTTAACATTGAAGAGGCTACTTTGTCCCTATCAAACAGGGAGAGTAATTCCTACCTTGTACAATTATTTTATTTGTTGGTTTGAATTCAAGAGACAATGTTTGTGAAAAATATATTTAGTAAATTATATGTGCATTCTCCATAAATGATAGAAACATCTGGGCCTGAAACTCATGATTTCTCATCCCCTCTCTACCACCCCCATAAACCTGCTCCTTATTTTTTGTTTCTTTCAAGGTTATGGCAACCATCAGTCACTCTGTCTGGAAAACTAAATCATCTTTAATGCCTCTTTGTCTTTGCTTTCAGCCCCATCACCACCCATACTTTCAAAATCAAACCAGTTGTCGGAACCAATCAATTCCACTTTTACGATGTCTGTCTTCTCTCCACCTCTCCATTTCATTGCATCAGCCATAGGTAAGACCCTCGCCAACTGTCACTGGAACTATCTTCTCTTTCTTAATTATTTAAGTAAAATTTTGAATAATAATACATATATATCTGATGGGAAATGTTTTAAGATATAAAAGGTTATATAGTGAAAAGTAAATCTCCCTTCCACTATTGTCTCCCAGCCATCTATCTCCACTTAAGAGGCAGCCACTGTTACAAGTTTCTTGTATATCTTTCCAGAAGCTACAAATCTGCCACACACAGAGATATTTTTCGCACGTGATAGCACACTATGCCCATTGCTCTCAACCTTTTTTTTTTTACTAACAATATATTTTGGAGATAGTTCTATATTTGTACCCATAAAACTGATTCATTCTTTTCAATGGCTTCATACTATGCCATTGTATGGATAGCTTAACTTATTTAACCATTCTCTACAGACGTTTAGAGTCTTTCCATATATAAGTATGCAATGTGTGTGTGTGTGTGTAATTTTGAACAAATGTGCATATATTTGTAGTATAAATTCTTTTTTTTAAATCAGTTAATTTATTTATTTTTGTCTGTGTTGGGTCTTCCTTGTTGCAGTCGGGCTTTCTCTAGCTGCTGTGAGCAGGGGCTACTCTTAGTTGCGGTGCACGGGCTTCTCATTACAGTGGCTTCTCTTGTTGCAGAGCATGGGCTCTAGGCGCTAGGGCTTCAGTAGTTGTGACACGCAGGCTCAGTAGTTGTGGCTCACAGGCTTATTTGCTCTGCGGCATGTGGGATCTTCCTGGACCAGGACACAAACCCGTGTCCCCTGCATCGGCAGGCGGACTCTCAACAACTGCGCCACCAGGGAAGCCCTAGCAGGCGGATTCTTAACCACTGTGCCACCAGGGAAGCCCCATAAATTCTTAAAAGTATAAATTTCTGGGTCAACATACAGGGATACTTTAAATATTGATAGATATTAATGTTTTGTGAAGATCTGTTCATCCACCGGCTGTGTATAAAAGTGACTGTTTCTCTGCACCTTCACCTACTAAATCTATCACCAGACTTCTTGAGCACTGCCAATCAGTTAGATGAAAAAATGGCATCTTCCTGTAGTTCTGAGTGTTCTTAAAGTTTCTACTGGGTTGAAACCTTTTCCCTGTACTCTTTGTTACTTTGCATTCAGATTGTAGGATGTTCATCACAACTATTTTAATAGCTTCCTCACTGACCTCCCTATCTCCAATTTTTAACCTTTTCAGACTTTCCAGATAACATCTTGAGAATTACATTCTTAAAAAGTCCTAATCATGTTGCACTCAGCCCCTAAATCACCAGTTCTGAAGTTCTTTGTTTCAGGACCCCTTTACACTCTTAAAAATTACTGAGCTTTTGTTTATGTATATTTACCATATTTGAAATTAAAACTGAGAAAGTTTTAAAATATATTTTAGTTTCCTTAAAATGATAGCAATAAACCAACTGTGTGTTAATATAAGTGACATATTTTATGAAAAATAACTATATTTTCCAAAATAAAAAAACTAGAGAGAAAAGTGTAAAAAAAACTAGAGAGAAGAATGTTTTACATTTTTGCAAACCTCATTCATGTCTGGCTTAATAGAAACAGTTGGATACTCATATCTTCTGCATTCAATCTATTGCAATATGCTATTTCGGTTGAAGTCTATGAAGAAAATCTGGCCTCACACAGATATATTATTGGAAAAGGGAAAGTATTTTAAAAGCCTTTTGGGAGGTGGATATTCTTCTTTGGTATTACATACACATAGTAGTTTATGAAAGGTTAGTTTCAGTGTGGAATCTGAAGCCATATCAATGAATTCTGTATTCTGTTACATTAAAATTCATTGGTCTATCTTATACCTTGAATAGACGCTCCACCCAAGAATAATTTTATAACACCATGCATAGGTCATGTGGAAAATATTGATTCATTATGTTATGCTAATCTTCCAAATGCTGACACATTTCATTATAAAATATCAAAAATCTCATTCATTAATGTCACCATAAATCTTATCATAAAAGTCTTCAAGTATTGCAAACCTGTCAAGGTTATGATAGTAGATACAAGTTTTCCAAAATTATAATTTCACATGAAAACTTGAAAGAAATACTGTCAGTTGTTTTCCTTGAGGTAATAGTCTCATTTCGTTCCATTTTGAGGACATGTCTGCCAATTACACAAGTCTGTATAACCATCATTCGTCAATCATTCTTTCAAGTAAAAATGGTGTTACATGAAAAAAGCCAGATCTGCCCCCAACTCAAACAATCTCACAAGAGCTTTTCCTTGAAATAAACCTCATACTTTGATACGTAGCTCAATTGTTTTATGCCTTCATCACATTTTGCCACAAAGAATATTATAATGATATATCCTCGAGAGTCGAAATTTAATAAAATTAAAATTAATCATTTTTACTGCTTCATCAAGAACACTTGTTTTACTGGGATTATGTGACAGTAAAGAGTATAGATTCAGGGACTTCCCTGGTGATCCAGTGGCTAAGACTTCATGCTCCCAATGCAGGGGGCCCAGGTTGGATCCCTGGTGAGGGAACTAGATCCCACACGCCACAACTAAAAGATCCCGCACGACGCAACTAAAAGATCCCACATGCTGCAACGAAGATCCCGCACGCAGCAACTAAGACCTGGCCAGCCAAATAAATAAATAATTTAAAAAACCACAACAAGAATACAGATTCAAAAAAAAAAAAAGAATACGGATTCAGTTTGGGGCCACTGTGCTATGCTGACCCACTTTTGATTTGCAACACAAATGCAAATGTCAACACAGTTAAAAATGCAAATAACAATGTAAAATGGTACATCCACTATGGAAAACAGTATGACGGTTCCTCAAAAAGTTAAAAATAAAATTATTGTATGATCTATCAACCCCACTTCTGGATATATACCCAAAAGAATTGAAAGCAGGATCTCAAAGAGATACTTGCGCACTGATGCTTGTAGCAACATTATTCACAATAGCTAAGAGGTGGAAGCAACCCCAATGTCCATCAATGAATGAATGGATAAACAAAATGTGGTATACACACAGTGAAATATTATTCAGCATTAAAAAGGAAAGAAATTCTGACACATGCTACAACATGGATGAACTGTGAAGAATTATGCTAAGTGGGACCTCCCTGGTGGTCCAGTGGGTAAGACTCCATGCTCCCAATGCAGGGGGCCTGGGTTGGATCCCTGGTCAGGGAGCCAGAGAGATCCCAAATGCATGCCACAACTAAGAGTCCATATGCCACAACTAAGAAGTCCTCACACTGCAAGTAAAGATCCTGCATGCCACAACTAAGACCCAGTGCAATATAAATAAATAAATAAATAAATAAACAAATAAGAGACCAGGATGGGGGCTTTAAAAAAAAAAAAAAAAAGATGGAACTTCCCTGGTGGCGCAGTGGTTAAGAATCCGCCTGCCAATGCAGGGGACATAGGTTCGAGCCCTGAACCGGGAAGATCCCACATGCCGCAGAGCAACTAAGCCCATGCACCACAACTACTGAGCCTGCGCACCACAACTACTGAGCCTGCACTCTAGAGCCCGTGAGCCACAACTACTGAGCCCGCATGCCACAACTACTGAAGCCCGCATGCCTAGATCCTGTGCTCCACAACAAGAGAAGCCACTGCAATGAAAAGCCCGCGCACCACAACGAAGAGTAACCCCCGCTCGCTACAGCTAGAGAAAGCCCGCACGCAACAACAAAGACCCAATGCAGCCAAAAATAAATAAAATTAATTAATTAAAAAAAAAGAATTATGCTAAGTGAAATAGGCCAGTCACAAAAAGACAAATACTGTATACTTCCACTTTTATGAGATATCTATAGTAGTCCAATCCACAGAAACAGAAAGTAGAAGGGTGATTACCAGGGGCTAGCGGAAATGGGAAATAGGGAGTTATTGTTTAATGGGTGTAGAGTTTCAGTTCTGAAAGATGAAAAAGTTCTGGAGGTGGATGATGGTGATGGTGGCACAACAATATGAATATACTTAACACTATTGAACTGTACACTTAAAAATGGTTTAAGATGATAGATTTTTATGTCATGTGCTTTTTACCACCATTTTTTTTTTTTTGGCTGTACCACGTGGCATGCATGATCTTACTTCCCGACCAGGGATCGAACCCGTGTCCCCTGCAGTGGAAGCGCAGAGTCTTAACCACTACCACCATTTTTAAAGGCAAAATATTTATTATTATTAAAATAGTTTTAACCTCATGGACACTCTGAAAAGGTCTCAGGGACTCGCATGGACGACATCTTGAGAACTGTTGCTATAAATCACCTGTGGGCTCCCGATTACCTTCAGAATGAAGTCCACACTCCACAACATGGCCTTCAGGACAATTCGTGATCTGGCCTCATTTCCTTTCTCTGCGTCTACTTCTCTGTGCTTCAACCACACAGACAGTTGCTATTCCCCAAACACAAAATGTACTTTCACACTTCTCTGGCTTTGCTCAAGCAACATTCTAGGGACTACCTTCTGTTTTTAAATTTTTAATTAATTAATTTGCAGGGGTCTGCGTTGGATCTTCGTTGCTGCACGCGGGCTTTCCCTAGTCACAACGAGCAGGGGTTACTCTTTGCTGCGGTGCACGGGCTTCTCATTGCGGTGGCTTCTCTTGTTGTGGCGTGCGGGCTCTAGCTTCAGTAGTTGTGGCACACGGGCTCAGTAGTTGTGGCGCACGGGCTTAGTTGCTCCACGGCATGTGGGATCTTCCCAGACCAGGGCTTGAACCTGTGTCCCCTGCATTGGCAGGCGGATTCTTAACCACTGAGCCACCAGGGAAGTCCCCTACCTTGTTATTTTATTTAAAATCCTACTCATCCTTTAGAGTCCAGCCTGAATACCTGTCCCCACCAAATCAGGAAAAATTGCCCTTCCTGTGTGCTCTCTGGATATTTTGCTTGTATCTTTACCGTCTTATTTATTTCCTTTGTTTTATATTATAGTCATTTGTATATCTGTCTTGCCAGTAGATCGTAGAACTTCCAGAGTAAAAGCCTGTTTCCCTCACAGCATATTCAGCTAAGCGCCTTCTTGGGTGAACTTGGGCAAATTAGCTACCATCCTAACTTCGGTTTCCTCATTTGTAAAGAGGGAATAATGACGCCCATCTTGCAAGTTCCTGGGAAAATTCAATAAGGTCATGTCTATGGATACCTAGCCTAGTGCCAGGTACATTGTAGGCCCTCAATAAATGAGAAGACCTTTGCTTCCCTCAGTATGTGTTGAATGAACAGATGAATCAACAGATTTGATAGGAAGCATTGTAAAATTCACAACAAGGGGATTTAGAGAAACGTTTGTGATCTTGATATTGGTTATTAATAAATAATACTAGGATTGTGAAGGCCTAACATTTGCTGCTAGAACATTTGGAGCAAATTCTTTGTTTCAAGGGAAAACTAGTCTTCTCTCCATGGTCCTCTGACTTTCCTCATGCAGATTTGGTCTCATGATTCTTTTTAGGCTTCCCTGCAGAAACCTGGGCACTCAAAATTTGGTAGAATGATGTTTTCAGCTGTTGCTGCAAGTCTCACAAAATCTATGAGATATTCAAAATTAAATGAGATATTTTAAATATTCAAAATGAATAATTGTCTCATTGAAGGAATATGTGAGAATGCAAGATTCTAAGATTCCTTCAAGTTCCAAAGTATTTAAAACTCAAAAATTTAAGTGGAAGACAACATATCCTTGGATCCCCTCAAATTCAGTGGTTTTAAGAATTAGGAAGAAATGACATATACATATTCAAGAACCAAAGAAATGCAAAATTCAATCAATTAATTAATATGAGTAGAAGGTGAGAAGAAGGAAAAATTAGGAAATGTGTATACTTAACATGGGCTTGTTATCATACTCCACTTGAAGTTAATGAGTATTGATTTAACAATTTTAAGGAGGGTTCAGTATTTCTGTGGTCATTCATAACTTCAGTAAATGCCTCTCTTTCTGGTCTGCATTGTTTCTATTTTTTTTTTGGCTGTGCAGCATGCGGGATCCTATTACCCTGACCAGGGACTGAACCTGTGTCCCCTGAAGTAGAAGCACAGAGTCTTAACCATTGGATCGCCAGGGAAGTCCCCTGCATCTTCTAAGACTGGGAAGTTTTAGAATTTAATACAGAAAAGTGTAAGAGAATCAAACTATGTTATTACTATTTGTGTGTTAAGAAAGAATATATGCACAATTGATATTTTATATACCTTTATGTTAAGAGAAATTGCCTCTAGATTGAAAGAGCCTACCAAATGAATGAAAAGAGGCTCACTTTAAGGCACACATTCTTGAAATCTCAGGTTACAGGGACTTCCCTGAAGATCCAGTGGTTAAGACTCCATGCTCCCAATGCAGGGGGCATGGGTTCGATCCTTGGTTGGGGAACTAAGATCCCACATGACGCATGGAGCAGCCTTTAAAAAAAAGGAAAAAAAATAGTTGTATGAGCATATGATTAAGAGACATGAAAGTAAATATCAGAAAAAAATATAGGTAACACGGTTGAGAGTCTGGGGAGTGGAATTAGTGGGTGGGCACTGGTAGGCAAAAGATGACTAGGTTTCATAAGCCAGCTCATACTGATATTTTAATTACATGTACATTAAAATCTTTATATTAATTTTTTTAATTATAAATGATGCTGCAAATATATATCGTTATACTCACTTCTGATTATGCCCTTACTATCAATTCTAAGAAATAAAATTTCAAAGTTGGGGGCATGCATATGTTCATGGTTTTTGTTTTCTGGGGTTTTATTGTTTTTTGTTTTTTGGCTGCATTGGGTCTTCCTTGCTGTGCGCGGGCTTTGTCTAGTTGAGGCGAGCAGGGGCTATTCTTCATTGCAGTGTGTGGGCTTCTCACTGCGGTGGCTTCTTTTGTTGTGGAGCACGGGCTCTAGCCGCTCGGGCTTCAGTAGTTGTGGCGCTTGGACTTAGTTGCTCCACAGCATGTGGGATCTTCCTGGACCAGGGATCAAATCCATGTCCCCTGCATTAGCAGGCGAATTCTTTTTCTTTGTAATCAATTTTTAAAAATTAGTTAATTAATGTATTTATTTTTGGCTGTGTTGGGTCTTCATTGCTGCACACAGGCTTTCTCTAGTTGCGGTGAGTGAGGGTTACTCTTCGTTGCAGTGTGTGGACTTATTGCATTGGCTTCTCTTGTTGCAGAGTAGAGGTTCTAGGCGTGCAGGCTTCAGTAGTGGCGCACGGGGGTTTGTTGCTCTGCAGCATGTGGGATCTTCCCAGAACCAGGGATCAAACCCGTGTCCTCTACATTGACAGGTGGATTCTTAACTACTGGCAGGTGGATTCTTAACCACTGTGCCACCTGGGAAGTTCCTGCTCAAGGTTTTTGATACTAGCTGCCAAATAACTCTCTAGCAGGGCTAGGCTGATTTGCCTTCCCATAAACAGAGGGCTAGCCTGGCCCATCACCTCTACACCTGGTTGTCAGCAGCTTCAAATCCAATTTAACAGGTTATTCTTATTTGCCTCCGGGGTCATTCCTGTGCCTTCTATTAGAAGCCAAGATTTTGACCTGGGAAGTTTATTTGGTGAAAGAGAAGCCTGGACCAGCAATTCTGTTCTGGCTCTGCTACTGCCTGACTACGTGGTTTTGAACACATTTCTTCCTTTCTCTGACCTCAGTTTTAGCATCTGTAAAATGAGGTGCTTGGACCAGTACTCCTCAAAATTTTTCCACTAAGGCCCTTGCTTTGAACATCATGTTTTTATCTACTGAACAAACTGCATTTATTAAGAAATTATTTATTCTCTTTCCTGGTGTGTATTACTCAGAGGAGGGGTGACAGTCAATGAGAATTTCTGAATAGCAGGGTAGAGATACCTCTTGCAGCCTAAGTTAATTAGTAAATTCAAGCCAAAAGAATTTTATTACCCAGCTTGCACAGCCTAGCTGAAGCAAATATATAAACTATGTTGGAATCCTCACAGACCCCCTTTGCCATTTTCAGATTCCTCAGGGTGCATGGGGTGGGCTAACTCTCTGAGATCCAATAATTCATTTTTCCCTCCCTATACCCCCACCATCATCAGACTTTACTCTCTGAAGATTGCTCCCCCAGCTAAATCAGTTTTAACAACTGGCCTTGTGCATATTTGCTGGAGCTAGCCTACAAGCAAAGGCCACTGGAGCAAAAATTAGCACTTTGCCCTATAAAGAAAGAAGGAAGGAAATAAGATTTATTGTAAAGTTAATGAAGCTTAAGTTTCAGGACCCCTCACGTGCAGGGGACCCCATGAGAGGTGGGAGTCGCTGGGAGTTGTAGTCTGGGAGTTGAGGAGAGGAAGTAGTTTGCAATCAAGAAGCATTTCTGGAAAATTGCCTAAAGATCTCAGAAAAGAGTATCTGAAACTTACTCTTCAATAATTTGATTTCTTTTCTCATTCTAAAGAAATATTCACGTTCATACTTACTATTGTATTCATGATTTTGTATTCTTTTTCTTGGAAAGGGCCTTCAGAACTGTAGAAGCTCAGGCCCTACAAAACCTGGATCCACTGCATATATAAAAACACATCCCTCCCAAGCTAGATAATAGCTAGTGATCTGGCTTCTTCACGGGAAGCAGAAGAGAAATGGTTCTCTTGTTTCCTTATCTTTGACCAGCAAATCCAGGCAGGTAGGCTCCAATACCATAACATGGAGCACACGGGTAAACAGAGACTCCTATATAGTCCCAGGTTATTCCAGCTACCTCACTGGGGACACTGAGAGTCTGTGTGAGTAACTGACCATTCAAATAATTTCTCAATTTCTTCTTGACCTTTGCTTTCAAATCTCCCTCCCCCCTGTTGTTTTTCCTTCCCTTCTAATACATTTCAAAAGCAATGTGTTGGCTTTCCTATGTGTGGCACATTTGAAGGCATGCAATAAATAATTGTTAAATGAATAATTTAGAAGAACAAATCCTAGCCTTTCTGGTTCTCAGTCTCTGACAAGAGTGCAAACAAACTATAAAATTACAAAAATATGAGCAGGCACAGGAAGTAGGAGTGTTTATTCACTGAACCAGTGATTTGCAAACTGAGTGTGCTCTTGAGAGTCTTATTTGAAATGCAGATTCCAGGGCTGTGTCCCTGGAGGTTGGAATCAGTAGTTTGAGAAGGGATTCAGGAGGCCACATTTTGATTAATGGCCCCTGGTGATTCTGATGTAGGCCACTTCTCTCTCTCTCTTTTTTTTTAATGTTTAAGACAGTGCCTGCAGTTTTATTTATTCATTTATTTATTTATTTGGCTGTGCCGGGTCTTAGCTGTGGCGTGTGCATGGGCTCCATAGTTTGCAGCACGGGGGCTTAGTTGCCCCGCTGGCATGTGGGATCTTAGTTCCCCCACCAGGAAAAGAAGCTGTGTCCCCTGCATTGGAAGGTGGATTCTTAACCGCTGGACCACCAGGGAAGTCCCTGGGCCCCTTCTTGAGAAACACCACGAAAGAGACTGGGTCTGGCTGGGTATAGAATTTAATTATCTCTTGCAACCACTCCCTATGTTGCCAATTCTGCTCCAAGATCTATCTGGAGGTAGTTCCAGGGAAGATTTGGCCCCTTGGGATTGTGGTAATCCTTAACTTCTTTTCTTCAGGTAAATATTCACAGCTGCTATAGTGATAACAATGCAGATTTGGAAACTCAGACAGATCTGGGTTCCAATTGCGACATCTCCCTTAGCCTCAATTTATCCATAAAATAGGGATACTATTGCTACTCATAATTAATGTGAGGATTAAATACACTGACTTACATGAAAGTGTTGTACGCAATGCCTAGTATGGACTAGTTTTTCAGTAAAAGTTTGTTTTTACCTCATTTTTTTTACCTGAATACCATCAAGGATCAAGTTTCCCCTGAGAACTGAGATACCTGAAATTCTCCCATTTAGATATTTACCTCTTAGGCTTCAACCTTTAGTCTCTGTTGAAATGTAAATGACCCTGAAATTAGTAACTAGATGCCCCACTGTTATTTATGACTTAGTCAAAAGTGGTTCTCCTGCAAAGGCAGGAGAACCGCTTGGGAGTGCCATAAAGGGAAAGGAAGGAGGGGAGAGGATGAGGGAGAGGGGACGAGTGTAGGAAAAAACTGAAGGTACCTGAAAACAAACTTTTCCAACATTATAGTCTTACAGGGGGCCAGGGAGCCTGCAGAGGACAATAGTTTTCAGCTAATACTCCTGGTTGTCATGTGAGGAAATGTTCAAGGAGTGTTAGACACTAGGGAATTTTACCTCATCTGTTGGTGAAAAGGATGTTCTTAGTGAAAAGGTGCAAAAATTTTAACAGCTTTGCTAAGGGAAAGTTTTTCTTTGAGAAAATATCTTGATAATCCTCTTAAAGTAGAAGGTGAAACCCTAGGGGAATGATGTGGCTGGAAAAACCACTTCAAGCAAATTGGGGACTTTGGTTTTGCCCCTGAGAGGGAGAAGAAAGAAGATTGGGATGGGACAGAGAAATGTGGAAACGGCATGAGGTTGGAGACTATGTAGAGTGAAAATGGCTGGAAAAAAAAAATGGCTGGTATGAGTTCCTTAGCAGTGGGGTAGCCAAATAACATTAGAAAAAGGAATGCCTCGTGTTCACACTGCAATTTTTGGTGGTAAAGTAATGAAGGCAATGATGAATAGCTACTAAAGTGTTGGATTTTCCCATATCCATCTTTTTATATATATATAAATTTGTTTATTTATTTTTGGCTGTGTTGGGTCTATTTCCGTGGTCTTCCTCCCCTAAACCTATAACTCCAGTCCAATTGGGAGAAAAACATCGTACAAATCTTACAAAACAACTGACTATCCCCTGAACTATCAAGGTCATCAAAAACAAGGAAAGGCTGAGAAACTGTCACAACCAAGAGGAGCCTGAGGAGACATAATGACTAAAACTGTTGTCAGCCCTCCACATCCATGGGTTCCACATCCACAGATTCAACCAACTGTGGATCAAATATATTTTTGAAAAATTCCAGAAAGTTTCATAAAGCAAAACTTGAATTTGCTGTGTTGGGTCTTCGTTGCTGCACGCGGGCTCTCTCTAGCTGCAGTGAGCGGCAGCTACTCTTCGTTGCGGTGCACGGGCTTCTCATTGTGGTGGCTTCTCTTGTTGAGGAGCACGGGCTCTAGACGCATAGGCTTCAGTAGTGTGGCACGTGGGCTCAGTAGTTGTGGCTTGCGGGCTCTAGAGCGCAGGCTCAGTAGTTGTGGCACACGGGCTTAGTTGCTCCGCGGCGTGTGGGATCTCCCCGGAGCAGGGCTTGAACCCGTGTCCCCTGTATTGGTAGGTGGATTCTTAACCACTGCACCACCAGGGAAGCCCTCCCATATCACCCTTAGGATGCTTGCACTCCAACTTTGGCAGAGACTGCTGATGGTCTCCCCAAACTCCAGCCTCCCCTTCTTTAATCTTTATAGAAGCTTTAGTTGAACATAGAGCTGCATACTATGAGACTACAGTTCCCAGCTTCCATTGCAGCTAGGTATGGCCATGTGACTAGGTTCTGGCCAATGGAATATGGGCAGAATGAATGAAATGTGCAACTTCCAGGTGTGTCTTTAAAAACAAAGAGTATATTGTCCATTTTCTACTGAATGTGATGCAATGGCAGGCTCTACAGCACCCACCTTAGCCATGCAACAACCGAAACTTCCACTGTAGCCACAGCAACTACTTGTTAAATAAAGCTATTAGAGGGCTTCCCTGGTGGCGCAGTGGTTGAGAGTCCGCCTGCCGATGCAGGGGACATGGGTTCGTGCCCCGGTCCGGGAGGATCCCACGTGCCGCGGAGCGGCTGGGCCCGTGAGCCATGGCCGCTGGGCCTGCGTGTTCGGAGCCTGTGCTCCGCAACGGGAGAGGCCCACGTACCGGAAAAAAAAAAAAAAAAGCTATTAGATACAAGAAACCTGGGCCTTTTATCAACCTTGTGAAGCAAGTTGCCTTATCAGCTCTGGCCTGTGCTGTCCATACCTTTTTGATAGAAAGAAATTAATTTCTATCATGTTTTAATATTTTCTTTTTGTATAGCAACCAAACTTACCTCCTTAACTAATATACAAAAATGCATTATGTTTATTCCTAGGCAGAACTTTTAAAAGCACATTTATTTTTTCATTATAAAAATCACATACCGGGCTTCCCTGGTGGCGCAGTGGTTGAGAGTCCGCCTGCCGATGCAGGGGACATGGGTTCATGCCCCGGTCCGGGAAGATCCCACATGCCGCGGAGCAGCTGGGCCCGTGAGCCATGGCCGCTGAGCCTGTGCGTCCGGAGCCTGTGCTCCGCAACGGGAGAGGCCACAACAGTGAGAGGCCCATGTACCGCAAAAAAATAAAAAATAAAAAAAATGACATACCAAGAAGTGAAATAAGTACGCTTGATATGATGAGAATGGCACTCTATTTCCGTGGTCTTCCTCCCCTAAACCTATAACTCCAGTCCAATTGGGAGAAAAACATCGTACAAATCTTACAAAACAACTGATATCCCCTGAACTATCAAGGTCATCAAAAACAAGAAAAGTCTGAGAAACTGTCACAACCAAGAGGAGCCTGAGGAGACATAATGACTAAAACTGTTGTCAGCCCTCCACATCCATGGGTTCCACATCCACAGATTCAACCAACTGTGGATCAAATATATTTTTGAAAAATTCCAGAAAGTTTCATAAAGCAAAACTTGAATTTGCTGTGCACTGGCAACTGTTTACATAACATTTACTTTGTATTAGGTATTATGAGTAACCTAGAGATGATTTAAAGTATACAGGAGGATGCATGTGGGTTACACACAAATACTATGCTATTTTATATAAGGGACTTCAGCATTTTCAGATTTTGGTATCTGCGGGAGTCCTGGAAACAAGGGATAACTGTATGTGGTATCCTGGATAGGATCCTGGAACAGGAAAACGACATTAGGTAAAAACTAATGTCCTTTTAGTACGGAGTTAAAGTATAAATGATCCTTTAAGTAAAGCATGAATAACACTTCACTTAAAGAAAGTATGTACTTTAATTCATTATAATGATCAATATTGGTTCATTAATTGTGACAAAATATGTTAATAATAGGGCAAATTGAGTGTGGTGTATAAGAGAACTCTCTCTTCTATGTTTGCAACTTCTCTGTAATCTAAATCTACTCTAAAATAAAAAGTTTTTTGAAAAAGTAATAAAAAAATAACATGCCTCAAAATGCAGTTTTACAACGGGAGAGGGCACAGCAGTGAGAGGCCCGCGTACCACAAAAAAAAAAAAAAAAAAAAAAAAAAATGCAGTTAAAAAAAAATAACATGCAGCATTTCAGAAAATTTGGAGTACAAATTTAAATTTAAAAAATCTTCCCAAATGCCTTGGTGGTCCAGTGGTTAGGACTCCGTGCTGTCACTGCGGAGGGCCTGGGTTCAATACTTGGTCGGGGAATTAAAATCCCACAAGCCATGCATGGCACGGCCAAAAAACAAAAAGCAAAACCATCATTCCAAACAACAACAAGGTCCTACTGTATAGCACAGGGAACTATATTCAGTGTCCTCTGAGGAACCATAATGAAAAAGAATATAAAAAAGAATGTATATATATGTATAACGGAATCACTTTGCTGTACAGCAGAAATTAACACAAAATTGTAAATCAACTATACTTTAATTAAAAAATTACCCCCAAAATTTTGCTGTATCTGTCTGTGTGTTTTTATTTTTTTATTTTTTTGTTTTTTTTTGCGGTACGCGGGCCTCTCACTGTTGTGGCCTCTCTCACCGAGGAGCACAGGCTCCGGACGCGCAGGCTCAGCGGCCATGGCTCACGGGCCTAGCCGCTCCGTGGCATGTGGGATCTTCGCGGACCAGGGCACGAACCCGTGTCCCCTGAATCGGCAGGCGGACTCTCAACCACTGCGCCACCAAGGAAGCCCTGTCTGTGTGTTTTGAATGAAAACTACCATACCGTGTACACAATTTTCTGTCTTGATTATTTTACTTAACATTTATCATTGAGCATTTTTTTGAATGGTTTAGCAAACTGTGGTACATTTATGTATTTATTTTTAAAGTTATTTATTTATTTATTTATTTATGGCTGCGTTGGGTCTGTTGCTGGGCGCGGACTTTCTCTAGTTGCAGCGAGTGGGGGCTACTCTTCATTGTGCTCGGGCTTCTCACTGTGGTGGCTTCTCTTGTTGTGGAGCACGGGCTCTAGGCACCCGGGCTTCAGTAGTTGTGGCTCTGGGCTCTAGAGCCCAGGCTCAGCAGTTGTGGTGCATAGGCTTAGTTGCTCCACAGCATGTGGGATCTTCCTGGACCAGGGCTTGTATCCTTGTCTCCTGCATTGGCAGGAGGATTTTAAACCACTGAGCCACCAGGGAAGTCCCCATTAAGCATTTTTTTTTTAAGTATTTATTTATTTATTTAGGCTGCACCAGGTCTTATTTGCGGTACATGGGATCTTTTAGTTGCGGCATGTGGGATCTAATTCCCTGACCAGGGATCGAACCCACGTCCCCTGCACTGAGAGCACAGTCTTCGCCACTAAACCACCAGGGAAGTCCCATCATTAAGCATTTTGATGCACATTCATTTTCTAGCCCTTCAAGAGGACTAGAAGCAATGACACTACAATAACATTGAATACCCTTGGAACGAGGAACACTTAGACAAATGACTGATTACAGGGCTGGGACAGAAGGAGCCTGCAAATATTTTGTTGTGCCAGAAAGTAAGTAGTGCTCAGAGAATGATGGGACATGTCAAAAGTACACATGAGCCAGCTTGAAGAGGATACCACTGGTCAAATCTAGGACAATTTGAAAGTCAACACTCATCGATTAGTCAGTCATTAGTGACCGTAATGACAAATAACCCAGTGAATAAAGTAAGAAAGCAGTTTTAACAGTTTACTCTATTTCCCCATACCCTTGACAATACTGGATATTAGCACTATTTTATGTTTTGCGAATCAAAGGATAAAAAGTAGTAGCTCACTATTATTATAGGTTTTGAAATCACTACTTACTAATGAGGAATATTTACTGACCATATGTGTTTATTTCTTCAGGGAATTTTTGATTCATATTCTTTGCGAATATTTCAACTGGATTATCTGTGTTTTTCTTTTTGATTTTTAGAAACTCTTATACGTTATGAATATTAAGCCTTTGTCTGCTACATATGTGGCAAAATTTTTCTCCCAGTCTTTTGCCTAATTTTAAAATTTTGCTGTAGTATTTTTCAAGGGTAACTGTAACATAATGGTTGAGAGCATGGACCCTGGATCTAGGCTGCATGAGTTCTAGTCCAGGGCTCCACAATATTAGCTGGTCTTGGGCAAAGTATTTAATCTTGTTGTGCCTCAGTTTCCTTATAGTAAAAGGGAAATGATAATAGTGCCTTCATCATAAGATTATTAGGATGCTTAAATGAGTTAAGAGATGTAAAGTGCTTAGAACAGAAACTGTCACATATAAAGTGACAAATAATTGCTGGTTATTATACTCCAGGTGGAAAGATTTGTGTGTGTGTGTGTGTGTGTGTGTGTGTGTAGTCAGTCATGGCTTCTTGATTTTCCCTCTTGTGTAGGAAGGTTTTATGTACCCCAAGAATTTAAAAATAAATGTCTTCCAATATTTCCTCGTAGTATTTTAATAGCTTGTTTTCTATGTCAAAATCTATAACAATATGCCAGGCATTGTGTTGGTTGCTAGGGATACAAGGCTAAGCAAGACTGAAGGTCTGTTCCTTGCCCTCCTGGATCTTACAATGTAGTGGAGTAATGGACAAAAACCAAGAAACCAATTAATAAAATGATAAATTAGATAAGCATCATGAAACAAAAACATTATTAACTTTTCTACATACTTATAATCTCTTGCCTCCTCCCCAGAAAGGTCTCTTCTCCTTGTAATGTAGTTTATACTTAGCATGAATAAAGCAAATAGATAAACAACAAGGACCTACTGTATAGCACAGGGAACTCTATTCAGTATCCTGTGATAAACCATAATGGAAAAGAATATGAAAAAGAATATATATATATATATATATATATCAATGATTCACTGTGCTTTACAGCAGAAATTAACACAACATTGTAAGTCAACTATACTTCAGTAAAATTAAAAAAAAAAATTTTTAAGCAAATAGAAAGAAAAGGGGGGAGAAGGAAATAAGTCTAACCCAGCAGCTTTCGGTAGAGTTCATCCCTTTTCCTCCATTTTTTTTGTCCTATATATTATCTTCACTGTTCTATGCTGTAGTGGAGTTTCCTTGTAACCTTTAAAAAAATTTTTTTCATCAAGATGTAATTGACATATAACATTATATTAATTTCATGTGTACATAATGATTTGATTTTTGTATATATTGTAAAATGATCACCACAATAAGTCTAGTTAATATGCATCACCACTCTTAGTTAGAATTTTTTTTCTGGTGACAACTTTTACTTGGTAAACTTTCTTCTTTTTTTCTTTTGGCCGCACAGTGCGGCTAGCCACTGCAGTGAAAGTGCCGAGTCCTAGTCACTGGACTGCCAGGGAACTCCCCCTACCTTGTAACCTTTCAACAGTGCCTTTGCCACTGTCCCCTGAACAAGCTGTTAGGAGCTTGAAGGCTTTGGCGCAGAGCCAAGAAGAAATTACAAATATTGAAGGATAAGGGCTAAAGAAAGGCGTGGACTGGCTCCAAAGGGACATCAGTGACCTTTCAAAGCACAAGAAGCTGAATTTCAAGGCATTGAAATCCATCTTTTGTTTCTATGATTATGGATTCTGCTCACCCTTCTAACTCACAGATCAGTCCTTGGTCTCCAGTTTGAGGGCTGCTCTCCCTCCATTCAACTTTGCAAACAATCTCATTTCCATGAATTGAAATCTCTTCATACCTAGAAATTGAGCCACTACAGTTTCATCAAAGCAGAAATTCTGACCAGATGGGTTCATTCCTCTTCTTTCAAGGATGGGAGGTACTTTATTCTTTTAAGAACAAGCATTCAGGCGGCCAAGTAGGAGAATGGTATAAGGTTTGAATGAATGGGAATGGTGGTTTGTCACAATGTATCAGGGTGGCTGAGCTATTAAAGATCTAGGCTGGGCTTCCCTCATGGTGCAGTGGTTAAGAATCCGCCTGCCAATTCAGGGGACATGGGTTCAAGCCCTGGTCTGGGAAAATCCCACATGCTGTGGGGCAACTAAGCCCGCGAGCCACAACTACTGAGCCTGCATGCCACAACTACCGAGCCTGCATGCCACAACTACTGAAGCCTGCACACCTAGAGCCCGTGCTCCACAACAAGAGAAGCCACTGCAATGAGAAGCCTGCACACTGCAATGAAGAGTAGCCCCACTCGCCGCAATTAGAGAAAGCCTGCGTGCAACAACGAAGACCCAACACAGTCAAAAATAAATAAATTAAATAAATAAATTTTAAAAAATCTAGGCTATAAGTTCCAGTTGTCATCTATATAATGGAGTTCAAATCTACATTCTAGTAAAATCATAGAATACATGTTTACAGCAGGTCTCATGTGTTGTTCTGTGTGTTTTAAATACTCACTTAATCCTCCTAATTCTAAAAGTAAGTACTATTATTATCATCCCCATATTACAAGGAAGGAAACATCCCTCAAGGCCCAGAGAGGTTAAGAGACTTGACAAAGCCATATAACTAGAAACTGGCAGACCCAGTGTTCAAACAGACAGTCTGGTTCTAGAATTCTATATACTGCTTAAAAGCTAAGCTTACCTCCCAGGAGTGAATCTTTTCTGTCCTGAAACATTTTTGGTTTTGTCGTTGTTTTTCTTTTATTAAAAAGGAACTGATTTCCTTTAAATGACATATAAAAAAGACATCTAGGGTACACCATTCCTTGAGAATTTTGAGAGGATGAGAAACAAGGGATAGATCAATTTTCTTATGGAGTTGGATAAAGCATCCCAAGAAAAGGTGCTAATGTTTCAGAATTAAGAGTTTTGAGCTCTTTCAAAATTATGGTTTCAGACTTGTGAGGCTGAGGTAATTTTCTGAAAAAAGTTTTAACCCGGGAAAGGCAATGGGGTTGAAGAGGCCATTCTCCCCTGAGTGGGCCACAGTGGGAAAGAGAAAGGAGGCCGTGGACAGTGGTGGATGAGTGCCAAAATGATAACTCACAGGGGTTGGGGGCGGGTGCTAGATTTAATCCAATTTTGTGAATACGCTGTTCAGAATTTTAGCCCATTGCCTCCTGGTGTCATCTCTTGCGTGACTGCCTCGTTTCCTCTCAGATAATTGGAGCCAACTGTAGAAAACAGAAGAAGCAGGCTGTTTGTGCGGTGGATCACCTGGCTGCTTCGGAAGCATCAGATTCTCACGCCCCGGGAGGGCTCTGAAGAGGCAGCCGGCACGGCACTTGGTTCATGGTCTAAATTCAGCAGCAGTGAAAAGGCAGTGGGGGAGGGGTGGCAGGTGGGTAATGCAGGTCTTGGGGAGGAGCTACTGAGCAACCCCGGGATCTGGCTTCCATCGGCATTCCTAGGAAAGTCTCTCCATTTGCCCCTTTGGTTTACCTCTTTTCCCCTCAGCTTTTATCCGCTGTCCAATCAGATTTCTGTTTATCTAAAGTCAACCCCCCCTGTCAGACTCAGCCCCTGTTGTCAGCCATCCACCAGGCCAGATGAATCCTGAGTCGTATTTCCAGCCTTGGTCTGGTTGGGGTGATTCACAAAGAAGCCCCAGGGGAGGAGGAGGATGCACTTAGCAGGGTCTTGTACTGTCTGTGAAGAGGGCTGAGAAGAAACGCTGCAGCCTGAAGTGCGGGGTGGAGCTCCTGCCCCAGGCTTTCCCTCTTGTGAGTAGTGTTCCTTGAATTAACCCCAAGGAGAACTTCTTTTCATCCATTTTGGTAGAATATCAGAGAAGACTTAATTAAGCTCAGTAATAACACATTAGATTTTTCCTTCAGCTAACACAGCCATTGTTTGGCCAAAGACATCATGTACTTAACATTTATCTCATATCTTCTTACTCCAAGAGAATTTTGCAAATGAAGGAGACTCAGAGTCCAGGAGATTTGCATTTTCTTTCTTTCATTTATTGGTGTAAGCTCCTAGAGGGGGAAGGAAACTCTTTTACTGAGCACCTAAAATTGGCTAGATCTGGGGGCTATATTCTTTCTTCCACTGTTTTGTTTAATCTATTTAACCCTTACAACAATGTTAGGAGGGGGTTATAGGTCTCCCATGTTTTTGGGCGAGCAAACGGAAACACTGAGTGAAGTAACTTGCTACGGACACACAGCTTTAATGCCGAGGTTGGGATTCAAATCCAGATCTATAAAAATTCCACAATGCATACTTTTTTCAACATACTTTGCTTTATTTAACAGTCATGAAACATTCATTAAGCATCTAAGATATGATTTCACAGGCTGAATTCACAGATGAAAGATGCAGTCCCTGACTTCAAAGAACTCACAGCCTTGTGGAGGAAATCTGCAAGTCAGCAGACAATAGAAATGCAATGTAGAGTGATTAAGTACAATGACAGACTAAGAACAAAGTGTTTAGGAACAAAAAAGGAGCAAGTGACAGGTCCTGCCTGAGGAAGTCCAGGGAAGATGACCTTCAATTAACCAATGTCCATTGCATTCCAGGTCATGGGGAGCTTGGGGGTGCACTGGAATAACAGCCAAAATTTTGTGGTGGGCACTGTACTACATATGCATTATCTATCTCATTTAATCCTTACAGCCTTGATCCTGAGTTGAACTTTGAAAGATGGCAAAAGGCAATGGAGGCACACAGCCTCTTCCTGCCCTCGTCCGCCCATGGTACTACCTCTAGGCTGTTAGGAGAAGATAATGAGAGACTTGAATAGTGAGACTTAACCTGGAGCAAAGGCCTCATTCTGGGCCTGAGGGCAGGCAGATGAGACAAAGGCTCTTTTGCTGCTCATGCTGCAGTCCTAGCGACTAGCAAGGGAGGGCCAGTGCCCAAAGTGGCTTTCACTACAGTGTCAAAAGTCCAGGAAGCCTATCCCCTTTGTGGTCTGAAGGATATTAAAATTCACTCCAGCTTGCCCCAGATACACCCCTGCCGTGCCTAGACTGCCTGCCAAAAACCAACCAGCCTTGATGATCTTGCCTGCTTTGCCCTACCCTTCTAGATTGTTGCCTTGTGTTCTCTCAGGAAATGTCACTCAAGCTGTGCTTCCATCGTGTCCTTTACTCAATGAAGTACTCAAAGCAGAGAGGTTATTTTCAAAACTGTCCCCGTCCAACCAGAGTCACCACATAAGAGCCCTAGTTGAGTTCCCAGAACTTGGATATCACATTGATAATAATAACTAAATTCAATTGAGAACTTACCAGAAGCCAGACTCTATTTTAGGAGTATGACCCACTTCACTTAATCCTTAAGCCAACACCAGGTGGCATTATTACCCTTATCATTTTACAAATGAAGAAACTGAAGCTCAGAGAGGTTCAGAAACTTGCCCAAGGGCAAATGACCTGAGATGGAGATGGAATGGGAACCTGGAACCTGTTTCATTCCATAGCTGACCTATGCTGCTTTCAGTGTCTGAGATGAAACTAGGAAATGTCAACACATAATGCATGAGGCATCTACAGCCAACCTTCAACATGGTCTGTGAATCTATAGTCAAGGAGACTTAGAAACACTCAAGCCCATGAAAGAAATTTAATTGATTAATACCAACATAGTATTATTCAGACAGGTAAGGTGATACTTCAATATACCAGGGTCCCTTTTAAGGAGATACTTTAAAATTTGGGGGCTGCCTGGGGGTGCAGTGGTTAAGAATCCGCCTGCCAATGCAGGGGACACAGGTTCAGGCCCTGGTCCGGGAAGATCCCACATGCCGTGGAGCAACTAAGCCCATGCGCCACAACTACTGAGCCTGTGCTCTAGAGCCTGTGAGCCACAACTACTGAGCCCTCGCCCCACAACTACTGAAGCCTGTGCGCCTAGAGCCCGTGCTCTACAACAAGAGGAGCCACTGCAATGAGAAGCCCACGCACTGCAACTTAGAGTAGCTCCTGCTGGCCGCAACTAGAGAAAGCCCATGCACAGCAACGAAGACCCAACACAGCCATAAATAAATAAATAAATAAATAAATAAATAAATAAATGTAAAATTTGTCCTTTTGTAGTATATAATAAAAAAAAGTGACTTGAAGTTAAACAATTTATTTTAGATTAACAGACAATTAAAGGTAGCATTATACAGTTGTTTTTATAAATCCTCAATAACACTCATAAAGTATTTTTACATTTTCTCACTTAGTAATGCATATTGTTTAATTCACTTTAATCATGTAAGGGGACTTCCCTGGTGACAGTGGTTAAGAATCCGCCTGCCAATGCAGGGGATAGGGTTCGATCCCTGGTCCGGGAAGATCCCACATGCTGGGGAGCAACTAAGCCTGTGCGCTGCAACTACTGAGCCTGCACTCTAGAGCCCGTGAGCCACAACTACTGAGGCTGCGTGCTGCAAATACTGAAGCCTGAATGCCTAGAGCCTGTGCTCCAAAACAAACAAGAGAAGCCACCACAATGAGAAGCCCGTGCACCACAACGAAGAGTAGCCCCCGCTTGCCGCAACTAGGGAAAACCCACGTGCAGCACGTAGCCAAAAATAAAATTAAAATTAAATTAATCATTAAGAAAAATACTATTTGTCCACCAACATTTTTTTTTTTTTTTTTTTTTTTTTTTTGCTGAGAGGCATGTGGGATCTTAGTTCTCTGACTATGGATCGAACCCATGCCCCCTGCAGTGGAAGCACGGAGTCCTAACCAATGCACTGCCAGGGAAGTCCCTCCACCAACACATTTACAACATTTTAAATGTTATTAACGGTAAATACACACGGTTAAATGTATTTTAACCGTGTGTATTTAAGGTGTGTTGAAATTTAAATGGAAATATAATCGTATGTCAAAAAGTGTGACATCTGTAACTTGGTGCTTGGGATTCTTATGGTTTACTTATTTATGAATTTTTGTATCTTATATTTCTCAAAAAATCAACTATTTATATTGTGTTTCGAATTAGTCATCTTAAGAGAAAATATTACGTTTCTAAGAGATAAAGAGTGACTTTTTGGGCCTCCCTGGTGGCGCAGTGGTTGAGAGTCCGCCTGCCGATGCAGGGGATACGGGTTCGTGCCCCGGTCTGGGAGGATCCCATGTGCCGCGGAGCGGCTGGGCCCGTGAGCCATGGCCGCTGGGCCTGCGCATCCGGAGCCTGTGCTCCGCAACGGGAGAGGCCACAGCAGTGAGAGGCCCGCATACCGCAAAAAAAAAAAAAAAAAAAGAGTGACTTTTTGGGCTATTATTTGTAAGCACCTTTCAAATAACATTTATGAATATAGGTAGTATTTATTCCCCCATAAATGAATAACAAGCCCAATTGGATATAGTTGTCCCTATGGGCAGGATACCATAGTGTTCAAGGGTATGGAGATAGACTGCCTAGGTATAAATCTTGATTCCACCACTTAATAAATGTGTGACTCTAAATAAGTAATCTCTCAGTACTTCAATTTCCTCATCTTTAAAAAAGCAGTGAAATACGAAAAAAAAATTACAGGCATACCTGTGAAATATTGTGGGCTTGGTTCCAGACCACTGCAATAAACCCAATACTGCAATAAAGCAAGTCACATGACTTTTTGGTTTCCCAGTGCGTATAAAAGTTATATTCACACTAGTCTGTAGTCTATTAAGTGTGCAATAGTATTATGTCTAAAAAAATGTACATAACTTAATTAAAAAATTCTAAAAACGCTAACCATCATCTGACAAGGCAGTGTTGCCACAAACCTTCAATTTGTAAAAAGCATAATAAAGAGAAGCACAATAAAACAAAGTATGCCTTATAAGGTTGTGGAAATTAAATGCGTTAATGCATGTAAAGCCCATATGCATATAAAGTCCATTTTAGAAAATCCAGAAATTACAGAAAAATAGAGACAAAACCAGAAATCACCCAATCTCAGTAACTTGATGGGCAGTGGCTAATCCTAGTGGTGCTTCTGTACAAATTAGAAAAGTTGGCCCTTCCTCAAGATACTTGACTGCCATTAGCCAGGAGGTTATCTAAATGGGGGCACTGTTTAATAATTACACTGGGACATCAGGCATAAACCAAGTGTCCTGAGCAAAACAGGACATTTGGTTACCTTGTCTGTGGATGAAAATGTAGGATATTTTCAATTTGAGGCTATTACTGATTGTGTTGAGATGAACAAATTTGTACATAAAGCTTTTTCTGTATTTAGAATTTAGGCTAGATTCCAGCACCTAGCAGGCACACAGAGGGTATCTGTTGAATAAAAATGAATGAATGAAAGGGGGGAAAGGACTGGAGGGATAGGCAGACTGAGATGGAAGGAATAGAAAGGAGAGGATGAATTTGCTAAATAGTATGCTACATTATTTTCCAAAAGGGTTATATCAGTAGTGGCTATTTCAATTTGTGTTAACATATTTTTTTTTATTTTTAAATTTTATTTATTTATTTAATTAATTTTGGCTGTGCTGCACAGCTTGTGGGATCTTAGTTCCCTGACTAGGATTGAACCCAGGCCATTGGCAGTGAAAGCACAGAGTCCTAACCACTGGACCACTAGGGAAGTCCCCAATTTGTGTTAACTTAGATGAAAAATGGCATCTCATTATTATTTGCATTTCTGTAATTATCAGTGAAGATGAATATTTTCCATATGTTTGTTCATTTATTTTGGCGGTTTTTTATTGTGATTTTATAAAATTATATAAATTCTTTATAAAGATATTAACCACTTATAATTTTTCTTTGCAATTATTTTTTCAGTTTAACTTTTAATTTTTGTCTTTTTTTTTCACATGGTGATTTCCAACCTTCATGCAGGGAAATTTATTGATATTTTGTTTTGTAATTTATTTTTATCATATTAAATCTTAGAAATTTCTCTTCCTGACAAAGATCTGATATTCACTTCTATTTTTTTCTATTTCTTTCAGGATTTGATTTTAAAATATATTTACCTCTTTAATGCATCTATCTGGAATTAGTTTGGTAATTTTTTTTTGTAAACTAGTTATTTTAATATCATTTGTTGACTATTCATTTCTCATTGATTTCTGATGTCCCCTTATGATAATAATTCATATATATGGGATCTGTCTCTATGCTATCTTCCTCCATTTGGTAATTCTTTAAATTCTAACTTTTTTTTGATGTTTAAAATCAATCCAGGAAAAGAATATGAAAAAGAATATATGTATATATATAACTGAATCACTTTGCTGTACACCATAAAGTAACACAACATTGTAAATCAACTATACTTCAATTAAAAAAGAAATCAATCCAAGTGGTCAATTTAGCTTCAGTCAGAGTGATAACTGCCTTCAAAACTATAGTACCTGTGTGGAGAAAGCCTGGAAGGACACTTAGTTCACTGTGGGGGTGAGAGGTGATCAAGATCAGGTAGAACATCATAATCACTTGAAGAAAAAAAAAAAATCACTTGAAGCCAAGACTCCCTACCCTCCCCCCATAAACAGATAGAGAAATAAATAAATAAATGTTCTACAAAACACAGCATGTTTTCCCTTAACAAAGGAAAGCCATAACAGAGTGAGACACTTCAGTTAATCCAATGTTTGTTATTGAGAGAGGTGATCTAGATTCTGATTAGATCTGCTGGAAGATTTACCCAGGTATTGAGACCAAGCCTTCCGATAGGTTATTTGCTTGGAGGCTCAATAACAATAGAGTGACGGAGTGTGTGCAGCTAGCAGCTTTCCAAGGAGATGGAGGAAGGGGCATGGCCACTGAGACATCTAGTGGTGAGGATCTTTACTGCATCGTTAGAGTTTGCCAGCTGGGCCCATCTAGGAACCCCTTATTACCGGGGAGGGTGGGTTTGGGGAGCTTAGGTGCCCTCTTTTCTGCTCCAAAATAACTTGAGACCTCTATTGTTTACGTGAAGCTACAGAGATAAGTGCTGATAGGTCCGGAAACTGAATAGCCTCTGCAAAGTTGGATCTATGAAGCTAAATTAACACAAATTAAGCTGACCAACAAGGTAACTCAGGTCCTGGGATAGAGTTGAAGACATAAATTTAGCCAATTCAATTAATATTCATTACGGAGCAGCAATGTGTTTCATCAAGCATATTATCTCCATCCCCTACCTTCTACGCCTCATAAAAAGTCAAACCAGAAGATAATTATACTTTCTATTTATTGAAACTATAGTTTGAATTGTAAGTTCACCCATATTCAGAATATTACAGCCTGAAGATTGTTTTACATGCCGTTCAGCATAATTTTCCACACATTTGAACTATGGAGTTATGTTTAATATCTGAAATTAGTCATTTATGACTAGGGGCATTCTTCAATGGTTCAGAAAAGGGAGATTAATGGATTTGTTAATTCACTCATTTATTCATTCATTCAAAAATATATTGAGTATCCACCACCAGGTTGCAGGGATTTGGTGGTTAAGAGAATCTCAGTCATTGCCCTCATGAGCTTACAGACTAGAGAGTACAATTTAGAAACTCTGTACAATACAGTGGGATGAGTGTTATGAGAGTACAAGCACAGGGTGCCAATCAAATGAAGCAACTTTGGGCTTCCCTGGTGGCGCAGTGGTTGAGAGTCTGCCTGCCGATGCGGGGGACACGGGTTCGTGCCCCAGTCCAGGAAGATCCCACATGCCGCGGAGCGGCTGGGCCTGTGAGCCATGGCCGCTGAGCCTGTGCAGCTGGAGCCTGTGCTCCACAACAGGAGAGGCCACAACAGTGAGAGGCCCGCATACTGCAAAAAAAAAAAAAAAAAAAAAAAAAAAATGAAGCAACTTTGTCTTTCTTTGGGGTCACAGATGGCCTTCAGAGAAGGGTAGGTATAAGTCAAGTCCTAAAAGATGGATAGGAGCTAACCAAAAAGTGGTAAGAAGGTAGCTAGGGAAAGATTATTTCAGGTGAGAGCAAGTTAAAAGAACTAAAAGGCAGCCAGTGTGACTGCGACAAAGAATGCAAGAGGGAGAGATGGCTGGAGAGAAATGTGATGGCCAGGAAATGGAGGTTCACCTTAGGAATTTAAGAGTTTGTATTTTTCTCCTATGGGCAATATGAAGACAACAAAGGGTTTTAAAGAGAAGAGTAAGAAGCATCAGGTTTGCTTTTTTAAAAGATAATTTTGATTGCTGCCTGGAAAATAGAAAGAGGGCAATTGTGACACCATTTTTTTTTTTTTTGCGGTACGCGGGCCTCTCACTGTTGTGGCCTCTCCCGTTGCAGAGCACAGGCTCCGGACGCACAGGCTCAGCGGCCATGGCTCACAGGCCCAGCCGCCCTGCGGCATGTGGGATCTTCCCGGACCGGGGCACGAACCCGTGTCACCTGCATCGGCAGGCAGACTCTCAACCACTGCGCTACCAGCGAAGCCCTGTGACACCATTTTTAGGAAGCTTTTGCAAAGGTCTAGGTGTGAAATCATGTTACCATGATAGCTTGGATTACAGTGGTGGTGGTTTTTCAATCTGTAAAATGGGTAAAATAATACTATCAATCTCAGCATTGTAATGAGGATTCAATATAAAGTACTTGCTACAGCATCTAGCATATAGTAAATGATCAATTAATTTTGGTTATTGTGGGACTTTCCTGGTGGTCCAATGGGTAAGACTCCACGCTTCCAATGCAAGGGGTCCAGGTTCAATCCCTGGTCGGGGAACTAGATCCAGCATGCATGCTGCAACTAAGAGTTCACATGCCACCACTAGGAAGCCCACATGCCACAACTAAGACCCGGTGCAGCCAAAATAAATAAATATTTTTTAAAATTTTGGCTATTGTTATAATGTTGGCTATTATTTGAGGCAGATATTTCTTATCATATTAAAGAAGTTTCCTTCTGGTACACACACTAAACCTTTTTTTTTTTTTTTCCGGCGGTACGCGGGCCTCTCACTGTTGTGGCCTCTCCCATCGCGGAGCACAGGTTCCGGACGGGCAGGCTCAGCGGCCATGGCTCACAGGCCCAGCCGCTCCGTGGCATGTGGGATCTTCCCAGACCGGGGCAGGAACCCGTGTCCGCTGCATCGGTAGGTGGACTCTCAACCACTGCGCCACCAGGGAAGCCCCACACTAAACTTTTAACAATAGGGTGTGAGTGAGTGAATGAGGATTGGATTTTACACTAGAAACATATTCATTACTTGAATCTTTTATAGTTAACGTGTGTAATGTGCTACTTATGTAATTTTTTAAAATTAATAACTAAGCATGTAATTGAACCTAAGAGTCAACATCCAGAATAAAAGAGGAAAAGGTATAGCAGAATGGCTAAGAGCCTGAAATTTAGTCAGAGAGATCTGGATTCAAATCCCAGCTCTATCATTAGCTGTGTAACTCTGGGAAAGTTACTTAGCTTCTGTAAACCCCAGTTTCCTCATCTGTAAATGGGAATAATTATAGTATCTAGATCATAGCATTGTTTTGAAGATTGAGATAATGGAGTGCCTGGTACAAAGTAAATGGTCACTAAGTGGCAGCTATTCCATTATGTGAAATGGAGGAAATTAGCACATTTCCACTTCCAGAGGTGACTGGTATAACCTGAATACTTCTTCACCCAATAAAATAATAAAGATTTTTTTATAAGAATTATCCTCCTGCTCCAAATTAAAAAAAAAATTCAAAAGTCAGTGAGTGTTGAATTTTATCAAATGCTTTTTCCTCATCCAAATGCTTTTTCTTATTTGATTTATTGATGGGATGTATTAGCTTAATACTTTTCGTCTAATATATTAATAACTTTCCTAATATTAAGATATTCCAGGACTTCCCTGGTGGTGCAGTGGTTAAGAATCTGCCTGCCAATGCAGGGGACACGGGTTCAAGCCCTGGTCCAGGAAGTTCCCACATGCCACGGAGAAACTAAGCCTGTGCACCACAGCTACTGAGCGTACGCTCTAGAGCCCGCGTGCCACAACTACTGAAGCCCGCCTGCCACAACTACTGAAGCCCGTGTGCCTAGAGACCGTGCTCTGCAAGAACAGAAGCCACCGCAACAAGAAACCCGTGCAACACAATGAAGAGTAGCCCCTGCTCCCTGCAACTAGAGAAAGCCCATGCACAGCAATGAAGACCCAACACAGCCAAAAATAAATAAGTAAAAATTTTTAAAAAGAATAAAATACAGTACAAATCAACATATCTATGAAACAAAAACAGACTCACAGATATAGAGAACAGACTTGTGGTTGCCAAGGCGGGGTGGGTAGGGGAGGGAAGGAATGGGAGTTTGGGATTAGCAGAGGCAAAGTATTATATATAGGATGGATAAACAACAAGGTCCTACTGTATAGCACAGGGAACTATATTCAATATTCTGTGACAAACCACAAAAGAATATGGAAAGAATATGAAAAAGAATATATTATATATATGTATATAACTGAGTCACTTTGTTGTACAGCAGAAATTAATACAACATTGTAAATCAACTATACTTCAATAAGCTTTATAAAAAAATAAAAGTAATTACAAACCTTGTCTCTTGGAGAAGAATACACTATCCAGACTTTTATTACTGAACTCAATTTGTCTTCTGGGCTATAACATTCAAGAGCCTCTGATTTTTTTCATAACAATAGCTAGTATTTATTGAGCACTTAGCAAGTATACTAAACACTTCACATAATCCTCACAACTTCCCTAAGGAGTGTGGGAGAAAAGTGAAGGACCTTGGGACAAGGCCCTGGAGATGAAACCAGAGCCTGAAAACTGTTACATTTTCATTCATTCATTCAGCATATTTATTAAGCATCACTGTCCTCATGTCTGTTAGGTACCAAAGGTACAGCCTTAAAGAACTCTGACAGAGGGACTTCCCTGGTGTCGCAGTGGTTAAGACTCCGAGCTCCCAATGTAAGGGGCCAGGATTCGATCCCTGGTCAGGGAACTAGATCCCACATGCATGCCACAACTAAGGAGGCCGCCTGCCGCAACTAAGACCCAGTGCAACCAAATACATAAATTAATTTTTAAAAAACCAAAAACGTTGACAGAATCCCAGTCTAACAGAGAAGACAGACAATAAACAAGTGAAGAAATAAACAAGATAAATACTACAAATTGTGAAGAGAGCTCTCATATACATTACATCACATATAGGATGGTGTAACAGAGGCAGGGAGGGCTTTTCTGTGTGACATTCAAGCTGAAATAGAAGAATGAAGAAGCCATAACTCTGCAGAAAGTTGGGGGAAGAGCACTTTGGGCTGAGCAAACAGCAAGACCAAATAGCTTGAGGCAAAAAGCTTGCAGACAAAGTAACTTGATAAATCCTCAGAAAAGATTAGGGCTCCCTGTGGATGGGGTCTGAGAACTAGAGAGATAAGACTGGGAAAACAGGGACTTCCCTGGTGGTGCAGTGGTTAAGAATCCACCTGCCCTGGGCTCCTCTGGTGGCACAAGTGGTTGAGAGTCCACCTGCCGATGCAGGGGACACGGGTTCGTGCCCTGGTCCGGGAGGATCGACATGCCACGGAGCGGCTGGGCCCGTGAGCCATGGTCACTGAGCCTGCACGTCCTGAGCCTGTGCTCCGCAACGGGAGAGGCCACAACAGTGAAAGGCCCGCGTACCGTAAAAAAAAAAAAAAAGAATCCACTTGCCAATGCAGGGGGCACGGGTTCGATCCCTGGTCCAGGAAGATTCCACATGCCGCAGAGCAACTAAGCCCATGTGCCACAACTACTGCACCCACGCACCGCAACTACTGAAGCCTGCACGCTCTAGGGCCCGTGTGTCACAAATACTGAGCCCACGTGCTGCAACTACTGAAGCCCATGCGCCTAGAGCCTGTGGTCTGCAACAAAGAAGCCACTGCGATGAGAATCCCGTGCACTGCAGTGAAGACCCAACACAACCAAAAAAAAAAAAAAGATATACTTTGGAGGTAGAACTGATTTTTTGATTTCATGCAGAGGATAAATCCCTGTTGTTGTTAACTATATGATGCCATTTATCATGCTGGGGAACACTGGAAGGAACAGGTTAGGTTGATAAAATCATGAGCTCCAGTTTGGACATATTAAACCTGATATGCCAGCTAGACCTCCAAATGTAGGTGTCTAATAAGTAGTTGGATAAGTTGGGAACTCAGAGGAGAGCTCTATCCTACCACGGAAATAAAATGTAAAAATTATTAACATTTAGGGATTTCCCTGGTGGTCCAGTGGCTAAGACTTTGTGCTCCCAATGCAGGGGTTCGATCCCTGGTCAGGGAACTAGACCCCACATGCTGCAACTAAGACCTGGTGCAGCCACATATATAAATAAACAAATATTAAAAAAAAGATTATTAACATTTAGATGGTGTTTGAAGTCTTGAAGAGACTATCTAGATAAGAGAACCTAGTTGTTAAAGTGGGCCCAGAACTGAGCTCTGAAATATCTCATCATTTAGGGGTCCTAAGATGGAGAAGTCAGCAAAGGAGACAGGACACTTAGGCAAGAGGAAAATCAGGAGGGTGTGGTGTCACAGAGGCCAGTAAGAAAAGTGTTTCATGAAAGACAGAGTACCACCTATGTTGAATGCTGCTAACAGGTAAAAAGAGATAGTATAGAGAACTGTTTATTGGATTTGGCAACATGTGGCTTATTTGTATCCTTCTCAGGTTTAAGAGAAGGGTGGACAGATTGAGTTGGGTTGAAGAGGAAACAGAGGTGAGGAAACGGAGACCTCTAGTGTGGACAATTTGTTTTAGTATTGTTGCAAAGAGGAGTGGAGAAATGAGATGACTGGGTAAAAGGGAGGGTTTGTTTATTTTTAAGATGGAAATGATTCAGTAGAAGTAACTGATGCTACAGCAAGGAAAAATCCTTGAGAAGGTATGGGGGTGGTGGCGTGGGATCCACAGCACTGGGGGTGCGGTTTGCCCTTTGGTAGGGGCAGAGACATGGTACCAGGAAGGAAGTCAGAGATGATGGGTGCAGATGCAAGTAGGCTTGTAGCTCCTAGTTGGATGAGAATGTTCCTGATTTTTGTTTTCTCAAAGAACTATGAGGAGAAGTCATTAGTTATGGTAGAGTGAGAGAAGAGGGTGTAGGAGTTTGAACAGAGAAAGCATGAAATACACTATCTCTGGAAGTGGGAAAGTGAACTTACTAGAGAAATTCAGTAAGATTGCCAGGGAAAGTCTAATGCCCTTTTGTGGTCTGTGGTCAAAATTTAAAGTGAAAGCCTCAGCCGTTGTTAAAGAAGGTGAATTCTTTGGTCCAACCAGAATTGGGGTTTTACCAGGTGAGTATATGGGGAAAGAGAAAAACAAGAGTTGAGGCAATCGTAACATCTAAACTGGGTGACACAAGTTATGAATATAAAAATGTGAGAGTGAAAAAGTCATACATTTAATGGTTGGGTGTTTTGTTTGTTGTTTTTTGCTTTTGGCCATGCAGCCTGTGGGATCTTAATTCCCCGACCAGGGATCTAACCCATGCCCCCTAAAGTGGAAGCATGGAGTCGTAACCACTGGACTGCTAGGTGAGTCCCGGTTTGGAGGTTTTGACGAAGCCAAACAATCAAAGTTACTATGTTAGTTGGGATGCTTGAAATAGAGATATTTTAGGGATGTTATTCCTGGCAATAACAAAAAGAAATAACTATATATGATGTGGGTGGGGTGGCTGACATAGGATGGTGGGAAAGATTGTTGGAGGTGAGGAGGTAAAGGATTAACAGAGTATCGGGTGGTCATCCACACAGATATTAAATGATGTACAGAAGTAGAAAGAAAGACAATGAGCCATGAGCTAGTATTAACTAAGGGAGGAATGATCGACCCAAAGGTCCATAGATGACAATAACTAGGAGAGGTATTACAGGAAATGGCTCATGCACTTCAAAGTAGTTGGAGTTTTTTTTTTTTTTTTTTTTTTTTTTTTTTTTTGCGTTACGCGGGCCTCTCACTGCCGCGGCCTCTCCCACCGCGGAGCACAGGCTCCAGACGCGCAGGCCCAGCGGCCTAGTTGGAGATTTTGAAGTAAGAAGGATGTTGTCCATTTGTTGATTCCATATAGATATATATATTTTTAAAATAAATTTATTAATTTTATTTATTTATTTTTGGCTGCGTTGGGTCTTCGGTGCTGCGCGCAGGCTTTCTCTAGTTGTGGCGAGTGGGGTCTACTCTCTGTTGTGGTGTGCGGGCTTCTCACTGTGGTGGCTTTTCTTGTCGTGGAGCACAGGCGCTAGGTGCGCGGGCTTCAGTAGTCGCATGCGGGCTCAGTAGTTGTGGCACACAGGCTTAGCTGCTCTGCGGCATGTGGGATCTTCCCGGACCAGGGCTCGAACCTGTGTCCCCTGCATTGGCAGGTGGATTCTTAACCACTGCGCCACCAGGGAAGCCACATATATATATATTTTTGAATTTTATTTATTTTTTTATTCAGCAGGTTCTTATTAGTTACCCATTTTATACATATTAGTGTATATATGTCAATCCCAATCTCCCAATTCTAGATATTTTAATATTGTAGTTTTAAAGTATCTTAATCTGTTCATAAAGTGTTTTGAGGTAGCAGAATTAAGAAAAATGTTAAATTCCTTCTGTGATTCGTGTTTGTAAATTACTAGTCTGTAAACACACACACAAAATCAAGGCCTTTCTCTTTTAACAAAGAGGTCACTCAAGCTTATTGAGACATTTATACTGCTAGACCAAACCAGTACTCCAATGACGTTCCAAAATGAAATCAGTAAGATGGTGTGTGTGAAATCGGTAAGATTTTATTTCTCTAATTTTATTGGCCCAGCACAAGGCGGAAGAGATAGCAGGCACTTAATTTATGCTTTTGAACCAAAGACTGCTGTCCTTTCTGGGGAAGGATACCAGCAGGCTGCTCGTAAGAGCAATCAAGAAAGAAAGGAGCCTTCCAACATCTCTCCCTAGGAGCTGCTGATAGGGCCCTGGCTATTTGCTTTCACGGGAAAATTGCTCTGGCGAACCCATTCAAATATCTCCCAGCAAATCACTGTGGCCTACAGCCAACTCCTTTTCCGTTCATTGGCCGACTGGAAACTTCAACCACTCCACGCCTCCCGCCTCTCATCGGGAGCCAATAGGAAAGATAAGTTTTTCGTAACTTAGTGTCATCAAGTACAGTACTTGCAACTGGCTTTTGGAGCCACCGATCGAGAAGTAGGCGGGGCCGTGTCAGCCGGCCTATATAAGAAGAGGACAAAGGCGGCGCGCCGCCTGTGTCATCCGCCATCTTGTGCAAAGCAAGGTGGCCTCCACGTTCCCTGAACGTCTTCTCCGCTTCTGCCTCGACCGCCCCTTGATCACAGACATGTCTCGGGACCGGTTCCGAAGTCGGGGCGGTGGCGGTGGCGGTTTCCACCGACGCGGAGGGGGAGGCGGCCGCGGCGGCCTCCACGACTTCCGCTCCCCGCCACCCGGCATGGGCCTCAATCAGAACCGCGGACCTTTGGGGCCCGGCCCGGGCCAGGGTGGTCCCAAGCCTCCGATCCCGCCACCGCCTCCGCACCAGCAACAGCAGCAGCCACCGCCGCAGCAACCGCCACCACAGCAGCCGCCGCCGCTTCAGCCGCCGCCGCACCAGCCGCCGCATCCGCAGCCGCCGCATCCGCAGCCGCCGCCGCCGCCACAGGACTCATCTAAGCCTGCCGTGCCTCAGGGACCCGGCCCGGCTCCCGGAGTAGGCAGCGCTCCCCCGGCCTCCGGCTCGGCGCCGCCCGCCACACCCCCGACTTCGGGAGCCCCCACGGGGCCAGGCCCCACCCCGACCCCGCCGCCCCCTGTCACCTCGGCGCCCCCCGGGGCGCCCCCGCCCGCGCCGCCGAGCAGCGGGGTTCCCACCACCCCCCCTCAGGCTGGCGGCCCGCCGCCTCCACCCGTGGGGGGCCCGGGCCCCGGGCCTAAGCAGGGCCCAGGAGTCGGCGGCCCCAAAGGCGGCAAAATGCCAGGCGGGCCGAAGCCCGGCGGCGGCCCAGGCCTAAGCACTCCTGGCGGCCACCCCAAGCCGCCGCACCGAGGCGGCGGGGAGCCCCGCGGGGGCCGGCAACACCACCCGCCCTACCACCAGCAGCACCACCAAGGGCCGCCGCCCGGCGGGCCCGGGGGCCGCAGCGAGGAGAAGATCTCTGACTCCGAGGTGAGTGTCTCCCTGCGCTACGGGTCGGTTTCCCTAAGATGGCGGCGGCCTCCTCCCCCGCCCCCCCCCGCCCTCCATCTTGTTGGAGACCGGAAAGGGCGCCTGCGCGCGGGGGTGGGTGGGGCGGGGCCGGCTGCTGGAGTGAGGGGCGGATGGCTCGGGTCCGCCAGCTGCCCCCCCGGGGTAGGCCTCCCGGCTGGCGGAGAACTGACGGGAGGAGGCGCTGAGAAGCTATGACGGGCCTTGTTAAAGCTAGCGGATCCTGGGAGCCGGAATAGGGTGGAGTATAGCGTGAAATGTAGGATTGGAGATATCGAGGGAGTCCTGGTCTTAACACGCGCAGGCCCAGGGCTTGTCGACAACGGAATTTTGGTCGTTTTCTTTGTTTAATATCCCACCACCATTTTAACTTTTGCCCACTATGATTTTGATTTTGACACTTAGCATAAACCTCTGACAAGATTCCTGATATAGAGTCTACTCTATAGAGAGGTCTGTGACTGTTCTCGAGAGTGTTCTGGATGGTTTAGGCTCTTTGATGTTCGGACTAATTACATTGGAAATCCCGTAAATGTAGTAGCATCTTTGACTTGAAATGGAACAGGAGAGCAACTTGACTGTAACATACCCAGTTCGGGAAAAACGAAAATTATTATTGGGTCTTCCTATTTGCAGAGGTAACTGGTATCTGAAAATTCCTTTCCTTTTTCACTAGGGGTTTAAAGCCAACTTGTCTCTCTTGAGGAGGCCTGGAGAGAAAACTTACACGCAGCGTTGTCGGTTGTTTGTTGGTAATCTACCTGCTGATATCACGGAGGATGAATTCAAAAGATTATTTGCTAAATATGGAGAACCAGGAGAAGTTTTTATCAACAAAGGCAAAGGATTCGGATTTATTAAGCTTGTGAGTTTTTTTGTTTTTGTTTGTTTTGGTGGAATTAAAAGGGTCTTTTTTTCCTACAACAAACATAGTGGGGTTTATTTGTTTATTTATTTTTTTTGCGGTACGCGGGCCTCTCACTGTTGTGGCCTCTCCCGTTGCGGAGCACAGGCTCCGGACACGCAGGCTCAGCGGCCATGGCTCACGGGCCCAGCCGCTCCACGGCATGTGGGATCTTCCCGGACTGGGGCACGAACCCGTGTCCCCTGCATCGGCAGGCGGACTCTCAACCACTGCGCCACCAGGGAAGCCCCACCTAGTGTTTTTTAAACCAAGAATAAATTAGTTTTTAAATTTTTCATCACTCACACAAAAGTTGCAGCTGCTGTACAGTGCATAATTGTTGGTATCTAAGAAAGGAAGGGAGTGGGCGGGTAAGGTATTTACCTCCCTCCCCTGAATGGTGTCAGGGAGGGCTGCCTGGAGATAGTTGATCTGAGAGCTGTCAGAAGAATAGGATCGGGAGTTAGGCTTATGGCAATTTTAGGGTGGGCAGTAGCCAGTTTTGAAGTCATTAACGTGACTGTATGTCTTGATGCTTTCAGGAATCTAGAGCGTTAGCTGAAATTGCTAAAGCTGAACTTGATGATACACCCATGAGAGGTAGACAGCTTCGGGTTCGATTTGCCACACATGCTGCTGCCCTTTCTGTTCGAAATCTTTCACCTTACGTTTCCAATGAACTGTTGGAAGAAGCCTTTAGTCAGTTTGGTCCTATTGAAAGGGCTGTTGTAATTGTGGATGATCGTGGAAGATCTACAGGGAAAGGCATTGTTGAATTTGCTTCTAAACCAGCAGCAAGAAAAGCATTTGAAAGATGCAGTGAAGGTGTTTTCTTACTAACAACGTAAGTTTTTATGTTTATTTTAATAACTTTTATTTGGTAACTTGTATGAAGAAAATGTAATGAAACTGGAACAAAATTAAGATGGAACCATTTTTGTTGTTAGAACTCCTCGTCCAGTCATTGTGGAACCACTTGAACAGTTAGATGATGAAGATGGCCTTCCTGAAAAACTTGCACAGAAGAATCCAATGTATCAAAAGTAAGATCCGTTGAACTTTCGGGCAGTTCTTAATTTAAGTGTAAACGAGAACTTGCTAGAGTAATTTTTCAGTTTTGCTTAAAATATGCAAAGTTCTTTGAAATGGATGGGCATAATGAAAACCTCAGGCTCAGAAAGCTAGAGGTTTTGAAGCAGTTACTCAAATACCTAGTGTTGTTTCTGAGGTAGGTATATTTCACATGCATTCTTGTTTTGTTCTTAATAGTTGTTAGGATGTGTTGTAGGTGTCCTCTTTTTTTTTTTAATTAATTTATTTTTGGCTGCGTTGGGTCTTCGTTGCTGCACGCAGGTTTTCTCCAGTTGCGGCGAGTGGGGGCTGCTCTTTGTTGCGGTGCGTGGGCTTCTCATTGTGGTGGCTTCTCTTGTTGTGGAGCACAGGCTCTAGGTGCACAGGCTTCAGTAGTTGTGGCACGCTGGCTCAGTAGTTGAGGCGCACGGGCTTAGTTGCTCCGCGGCATGTGGGATCTTCCCAGACCAGGGCTTGAACCTGTTTCCCCTGCATCGGCAGGCAGGTTCTTAACCAGTGTGCCACCAGGGAAGCCCAGTATCCTCATTTATTTATTTTTTTAAGACAATTTTTATTTATTTATTTCGGCTGCACCATGCGGCTTGCAGGACCTTAGTTCCCTGACCAGTATTCTCATTTTTAAGGGTTGAAAAAATATTCAAAATATTCCTTGAATCAGAATTTGGCTAGGGAAACGAGTTAGAAAGTGAGGAAGGTAGGATTTATCTTCAGCGCCCATGTTACTGTTGACTGTGTCGTTCTGGAACATGTATTGTTTTTATTGTAAAAATACCTTATTAAGAATCAGGGTGATCTATACCTTTCAGTATTTCTTAGCAGTAACAGGCCAGTGAAGGGACCAGTGTTTTTAGGGGAAATCACATATATTTCTTGTGTGCATCTATAAATTGGTTCATGCTTAAATATTTTCAGGGAGAGAGAAACCCCTCCTCGTTTTGCCCAGCATGGTACATTTGAGTATGAGTATTCTCAGAGGTGGAAGTCCCTGGATGAAATGGAAAAACAGCAGCGGGAACAAGTTGAAAAAAACATGAAAGATGCAAAAGACAAATTGGAAAGTGAAATGGAAGATGCCTATCATGAGCATCAGGCAAATCTTTTGCGTCAAGGTGAAGGACTCTGTGAATATTACCGTTAGGGTCGTTTGCCTTTTGAACTTACTAGAATTTCATTAATGTGAATGTATGACATAATTTTCCAATGTTCAGATCTGATGAGACGCCAGGAAGAATTAAGACGCATGGAAGAACTTCACAATCAAGAAATGCAGAAACGTAAAGAGATGCAATTAAGGTAAAATCTTGTTAAATTAAGTCTTTGCTTCTCCATTAAATGTACCTAAATTTTGCAGGTGAGTCAGATGAAATACAGAGGTGTTAAATACTATGGCAACGTTGGTTTAATGCTTAAATTGAAATAGAGTGTAAGATTTTTGTTATAAGGCTCACTTACTTTGCTGGAATACCTTTAGGGCTATTCTTAGTCACTGTCCCAGCTTTTGTGTGTATTTGCTCTAACCTAGACTTTGTAATGCTCTTAAGCAAACTACTAGTTTTTTTCAAATTGAATTTTTAAAATGTGGATAAAACTTTAGTTTTTATGTTTGATGAATGTTTCTAGGCAAGAGGAGGAACGACGTAGGAGGGAAGAAGAGATGATGATTCGTCAACGTGAGATGGAAGAACAAATGAGACGCCAAAGAGAGGAAAGTTATAGCCGGATGGGCTACATGGATCCGGTAAGTAAATTTCTTTTGCATTATCATTGTGGAGTTTTCTACAAAGTTTATAGACATCTAGGATGAAATTTTATTGAGTTAAATATAATCTTTCATATTATAGCCATTCTCCAACTTTTTCTCTTTTTAACCCAAGTGTATTATGATTGATATGCCTTTTCCTTTGAGTTTTATCTTTTCCTTGGGTGGGCCAAAAGATTTCATTGGTTGGGAAGAAGCTTGCTTTATAGGTCTTTTGATAATGGAGTCTCACCTGGTTTCAGAATACTGATTTTTAAAATTACCTTATTGTTTTTTTCCCCTTAAGTTGAAAAACAGTTTTTTTTTTTAAGCTTTGGAAATTCTTTTGTATTCAAGAATGCTTGGTATGGGTTTAGTACAGGTGTATGAATGGGTTTTTTTTTCTTTCAGAGAGAAAGAGACATGAGAATGGGTGGTGGAGGAGCAATGAACATGGGAGGTAAGAATGAAAATCAAATTAGTAATACCATTGAAGAGCAGTATTCTGGTTGAGTTGTAACCAGCATTTTTGTTTCCTAGATCCCTATGGTTCAGGAGGCCAGAAATTTCCACCTCTAGGTGGTGGTGGTGGCATAGGTTATGAAGCTAATCCTGGAGTTCCACCGGCAACAATGAGTGGTTCCATGATGGGAAGCGACATGGTAATGTATCCTGTGGGACATAGTTCAAAAGGAAATTCTCGTTTTCACAACTTATGTGTGTGTGTTTTTTTGTTTTTGTTTTTGTTTTTTAGTAGGTAACTGGACCTCTTTTAGTTCCCCTATCATGTAAATCGTAGTATTGAGGAATACTTTGGCAACATAGAAGAACTCAATATGGTAACCTAAACAGATAAGGTTGCCAACAAAAAGTCAATGCTTTTAGTAGTATGTTGGAATTATCTTTGGCAATAAGTAGACTTAGGTGCTTTCCATTATATTGCTTGTGTACTTTTGCACTATAGCTCACGGCAAATCCAAATTCTAAATGTTAGATAATGTAACATCATTCTACATCCACGTGAGAGTAATCAAATGGCAAGCTGTCATTCGTTAAGCTGGTATTTGCCAAAAGTGTGAATCAGACTTGTTTGTAGCTTCAGGCATGTTTTAGCAATGTGTAGGACTTTGACCTATATTTGGTGTGACTTCGACCCATGAAAAAGGAATTGTTTAGTCTTCGGACTCGTCGTTTCCCACCTGTTGGGCCTGTCTGTAGGTGCACCTTCTAAAATGAACTGACATCTCTGTTTTGCTACAGGGCAGCAGAAGTCCATGATAATTTGAAGCAGACTAGTTGTGTGCATTTGAGCTGAACCTTCTTGCTGCTGTCATATTTTAGCTGTGCAGGTAGCTTGTCAGGATACTTCAGAACAACCAAGTGAATTGGTGTGAGTGGCTGTATTAGGACTTTACAATCCTTAGAAGAACTGAGTATTGGCTGTAGAGGTGGGTTTGGAGAAAAGTACATGGTCACAACTGAATTGAATCTGATCAGTTCACCTACAGGGTTTTGGCAAAGGAGGGAAGCTGCAGCATATAGCTCACTAGATTCATTTTACAAATAAGAACATAAGGATTTAGAATGGGAGGACCTCATCTATTTAAAGTCTACTTAAGGCTTTTGAGAATTAGAATCATAAATAGCCGGTTGGGTTAAATGTAGCGCTGTTGGCCTTCTTCAAATTGCATTTTAAAAATAATGTGGGTAACATTTTGGTTTATATCCTTCCTAATAGGCAGGTGTAGGTATGTATCACATTTGTAATGGTAATTTGACATGATGTTCCCACAGTTAAGATTCTGTAGTCCATGTGACATGTAGCTCCTGGGTTCTAAGATACTGTAATAACATAATTGTAAAACCCCCAAATTTCCTCTTTACCTTTTTGAGATAAAACATACAATGCGCTGAAAACCTAAAGTTTTTAGGATTTTGAAATAGTTTGAAGGATTAGGATTTAGTCTTTTTATAGTAATCCTATAGTATTTTGTAGGAAGCATGTTGAAATCATTTATAGGAACAGGTAAACCCTGATGCCGTTTTAGTTTCTGGGGGGTTTTCGTTCTGGTTTTCGGGTTTTGTTTTTTTCCTAGCAATACTCAGAATAACTGGTCTGTTTTAAATAGAATTTGAAAGATAGTTCAGGCTGCTGTGCTTTTGCATATCTATAGGGTTTTTCTGTTTGGGAACATAGGTTTCTAGGACTAGAAGTACCTAAAACTAGATGGAATAATGAAGTCCTGCTTTATTGCAGTCACTTAAGCTTGGTGTTAATGTTGTTTGGGAGACACCCAAAACACGGAATTATAACTGTCAGTGGACTTTTCACAGACCTAAGGGGAAAGTTGGGCTGTTATGAGGGTGGGCTGTATATTCAGTCAATTTGCAACTATAGAGAACAGTACTGTGAACATAATTGTCTCTGGTTATACAGTGATGGCTCTGAAGGTGGTATACCTGTGAGAATATGGCAACACACTTTTAAATCAAGTTACTGTGCCGGTTAAGTGACTAAATCTATTAGTCTTTTATTCTTTTTCTTTTTGTAGTCTGGTAGCATTTTATTAAAACTTTGAACCTTTTAAGATTTCTGCAACTTAGCAGATGTGTCTTAAGATCTTGAAAAGCACAAGGTTTCTTATGCAGCACATACCACTAACTGGTGAGTAGGTCTTTGTCACTTCATTGAGTGAATTGAATCTGTCTGGTTGGGCTTGTTAGGCTTACTTGGAAATTAAATTTCCTGTTCAGACCTTGAAAGTGAGAAGTGTGTAAGCTTTTCAGTGGGTTAATCTGATGTGAAATTTCTTAAAACTCATTTTGGAATGGGTTTTCACATCTGCACTAATTCTTAAATTTTTTAGCACTACAGGGAAGATCTATTCTTTGAAACAGGTGTATGAGAATGGCTCAAGTGGGAACATACCACAAGGCATGTATTATCGTAAACTAATTTTCAAATTACCCTTTTTTCCTTTCTATGTTCCCGGTACCTGTGGATCGACTCATTGGTGATTGTATCGACGAACGTTGACTACGGAACCTTCTAAAATATTTACTTAACACACATGGACATCAACTACATATAATGAACTGTTACTTAACTGTTCCAATAGCGTACTGAGCGCTTTGGGCAGGGAGGTGCGGGACCTGTGGGTGGACAGGGTCCTAGAGGAATGGGGCCTGGAACTCCGGCAGGATATGGTAGAGGGAGAGAAGAGTATGAAGGCCCAAACAAAAAACCCCGATTTTAGATGTGATATCTAGGCTTTCATTCCAGTTTGTTTTTGTCTTTTCTTGTTTAGATACCAATCTTTTAAATTCTTGCATTTTAGTAAGAAAGCTACCTTTTTATGGATGTTAGCAGTTTATTGACCTAATATTTGTAAATGGTCTGTTTGGGCAGGTAAAATTATGTAATGCAGTGTTTGAAACGGGAATTTTTTTTTCCTTTTTTTCCTTCTTTTTTTTTTTAACTGTATAATGTCCATCAATTTATGGCAGTGTACCTTGTGCCACTGATTTCCAAAGTGTACCAATTTTTTTTTTTTACTGTGCTTCAAATAAATAGAAAAAATAGTTAAGATTTTGATCTTCAACTTTGCCATTCATGCTTCTATGCACATTAGGCTAGGTATTCCACTTGGAAAGCATAAGAGTGTCTAGGCCTTTGAATGGCATATGCCATTTCTGGGAAATGTATTTGTAGGCTAAGTATTGCTTTCTACATTTAAGTACCCCCTTGTTTTAAAAAGAAGAAATTGAAGTAGTTTCATGATTTGATTTGTTTGGCATTATAGGAAGCAAGCCGGTGCTAAGTATTTTTAAATGGCTATGTAAGCAAAGCTGAACTGTAAATCTTCATTCAGGAATGTGTATTAAGATTATGGAATGGGTGTAAGGCTATTGGTAGGGGGAGAAAGTGGGTATGACTTAAATGGATCTTTTATGGCCCTATGATCTATCCTTTCCTTGAAAGTTTCTGAAGAAGAAGTGGAAAGATCATTTTGTTGCATTCCTCCATTCTTGTTTTTTAAAGAACGAGTCCCAAGCCCTACAAATGGCTTGTATTGAACTTTCACATTTGAATTAAAGATTGTTAAACATGAAGTCTTTTCATGTATTACTTCAAGTGATTTATAAAGATGGGGTTTAGTCTGAATAATTAAACTCGAAAGTAAGGTATAGTCACCATAAAGTAGGTCTGGCTATGTATACATTTGTACTCTGTAACTTTTACATCTCCTTGTGGTACTTCTGTTGGGCAAAAATCTGTAGGACTATAAAAAAAACTTCCTTTCTAACAGCTGGTAGTGACTGTTAATAGCAAATAGGGTTGCAGAGAACTATTCTTACTGTGAAATATTTTTAACCTGTTTTTCCATAGTTTCCTTTTGATGTAGCACTAAATCTGGAGAGTTGCTCGTGCTACACAGTACAAATATCCCTTCCTCCCACCATAAAGCTTTGGAGCTTTTCGATGGTGTTGTCAGTTTATCGTCAACTTCATTGAATCTCCTTTCATTAGAGACATTTTGACTTATTAATAAAATAGATCGTTACTGTTGTCTGTTAGTACAATGGGAACCTGCTTTCCCATGTTTATATTGTTAGCAGAGGAATAACTTCCTAAAAGTAGTAGGTAAGGTAACTGAATGGTTTGGCTTTGTTCTTAGTTATGTTTCCATTCAAATGTATACATTATAGAACTCTTACTATGGAATGTGTCTTCCTCCTTTTCACCTCTGTTGGTGTTAATTGGCAAAAGTAAAATTCTAAGCCAAATCTTTGTTTAAATACTGAAGGCTTAGTATTGTGCCTGAGTACAAAGGGAAACCTGTTGTTGAAACAGTTGAGCACTTGTGCACTTGTGCATAGGAAACCTGTTAATACTAAAAGTAAAACACTAGTGGAGTATAAAGGCATGCCACCGAATTCTCGTTGTGTGACTGACAGGTACCTGGTGTGCTAATTAAGGGAGAGAATCTCATTAGAAAATGTTCATTATTTCTGTTCACCAAGACACTTGGAAATGAGTAGTTCTACCATAATTATATCAATGAGGAAGTTTTGTCCCAAGTCAAGTTATTAATTGGTGATGATGTATGAGATTTTCTGTACCGGAAACAAGGGTCTTGATTTGAAAGGAGTCCATTACAATTTGATTGAATTGTATGGTAGGGACTCCACTAATGATAAGAAAATAAGGGGTGTTCATGGGACACCCACAGAGGGTGAACTTGAATGTGTGGGCGGGGGCTGGTGGGGAAATGGAAAAATCTGCCTATAAAATTAATGTTTCAGTTTATTTTTCAGATTACATGCCTTTCTTTATAAGGGATGCTGGCACAGACCCCTAAAATAAGCTTTTGGTAGTACTGTACCTTTGAAGAGTGGTGAAGGATACTAATGGATAATCTCCTGAAAGTTGTGGTTTTGATAGCCTTACTGTGTAGAATTGCTAAACGTTGTTTAGCAAGTAATGTTGCTTAGTTTCAACTAAGTTTTGACTTTAATCACTGAAACAGCAGTGTACCAAGGGTCGTAAGCTACTCAAATAGACTTTCAACAAGTCTTGGAATGTATATGATAGTTTCAGTCTAATGTGAATTTGAATCACCTTTAAAAGTAGATTCCTAAAAGCTGATTTATGAAACTTGGGGTGGGAAAGGGAAAGTAGTACTTTTGAAGTATTATAGCCATTTTTCTCATTTAAAGAAACCACCTGCCCCCGTTTCCTCTTCTCCACTTTCTCTCATAATTTTGTTTTAAGAGGAACACTGATTGTTTTTAAACTTATTACTCCTCTTATAATTCCTAATCTTTAAAAACTGCATTCTCTAAGAGATCCCAGTGTATTTAATAGGTGTTTTAGAAACTTAACCCATTGGCTCAACGTTTAGTGAAACCATAATCCTCTTTGCCTAGATAAACTTCTAAGAAATACTATAAGCCCCACCACTCTTTATTAGATGTATTATACCACTGATATAAACAGACAATAATTTGGGAAATTGTAATGTTACGCCTGTGCAATTTTTATAAGTGGCATATTATGGCAGATAAAAATTTAGATACTTGGCTTTTCTTGGGCAAGCCACTAAGTTGTGGCGGAATATTTTCTGGTGTTCTTGGACTGCAATTATGCACTATTAAAGTAGTGGCCTGCTACATAACTGCATTTAGCCAGCATTTCTGCAGTGCGTAACTGTGAGGAACGTAGTACCGCAAATGGCAATGGACATTAGGACCCGGATGTAGTATTCCTGCTTGCTCCGAGATTCTCATTGCCGACTGCATACAGGTAGGTAACAAGCAATATAATCTAACTTGGTGACTTGCTATGTACTTTTATTCCGTGGGCATTCTGACATCATACTTCTGACAATGAAATTACAGTGCAGCACCTAACACCTGTATGATAAAGCTAGCTTATATCAAAACTGCGTGGGTTTGGGTTTAGAGCTGTAATTTGTCAGGCAGAATTCAGTGCTGTTGCAGTTCTCAGATAAAAAGTGCAAACTTGATTATTTGGTATATCTGATTCAGTTGTGTGGTTTTTAGTTGCATTGTAACTGAAGATAACAAACACATCAGTGGTGTGGGGGAGGGGACCATACCATACTTCGGAAGTAAGAGTGCTTTTAAGCATCTTGACACAGACTGTATAGCATGTGATAATTAGTTTCTGTTGTAGCAAACTGACCTGCCCATAGGTCAGCAATATCAATTTGAGTGTAATCTTGGTAATTACTCTGCAGGTTGAGTGAATTAAGACTAAAAGTACAGTTTTTTTTGTAATGTGATTTAAAAAAATTTTTTAATGGGCTCCATCGGAACACCTTTGTTACTAACTTGGGGCATAGATGGGAATCTAACATGAATAGTTCAAGTTCTGTGATTTGTCTAAATATGTTTATACTCTAAACCTGGGGGAAAGTGGTGTGGCATGTTGACTTGCCTATTGAATACATGTTGGGAATCATTTCCCAATCATAAGACTTCGTCGTATTCTGTAGGATAACTGCAAATGTTCAGAGTAGCTTTTTGAATTTGGTTCCCTTAGCTTTAGGGATGTGATGTTACAATCCAAACTGTTCGATTACCAAAACAATAAGTCTTCAAAAGCACCTTCCTTTGTTGCTTAGGATTTAAGCTTTGCATCGACTGTTGTTCCAGACCTCAATTCAACTGAACTTTGGTCTATGAACTGGTTTTTAGCTAGCATGCATGAGAAACAGCTTTCGTGTATAATGTTTTCTGCTCTGTAACTGGAAAGTTTGGTTTATTTTGCATAAATGTTGGTAAAACTCTTCATGACTATGAGAATTTTCTTTCATTGTATCAAGAAAAATGGCTTGTTCTTTGGCAAGCGATTCACAAGGTGGGGACAAATTTGTACTTTAATACGTAGTCCATTCAACCAAATGACTTGACTCTCCTGCTAGATGAAAGAGCAAATGGTGACTAGTTTAGCTCTCTATATTAGTAATACAATGCACATCAAACATAATGCTCAGTATTAGTGACAAGAGTGTCACTAAATTGGCATGCATCCCTGATGGGGTTTTCCTGTGGCATAATCCATTAAGTCGGTGGCCAGCACTTGCTACCGTGGTTCAGTGATTGTTTAGAAATAAAAGCGCAGGTTTGTTTCTTAACAGTCAATAACAATTTTGAGAGAATGTACTTGTTACAACATATGGACATCATTGGGGTGGGGGGGGTAATTTTGCTTCATTCTGCTTATCTCGATGAATAGGCTTTTGCACTTTCGATGAGAAACCTGTGACTTTAGTCAATTCTTACTAGTTTTGATTTGTATGTAGCTGTAATTTGTGAATCTTAGTGCAGAGGGTCTTAAAAAAAATCACTCAGTCAAAAAGCTGGGGATAAATGGGTTTCAGTAATAACTCTATATACCGAGGTGCTCGCATTGTATTTCATAGTCTTTTCTTGTTACAAACCAAAATTATTTTTAATGAGAACGGTCGGAAGTTCAGAGGTGTGATGCCAGAATGCATTTTCGTACTGTTAGGCCCTTGGAACAGGTACCGGTGCTTTATGAAAGATGAAAGAAATGCAATGGGTGCTCTTCACATAAGGTTGCAAAACCTACAAAGAATGCATAATAGTTTCACTTTTCCCCAATAAAGAGATGCGTGTGACTAGTTTTGGACTTTTAACCTTAATGGGGGTTGCATGTTTCCTATTGTTAATCATTGTCAGCTGCAGTGACATGATACACAGTCCTGCATTTACTGCCTTTCCCTTAACGATTTTGGACAGGTTTTAGAGAGCCAGGATGTTTGTTCTGGGCCTTTATTTGGTTTTGGCTTTAGCTGATAATGTTTCAGTGCTCTGTCAGCTAGTGCAGTTCTCAAATGGCTGCCTATTAGGGAAAGAATTCAGAGGATTTGGCTGCTCCTAATCTGTCATTGCTGCTAGATAATGATTGGCAATTTTAAAGACTCAACTGTGGAAATCTCACAGTTGGTAAACCATCAAACATAAAAATGTTGCTTTTGAACACCAGTGCTGAAAAGATTTATTTGGAGGGTGAAAAAGGGGCTGGATGCAGCATAGGATAATCTGGAGAATGGAGGAAGAATGCAAAACGATATAGTATCCCTTATGGATGGTACATGTGCAACAGGGAACTATTTCATATACCCTTGGCAGTCGCTGATAATCAGGGAGGAAGAAAAACCTGGAATTTGAATTAAGGCTGATCTTTCTGGTTTTTGTGCACTGTGGCCCTGCCAGGCATATATAGTGAAGGTGAATGTCTTCTCCCTCAGAAAAACTCAGGTTCCTTGCTGTCCCGATAAGGCATAGCTTCCCTGCCCTAACTTAAAACTCAGTGAGGACATAAGAGGGAAAGAATGAGGCAAATACATAGGATTGCAGGATAACAACTGCATTGTTGTGTACTGTGGAAGGGGGAGGGCACTCTTGGTGGACTCCTGCTGAAGGTGGTCAGTCCACCTGAGAATGGAAGACATGCTTGGTGGGGAGCAGGGTACGTGCTTTTATATGAAAAGAGACGATGTTAAAACTCACTTGGTAAGGTAAACGTTGTCACATACCTCACATAAGGGATAGTATATTTTGGGTTGCAGTCAAACTTCATTGTGGTCAGACTGGTGAAAATGCAGTTAGGCTTTTGTATTTTAAAGAGGATACAGTTCTCATTCGAATTCAGGTGTCTCCTGCTACCTTACGTCAGAATGATTTTAGATTTTTTCCCCCCCATGAAGTTTCTTCCTATTTTTTATGCTGTAACTTGCCCCCAATCTTTGTCTCTGGAATTTACTCTTTAAATTTTGAAATTAACTAGCATTTTCAAATCTCTATGCCCTTGTCTTTTATATTAACTTTTTCTTATTATTCTTTAGGTAAGAATGATTGATGTTGGCTGATATTGGAGTGTTCATTCCGTTGAAGTAAGTTTCCTTGGAAGTCTTAACCTGGAGAGGATTTTGGGTTTTAATGGTTAAATAATTTGATTTAACTATGTGGGGTGAAAACTGATTTTTTTAAAGATGTTCGCCCCTCCTAAGATAATACCCCTATTTTTTTTTAAATGTGTGTGCATGCGTGTGGGTGTATGTGAGTTGGAAAGAGAAAAGGTTGGGATTATTTATTACAAAGATGTCAAACGATAGAAGAAAAAGATGAAAGATTTAGATCAGAAAAGAAGGCTTGAATTAGTGGAGACATGTATTTTCAGTACTCTTAAAATCAACTTTGGACCAATTCAAAATCCCATTCCTTTTTACATAATAAATTGTGAGGAACAGTTGTCTAGTCATTGGTAGGAGGGAAAACCTGTTTTCAACAGGTTCATTCAACCTGTTGATGTCAGAATAAAATGTACATGTTAAAAATTAGTAAAAATGTAATATATGCTGAATATGTTATTTTAACACAGTTAATATTTTAATGATAGGTGGATAAGATATTTGTTCTCAAGACATCACACAGCATGAGCTGATCAAGAAGGAAAGCTACAACTTGTTAGACTGATGAAATATCTAGGTAAGTTGAGTGATTCTTACTCTGTAAACTGCCTTCAGGAGGACTCTTGGGTGGTATAAAAATAACTACTCGTGGATATCTCATTTTAATTTATTCTACATTAAAACTTTCTTACAGGAAATATGTTTTTATAGCACACACTTAAATATTTAAACATTTTTACAGCCTTCTGAGATGTGGTAGATCTTGTCTGTTTGGCTAAAGCCTCACAAAAACAGGACTTAAGTTTTAAATAAAAAAATATATATCTGTATTCACCTCTTGGTCCATAAGACCATGTAGAAGAAGGTTCAGAAGATTTGAAGTTCCCTGTTTTTCATCAGATAGTTAAATGGTGGGATTACCTACAGTTGAGATTAGACAGAAGATAAAATAAATATAGATGATGATCTAGAAGGGTTGGCAATTTTAAAGGGCAACTCAACTCTGCTGCTCTAGCTGGAAAGCAGTCGTAGACAGATGGACATGACTGTGTTCCAATAAAACTTTTTTACAAAAAGATGGCTTGTAGATGGTACCTTACTGTCCCTTCATCTTAAAGAAATTGCATTCGTTCAAGGTGCCACTTAGGTATAAAGGGCTGTCATAATCAGTTTGAAATTAACAAAAATGGGAGAATTGAGGCTATATCTTATACCTGGAAAGAGGGTGCCAATTAATGGAGTGTCTTGAATGTTAAAGATCTGCCTAGTAAGAAAGTTCTTGTAGAAAATGGAAGTAAAATTTAATAAACTCACTGGGTGAGTCTGATACTAAAATCATTTCTGCTTCTTTAATCCTTAGTTATCTAAAGATCATTAAATACTATTACTACCACATTCCTTGATTAATGTTACTTTGCTGTTAGGAAGTTTACTTGGTTGATGCTGATAAATATTTGAGACCTTGATATGTGATTCTTGGGTCTTTTGGAGTAATTGTTTCCTTTAATTGACAGGATCAGGTGAACTATATCCCGAAAACCAGTGAGGAAGAGAGCAAAGAGGAGTAAACAACCTGTTGTTTAATAAAGACATTTTAAAATCAGATTGTCCTTCCATTTGTTTTGGTTTTGTTTTTAAGTAGAGGACTCTTCCGTTTTCCAGAATTTTCTGTATATGTCAGCAAAAGTCAGTCCATGTTGTAAGTATAAAACAAACTACATAATTTAGGACTCTACTTCTTGAGGCGTTTTTGGCAGAGCTGCTTCAGCCTCTTAATTACTAATCAACCTGATGGCCCTACACTATCAAACTCACCTGATTTAGCCATCACTATTTTAAAATTGCCTTCAGTCTTAGTAAGTTTTATTCCTGAGATTACCATGTGATTAGCAGTTAAAAAGCATTTTGTATATTACAAAAGGATTATCAGATTATGGTTATGGGTAGTCAGACATTACTTCACTAACGAGTAGAGACTGAATTGCATCTTGCCAAATAACCATATTTTGGTTACCATGAGTAGCAATTTCTTTAAAGTGGAGTTGATTGAATTTTATATGCAGTGTAATGGGCAGATTCTCAGGATACCTATAAATGTAAGGAAAATACTGCTGGAATTTACTATAAAATCTGCTTACCCCCTCCATTCTTGAAGCTCTCATTAAAACTTGACAAGCTGTTAAAGGGATCTTTCACACCAAATTAATATGAGGTGCGTATTAAAAGTAATTCGGGGTTTGCTTTTTGGTGGGTTTTTTTTGGGGGGGGGCCGTGCTGCGTGGCCTGCAGGATCTTAGTTTCCCTGACCAGGGATCGGACCTGCGCCCCCTGCAGTGGAAGCACAGATCCTAATCACTGGATCACTAGGGAATTCCCTTCAGGTTTTTAAAGTAACTGCAAAGGGAGAGAGTTGAAAGCCACAGCAGTCACTGGTCCTATGGAATTTGCTTTGAAAAGCTGTGTGTAGTCAGTACCAGGAACGACAGAGACCCAAGATCCTGCTCTAAATGTTCATAATCATTCTGATTATCTGTGGTTGGCATATCTTCAGAGAGGCAAACGAGACATCCCAAATCGAGAATCATCTGAGTCCATGTCTTGGTTCAACTGTTACTCCTTTCTGATTGCCAGCTTGCTTAGCATCTTTATGGGTCTCAAGGCAAAAGTCTACAGTATAAGGGGTCTTGCTACTGGAGTTCACGTATTCTGAAATATGCCCAGTTGCATTATCTGGCAAGTTGCCTGAATTGAAATTTGCTCATCAATAGGCTGAACATACTACTTTTTCTTCATTGGAGTAAAAGATGGGTGTACATCAATGAACTTGCACAGAGACTAAAACAAAAGGAGCATGTGGCATTTTCAAATAAGTTTACTAGTCATCAGGGTTCACAGGCAACAGGTCCAGGATTTTTATATTTTATAGAGAATAGGAAATTGTTAATTTTGGTAAGCTTTTAGACCGTGGAGTCCACAAGGGGAAATTAGTAATAGATCCTTAGGACTGAGGGGATTGGGATTCCTGGGAGAGGCCATTAGACTTGGACAAGTTGTATATTGGTTTGGCCAAAAAGTTTGTTTTTTTCCATAACCTCTTAACATGATGTTATAATAGGATTAAGAATCCCTGCCTAGGGGCTTACCTGGTGGCCCAATGGCTAAGACTCTGCACCTCAAATGCAGGGGGCCCAGCTTCCATCCCTGGTCAGTGAACTAGATCCCACATGCCACAACTAAGCTTGCATGCAGCAACTGAAGATCCTGCATGCCACAACTAAGACCCAGTGCAGCCAAAAAAAAAAAAAATTCCCTGCTTAGCAGGGTTGTATGTTGATTAGTTGGTATTTTAAGTGTGATGGGGAGTCGAGTGGGGAGCTTAAGCTCAGAACAAATCCTCAAGATTTTTAACAAATGGTTTATCAGGCATGTAATGTTTTGCATCTAAAGTGGGTTGGGTTCTCAACGTGCTTGAGGTAAGAGGGAATGAGGGGAAAAAGACTGAAAAGAAAAGATCCAAATAGAGAAACATCCGTGTTCATTGACATGGCATTCCCCCAAATTACTCATTTACCATGTTCCAACTGACTTCTTGAAATTGATAACACTGATTCTAAGTTTCATATGGACCCTTACTTCACACCTATACAAAAGTTAACTAAGAAAGAGTGGGGAAAAAAAAAAGTGAAATGCCTAAATGTAAGAATGAAATAAAACTTAGATTATTAAATGACACCAAAAACATGAACAACAAAAAAGGCAAATTGGATTTACCAAAATTAATCACTGCTTTAAAGGACATCATCAAGAAAGTGAAAACTCATGGAATGGAAGAAAATATTTGTAAATCATAACTGGTTAGGGACTTGTGTCCAGAATATGTAAAAAACCCAATTGAGAAATAGGCTAAGGATTTAAATAGAAATTTCTGCAAGGGAGGTATACAAAAATGCCAATTAAGTACATGAAACGTTGCTTGGCATCATTAGTCAATTAGAAAATGCAGGGGGCTTCCCTGGTGGCGCAGTGGTTGAGAGTCCGCCTGCTGATGCAGGGGACGCGGGTTCGTACCCCGATCCAGGAAGATCCCACATGCCGCGGAGCGGCTGGGCCCGTGAGCCATGGCCTCTGAGCCTGCGCGTCCGGAGCCTGTGCTCCACAACAGGAGAGGCCACAACAGTGAGAGGCCCGTGTACCACAAAAAAAAAAAAAAAAAAAAAAAAAGAAAATGCAGGGAATTCCCTGGTGGTCCAGTGGTTAGGACTCTGAGCTTCTGCTGCAGGGGTCCTGGGTTTGATCCCTGGTCGTGGAACTAAGATCCCAAAAGCTGCTCGGTCTGGCCAAAAAGAAACAAAAAGCAAATAAAAACCCCGAAATACCACTTCAAACTTTCAGCTATAAGATGATGAATGTCTGAGGATCTAATGTATAACATGGTGACTCTAGTTACTAACACTGCTTTATAGAATTGAAATTTGCTAAGAGAGTAGAACTTAAGTGTTCTCACAAAGAGAAATAGGTAATGAATGCTTTCACAAAGTGTTAAATCACAATGTACACTTTATTTTACAATCTTGTTTGTCAATTATACCTCAAAGCTGGAGGAGGAAAAAAATACCACTTCACAACCACTAGATGTCTAGAATGTGGCGAGAATGTGGAGAAATCAGAGCCCTCGTATACTATTGGGAATGTAAAATTGTGTAGTCACCTTGGAAAACAGTCTAGCAGTTCCTCAGTTACCATATGACCCAGCAAGTCTAATAACCTGAGAGAAACGAAAACATGTTCACACAAAAGTTTGTACATGAATGTTTGTAGCATCATTATTCATAAAAGCCAAAAGGTGGAAGTAACTCAAAGTCAATGATGAATGGATAAACAAATTTGATATATCCATACTATGGAATATTACTCAGCCATAAAAAGGAATGAAGTTGTGATTCGTGCTACAACTTAGATGAACCTTGAAAACATGCTAAGTGAAGCCAGTCACAAAAGGCCACATGTTATATGATTCTATTTGTATGAAATGGCCAGAACGGAAATCTACAAAGTAAATAAGTGGTTGCTTAGGACTGGGGGGAAGGGGTTGAGAAAGGGGAGAGTAGTGGGGAATAAGGGTGCAGTTGCTGAAGGATACAGGGTTTCTTTTTGAGGTAATGAAAATTTCTGAAATTACTGGTGATGCATGCACGTATCTGAATATACTAAAAACCATTAAGTCATACACTTTGGGTGAATTGGATGGTATGTGAATTGCATCCCAATAAAACGGTTTTTTAAAAAAAGAAAGAGACTGTGGTAGTGGTATATATAAGAAGAGGCCAGATCAATAGGCACAGGTAAGATCATTTGTAGGCCATATTAAGGATTTTGATCTTTATCATAAGAGCTTTTCCTTGTTCTTTGCTAACAGCTTGAGCAAGAGGCACTGAGATGACCCAGATTATTAAAATGCCTCCGAAATTGTCTTACCCCTTGCCCACTGTTGTCCATTTCAGCAGTTTCCATTATCTAATGCTTCATAACACACCACTCCTAAGCTCAATGACTTGGGACAACAAATTATTATGGTGTTGAGGGTTGACTGGGCTCAGCAAGGTGGATGGAGACTGGAGCTGTTGTTTTCTGAAGAATATTGGGGTAGATGTCCAAGATGGCTATCTCACTCACATGTCTGATGCCTCTGCTGAGATGGTTGAAACTTTATATTTTTTCTGTTTCCAGAAGATGATTAGGTATGTCTCAGTTCCTAAAAGGAAAAGGGACTGGTGTATATTTTGAGGGGTGTTGCAGGAGAATGCTGCTCATTGTGCCTTGTGTGGCAATATCTGGAAAAGAGTTGCTTGCATTATTTCTGATGGGAAATTAGTTTTCTTTTCCTTTGTTCTTCTGTTATAATGTGTATTTTCTCTCTAGCAGCTTTTAAGCTTTTCTCTTTATCTCTTTAAGCTTTTCCTCTGTTTTTCAGCATCTTGGTTATGATGTGCCTTGGGATGGTTTGCTTTGTGTTATTTTGCTTCAGGTTTGTTGAAGTTCTTAGATCAATAGGTTTACAGTTTCATTACATTTTTAAAAATTGGCCACTACTTAATGAAATATTTTTCCTGCCTTCCTTTTCTTAGACTTCTATTACATGTAAGTTAGATTGCTTGACATTATCCAACAGATCACTGAGGTTCTTTTCATTAGTTTTGTTTCCCTTAGGGCTTCAGCAAACTTAATGACATAGCAGTATATTTTACCATGTCCCCAAATTCATTCATCTTTACTTCTGTAGTGTCTAAACTGTACTCCCAATAAGTGAATTTTTCATTTCAGATATTGTATTTTTTTCTTCTAGAAAAGATACAGTCTTGTATCTCCTAGAAGAACTGTATTTTTCTAGAACTCTAGAAGTTCCATTAGTTCTATTTTAATATTTTCTTCTCATTATGTTCAGATTTTCTTTTATATACATGAACATAGGTACAGTGCTGTTTTTAACATTATTGTCTGCTAGTTTCATCTCTGTCACTCTGTTTTCTTTTTTGTTTGTTTTGCTTGTTTGTTTTACTATTAACTGATTTTTCTCCTGGTACATGCCATAATTTCATACTTCTTGACATGTCTGGTAATTTTTGATTGGATGTTGGGCAGTGTTATATTGTTGAGTATCTTCCTTTTAAGAGTATTTAGTTTTGTTTTGGCAGGCAGTGGGATTTGTTAGAGCAAGTCTAGGTGGCCTTTTTCTCTAGAGTTAATTTCTTCTAGATGCCCCAGGTGTTTAACAGGTTCCTCTATTCTGGATGCTCAGAACATGAATGACTTTCAGGCCTGTGTAAGCTCTAGGAACTGTTCATCTTACAGTTTCTTTGTTCTTCTTTTCAAAAATTGTTTTTGTCTGACCTTGTGGAGTCTCATTCTATACATGCACCATTTAGTGTTCTGCCAAGCATTCAAAAGGACTTTAATGCAAATTTCTTTCTCTGCACAGCTTCCTCCTTTCTAATACTCTGTTCTACAAATTCCAGCTGCTTTTTTTTTTTTTTTTCTGGTGAGATCTTAGTTCCCCAACCAGGGATTGAACCCAGGCCCTTGGCAGTGAAAGTGCAGGGTCCTAACCACTGGACTGCCAGGGAATTCCCAATTCCAGCTGCTTCATCCTCATCAAACCAATCTCTGCCTCTTCAATGCAGCAAGACCATCATGCTCTGCTTGGGTTATCCTTCCTATCCTGTGGATTGGATAATGTCTCCAGGCAGATAGCTATGACAACTGTAGGAATCATCTCATTTATTACTCTCTTTCTTTTAACTTTTTTTAATATTTATTTATTTGGCTATGTTGGGTCTTAGTTGCAGCATGTGGGGTCTTTGTTGTGGCATGAGGGATCTTCTATTGTGGCGTGTGGGCTTCTCTCTAGTTGCGGCACATGGGCTTAGTTGCCCCGTGGCATGTGGGCTTCTCTCTAGTTGCGGCACATGGGCTTAGTTGCCCCGTGGCATGTGGGATCTTAGTTCCTCGACCAGGGATTGAACCTGCGTTCCCTGCATTGGAAGGCAGATTCTTAACCACTGCACCACCAGGGAAGTCCCTGAGATAGGACCTTTAAAGAGGTAATTAAGGTTAAACGAGGTCATATGGTTGGGGCTCTACAACAATATGAATGGTGTCCTCAGAAGAAGGGGAAGAGGTACAAAGGCCATATGCAAACGCCTTGTGAAGACAGCAAAAAGTCCCATCTGCAAGCCAATGAGAGAGGCCTTAGAAGAAATCAAACTTGCTGATGCCTTGGTCTTGGACATCTGGTTTCCAGAACTATGAGAAAAATTTCTGTTGTTTTAGTCATTCAGTCTGTGGTATTTTGTTATGTCAGCCTTAGCAATCTAATACACAGTCTAAGAACAGTTGTTTCATATACTTTGCATAATTTTCTAGTTGTGTGTAGCAGATGGGCAAATCTGGTACCAGTTCTCTATCTGAGCTGGAAGCTGAATCCAATAAATTTGTTTTATTAGAGGACAGAACAAGTTGGAAAAAGTAAATATTCACAGAAGTATCCATTTTACACTAGAAAACATGTTATATATATATGTATATATATACACACACACACATATATACACACACACATATATTTTAAAAACAGCTTTGTTGAGGTAAAATTGCTATACAATAAGCTGCACATATTTTAAGTATAAGTTTGATACATTTGACATATGTTTGTACCATGAAATCATTACCATGATCAAGATAATGGACATGGCCATCATCCCCCAATAATTTCCTTGTGCCGCTTAGCCATCCCTGAATCCTGCCCCTCCATAACCCTCCTTTCCTCTACCAATCTACTGATCTGCTTTCTTATCACTATAGATTAGTTGGTATTTTCTAGAACTTTATATAAATGGCATCATATAGCACGAACTCCTTTTTTGGGGGGGGATCTGGCCTCTTTCAGCATAAGTTATTTTGAGAGTGATTCATGTTATTAATATATTCCTTTTTGTTGTTGAAGTATTGCTTTTTATGGATATACCACCATTTAAAAAAATCCATTCACATATGATTGGCATTTGACTCATTTCCAATTTTTGGCTATTATAAATAAATCTGTTATAAATGTTCATGTAGAAGTCTTTATGAGAACATATGCTGTCAGCTTTCTTGGATAATTACCTAAGAGTGGAATGGCTGGGTTATATGGCACTCCTCGCTTTTCTCTCCTGCTTGGTTTCTCTCTGAAGCATATATCACCTAATAAATTATATAATTTACATAGTGTATGGTAAGGCCACTCAAGATGGCCATTCTCTTGCTCTCTGTACATTCCCTGCTCGACCAGTCCCAGCACATCACCTACATCCTACACACATGACTCTCCAATCCTCTTAATCATAAGGCTTAAACAGTAACTACCTAGGTGCTTGCCCCCACCCCAGCTGCTGGTTTCCCTGGTAACTGATGAGCCCACCTGACATCAATTCCCCTATAAAAGGTAGCCTTCTTCCTCCCCCAAGTAGTGAAGACTGTTGCTGTGTCCTGTCTGCTGCCATACACAGTGGGGTGTCACTCCAGAACTTTTGCTTCAGACTTGTAAGATTCCATATGCAGTAAACCACTGATGTCTCTGTCGCTGCCTGTGGGCTCTTTCTTTGGGCTCTTTCTTCAATCTCGTTGCTGGACAACTACAAAGCTTGCAGGCCTGTGGGGTGCAGCCCAGCACTTATTAATTCTGCCTGTCAGTCTTCCATCACCAGAAGTGAAGCCTCATAAAGGCAGGAAATCTTGGTTTACTGCTGTTTCCCTACCACCTAGAATAGTGTCTTGTCATAATAGGTACTCAGTAGTCATAACAGAAACACTTGTGTATTGCCTAATAGGGGTCAGACATATTTTAAGTACTTTGCATATGTAAGCATTTATTGAATTATTGAGATGACATACTCTTTTTTTATGAGACTCAGAATATTGGATTTGTAGGTTTTGACTTTGAAGTTTTTGTGAACAGGGTTACTTGTTAGTGATTAGGCAGAAATGGCAAATTAAGGTTTATTCGGCAGAGTAACTCCAGGTTGTGTAGTGGCTAGCTATGCCATTGTGTTGTGAAGATTCTGAAGGTAAGTCTGGGCTTAATACCGTGATCGATGATGATATTTTTACCCAGAACAGAGAGTGGAGGCATAGGTGCCCCGCTCCTAGAATTTTTTGTTTAGAGTGCACAGTTTACTGAAAGGATGGAATAATATCACTTTGGCTTAAATGTCTAGTTTATATATATATGTAATGCAATATATTATATATTTTTTTAATTTTTAAGGAATTTGGTGATGCCCAAAAGTCAAGCACTAAACATAATATACAATATAATATTGAATTTCAATGCTGAAAAGCTCTACAAAAGAAAGGATCAATATTTAAAAGTCATCTCGGACTTCCCTGGTGGTGCAGTGGTTAAGAATCCGCCTGCCAATGCAGGGGACATAGGTTTGAGCTCTGGTCCAGGAAGATCCCACATGCCGCGGAGCACCTAAGCCTGTGTGCCACAACTACTGGGCCTGCGCTCTAGAACCCGCGAGCCACAACTACTGAGCCCGCACGCCTAGAGCCTGTGCTCCGCTACAAGAGAAGCCACCACAATGAGAAGCCGCACACCACAGTGAAGAGTAGTCCCTGCTCCCCGCAACTAAAGAAAGCCTGGGGGCGCAGCAACGCAGACTCAACGCAGCCAAAATGAAATAAATAAATTAAAAATAAATAAATAAATAAAAGTCATCTCTATCTAAATCTGTTTTTTCCCTTTCTAGTGTGAATAACCATAGCTGCTTCAACCATAGCTGCTGAGGTTTCTGATTCTGATTGTACAATTATCTTTCATCAGGGGAAAACCGCTTATCAGAGAATTGCACTTGTCAGCTCTTCTATTCCACACTATGCATTGCTGAGCAAATTTCATCTACCACTTCACCAACTTCTACCAAGAAAACTTACCCAATCTGTTCAGAGTAAAACAAAATTCAATAGTCTGTGACCTCTCTTCATATCTATGCATGTAGTTCTTAGAGCATTGGGTTTAATTTTCTACATTTCCATGTTTCTGAAGAAATGTCACTTTAGAACAAATGTGTTACTTTTGCTTTCCAACTTCTCATTAGATTTCCTCATAAAGACTTACTTTGTTAATTGAGGGATTTATAGATTCTAAAGTATTAGGAACTTCATTTTTCTTTAAGGTTAAATAACATGACTAGCTCTTTGAAGCAGCACCTGAAACTAATTATTCTACCTCTTTCAGTTGAAATTCTCTATAAAAGGAATAGTGTAGAATGATTCCATTGCGTCCCATTGCTGTAGACAACCACTATTTAAACATCATTCATTAACTAACAAAGGCTAGGAATACTTCAAGACCTAGAGAAAAATAATGTTACTCTTATAATACTATGTAGAAAGTTATTTCTTTTTAAGAGGAGAACTTTACCTGTCACAGGCATATATTGAGCCTTCCAACATTCTTGGACATATTACTTTTGAGACTATTGTTGCCGTCTTGTTTAGGTAAAGATGCTTTTTTGTAGACAGAGACAGTGTCTTCATTAGAGTTACAGATTAAATTTGTGAAGAGTATCCAGAAATTCCTCCTCTACCCTGAGATGTTTGAAGATCTGTTGTAGGTTGTTTATTTAGTATCTTTTGGTAGATACTAGAAATTCTGGAATACAGTATAGAGTCAGAAGTCAGTAAATAAGAAGAGTTTTAACATGTTCATGATTTAGAATAAGACAGTGAGTTTATTTCGCTCCCAGATAAACATACTTGAGTAATTTCTTTCTTTACTTGCATGGGTGTGTTGTATAAGATCTTTTATATATATATATATATATATTTTTTTCTTTTTGCGGTATGCGGGCCTCTCACTGTTGTGGCCTCTCCCGTTGCAGAGCACAGGCTCCGGATGCGCAGGCCCAGCGGCCATGGCTCACGGGCCCAGCCGCTCCGCGGCATATGGGATCCTCCCAGACCGGGGCACGAACCCGTATCCCCTGCATCGGCAGGCGGACTCTCAACCACTGCGCCACCAGGGAGGCCCCTAGATCTTTTATATTTTAATGTTAGCATTAAAATGGAATATTTTTGTACAACTAGATAAGAAAGTGAACTTCCTCCTATTTCTCAGAAAATCAGATATGGCTTTGTTCCTAAATATGTTGGAAACATATTTACTTATAATCACATTTTCTTTTATTTCCATCTCAAGAAACTGAACTGATAGAATAAATTTTTGGAAATGCTTTTAAGATGTGCTCCCTTTACCATACTTAAGAATTACAATCAGTTTTAAAAGAACTCAGCCTGTTTTATTTATTCATATCCCCATTTTTCTCTCTGACTAGCCACCTTGATTAGGTTTCTCTTTTCTATTTTTTAGAAGTTAAATTTTTGTACCTTTTTAAAAAAAAATTTATTTAATTTATTTTTGGCTGCTTTAGGTCTTCGTTGCTGTGCACAGGCTTTCTCTAGTTGCAGCGAGCAGGGGCTACTCTTCATTGCAGCACGTGGGCTTCTCATTGCGGTGGCTTCTCTCTTTTTTTTTTTTTTTTAAATTTATTTATTTATTATTTTATTTTATTTTTGGCTGTGTTGGGTCTTCGTTGCTGTACATGGGCTTTCTCTAGTTGCGGCGATTGGGGGCTACTCTTCATTGTGGTGCACGGGCTTCTCATTGCAGTGGCTTCTCTTGTTGCAGAACACGGGCTCTAGGCACGCGGGCTTCAGTAGTTGCAGCATGCGGGCTCAGTAGTTGTGGCTTGCGAGCTCTAGAGCACAGGCTCAGTAGTTGTGGCACACGGGCTTAGTTGCTCCACGGCATGTGGGATCCTCCCGGACCAGGGCTCGAACCCGTGTCCCCTGCGTTGGCAGGCGGATTCTCAACCACTGCGCCACCCGGGAAGCCCACTGCGCCACCCGGGAAGCCCGCGGTGGCTTCTCTTGTTGCAGAGCACAGGCTCTAAGCACACGGGCTTCAGTAGCTGTGGCACGTGGGCTCAGTAGTTGTGGCTCATGGGCTCTAGAGCACAGGCTCAGTAGTTGTGGCACATGGGCTTAGTTGCTCCACGGCATGTGGGATCTTCCTGGACCAGGGCTCGAACCCGTGTCCCCTTCATTGGCAGGTGGACTCTTAGCCACTGTGCCATCAGGGAAGCCCTAAATTTTTGTACCCTTTGATTGCAGTTGCCTTCAGAGCCCATGGTTAATTCTTTAAGCCCATGGTCAATATTTAAGAATATCCTTAGTGATGAACAATCTTTGCCTTTTGAGGGTGAAGTTATCTGGAATTTTCTGTGGTGAATAAGGTACATAACTGAGCTGATTATTACTATGTGGCAAGTACTGTGCTAAGCACCTGGCATGCATTATCTAAATTTATCTTTGCAGTACTCTGTGATGATAGGTACTAACATTTATCACCCTTTTATAGACAAGGAAACTAAAGCTTAATACAGCTAAATTTGCTCAGGCTCAAACAGGTAGGAAGTGGAGGAGTTGGGGGTTGAATGACCCTGGAGCCTGTGCTCTTAACCACTGTTATGCGCTTACTCCACTTCCCTAAGAGGCTCACCTAATTTCAGCTTTGATATCTGTGGAAATGCTCATGCTCCTGCCATCAGCCCACATCAAGCAAGGGATATGGGAGTATCTCTTTTCCTGCCTTGAGGGTACCACTTGCCATTTGAAGGCACAACCCAGAAGTGAGGCAAATTAATGTCTCTGGGGGGCAAGCAGTGGCAATCGGTGGCTAGGTGCCTGTCCTTCAGGGGGATGGTCCCAGGGCACGGTCCCAAGAGAGTCCCTGTGGGACTGAGCTGCTCTTGCTCGCTGTGTGGTGACCAGTTCATTAACTCCTTTCCTTATTTCACTCTCCTCACACCTTCACTTCTGCTTCCTGAGATTTCCTCTCAAATAAACTACTTACATCCAATTCCTTGTCTCAGGTGCTGCATTGGGGGAATAAAACTTAAGAAACCCACCAATTCTGCCTCTAAGAAATACGATTTGGATATGAAACAGATGTTCTTGTATTACTTGACAATTGTCCCTAAAATGTATCCCTGAGTGCCTAGAGATTTCCTAGTGCCAGAGAGTCACTAATTCAGACAACAGCTTAATTGGGGTATTATTGATGCACAATAAAACCTACATATTTAAAGTGTATAATTTGATCAGTTTTGACCTAAGTGATCACCCATGAAACCACCGCTGCATGGAGATAATGAACATATTCATCATCCTCCAGAGTTCCTGCTGCTTCTTTGTAATCCATCCCTTTCTCCCCACCCAGGAAAACACTGAGATGCTTTGTCTCGTTCTATACTAGTTCACATTTCTAGAATTTAATAGAAATGAAATCATTCAGAATTTACTTTTTTTGAACCAGCTTCTTTTACTCAACATAATTATTTCGAGATTCATCCACGTAGTTGTATCAATAGTTTGTTCCTTTTCATTTCTGAGTGGTATTCCATTGTATGGATATACTGTAATTGTTTATCCATTTACCTGTTGATGGGTGTGATGGTTAATTTTATTTGTCAACTTGACTGGGCTAAGGGATGCCCCAATAGCTAGTAAAACATTATTTTTTGGTGTGTTTGTGAGGGTGTTTCCAGAAGAGATTAGCATTTGAATTGGTAGACTAAGTAAAAAGATCACCCTCACCAATGCAAGTGGGTATCATCCAATCTCTTGAGGGCCTGAATAGAACCCTTTATTCAGAGGATGCAGAGAAAGGGTGAATTTGCTCTCTGCTTCAGTTGGGACATCCATCTTCTCTTGCCCTTGGAGTTCCTCCTGGTTCTTCAAACTCAGATTAGGACTTTCACCATCAGCTCCCCTGGTTCTTAGGAATTTTGGACTTGGACTGAATCACACCACCAGGTTTTATGGTTCTCCAGCTTACAGATGGCAGATGGTGGGTCTTCTTGGCCTCCATAACTATGTGAGTCAATTCCTATAATAAATTTCTTCTTATATATTCATATATATATATGTGTATGTGTGTGTGTGTGTGTGTGTGTGTGTGTGTGTATCTTATTATGTTTCTCTGGAGAATCCTAATACAATGAGCATTTGGATTGTTTCCAGTTTGGGACTATTATAATGAAGCTGCTATGAATATTTGTGTACAAGTCTTTGTATGGATGTAGGCTTTCATTTCCTTAAGTAAATACCTAGGAGCAGAATGGCTAGGTCATATGGTAGGTGTATGTTAAACTTTTAAAGAAACTGCCAAACTTTTCCAAAGTGCTTGTACACATTCCCACCAGCAGTATATGAGAGTTCCAGTTGCTCCATAAACTTGCCAACACTTTAAAATTTTGCCAGTTTTAAAATTTTAACCATTCTAGTGGGTTGTATATTGGTATCACGTTGAGTTTTTAATTTTCATTTTCCTAATATCTAATGATGTTGAGTATATTTTCATGTACTTATTTGTCATCCATACATCTTCTTTGGTGAAGTGTCTGTTTACATCTTTTGCAAACTTAAAAAAATTAGGTTGTCTTCTTATTATTAAATTGTAGGAATTATTTATATGCTATAGATGCAAGTCTTTTGTTGGATATGTTTGGCAAATATTATTCTCCAGTCTGTGGCTTGCTTTTTCATTTTCACAACACTCTTTTTGAAGAGCAGAAATTTTAAACTCTGAGTATGCACAATTTTTTGTTTTCTCCTTTTAAAGTTTGTACTTTTTTGTCCTATTTAAGAAATCTTTGCCAAACCTATTCATTCAGATTGGTCATTCCAATTTTTTGTATATGTTCTTATTAAAGCTTTATAGATTGTGATATTTTAAAATTAGATTGTAAAAAAAATAAATTGCAAGTTTTTCTTTTATAGTTACCATGACAGAATCCTTGGTAGTAATATTTACTTTTTCCTTTGTACATATGACTTTCAATCTAATTTATACAGTTGTTATAATTTTCTAAAATGTCAGTATTCTCCATTATTTTTTTAATAGTTTGATATCCTTTATTATCTATCATTCTTAAAGCAAATGACAAATCTACTTTTCAGGGATGAAAACCTGCTATTACTGAGGATATCTTCAGAGTTTACTGCAACTCTGCAAACAGGAATGTTCTACACAATAGCTGCAAACACTGTTTTTTAAGGTGATTACTCTTTTTTAAAATTTTATTTATTTATTTATTTATTTTTGGCTGTGTTGGGTCTTTGTTGCTGCACGTGGGCTTTCTCTAGTTGTGGCAAGCAGGGGCTACTCTTGGGCTATTCTTCATTGCAGAGCACGGGCTCTAGGCACGTGGGCTTCAGTAGTTGTGGCTCACGGGCTCTAGAGTGCAGGCTCAGTAGTTGTGGCGCATAGGCTTAGTTGTTCCGTGGCATGTGGGATCTTCCCGGACCAGGGCTCGAACCCTTGTCCCCTGCATTGGGAGGTGGATTCTTAACCACATAGCCACCAGGGAAGCCCTAAAAATTTTTATTTTATATTATAGTGTAATTGATTTACAATGTTGTGTTAATTTCAGGTATATAGCAAAGTGATTCCTTTATACATATACATATATCTATTCTTCTTCAGGCTTCAGATTCTCTTCCCATATAGGTTATTTTTTTAAACATATTTATTTATTTATTTGGCTGCACCGGGTCTTAGTTGCAGCACGTGGGATCTTCAGTGTGGCATGCTTGATCTTTAGTTGCGGCATGAAGGCTCTTTTAGATGCAGCATGTGGGCTCTTAGTTGTGGCATACGGGATCTAGTTCCCTGACCAGGGATTGAACCCAGGCCCCCTGCATTGGGACCGTGGAGTCTTATCCACTGGACCACCAGGGAAGTCCCCCATATAGGTTATTACAGAATACTGAGTAGAGTTCCCTGTGCTATACAGTAGGTCCTTGTTGATTATTTATTTTAACTATAGTAGTGTATATTTGTTAATCCCAAACTCCTAATTTATCCCTCCCCACCATGTTTCCACCTTGGTAACCAAAAGTTTGTTTTCGAGGACTGTGAGTCTGTTTCTATTCTGTAAATAAGTTCATTTGTATCATTTTTTTTAGATTCCACATATAAGTGATATCATATGATATTTGTCTTTGTCTGACTTACTTCACTTAGTATGATAATCTCTAGGTCCATCCATGTTGCTGCAAATGGCATTATTTCATTCTTTTTTTTTTTTTTTTTTTTGCAGTACATGGGCCTCTCACTGTTGTGGCCTCTCCCGTTGCGGAGCACAGGCTCTGGACACGCAGTCTCAGCAGCCATGGCTCATGGGCCTAGCCGCTCTGCGGCATGTGGGATCTTCCCAGACCGGGGCATGAACCCGTGTCTCCTGCATCGGCAGGCGGACTCTCAACCATTGCGCCACCAGGGAAGCCCTATTTCATTCTTTTTTATGGCTGAGTAATATTCCTTTGTTTATATGTACCACAGCTTCTTTATCCATTCCTCTGTTGATGGACATCTAGGTTGCTTCCATATCTTGGCTATTGTAAATAGTGCTGCAAGGAACTTTGGGGTGCATGTATCTTTTTGAATTATGGTTTTCTCTGGATATGTGCCCAGGAGTGGGATTGCTCGATCATATGGCAGTTCTATTTTTAATTTTTTAAGGAACCTACATACTGTTCTCCATAGTGGCTGCACCAATCTACATTCCCACCAAGAGTGCAGGAGGGTTCCCTTTTCTCCACACCCGCTCCAGCATTTATTGTTTGTAGATTTTAAAAAAATTTTTTAATTTAGTTTTGGCTGTGTTGGGTCTTTGTTGCTGTGTGGGGGCTTTCTCTAGTTGCAGTGAGCAGGGGCTACTCTTCGTTGTGGTGCGCAGACTTCTCATTGTGGCTTCTCTTGTTGCGGAGCATGGGCCCTAGGTGCATGGGCTTCAGTAGTTGCAGCACATGGGCTCAGAAGTTGTGGCACTTGGGCTCAGTAGTTGCAGCACATGGGCTCTAGGGCACACAGGCTTCAGTTGTTGTGGTGTGCAGGCTCAGTAGTTGTGACACAAGGGCTTAGTTACTCTGCAGCATGCGGGATCTTCCTGGACCAGGGCTCGAACCCATGTCCCCTGCATTAGTAGGCAGATTCTCAACCACTGTGCCACCAGGGAAGTCCCTGTTGGTAGATTTTTTGATGATGGCCATTCTGACTGGAGTGAGGTGATATCTCATTGTAGTTTTGATTTGCATTTCTCTGATAGTTAACGACGTTAAACATCTTTTCATGTGCCTCTTGGTCATCTGTATGTCTTCTTTAGAGAAATGTCTATTTGGGTCATCTGCCCATTTTTTATTAGGTTGTTTGTTTTTTTGATATAGAGCTGCATGAGCTGTTTGTATATTTTGGAGATTAATCCCTTGTCAGTTGCTTCATTTGCAAATATGTTCTCCCATTCTGTGGGCTGTCTTTTCATCTTGTTTGTGGTTTCCTTTGTTGTGCAAAAGCTTTTAAGTTAAACTAGGTCCCATTTGTTTATTTTTGTCTTTATTTTCATTACTCTAGGAGGTGGATCCAAAAAGGTATTGCTGTGATTTATGCCTATGTTTTCTTCTAAGAGTTTTATAGTGTCTGGGCTTACATTTAAGTCTAATCCATTTTGAGGTTATTTTTGTGTATGGTGTTAGAGAATGTTCTAATTTCATTCAATACTCATTTTGTTTCCCCTTTCTTTGAGCCTAAATTTCCTTTGTACCATCTAGGGTCCCTTTGCTGTCATACTTCCACAGACTGCTTGTAGTGTTTCCTCCTCCACCCTTTTTGTTTTCTTCCCTGGACAAACCTGTTCAATCTTTTAAAATGTAGCCACTGTGGTCATCTCCTCCTCCTCCTTCTCTCTTGTGGATTTTCTTCCCCACTTAGTACCGGTCCTCCTTCCCTCTCCTTCTTCACTCTCCCTCCCTGCCCCTCCCCTCTTCTCTCCCTTCCCCTCCTCCTCCTTCACTGTTGGTCATCCTTACTTGTCTTATTTGGCACAGCCTTTCCTTCACAGGATGTTCTAAGTGCAGATATAACCATAAAATGTCATCTAGTCCAAGCCTTTTCTTTTGTTTATGAGGAAACTGAGACACTCAAAATGTATCAGGTTCCAACCATCAAGTTGTTATATTCAGTGTTTTCATAGAAAGTGCTTCTTCAGCTCACGTTCAGGCAAACTGAATAGACCTGAGAGGACACAACTGATCTGAAAGTTTTTCTCTAACACAGTGATTCACAAACTTGACTGTGCATGAGAATCTCCTGTGGAACTTTTAAAATTACAGTTTCGTTAGCTTTGCCCCGGACTTACTAAGTCAGAATCTCCAGGTATAAGACATGGGAATCCATCTGAATAGCTTATGCCTTGCCAGGTTTGCGAACTAATGCTCCAAGGCAATAAAATATAGAAGAGAGAAAATTTTAACTTGCCTCTGAAGTAAAATTCTCTTTGCTGAAAAATTAAACTAATTTGAGAAGCTAATGGAAAGACAGTAGCAACACTTCGGTTGTGATAAAAAAGTTATCTAACGTGTGTTGAGTCCTTAGATTGATGCACTGGCTAAACACATTATGTCTAATCCTCATAACAACATTATGAGGTAGGTTCTTGTATTATCTTCCTTTTACAGATAAGGAAGGAGAAATCTGGAAAGGTGAAGTAAATTAATCAAGTTCACATAGTAGTCAAGAAACAGGGAAAGAACCTAGGCAGGATGGTCCAGAGCTGGTCAAGAGTTAACTGTTGGGAACTTTTCTAGAGCTTTTGTACCCTACATCTGGAAAACTTTAGAATTTAATTCATGCCTTGAATATATATTAGTAGGCATTAATGTATATTCCATCTCTATAGTGGTGTTTATTTGTTTATTTTAAAAAAATATTTATTTATTTGGTTGCACCAGGTCTTAGTGTGCAGGCAGTCTCCTTATTTGCAGCTCAAGGGCTCTTTAGTTGCAGCATGCGGGCTCCCTAGTTGTGGTATGTGAACTCTTAGTTGCGTCATGCATGTGGGATCTAGTTCCCTGACCAGGGATCGAACCCAGGCCCCCTGCATTGGGAGCGTGGAGTCTTAACCACTGAGCACCAGGGAAGTCCCTCTATAGTGTTGTTTAAATTCTATAACTTATAATGGAGTTTATAGTCTTTAAATAGGTAGATTATATAGATATTTAAAATCTGGTCTAAACGTATGATTTTTTTTAAAGGTAATGAACTCAAATAGTGTCTTTTGTGAATATGAGTTCTGACATACAATCACACTTCTCTCAATCTGAATATCCCCAAGTCCAAGTAATCAGTTAATTCCCAAACAGTTTTTATTAGGTTATGTATTAAAACTCTTACTTTTAATTTTCTCACAGGAAAGCCCCTAAGTCTTGCCCTCTGAGCTCTTTAATAATAATTTAAGGTAGTTTTAGCAAGCTTGTTGGTTGGTTTGTAAGCTTCCAGCAAATCAGAAGCAGTAAAGTAGGAAAAGAGCTGCTTTGATTTGGTATGCTGGCCATGAAGAGTACTTGCCATATGTTTGCTCGTGCCAAGAGGCAGCTCCTTCTGCAGAGATTTTTTTCTTTCCTACCTAGGTAACTTCTATTGGCACTTAGAAGTTTGCCTCCGGAATTCCCTGGTGGTCCAGTGGTTAGGACTCTGCCCTTCCACTGAAGGGGGCACGGGTTCAATACCTGGTTGGGGAATTAAGAGCCTGAAATCTGTGTGGAGTGGCCAAAAAAGTTTGCCTCAAGTGTCACCATTTTTGTATACCTTCTCCAATCCTTATTTATCAACTCCTACCCCTTGTCCAGTTCCTTGAGTCAACTGATTTCTCCTCACAATTCCCCATGGTGCTTTAAACATATTTCTTATAAAGTACATCAAATTTGTTTTATGAATCTGTGTGTGTGACCGTGTGTGTGTTAAAATGTGAACTTCTTGAGAAGGTGACCAGATTATACTCATCTTTTTATCCATAGGGCCTAGTGCAATGGCAGTCCCCCAAAAATATATATTGAAATTGAGTGCAGAGCCAGTGGAGAGGACATAAAACTGGAAAGTAGATCAATTAACTCAAGTAACATAGTGACCTGGAGCTGTTTCTGTAGGGTAGAATGTCCTCTATTGATACATGTTACTTGTCTTTGAAGAAAGGACTCTCTGTATATCATGGCCCGATTATGTTTAGGACCCATCTGTTTAAGATGGGGCAATCTTGAACACACTTTAAAAGCATCTATTCCAGGTACTTCCCTGGTGATCCAGTGGCTAAGATTCCACGCTCCCAATGCAGGCGGCCTGGGTTTGATCCCTGGTCAGGGAACTAGATCCCACATGCCGCAACTAAAGATCCCGCATGCTGCAACTAAGAGCCAGTGCAGCCAAATAAATATTAAAAAAATCAAGAATCTATTCCAGGTATCAAAATTAAAGACTTCCACTTATGCCAAACATAAGAACCAGATATACCCTCCTACCTAAAACAGAAACAAATAACCAAAATCCAGGCAAAATATATGAAGTAATGGTTTTCAAGGCACAAAGGACAGTGATTGCTGAAACATGAGAAACAAATGAGGAGAGGTTTGTGACCGCCCCAGCTGACCGCTTTGAGAGAGTGTCCAGGCTGTGGTGAAGGAAGGGGGAAAAATCAAATAAAAGAAACTGAGGTAGATAGGATTTTAGTGTGAAATTTTATGTTTAACAAGCTAACAGGGGTTAAGCTGTGTTTCCTGTTTCCTGTGGCTCTGATGTCAGAGGCTAAAATTCCCTCTGGTGTCCCTGTTTTGTCTCTCTTGTTCTCCTGCATGTCTCTAGAGATTCTTTAGGTAGGGTTGGGCTTGCATTCCTTTTAGCTGTAATCCTGTTATTACACAGGAACCCTATGGAGGTGGTGTAAGGCATGGGGAGAGGCGGTATTCTGCAGTCCTATAATCAGACGCCTCCATCTTTCAGTGAGCCTGAGTTGGGTATTTTCCTTCCCCCAGGTCAGCCAGGCTTTAGTAAAACCCAAGTCAATTAGGCTTTGGCAAAATGGTTTCTCTTGAGCACAGGTCTTGTTAGGGAGGACACAGAGATAGGCAAGTATTTCAAAATGGTTACTTATCCCCTCCTTCTGCCGGAAGCACCGGGGGGATTTGTCTCCAGTCTTCACTGGGAGAACTTAGTGGGGATCCTGGAGGTAAAACTTACAAAGTGTGGACCCTTCCCTAGGAGTGGGGTAGTGGGCCCCTGGAATTTATAACTCAAGCTTGTCTACACTGACTCTCCAGCAAATCGTTAATTACAGTTTAAAGTGTTCCTACTGGAGCTGGCTTCAGCTGCAGGCTTCTCCTCCTGGGATTCTGCTCCCAGTAAACTGTGATTTGCTGTATCTGCCTATCTGTCTCTCCAGTGTGGGGGGCAGCAATTTGCCTGTGACTTCAACTATCTGATGAATGTAAGAAGAGCTGTTGATTGTCAGTTTGTTCAGCTTTTTCTTGTTGTGAAGGCAGGAGTGATGACTTCTAAGCTCTTTACGTGCCAGACTGGAAACTGGACATTTGTAGAGAATCTCCCTCAAATATTCAGCAGAGTACAAATCAGTGCATGTGTGTGAGGAACCTTCCTGAGGCCAAGATAAAAAAAAAAAAAATTAGGGGGAATTCCCTGGCAGTGCAGTGGTCAGGGCTGCACACTCTCACTGCAGAGGTCCCACGTTCGATCCCTGGTCGGGGAGCCAAGATCCCACAAGCCACACAGTCAGGCAAAAAAAAAAAAATTAGAATCTGAAAAAGAATAGATAAATGTATATATATAACACTGAATCACTTTGCTATACCCCTGAAACTAACACAACATTGTAAATCAACTATACTCCAATATAAAATAAAAATTAAAAAACAAACAAGCCATTAAAATGGATTATAGAGCAGTGCTTGGCACTCACACAGGGCTGGGAATAGTGCATGATCTTACCAGCCAGACTAGAAAAACTCATAATTCACCAGACATTGGGAGAATACTTGGGAAGGTTTTGGCTTAGTCTAATTAGCCCTAGACTGAGCACTGCTTCAGAGCTGCCAAACAAATTATGAAAGCAAGAAAAAAAAGGATCAAACTATTTCCAAGTAACTTAACTGAATCACAGAACAAAGCTCAAGGAGGTTTATAAAAATACAAAAATAGAGCTTCCCTGGTGGCGCAGTGGTTGGGGGTCCACCTGCCGATGCAGGGGACACGGGTTCGTGCCCCGGTCGGGGAGGATCCCACATGCCGCGGAGCGGCTGGGCCCGTGAGCCATGGCCGCTGAGCCTGCGCGTCCAGAGCCTGTGCTCCGCGACGGGAGAGGCAACGGGAGAGGCCCCAGCGGTGAGAGGCCCGCGTACCGCAAAAAAAAAAAAAAAAAAAAAAAAAAAAAAAATCCAGTACTCAACAAGGTAAAATTCACAATTTCTACCATTAAATTGATGATTACTAGGCATGCAAAAAGGAGGAAAACATGACCCATTTTGAACAAAACAAAAAACAAAACCAATGGACACACACACACACACACACACACATACAGAGCTCACATAGATTATAATCTTAAATCCTAAAAGCAACTCATCCTGGTAGATTTCATTTTCTTTCTTTCACAAAAGAGAAGTGTTAAATGACTTGCTTGAGGCTGCCCCACTAACAGGCACCAGAATTGGGATTCAAACCCCATCCAACTGGCCCCAGAAATGGAGCTTCTTGGACTAAACTGTACTGTTCCCAACCATCTCCATCCTCTGGTCATCTCTGTATGAGAGCTGAAACAAGAAGGCTGAAGGTCCACTTGTTTGACTTCAGCTGGGAATGTGTGTGTCTCACATGTCTGCATGTCTACAAAGGACCCTGAAAGAGCCCGAGTGCTGATTTTTGAATCACAAATAAATTTTAGCAAGTAGGTGAATTGGCAAATATAGAATCCATGAATAGTCTTTATCTTTATGTCATCCTCATTTTTTTTTTTGACCGCACCTTGTGGCATGTGGGATCTCAGTTCCCTGACGGGGGATCGAACCAGCGCCCCCGGAATTGGGAGGGTAGAGTCTTAACCACTGGGCCACCAGGGAAGTCCTGGATGTCATCCTCATTTTTGAAGGGTATTTTTCACTGGATACAGACTCCTAGGTTGTCAGTGATTTTCTTCCAACTCTTTGAAGATCATCTAGCTCCTATTGTTCGTATTGCAACACCAGGAGTCAGTTTAACTATTGCTCCTTCTAAGGTAAACTCTTCCCACTCCCAACTTGTATTTTTTTCTGCATGTTTCATTTTCTGCAGCTTCACTATGATGCATTTAGGTGTAGATTTCTCTTTATTAATCCCGTTTGGAATGTATGATTTCTTGAATCCCTGAATTAATGTCCTTCTTCATTAAAAAAAAATTCTTAGCAATTCTCTCTTCAGATATTAATTCTGCTGCAGTCTCTCTCTGTGGTTATTAGCCATTTGTATACCTTCTTTGGAAAAATGTCTACTCAAATTCTTTGTGCATTTTTAAGTTGGGTTGTCTTTTGTTGTTGACTTGTAAGAGGTCTTTAACAATAATTAATTTATTTATTTATTTATTTATTTTTGGTTGTGTTGGGTCTTCGTTGCTGCGCATGGGTTTTCTCTAGTTGCGGCGAGTGGGGACTACTCTTTGCTGTGGTGCGGGGCTTCTCATTGCGGTGGCTTCTCTTGTTGCAGAGCACGGGGTCTAGACGTGTGGACTTCAGTAGTTGTGGCTTGCAGTCTCTACAGCACAGGCTCAGTAGTTGTGGCGCACGGGCTTAGTTGCTTCGGGGCATGTGGGATCTTCCCGGACCACGGATGGAACCCGTGTCCCCTGCATTGGCAGGCGGATTCTTAACCACTGGGCCACCAGGGCAGTCCCTGTAAGAGGTCTTTATATATTCAGGGTACTAACGCTTATTAGTATTTTCTCCCATTCTGTGGTTGTCTTTCCCCTGAATTTTTATCTGTTTTTGTGCTTTATTCAGCACAGTTTCTTCTGATCTACCTTTTCATATACTAGTTTTTGCTAGGGCTTATGTAAGCTGCTGTTATTCATTTATCAGGTTCTGAATTTTACTTATGGTAGTTTTCTGGTCTAGCATTTCTAGTGGGTATTTTACAAAATTCTATGTCACTTTTCATGTAGCTGAAATTTTAAAATTCAATTTTGTCTCCATGGTCATAGTACTAATAGTTGTTTTGCAGTGTGTCTGGCAATCTGACTCTCTGTGGTTTCTGTGGATCTTTTAAAAATTTCTGTTGTTTGTGCCTGTCCTCATTCGTGATGTCCTGTATCATCACAAGTCTAGTTATGCTTGTGTGTTGAAAATTGTATTTGAAAAATTACTTGTAAAAATAATTTCTGTCCTAGAAAAGCTTTCTCAAGAAGGATTTTTGTTTACTTTTGCTAGGCACCTAAGGGCACTAAAAAGCTGGGCTTCAGGATATTAATTCCCCTTAATCCACTTTCAGTCTTGACATGATGCTTGGCATCAGGGTATTCAAGTTCTGGTTTACTTGTAGCACACCTTTACTCTTAGACTACATCCCTTTGGGATTCCAGCTATAAGGTTAGAGGGCTTATTAAGTTTCCTCACTCTTGGTAGGCTCTGGACTCCAACTTCTGTCCTCGGCTTGGAAAGCTGTCAAAAAATGATTCTTAGCTTCTTTTTGATTAGTGTTTGTCCTCTGGGTTATGAATGGTGTCAAATGTTAAGTTCAGCTTCTCTGGTTTTGGCCTGATATTTCTTTAGAAATTTGATACTTTCAGGAAGATTTAACAAAACCATTATATGTAGACTTTTTAGTTGTCTTCAGCTAAAGTGATGGTCCAAATTTACTAATTCACAAATAATAAAAGCTGAAGTCTTAGATGTATGTTTAAATTTTTAAAAACGTACACTTTAGGCATTCCCTGGCAGTCCAGTGGTTAGGATTCCGTGCTTTCACTGCTGAAGGCTTGGGTTCAATCCCTGGTTGAGGAACTAAGATCCCACAGGCCACGCGGTGTGGAAAAAAAAAAAGGCAACCTAAAAACGTACACTTTAAAAAAATAATTGTTTTGTCTTTGAGTTGTAATTCAATTGCATTGTGGTTAAGAAATATTGCCTGTATGATACCAATTCTTTGAAATTTGTTGAGACTTGATTTGTGGCCTGGTGATCAATTTTCGTAAATGTCCCATGTGTACTTGAGAAGAATTTATATTCCCTAAATTTGGGGTGCAGCATTCTATTTATATCTTTTTGGGGGGTGATTTTATATTTATTTATATTTGGCTGTGTCTGGTCTTAGTTGTGGCACGTGGGGTCTTTCATTGCAGCGTGCAGGCTCTTTGTTGTGGTGTGTGGGCTTCTCTAGTTGTGGTGTGCTGACTCCAGAGCACGTGGGCTCCAGGGTGCACGGGCTCAGTAGTTGTGGTGCGCAGGCTTAGTTGCCCTGTGGCATGTGGGGTCTTAGTTCCCCAACCAGGGATCGAACCCATGTCCCCTGCATTGGAAGGTGGATTCTTAACCACTGGACCACCAGGGAAGTCCCTTCTATTTATATCTATAAATCAAACCTGCTAATTGTATTCTTTAAATTTTATAGGCTTTACTTTTTTGTCTGTTCTTCCTGTCATAATTGAGATAGGTGGGTTTAATTATCTGAGTATAATGGTGAATTTGTTCATCTTTTCCAGTTAATGTATGTATTTTTTCTTCAAATATTTTAAGGCTATGTAATTTGGAACATATAAGTTTAGAATTGTTCTGTGTTTCTGATGCACTGAAATTATTATCATTATGTAGTAACCTTCTCTATCTTTATTCATGTTTTTTATCATAAACCCTATTTTTAGGATATTAATGTAGCTATGCCAGCTTTTTTATTTTTCATTTTTAATTGAAGTATAGTTGATTTAAAATGTGTTAATTTCTGCTGTACAGCAAAGTGATTCAGTTATGCATATACATATACATATTCTTTTTTTTTTTTTTTTTTTTTTTTTTTTTTTTTTTTTTTCCCGTACGCGGGCCTCTCACTGTTGTGGCCTCTCCCGTTGCGGAGCACAGGCTCCGGATGCGCAGGCTCAGCGGCCATGGCTCACGGGCCCAGCCGCTCCGCGGCATATGGGATCCTCCCAGACCGGGGCACGAACGCGTATCCCCTGCATCGGCAGGCGGACTCTCAACCACTGCGCCACCAGGGAGGCCCTATACATATTCTTTTTTAAAAATATTCTTTTCCATATGGTTTATCATAGGATACTGAATATAGTTCTCTGTGCTATACAGTAGGACCTTACTGTTTATCCATTCCATATATAATAGCTTACATCTGCTAACCCCAACCTCCCAATCCATCCCTCCCCCAACCCCCTCCCCCTTAGCAACCACACGTCTGTTCTCTATGTCTGTGAGTCTGTTTCTGTTTCATAAATAGGTTCATTTGTGTCATATTTTAGGTGCTACATATATGTGATACCATATGATATTTGTCTTTCTCTTTCTGACTGACTTCACTTAGTATGATAATCTGTAGTTTCATCCATGTTGCTGCAAATGGCATTATTTTGTTCTTTTTTATGGCTGAGCAATATTCCATTGTATATGTGTACCATATCTTCTTTACCCATTCATCTGTCAATGGACATTTATGCTGTTTCCATGTCTTGGCTATTATGAACAATGCTGCTATGAACATTAGGGTGCATGTATATTTGGGGATTAGAGTTTTTCCTGCATATATGCCCAGAAGTGGTATTGCTGGATCATATGGTAGTTCTATTATTAGTTTTCTGAGAAACCACCCTACTGTTTTCCATAGTGGCTGTACCAAATTACATTCTCACCAACTGTATAGGAGGGTTCCCTTTTCTCCACATCCTCTCCAGCATTTGTTATTTGTAGAGACTTTTTTGTTGTTGTTTTTTTTTTTTTAATCTTTTTGGCTGTGCCTCATGGCTTATGAGATCTTAGTTCTCCAACCAGGGACTGAACCTGGGCCCTTGGCAGTGAGAGCGCGGAGTCCTAACCACTGGACTGCCAGGGAATTTCCTCAATGTCCTGCTTTCAATTCTTTTGAGTATCGACCCAGAAGTGGAACTACTGCACCATATGGAAGTTCTATTTTTAACTTTTTGAGGAACTGTCATACTGTTTTTCATAAAAGCTGTACAATTTTACATTCCCACTAACAGTGCACAAAGGTTTAAGTTTCTCCACATCTTTGCCAACATTTGTTACTTTCTGTTTGTTTAAAGTAGCCATCCTAATAGGTATAAGCTAGACTCATTGTAGGTTTTAGTTTTTGTTTCTGGCCACGCTGCACGGCTTGCAGGATCTTAGTTCCCTGACCAGGGATTGAAGCTGGACCCTCGGCAGTGAAAGCGCTGAGTCCTAAGCACTGGACCCCCAGGGAATTCCCTCTCATTGTAGTTTTTTGGTTTTTTTAAAAATTTATTTATTTTTGGTTGTGTTGGGTCTTTGTTGCTGCACGTGGGCTTTCTCTAGTTGCGGCAAGCAGGGGCTACTCTTTGTTGCGGTACGCACACAGGCTTCTCATTGCGGTGGCTTCTCTTGTTGTGGAGCATGGGCTCTAGGCCCACGGGCTTCAGTAGTTGAGGCATGCAGGCTCAGTAGTTGTGGCTCATGGGCCCTAGAGCACAGGCTCAGTAATTGTGGCACACGAGCTTAGTTGCTGCGCGGCATGTGGGACCTTCCCGGACCAGGGCTTGAACCTGTGTCCCCTGCATTGGCAGGAGGATTCTTAACCACTGTGCCACCAAGGAAGCCCTCATTGTAGTTTTGGTGTGCATTTCCCTAATGATTAGTGATATTGAGCATCTTTTCATTTGCTTATGGGCCATTTGTGTACCTTCTTAAAGAAGCGTCTATTCAAGACCTTTGCTCATTTTAAAATTTGGTTGTTTTTTTTTGTTGTTGTTGTTGAGTTTTAGGAGTTCTCTATATTCTGAATATTAATCTTTTATCAGATATATGAATTGCAAATATTTTCCCACTCTTTATTGCTATTTTATTCTGTTGATAATGTCTTTTGATACACAAGATTTAAAAAATTTTTGTGAAGTCCAATTTGCCTATTTCTTTTTTCTTTAACCTGTACATTTGGTGTCATATCCAAGAAATTATCGCCAAATCCAGTGTCTTAAAGTTGTGCCGAATGTTTTCTTCTAAGAGTTCTAAAGTTTTAAGTCTTACATTTAGGTCATGGATTCATTTTCACTTTTTTAATACTTATTTATTTATTTAGGCTGCACTGGGTCTTAGTTGTGGCATGTGGGATCTTTGTTGTGGCATGTTTAGTTGCAGCATGTGAGACCTTTAGTTGTGGCATGTGGACTTCTTAGTTGTGGCATGTGGACTCTTAGTTGCAGCATGCATGTGGGATCTAGTTCCCCAACTAGGGATCGAACCTGTGCCCCAGGCATTGGGAGTGTGGGGTCTTACCCACTGGACCACCAGGGAAGTCCCCCTTTTTTTTCCATATTTATTTATTTATTTATTTATTTATTGGCTGTGTTCGGTCTTTGTTGCTGGGTGTGGGCTTTCTCCAGTTGTGGCAAGTGGGGGCTACTCTTCATTGCAGTGCTCTGGCTTCTCACTGTGGTGGCTTCTCTTGTTGCAGAACATGGGCTCTAGGCACGCGGGCTTCAGTAGTTGCAGCACGCGGGCTTAGAAGTTGCAACACTCGGGCCCTAGAGTGCACAGGCTTCAGTAGTTGTAGTGCACAGGCTCTGTAGTTGTGGCACACAGGCTTAGTTTCTCTGCTGCATGTGGGATCTTCCCGGAATAGGTATCGAACCTGTGTCCCCTGCACTGGCAGGCGGATTCTTAACCACTGCGCCACCAGGGAAGTTTCCCCCATTTTGTTATCATTTTTTTTGATGGTGCTAGGTAAGAGTCCAACTTCATTATTTTACACATAGATATCCAGTTCTCTTAGCACCATTTATTGAAAATACTGTCTTTTCCCCTTTGAGTGGTCTTCAAACTCCTGCTGCAAATCATTTTTCCATATAAGTGAGAATTTATTTCTGGACTCCCTATTCAATTGCATTGTTTTATATGTTTGTCTTTATGCTAATACCACACTGTTTTGATTACCGTAACTTTGTGTATTTTCCAGGTTTCCTTCTGCTATTGATTTCTAACTTCATCCCATGGTGGTCAGAGAAGATATCTATCTTCTTAGATCTACTGAGACTTAATTGTGGCCTAACACATGGTCTGTCCTGGAGAGTGTCCCACCTGAACTTGAGAAGAATGTGTATTTTATTGTGGCATAAAATGTTCTGTTTATGTCTGTTAGCTCTAGTTGATTTATTGTGTTGTTCAAGTCTTCTATTTCCTTATTATCTTCTTTGTGGTTGTTCTATCAGTTATTGTGAGTAGGGTATTGAAGTCTCCAACTATTATTATTATTATTTTTAAGCTCATGGATGAGGTTTATTTTCCAATTGAAAGTTTATGCTAGGAAATACAGTCTCCAAACTTGACAAGAAACAGTCACTACTCATTCATGTGGTTGAAAGAGAAATTAAGTTAATTATAGTCTTTAAACTTTTGAAAACAATCTGAGGGGAAAAACCTATATAGTGCTCAAACTGTACTTTTAAAAATACTATTTGATTTATATTAATGTATGAAAAAAAGGGCTATACTATCATGTTTACATACATACCGACATTGGAAACAGGATTCAGTAATGAATCACGTCTAAATTTTATAAAGAATACAAAAACATTAAAAAAACACTGATTGGTTATAGAAAGCAGAGTGGAAGAAAAAACTATTAGCTATCATTCTCATTTCCATTAAAGAATAGCACCCTCTGAGAAGAAATCAAATCAATTAGTAATACCTATATTGCAAAATAATATATACAAAGTTAGGTTTGTACTATTTTATTACTTTTACTAAGCTATTTTATCTTCCTCACATTCAACACAAAGAAAATAATATGAAGAAAAATATGTCTTCATTATTCACAATAAGAAAAAGAGTCTGCTTCATTCTGCTGGCCTGGTGTATTGTACAATAGGGAACACTTCATGGTTCATGGGGATCAAAGTATCGTTTTTCAATTTTTTTTATTTTTTAAATTTTTTGGCTGCACCCTGTGGCATTTGGGATCTTAGTTCCCCGACCAGGGATCGAACCTGCACCCCCTGCATTGGAAGAACAGACTCTTTACCACTGGACCGCTAGGGAAGTCCCCAAATTATCATTCTGATTCTAACCCACTGAATAGAATCTCATACATATTTGGTGACTGGACTAACTCCATGGGAGCTGTGATAGATTGAACTACTTCTGTGGTATCCCCAGATCTCACTAAATAAGGAAAGCCCCTACACAAGAAAAGATATCAATCTGTCCATGAATTCTATCTATAGGCTCTTTCTTTAGTGTAAGGTGGGAAAAGGGGCCCTTTCTTGAGTACATGGATACAAGTATTCTTGTGGTCTACAGATTGCTGGATTGACATTATGTCTGATATAATGAAACTACTGTCAGACTAAGAAACCTCCACCACTTGTCTCAGTTCTTCAAATAATGGAGCAAGTTCCTTTTCTAGGCTGACAATTAGTCCTGTATTGGCATTGCTGCTGGCTATGAAACTCACCACCAAAGGTAGATGATTGAATTGAAATGTCTGGTAGGTGTTATATTGGATTGGCCAAAAAGTTAGTTCGGATTTTTCCGTAAGATGTTGTGGAAAAACCTGAACGAAATTTTGGCCAACCCAATAGTAACAGATGATAATTTTATTTTTTGAAAGTCCGAGTTTGCCCCCATGGTGTGTTGCAAGGGCAAAAGTAGATAACCAGGTCTCAGAGCATGCTCTGGAGCATTATCATTGGCCACTTTAATGACAGGCACTCTATCTGACACAACAGCATGGAGCCCCTCAACACTTGGTAATTTTTAGACAGGAATTGTTTTAGGTCATCCGCCATAATGAACTCCTTTCTCCTGGCAGGATGTCTCCATGCCTGAGTTTCCAGGCTGCCAGGTTCTCTCTCCAACTATTATTATAGAACTGTCTACTCCTCCCTTTAATTCTGCCAATGTTTCGTTTCATATAGTTTGATAATCTATTATAATATGCATAATTTTTATAATTGATATCCTCTTGCTATATTTGACCTTTTTTTTTTTGGCTGTGCTTGCAGCATGTTGGATCTTCTTTCCCTGGCCAGGGATGGAACCTGTGCCCCCTGCAATGGAAGTGTGGAATCTTAACCCCTGCACTGCCAGGGAAGTCACCTATATTTGACCTTTTTATTAATGTATAATGTCCTTGTCTCTTGTAACCTTTTAAAAAAATTAAAGTCTATTTTGTCTGATAATATATATTCACTTGTTCTCTCTTGGTTACTATTTCTGTGGAATATCTCTTCCCATTCTTCCACTTCAGCCTTTTTGTCTCTTTGGATCTAAAGTGAGTCTTGGGCTTCCCTGGTGGTGCAGTGGTTAAGAATCTGTCTTCCAATGCAGGGGACACGGGTTCGAGCCCTGGCCTAGGAAGATCCCACATGCCGTGGTGTAAGCCTGTGCGCCACAACTACTGAGCCCGCATGCCACAGCTACTGAGGCCTGCATGCTTAGAGCCCGTGCTCCCAACAGGAGAAGCCACTGCAGTGGGAAGCCCTTGCACTGCAACGAAGAGTGGCCCCCGCTTGCCGTAACCAGAGAAATCCCGTGGACAGCAACGAAGACCCAACGCAACCAAAAATAAAAAAAAAATAAAAAAAAATAAAGTGAGTCTTTCATAGATAGCATATAGTTGGATCACGTTTTATTATTTTTAAAATTTTTATTATAGTCGATTTACAATGTTGTGTCAATTTCTGCTGTACAGCAAAGTGATTGTTTTACATATATACACTTTTTCATTTTCTTTTCCATTATGGTTTATCACAGGATATTGAATATAGTTCCCTGTACTATATGGTAGGACCTTGTTGTTTATCCATCTTATATATAATAGTTTGCATCTGTTAATCCCAAGCTTCCAATCCTTCCTTTCCCTACCCCCCTCCCTCCCCCTTGGCAACCACATGCCTGTTCTCTATATCTCTGAGTCTGGATCATTAAAAAAATTTTTTTTTATTGAAATATAGTTGATTTACAATGCTGTGTTAGTTTCAGGTGTACAGCAAAGTGATTCAGTTATATATATATATAATGTATATACTTGTTTTACATTTTCTTCCATTATAGGTTATTACAAGATATTGAGTAGAGTTTCCTGTATTATACAGTAGTGCTGTCCTTGTTTGTTGGATCATAGTTTTTAAAATTCATTCTGTCAATCTGTCTTTTGATTGGAGAGTTTAAACTATTTATATTTAAAGTAGTTACTGATAAGGAGAGACCTACTTCTGTCATTTTGTTACTTGTTTTCTGTATGCCTTATAGCTTTTTCATCCCTCATTTCCTGAATTACTGTCTTTTTTTTTCCTGCCTCGCCACATGGCTGGCTTGTGGGATTGAACCTGGGCCCACCGGAGTGAAAGCACCAAGTCTTAACCACTGGACTGCCAGGGAATATCCATTACTGTCTTCTTTTGTGTTGATTTTTTTGTAGTTAAACGTTTAGATTCTTTTCTCCTTTTTTTGTATATTCTCTTTTATTTTCTTCACCTTACCTTTTCTGTTCTTTATTTTATTTATTTATTTATTTTTTGTGCGGTATGCGGGCCTCTCACTGTTGTGGCCTCCTCTCCTGTTGCGGAGCACAGGCTCCAGATGCGCAGGCTCAGCAGCCATGGCTCACGGGCCCAGCCGCTCCGCGGCATGTGGGATCCTCCCAGACCGGGGCACAAACCCGTGTCCCCTGCATTGGCAGGCAGACTCTCAACCACTGCGCCACCAGGGAAGCCCTCTGTTCTTTATTTTTAAAAATTTTTATTGGAGTATGTTATTTCAGTTATTCTAACTTTTATACCAGCATTTAGTTTCCCTCTATAACTCTTACTCTTGCTTCATGTTTTCAATATTATCCCCTATCTTTTTGAGGCTATTCATTATGTATATTTAAAATTTTTGTTCTGGATATTTCTTTATATCTTCTTCTTGCCCTGTAGTTTAGTCAATTTATTGCATTTCTTCAATAGTTTATGCTCCTCAGCTATCTAATCTTTTCCTGAGTTCATATTCCTCTGGGACTATCAGCCTTATTGGCTAAGTAATGGGCACCATGGAGAAAGGCAAAAGGCCAGGCTTCGCTTTGGTCATCTTTTTCTACCTCAGAGAGAACTCTTTGAAAATGAAACCAATATAGAAGAGCAAAGCTTAATGATAAAAAGAAAGAGCTGTCGTGACATCATTTGCATGGCTTCCAGTTCTACCTGAATTCAACTTCACAATTCACTTAAGTAATATGTTTGCTTAAGCTAGTTTGAATTGCTTCGGTCACTTGATAATCAAAATTGCCTTCACTAGTTCAGCTGTCTTCATCATATACTAGATTTCTTTATATATCTGGCCCAGTGAACTATCCATTCCTACATAGATGACATATTTTAAATTTCACTGCTTTATATGAGTTCCAGTAGTTTTTTATTTTTCCTAAAGAAAAGATTATCTTTGGTTTTCTATGGACTCATTTTCTTTAGTGGAATACGTATATACATCTTAGGGTTCTTCAGAGAAACAGAAGCAATAGATTATACACACACACACGTATATATATATTTTTTTGGGGGGGCATACTTTTGATTAAAAAGCAAAATATAGCTTCCACATATTTGGAGGAAAACCAACTAACATTATAATTAGTATTAAGGAAGAACTGAGCAGATACTAATAAAGGTAATAAAACAAGATGGGTGTAAAAGCAAAGGTCTCTTTGGGGCATGAAAGTGGGTAGCCCATGGAACTGGTATAGACTTCTATCAGGAGACATACTGGTGGAAACTCAGGTGGAGTCAAACAAGAGAACAAGAAGAGAGGGCTTCTGGTTTTGTATGCATATATAAATTTAAACATGCGTGTTGGAGAACTTTCAGGGTATTGGAGCTGTGCTGCTTCTCCTGAGGACTCAAGTAATGTCATTGTAATTAATAAAGCACGTAATTGTATACCCACCTTGTTTTGACTGTTTGCTATTTTGTAAGTATCACTGCATGAAGAAAACCTTGAACTAAAGGGGCAAGGAGGCTCACAGGGAGGCTCAGTCTACCACTGTCCCATGTGAGCTGGCCTGGGATTGTAGTAATCTAGAAACATTTTTCAGCGTGCTTATTGCCCTTGCCATCTCCCTAGAAGATTTGGCCTGCCTAAAGAGGGAGCAGAATGAAGAGTTAACACCATTTCCTAGATATAAGAATGGATGAGATAAGAAGTTTACTTTCAATACTTTGCTACTCTTTAATGTTCCTAGTAGATGGTAAGCACTCAGTAAAATGGTAGATACTTAATACTGATAAGTTTTATTTGGCATTGCTTACATTCTAACTCCTCTGCCTTACTTTTGCTTAATTGAACTCATCTGGCAAAAATCAAAATCATAATTCTCTGTCTAATCCATATACATTGACTGTCTTTAAAGTCTGCTTACTGATCTCTAGGGATCCCTTTTTGCTGCCCAGCAATCACACGATTTTCGTCTTTATTAAATTCTATTTCATGCCACATCCTTTCTTCAAAGCTCCAATGCCTCTTCTTTCATCTTCATTTTCAGAAGATGACCTTTTCTGTTTCACTGAGAAAACAGAAACACTCAGAACTTTCACAAGCTTCTACAGTCATATCTCCCCACCTACCTACATCCGTACCTACATATTCCCTTTTTTAAAAAAAAATTATTTACTTACTCATTTTGGCTGTGCCGGGTCTCAGTTGCATCATGCGGGATCTTCGTTGCGGCATGCAGGATCTTTAGTTGTGGCATCTGGGCTCATAGTTGCAGCATGCGGAATCTTAGTTGTGGCACGCATGTGGGATCGTTCCCTGACCAGGGATCGAACCCCAGCCCCCTGCATTAGGAGTGCAGAGTCTTACCCACTGGACCACCAGGGAAGTCCCTGTACCTACATATTCATTTTTTTCTGTTATAATGGATGAACTGTCCATATTTCTAGCTGAGGCCAACTCCTCCACCAAAGAGGATGGCAAATAACCACATGAAAATATTCCCAACATCATTACCTTAAGAGAAATGCAAATTAATGGGGGTATATATATCTATATATCTATCTATCTATCATCTATCTAATCTCCAGTGGGATATAACTACACACCTATCAGAATGGCTAAAATAAAAAGTAGTGACAACATCAAATGTTGCAAGGGATGCAGAGAATCTGGATCGCTCATACATTGCTGGTGGAACGTAAAATGGTACAGCTACTTTGGAAAATAGTTTGACAGTTTTTGTTGTTGTTTTTTTGTTTTATAGAAAACTAAACATGTAATTACCATTCAATCCAGCAATGGTACTCTTGGGCATTTAGACTAGAAAAATGAAAATTTATGTTTACACAAAAATCATGTACACAAATGTTCATAGCAGCTTTATTTGTAATAGCCTAAAACTGGAAACAATCCAAATGTCCTTCAAAGCGTGAACTGTTAAACAAGTACATCAATAACATTACTCAAGGACAAACAGGAGTGGACTATTGAGACACGTTAACAACTTGGGTAGATTTTAAGGGTATTATGCTGAGTGAAAAAAGTAGTCCCAAAAGGCTATATGCTGTATGATTCCATTCACTCTTGAAAAGACAAAATTATAGAGATGGAGTATAGATTAGTAGTTGCCAATGGTTAGGGATAGAAGGGAGAGAGGAAGGTTGGTGTACTTACAAAAGTATCACAAGGGATCACTGTGTTGATGGAATTTTGTATCTTGACTATAGTGGTGATTACATAAATCCATACATGATAAAACTGCATAAAAGTAAATACAAGTACACATGAGTACATGTAAAACTGGTGAATCTGAATAGGATCAGTGGATTGTATCAGTGTGTAAATTCCTGTTGTGATATTGTATTATACTTATGCAAGATGTTACCATAGGGGGAAGCTGGGCGAATGATATATGAGATCTTTCTGTATTATTTCTTGCTACTTTATGTAAACCTACAATTATCTAAAAATATCTTAATTTAAAAGTGTTATGTAAGACGGTTGATAGTATCTATGGCTTGTTTCTGATACTTTTGTGGTAGTGATCCTAATATTTCACCTTTAAGCATGATGTTATACATACTATTGGCTAGGTCTATACATACACATTAATAAATATATTACCAACATTTTATTGTTAACAGAAAAAACCTTTTATTCTAATTTTACCAAGGTTTTAAAAAGCAGGCACAAAAGTTAAAGCTTTATCAATGCTTTTAGTGTATATATTGATATCATTTTTTTAATTTGATATATTTTGTTGCATTTCATTAATAAATTTCCTAATATTGAAACACCTTTACATTCTTGACATGAACTGCAACGGGTAATAGTTCATCATTTTAAAAAATTTTCATAATAGAAAACTTCACATGTAAAAGCTGAGTAACAGGGACTTCCCTAGTGGCGCAGTGGTTAAGAATCCGCCTGCCAATGAAGGGGACACAGGTTCGAGCCTTGGTCCGGTAAGATCCCACGTGCCGCGAAGCAGCTAAGCCTGTGCGCCACAACTACTGAGCCTGTGCTCTAGAGCCCGTGAGCCGCAACTACTGAAGCCCGTGCACCAAAACACCATGCTCCTCAACGAAAGAAGCCACTGCAAGGAGCAGCCCGCTCACCACAATTAGAGAAAGCCCGTGCGCAGCAAAGACCCAATGCAGCCAAAAAAAAAAGCTGAGTAACAATACAATGAATCCCTATGTACCTATCACCTAGATTCAACTATGAAATCATGGCCAATCTCGTTTCATTTTGACCCTCACGTACTCCCCCTCTCCCGTTATTACTTTGAAGCCCCAGATTTCATGTAGTTTCATCCACTAATGCCTGAAGTATTTTTGTCTAAAAGTGACTTTATTTATTGGCTGCGTTGGGTCTTCGTTGCTGCACCCGGGCTTTCTCTAGTTGTGGCAAGGGGGCTACTCTTCGTTGCGGTGTGTGGGTTTCTCATTGCAGTGGTTTCTCTTTGGTGCAGAGCATGGGCTCTAGGCACGCGGGCTTCAGTAGCTGTGGCACGCAGGCTCATTAGGTGTGGTGCACGGGCTTAGTTGCTCTGCGGCATGTGGTATCTTCCCGGACCAGGGCTCGAACCTGTGTCCCTTGCATTGGCAGGGAGATTCTTAACCACTGCACCAGGGAAGTCCCTAAAAGTGACTTTTAAAAAAACACATAACCACAATGTCACTACAAATATCCATTGTTCACAGTTGCTTAAAGATCTAAACATGGTTTACACACTGCAATTCATTGACATGACTCCTGCTTCTCCTTTCATCTATAGGGTGCTCTGCCATCTTATTTTTTCCTTGTAAGTTTTTGTTAAAGTTTTTTGTTTTTCCTGTGCAGTCTCCTAGGATCTGGATTTTGCTGGTTAATCCCACTGATGTTGTTTAATATGTTCCTCTGACCCCCTGTATTTCCAGTAAACAAGCAGCTAGATCTAGGGTCTTGATAAGATTCAAGATCAAATTATTTGGCAAGATTACTTCATAGGTAGTGCTATATCAGTCAAAGTCCAGCCAGGAGACTGGAAGCACATGTTATTTGAACTATAGAACTAGAAAGGCTAGACCACTAAGGTATTACAGCAGCAGCAACTGTAGGAAGCTTCTAGGACAGGGAGAAAAAAGAGAAGGTGGAATTATTAATACTTAGAAGCCTGGAAGAAGAGTCCTGTTGAACTGAAATTCAGACCTCTGAGAAGGATGCATATCTCAGCTGGTGAATATGTCCATTAGGAAGTACACAATGTCTGGCTGTATTAGTGATGTTAGCAGCCATTGATGATCATTGCCTAGATGCATTAAACAAGGTAATATTTTATTCATTTAATTTAAGTCTACTATATTATTTATTAATTTATTAATTTATTAATTAATATTATATTATTTAATAGTCTACTATATTATTCATTTAATACTTGCAAAACTTTACCATGCTTTACATCAATGCCTCTCAGTCAGTCTGGTTATCTGAACCTTATTCTAATACATTCTTCAGGTAGGGGTCATGGAAACAATGTTCCATGAATTTGCCTATTGATGATAGCCTGTGACTCTTTTGCTTTAAAGTCCATTTGGTTGGATATAAAATCCTAACTTCATATTACTTCATTGTCTTTTGGCATAGAGTGTCATTATGGAAAAGTGTGAAAATAATCGGATTTACCTTCCCTATACCTGCTTTTTTTTTGGCATGGACTCTCAAAGGACTTTTTCTTCAAAAAACCCTTTATAAATTTTTTCATTCTTTCTTTAGGCCATTTCTCAGTACTGACCATTCTGGGTCAGTGTTCCTAGGTGCACAGTGTCTTTTCAATACAGAAGGTCTTTCTAATTTCAAGCAAGTTCTCTTGAATTCAGTGCATCAGCCAGGGTTCAGTCAGGAAGCAGAAGCCATACTAGTTATCTGAACAGAGAGAATGTAAGGACATATTAAGTATAGTTAACTAAGTTACTGAAAGAATAAAGAGAACATCAAGATGTCATGGAGGTAGCAGCTAATATCCTGAGATGAGAGAACAAAGAAAGGAGATAGGAATTTAGAGGGGCCTCATGGAGCTGGAAGTTACACCTCTGAGGAGGGATGATGCTGGTGCTGGTCTCTGAGCTTGGGCCTAAGACCTAGATCCCTGAAGAGGGGCTGTGGGTGTCTCTGACAGGAGGAGGCATGACAATAGGGCTTCTGCCAAGTGTAAGAGAAACTGCAACCAGATTCAGCTGCTGCTAGGGAAGTGCTGGATGAAAACAGCATTGCTGGCATAATGCTCACAAGAACCACAAGCAGACATAAAGCTCACAGAAACAAAGGATGGAACAAATCCTTTCCTTCAGACTTGCAGTCTCCCTCTAGTGACCCCTATTGGCAGAGGCTAAATCCAGCTAAAGCAGAAATGATCACCACAAAGCCGAGTATAGAGGGGTGGGTGCATAGACAACAGCATAATAACTGGCACATAGTTTTTAGTATTTGCTCTTTTCCATTGCTTTGGATTTCTTTGCAGACTCTATTTATATGGATATCAGGTTTTCAATATGTGATATCACCCTTCTCTTGATTTAAAACATTTTCCTTCTTTCCATTTCCACCCTTATTTCTCAATTGTTTATCAATTGTGTTTATTCACTTTTGAGTTCCTTCTAGATTAGTTTTCACTTTTACAGTGACTTTTAATTTCTAATGCTTTCCTGAATTGTCATTTATCTTTTTAAACGTTTCTTTTGTCTACTCATCTGAGTTTTTCTAATTCTTATAGTTCTTTTATAGCTTTTATCATTTCTTAATTTCTTTTAGCTTGGTTTGAAACAGGTTTTTGTTTTGTAAGGATTTACTGTTCTATATTCTTATAATTTTGTATATTTCACAATTCTTTTCTGTTGCTAAGTTTTAAGTGAAACATTTACCTGTACTTTTGAGAAGAGACAGAATTAACTTTTCCGTCTTCAAGGTTCATGAAATACTATTATTTTCACAAAGTGACTAAAATAAATGACCTAGTTCTGAGATCTGCTTCCTTTGCTTCTCTCCCTCACTTCACATTATACACTGTCTTTCCTTTGACCCTATTGTCCCTGTCCTGCAGAATTTGGTGTATACAGCCAGCAGTTTCTCCTTGAAAGGGTTTTGTTTTGAAATGAAACTTACATTTGTTAGTTTCAAGAGCTCGTAGGACCTAGACTACTCCCACAAATTTGGAATTTAGCACAGTCCCCTTAAACTCACCTGCAAATTGGCATCTCCAGGAACCTTCACTTTTTGGCTGCAGTTTTCAAATTGGCTGGCCATGCTTTCCAGTGGAAACCTGTTGATTTGGGAGATCTATTCTCAAGGCCATCAGACGTCCCACTGATTTTCATCCATGACCTTCCATACAGATAAATGGCACTACTCAGGTTCTACAGTTGCTTTTGAGTTTGTCGCTAATTTTATTTTGGGATTGTGGGGATACCTTATCACCAAGACTTGCTATAGATGCCATGCATGGGTTTTTGCTTTTATGAAGGGATTTGGGAGATTAAAAAAATACACTGCTATTTCTGCCATCTTCTATTCTTCAATGTACTTCTGGTAGTTTAGGAATATCTGTGATAACAGTTTATATAAAAGGTAGTAGAGCACAGTGATTAGAAGCATGAGCTATGGAGTCACACTGCCTGGGTACAAATCCTAGGTTCACTGTTTACTAATTATGTGACCGTTAACCTCTGTGTCTTAGTTTCTTCCATAAAATAATAGGTTGTGAGAAGTGAAATAACATAAAGCACTGAGAAAAGTTACTAGGTTATGTAGTAGGTATTCAACAAAGCAAGCTGGTTTTTTTTTTTTTTTTTTTTTTTTTGTGGCCACACTTGCAGGATCTTAGTTCCCCGACCAGGGACTGAACCCAGGCACCCAGCAGTGGAAGCGCTGAATGCTAACCACTGGACCACGAGGGAATTCCCAGGAAAGCTGTTTTAATTACTGTAGTTATCATTTTTTTCTTTTTCAGGTCTAGCTCTTATTTTACTGGCTTTATAGTAGACTATTAAAAAAGTAAAAAAAAGGGCTTCCCTGGTGGCGCAGTGGTTGAGAGTCCGCCTGCCAATGCAGGGGACATGGGTTCGTGCCCTGGTCCGGGAGGATCCCACATGCCGCAGAGCGGCTAGGCCCGTGAGCCATGGCCGCTGAGCCTGCGCATCCGGAGCCTGTGCTCTGCAACGGGAGAGGCCACAACAGTGAGAGGCCCGCGTACCACAAAAAAAAAAAAAAAAAAAAAAAGGGGGTGGGGTGGAAACCACCCAACCTCTTGAAATTAACTCTTGCTTCCACAGTAAGATAGAAGTCACAAATGCGAATAGCTAGAAAATAATGAAAATGAGAAGAACACATGGTAGGCAAATGTCACTTCAGAGGAAAGTTCATGGTGTTAAGCACTTTCATTACCAAACAGAAAAGAATGAAAATGTATGCAATAAGCATTGAATACTAAAGATTAACTGCCTTCTATTAAAGTAGAAATCAATGAATTTTTTAAAAAGAGTAAAATGACAATATTAAATGTTGGCAAGGATGTGGAACAACAGACACAGATATTGTGGGTGGGAGTAGAAAAATGGTATAACTGAGAAGTCTAATTAAAGTGGAAGATGCACATAGCATCTTGGCCCATCAAGTCCACCTCTAAGTAAGTACCTTAGAACAGACCTTCCCAACTTGTGGGCCGGTAGGGTAAAGCCTCAGGTGGCCACAGCTCTCAAAGCCTCATCTTTTATGCTCTGAAGCATACAAATATTCTTTTCTGTATTACCATCTATCTATCTACATGAAGAGTTGGTAAGCAACCTCTTCTAATATCTTTCTTGGATTTCCACATTAGAAAGCCAAGTTTCACCGGAGTCAAGGCCTTATTTTATTCTCTGCTGGATCTCCAGCAGCTAGAATAGCACCTGGTATACTGTACTTGCTCAATAAATATTTGTTGAATGTGCATACCACATTAAAAAAAGGATCATTGGAGTATTATAAAAATGCAAAATCAGACATATAAAATATCCATTTAAATAAAGGATGTCCACCCTAGAGGGGTGGGATAGAGAGGGTGGGAGGGAGACACAAGAGGGAGGAGATATGGGGATATATGTATATGTATAGCTGATTTACTTTGTTATACAAAAGAAACACACCATTGTAAAGCAATTATACTCCAATATAGATGTTAAAAAAAAAAGTTCAGCACACACACAAAATAAATAAATAAAGGATGAACTTGTATCCTCATATAATGGAATGGTATTCAGCAATTAGAATAAATGAACTAGAAATTCACATATAAATCTCAAACAACACTGAGTGAAAGAAAGCAAATTGCAGAAAGATAAGCACAATGCAACTTAAAGTTTTATATAAAGTTTACAATCATGTGCAACAAGGCTATGTATTAAGTATAAAATTATATATGCATGGAATGATGCACCCCAAATAATCACTGCCTCTGGGGAAAAACAGAAATATTATCAGGAAAAGATGTGCAAGGGAGCTTTAACCCAATCTATAATATTTTATTTCTTAAAAAAAAATCTGGAGCACGGCAAAATGTTAGGATTTAATAGGACTAAATGTTAATTGTTATGTTCTTTTATTTTTATGTTAAAAATCAACCATAATTAAAAAGTAGAGTAGGACTGATAAATAAACCTAACAATGTGTATGGAAAACAACTAAATAAAATAAATCACTAGTTTTGGCCTAATCAAGAAAGAAAATGTGTATAGAAGATCAATGAAGAAAGCAAGTATAGGTATATAGAAGAAATTTAGAGAATACTTTCTACAACTCTAAGCAAATTCATTTGAAAGAAGGACTCAATTAAATAGATGCTCTTTCTAGAAAAATTACAAGTTATAAAAGAAAACCAGCCTCAGATACATCTACCACTAAATTCTTTCAAATCTTTGAGGAACACATTTCCCTTGTTATCTAAACTTTTCTAAAGTGTTAAGACAGAAAGAGTTCTTTCAGAATTATTTGAAAAATAGTCATATTTTCATAAAGTAGATTAGGAATTCCTATTGTGTCATCCAGCTAAAGTCAACCAAAACCACAGCAATATTTAGAGTTTTAATGTTTAATATATGAGGTTTCACAGAAAAGGAAATACAAATGGCTCAAGCAGATACGCAACCTTATTCTTAAGTGAAAATAAAAAATTCTATTGAGATTTAATCTCCACAGAGATTAACATATTATTCAACTAACAGACTGGTAAAGATCAAAATGTTTGTTAATACTTTATAAAGATTCGAGGAAATAGGAACTCTCACACATTGTTGGTGGGAGTATAAAATGATACAATCTTTATAGAAAGCAATTTGCCAATATCTATGAAAAATAAAAATGTACAAATCTTCTGACCTAATAACTTCAGTTTAAAATTTTATCTCACAGCATCTCACTAATGTGCAACATGACCTATGTACAAGGTTATTAAATGCAGCATTATTTGCAATAGTAAGAGACTGGAAAGAAAATGTTTGTCAGTAGGGACTGCTCCAATATATTATGCTACATCCATACAATTAAATCTTACGCAGTTATTAAAAAAAGAATCAAGAAACTCTATGTACTGATACGGGACAATCTCAAAAAATTATGTTAAGTGAAAACGGCAAGCTGAAGAACAATGTGCACTGCACAGTACATTTATGATTAAGTATCTCCAGAAGGATATTTAAAAAACAGATAATACTTCTGGGAGGGGAAACTGGGTACTAAAAAAGGGAAGGAGACTTTTCACTGTATATCATTCTGTGTCATGAATTTTGAACCAAGTGAATGTTACATGTTCTGATGAAAAAACTTTTTTTCTTAAAAGACAAAAATTTGAAATAAAAACTGATAGCCAACAGAAATACAAAATTCTTTCAGGTAAATTCAAGTTAGCAAGTTTTATATTTCTTTCACCTGTAGGATAAACTTTTCCACAGTTCCACTGAGTCTTTCAGGTTCCATCAGTTTATTTACCAATTCCTGCTCAACAGCCATTAGGGCTAAGCCACTAAGCCTTTCTTGTCCCCTGGTATGACATAAATATGTTTTAAGACGAGACAGTGTAGAAAATGAATTTTCAACACTTGCTGAAGTAACTGGCCAAGACAAAGCAATATATAATAGCATTGATATGCAAGGAATATTATTGTGAAGACCATGCTGAATAAACAAATGGCCAAGATTGCTGAAGCTGATGCAATCATAATCTAGGACAAAGTTGAGCTTTGCATATTGCCGATAAAATCTAAGTTCTGGGATGATGTCTGCATCAAGTTTATAAAATTCTTGGACATCTTTAGCTGTTGCTTCATTTAACGGTTCATTCCATTTAAGTAACAGTTCTGAAATCTGCTTCATTTTACAATAATCAAACTCTGAAAAACACAATTTTAAATTCTGTAATATAGTATCCAAGCCTTGGTAATAAATATTAATTTTATATTGCTCTTCTGTTGAGGTAGGAAAAAACATATTGTCTGAATTGCTAGGATCTATTGTTTTCTGAATTTTTCTTCTTTTCTGAAATGAAGGCCTTTCAACTTCAAAACCTTTACAGGTTATTTTTTGACATACTTCCTCTGCTCCATCCCAGATAGTTTTGAAATAAGTATCATTTCTTTCAGATGATAAACATTCCAAAATTGCTTCTATTTTTGAAGACAAAGAAAAAATGTCTATGGTTTCACTTTGAAGCTCTTTGGAAAGAATTCCTGTAACACTTAGTACTCGATAAAGAAATTTCAAACAAAAGATAAATTCAAATTTGGAAACCAATGCCAACAAATCACTCAATTCATCAGCTAAACTTGTGTTTGAAGAATGGCTTGATAGAACTTCCAGTGTTTCAATAACCTCTGGAAGACCCTCAATCACAGATAGTAACGTACGATCATGGACTGTCCAACATGATTGTGATGTATGTTTCTTGCATGTTTTGTTTTGACTTAGCTTATAAATGTTTTGAAAATTTACAGACATTTCCCCATGAATAGTGTTGAACAAGGAACTGAGAGTATTTAGAGCACTTCGGAGCTCTTTTACTTCTTTGCAAAACCTAATCACTGCTAAATCCAAAAAATGTGCGTAACAATGCAGGTATAAAGCTCTTGGCTCTTCCTTCTTGAATTCTGCTGCAATTTTATTAAATTTTCCCCTCCAGTTACTGGTGCTATCATAGGCCTGGCCTCGTATTTTATCCAAATCAACTCCAATTTGCTGCAGGTAAGTTTTAATACTCCTGTGTAAGTTGGTCCCAGTCATCTCTTCAACATCTATGAAGCCCAAAAATCTTTCTTTAATTAATATAGCCTTTGATGTTTTCTGTGGGTATCTTACACAAACTGAGAATTGTCCTTTAGTGGCACTATCAGTTGTTTCATCACATATTATTGAAAAAGCTGAGGAGACATTGATCTCATTTACAATATCTTGTAACATTTCAGTCTTTATTATTTCAATAATATCATTTTGAACTTGTGTACTATTGTAGAAGTCAACTTGTGAATTTGTAAGTCGAAATATTTCTTCTCCTTTATCTTTTGCTCGGATTTCTAAGAATTCTAAAAAATTGCCTTTATTCACAGATGAAACAGACTGGTCATTTTCTCTTAAGAGTAAACACTGCTTTCCAAGAAATAAAATATTTTCAATTATAAGCTTTAGGTACTTTTTATTTCCCTCAATCTGTTTTGAATGATTAGATAAACTGTCATTAACGGCTTCATCACAAAACTGGTATTCCCTCCAAAATTGCAATGACTTTGAATGCATTTCACTTTTTTCATGCTTTCTGAATTTTTCCAGAGTTTTTTTCCAATTGGAAATTCCTTGGGCTGCAAATGACTCTCCTCCATAGCTAAATTTTTTTTGGCAGAACAACTGACACGAATAACAGAATATCACATCCTTTTTAATACTGTTTTCTAATTGCTGAAAATTTGAACACCAAGATTTTTTAATACTTCGTGATTTACCTTTAACTTTTTGTACTCTGGATGTAAATTTTGGGTGACGTAGTCCATCGCTTATTTTCATGGATTTCATACTGTTTGTAGCATCTTGGTTTGACACATGATCTTTTTGTACTTCTATACTGGAGCCAGTTGTATGCTGACTGAGTACTGATGAAGATGGTGAAAGGCTTGGCTGTTCCACATTACTATTAACAACACCATTACTTGATTCACTGGGTGAAGTCTTAGAAATCTTGGGAGAAAATGACAAAATAACATTTTTTTGAACAGTTTTCAAATAATCAATTAAAATATCGAACATATCCATTCTAATAACAAAAAAATCAATGGGTGAGTTACAGTATGAGCTCCACTAGGGGGAAACATTAACAATTATTTATAACTTAGTATTCTTATTAATAATTTCAAGTCAAACTTGAGATTTGGGAAACTGAACATGAATAACAAAAGGTGTTTATTGCTCTACATTTTTTAGCTCTATGATCAAATCAGGAATGAATATGCTCAAATATACATGTGCACAATATGTTTAAAAATATAAAGCTTAAAAAAGACAGTAGCAAAAACAATTAAGAATAAAACTTACATCCTCAACGACATTTGCTGTTACTGAAGAAACTGTACCTGTTAAAATAAAGCATAAATTGTAGATCTTATACCATAATCTATAAAATAGCATCATTAACTATATAATTGCTTATTTCATATTAGGCAACCAAAAGAAAACTTAAAGACAGATTCTATATTCTAATCAAGTATGGCAAAACAGTGTATATGTCAAACAACGTCACATCATCAATTTTTACCTTGTAATACATCAGAGTTCATGACAGGCAGGGCTTCACGAGTATCTGCCAATGACACTATATTGCTTATAACTGGAGTTGTATCTTTCTTTGGAGAAAGGAGATCTGTTGAAGCATCATGCACCATGGAAACATTTACTGATAAAAATTAAAAGATATCTTATAAACCAGGCAGAATCAATCAATCAGAAAGCACTGTTTAATTACAAGTGTTTCAATGAATAACGCAAATATCTATCAATAATTGCTTTAAGTATTAGTGGGTATTGGAGTAATTTTTATTAGGGCTTAGGAATATCCAGGTTCTTTAGGATAAGATTAATATCAACATTAAACGGATAATTTACATTTCCCATCATTTTATATCTTTTACCTTTGCACGCAGTTTATCAGTCCTTCCATACTATTTGCTTGAACTGTCAAGCAAATCTTTACTGTGAAATTACCCATGAAGAACATTGCTACAGAATCTCCTAATGGGTATCATTTCTAACCATTCCAGGATTCATAAACTCAATATGAATGGGGCTGAGTTGGTGTCTAAGCTAGTATTAAAGAGATTTCTATAATAAGCCAGTCTGCATGATGCACAAGCCCCAGGGGAATCATTCATTCCACCATCTATGAAATTAGCACCACTGGTCCTATATGAGGCTCTTTGATAGAATACACAGTCGGCTCTGGATTCTCTGTCCCTTTCTATTAGTGAACATCAAAGTATTTCCGACTAGCTCTACTCCATGTGAAAAATGTAATTAATAGCCTTGTTTTTACAAAGCAGGGCTAACTAGAAGATTCTATATTCTAATATGGCAATCTTTACAAATAAATATTAAATCGCTGGTGATGAAGTAGCCTTCCTTTTATGCAAAAATACCGGAAACAGTTCTTTGAAACAAGTTTTAGATTGTTTTGACTTTTAAGTCAGTTTAAGTTAGAAATGAATCAAGGTTATAAATTAAAGGAAAGCAGTAATATTCTTCAACAGTTACTAAATCTCTGGTAACTGCTAAAAAAATAGTACCTGTAGAAGATTCCATCTTAGCTTTACTGTAAGCAGAGAAACAATGAACAGAGCAGAAAAGCTCTGTCTTCCCCGAGTCATTGGTAGTCTCAATCATTTCGTCTGAGGGTTTCAATGATTTGCAAAGAACAGATGTAAGTGTTTTGGCTGGTTTCTGTTAGAGAGTAAAATAATATTCATATTCCTGGTATATGACATATGCTCACAACCACTGCTTAGTTGAAATATTATAATAACAATGAAGTCATATTTTTGCACTTTCATAAAAACCAGAAAAAAGGCACTTATAGATTGTAATGACTAAAATGAAGGAAACCGATCAATCTATTAGGTAACTATTTGTATTATTTGTCAGGTATATTAATAGCTGTAACAATACATATGCAAGCAATGAAGAAAGTGGTCATAAAAGATGTTCATCAATCCAGGCAACTAAAGCCAACTGGACAAATGAACAAAAGTCTTATAATTACAGATCTATCTTTAATGCCAACTTGGGCATCAACTAAGGAAAGCCTTTTACTGGTGCTAAGGAGGAGCCAGAAAAGGGTGCCTAACACACATTACAAGATGCTGTGGGAAACACTGTTTTTCTAGCCTAACTTCATGGTGAAAATTCAAGCATGTTGTAAGAAAGCAGCACACAAGCAGTAAGAGGTACAGAACGTAGTGCATTCTGTAAGCAGTAAGGTTGCAAAGGAAAAGGATAGAAAATGGGGAGGTTCACCAGCTACTCTTTCTGGTGAAACGGGAGCCATCATTCCTGAACTTAATACTAAGTTAACACTAATGACAATGATGAAATGGAACAGCTTTTAGGGGTACAAAGTGCAAAGACAAATGAAAGTATCTTACACAGATTTTCTTTTTCTGTGAAAGAATGGGATATTGGCAAAGGAACAATGAAACAAAAAGTAGAGTGTAATTTTGAAAATTACTATTTTTGTCCCTTATTAGTAGGAATTTTCATATTTTACGAAATATAACAACTCACCAATATTTACATTAACCAACAATAGTGGTATAATTTATAACTAATTACTACTCATGTGGGAAAGCTAATACTTAACTAATGTACTCTAGTAAGAAGATGTGGCCAGGGACTTCCCTGGTGGCACAGTGGTTGAGAAGATGCACAAAACATTAATACCTATCAATATTTAAAGTATCCCTGTATGTTGACCCAGAAATTTATACTTATAAGAATTTTGGGGGCTTCCCTGGTGGTGCAGTGGTTAAGAATCCGCCTGCCAAATGCAGGGGACACAGTTCAAGCCCTGGTTTGGGAAGATCCCACATGCCGCAGAGCAACTAAGCCCACAAGCCACAAGTACTGAGCCCGTGTGCCGCAACTACTGAAGCCCACATGCCTAGAGCCCACGCTCTGCAACAAGAGAAGCCACCACGATGAGAAGCCCGCACACCACAACATGCAGTGAGTAGCCCCCGCTCGCTGTAACTAGAGAAAGCCCACACGTGGCAATGAAGACCCAACACAGCAATAAATAAATAAATAAATAAATAAATAAATAGATAGATAGATAGATAGATAGATAGATAAAGAATTTAAAAAAAGATGTGGCCAAAATAATTACAATTATACCAATCAACTTTTTAAAATAAAAAGCCACCCCATTTTTGCAGTTTTGGATTCATAGGTTTGAGTGCTTTACTAATTTTTTTTTTTTTTTTTTGGCCACGCTGTGTGGCTTGCAGGATCCTAGTTCCCTGACCAGGGACTGAACCCAGGCCCTTGTCAGTAAAAGCGCAGAGTCCCAACCACTGGACCACTGGGGAATCTAATTCTTGATTACAGTTCACTAACAATGTGGATTTTCTACATTATCACAATCACACAATATCTTAAATGCAGCAGGGCATAGTGTTAGGTGGTGCTTCTTAACTCATCTAGCCAAATAAGCCATGCCCCATCACATATGCTGAATAACTGAGTACTCAAATACAGGCTCTTAAAAACAGGAGAAGGTTCTATTTATTGAGTGTGAGGGGTAAAGAAAGAAAAGGAACGGCATTAACTGCTTTCAGACAAAGGGTTCTATGCTCTCTATTCTCCCATTTCTGGTCCCAAGCCGGGTACTCTCATGGTGTGGGCATTCTGTCATTGAAAAGCTGTGGCTCACAAATGACCTATTTGAACTGTGGCTTGTCAAGACTCCCATCTTCACTTGCTTGTTTTTTTTTTTTTTTTTGCGGTACGCGGGCCTCTCACTGTTGTGGCCTCTCCCGTTGCGAAGCACAGGCTCCGGACGCGCAGGCTCAGTGGCCATGGCTCACGGGCCCAGCCGCTCCGCGACATGTGGGATCTTCCCGGACCGGGGCACGAACCCGCGTCCCCTGCATCGGCAGGTGGACTCTCTACCACTGCGCCACCAGGGAAGCCCCAGTTGCTTGTTTTTAAGGAAGAATTTATAGGGATACAACTGGGTCTCAAAGCATCACCTGAACGAGCAAGACATGCGACAGTCCACCTCATGAAAGGAGCTCAGACCACTATTGTGTTCAGCTCACTTAGTCCTGCAAAGCAGGGCCAGCTTCTCTGCTCTCAGAGCCACCCATCCAAGGCTCTCCTATCAGAAATAGGGGATTATTTCTCATTGGTTTATTGCCTACTAGGACTCCTGATTCAGAAAAAAGCGTGTGACATTCTTGATTCATCTTAACCTTGCTTAGGTGTAAGAATTAAATACATGGAATTAAAAATAAAAAACATTTCTGTGGTTGAGTCCTACTGACCAATAGACTATTGTTATGTTTGTTATCTAACTTATAAATAAGCTTCCCTCTGATTGCCTTTTCTTCAAGACAAGATGATCACCCTGAGGTTCTTTAGGAAAATCTCCATGCAGCATTTATCATGAATTGTTATGTGAAAAACAACTGTCGGAAGTCTTTTATATCATCTCCTTCATCATCTTGCCAATGAAAAATATTCCCAATGGTACTAAAATCTATACCGCCAGTTTCCTAAAGTGGAAACATTCACAAGCCAACTAATGGAAGGAATTCAATCTTCCATTTTTCATTTGAGTCTTATGCAATCAAATTCAAATGGAGTGGTCCTCACTTTATGCAACAGATCTTTATTCATACCTGCTTATATGCTGTAATACTCTTTGAACTATTAAAGTAATGAGACTGTGCTTCCATGTGAAGTATATGGAACAGACTAGAGCTAGTGGAACAGTAAGCTCCACAGTTCTCACAACAGTTCATGATGAGGTTGTTAGCAGAGTGAAACTTTGAAAAACAGGCATTACTGCAAAGACTACGTTTCATGTTCTGGTATTTTACTTCATACTGAATCTAGGATTTAAAAAAAAGACTTAGTAAAAACTCTTGATATTTAAGCAGAATAATCAGAGTCCCTCAAGGTTAAGAAATATTGCAACTTACAACAGTAGTCTTCTGACACATGCTGCACTTGGCTGGAATGCTATTAGTACATATGGTATCAAATGGTTTTCTTTTTTCTTCATATGATGAAAGACAAGATTGGCTGCAAAAAGTTTTGCTAGTGGTAGTATCTTCCAGCTGGATACTGATCACATCCTTTAGATTTAAAATGTCTCTAAAAATAAATAACAAGGGCACCATTAAACTCTTTTACCACAATTATTTCTTTCTTTTCATAAGCTAAATCACTCCCTTAAATAACCCTCTCCCCTATTGTTTCATTTACCTGAAGAACTGTGAAATAGTAGGAACATCAGCCTTGAAATAAGAAAACGTGAATTTGGTATCTAGTTCTATCACTTACATTAAGTAACAGTGATTAAGTCATTTATATTACCTAAATGTTAATTTCTTCATCTATAACGTTAAGGATTATAAACACATCTGATAGTACAGTTTGAGGATTACCTTGCCTGTATTAGTTGGTGCTAGTGATTACAGAATGATGATGAGAAATCACATATTCATACCTGACAAACTTTGGAATCTACAAGACAGAGGATTTAGAAGTTTGGTCTACAAATTCCTGGGGATTCTCCAGATACTTTCAGGAGGTACACAGGATCAAAACTATTTTCATAATATTAACATGTTATTTGCTTTTTTCACTGTGTTGACACTTGAACGGATGGTGCAAAAGCAACGGTGGGCCCCTACAATTCCACTCCTAGGTATATACCCCAAAGAACTAAAAAAAAGTACTCAAAAAAGTACATATACACAAGGGTTCCTAACAGTTACAACAGATAGCAACAGCCTAAATGTTCATCAACAAATGAATGGATAAACAAATTGTGGTATATTATTCGGCTATAAAAAAAAAAAGAATGAAGTACTGATACACATGCCACAACATGAATGAATCTTGAAAACACTATGCTAAGGGAAAGAAGCCAGACATAAAAGGTCACATGTTGTGATTCCGTTTATATAAAATATTCATAATAGATAAATCCATAGATAGAATGCAGACTGGTTGTTGCCAGGGGTTGAGGGGAGTGAAGATAGGGGAATGGGGAGAAACTCCTTAATAGATAAGGCATTTTACTTTGGGATGATGGAAATGTTTTGGAACTAGATAGAGGTGGTAGGTGTACAATACTGTGAATGTACTAAATGGTACTGCAATGGTTTTTGTTATATGAATTTCACCTCAATAAATCGGGAGGAAAAAAAAAAAGCGATGGTGGGTAAAACTGCCAGAGCCTTATTTAGCATAAATCAAGGCAGTGACACCAAAAGGTACCAGTATTTGCGCTATTCACAACGATGAATTTGTTGTAAGTTATTTACTTTATTAAAACTCAATCCTTCAGTACATCTTTTTAATATTCTGTGAGATGAAATGGGACGTAGGCATAAATTATTTCTCCTGCACACCAAAGTATGATGGTTGTTTCAAGGAAAATCTCATGTAGGAATGTTAAGAGTTAAAACCTGAGTTAGGGGACCTCCCTGGTGGCATAGTGGTTAAGAATCTGACTGCCAGTATAGGGGACATGGGTTCGAGCCCTGGTCCGGGAAGATCCCACATGCTGCGGAGCAACTAAGTCCGTGCGCCACAACTACTGAGCCTGTGCTCCAGAACCTACATGCCACAGCTACTGAAGCCCAAGTGCCTAGAGCCTGTGCTCCGCAACAAGAGAAGCCACCGCAACGAGAAGCCCCCGAGTGGCCCCTGCTCGCCACAACTAGAGAAAGCCCACGCACAGCAACAAAGACCCAACGCAGCCATAAATAAACAAACAAACAAACAAATAAATGAGTTAGCTACTTTTTTCATGGAATACCTATTTACTTCAAAGAATGACTATCAGGGAAACTATTAACCAGAAGTAGGTATCTGGCAGATATTTTCTCAAAAATGAATAAAGTAAGACTGTTACCCTCAAGGAAAACAACTGGCAGTAGTTATTGCCAATGATAAAATATGAGCTTTCACTGAAAATTAGAATTTTGGAAAACCTCCAGTTTGATAGCTTCCTAATATGTAGACTTTCTTGGTGAGATTAGTGATTTGGTTTTAAAAAAATGTGATTTTTAAAATAATGCATAATGAAACACGACAACATTTAGATCTGCATACCTCAGGGAATCAATATTTTCCAAATGATGATAGCATGAAGCAAAAATCAGCTGTGGGTAAAAGAACCATTCAAAGTACAAATAGACCAATAAATTTTAACGTGACGGTACAAAAAATTCATTGATATGGCTTCAGATTCCACCTTGTAACTAACCTTTAAGAAACTGTAGTATCCTTTAAGGAAACTGTAGTATCAAAGAACATCCACAATTATATGAAATGCTATTAAAACACTCCTCCCTTTTCCAAATACTTATTTGTAAGGTCAGCTTTTCTTCAGACTTCAACCAAAACAACATTTTATAACCAAGTGAATGCAGAAGCAGATATGAGAACCTGGCCAGACAGTAAAGCAGTTTGCAAAACTAATAAAACAGTGCTCACTAAATTTTTCTTAAAACTTCTCCTAAATGTTAAAAAACGCTATTATTCAAAAAAAAAATTTAGGCCAACATGCAGAGTTTATTACTTTTAAATGAGTTAATAGTTAAAAATTCCTCCTCTTTTTTTTTTTTTTTTTTGTGGTACGCGGGCCTCTCACTGTTGTGGCCTCTCCCGTTGCGGAGCACAGGCTCCGGATGCACAGGCTCAGCGGCCATGGCTCATGGGCCTAGCCGCTCCACGGCATGTGGGATCTTCCCGGAACAGGGCACGAACCCATGTTCCCTGCATCGGCAGGCAGGCGGACTCTCAACCACTGCGCCACCAGGGAAGCCCTCTCAGTTTTAATTTCTAACACAATATATGTATAGGTAGATGTAAGCTACATAAACTAAAGCTCTTTGGGTCTTCAAAAAATTTTAAGATTGTAAAGGGGTCCAGAAACCAGAAAATGTGAGAACTGCTACTACAGGAAATACCAAGATATCTGGCTACCTAGATCCCTCAGAATATCAATCTTTCAGGATAATAGTTTTCCAGATGAAATACTCCTGAAATCAACCCTATTTTAAACCTCAATATTTACAAATTTTTAGTGTACAAATCTTCCTTGACTTACAATGGGGTTATGTCCAGATAAACCCATCTTAAATTGAAAATATCATAAGTCAAAGACGCATTTAATACACCTAACCTATAGAACACCATAGCTTAGCCTAGTCTACCTTAAAGGTGCTCAGAACACTTACCTTAGCTTACATTTGGGTAAAATCATCTAACACAAAGCTTATTTTATAATAAAGTGATGAACATATTGCATGGTTTGTTGAATATGGTACTGAACATGAAAAACAGAATGGTTGTACAGAATGATTTTAAGTGTATGGGTTGTTTACCCTTGTGATCACGTGGCTGACTGGGAGCTGGGGCTCACTGCTGCTGCCCGGCATCATGAGAATATCATACTGCATACTATCATACTAGCCCAGCTAAAGAACAAAATTCAAAATTCGAAGTAGGTTTCTACTGAATGTGTATCGCTTTAGCACCACTGTAAAGTCAAAAAATCATTATGTAGAACAATTGTATGTTAGGGACTATCTATACTATAATCTTTCTGCCTCCTTAAACAGCACCAAAATAACAGGTTAATTTTCAGTATCACAACACCAGTCATTTTACTGGCTTAAGATGTAGCTCTACATGCAGTATCCGAGTTGTGGCAAAGTTTTTTCTAGGATTCACTGTGTGCCAAGCAGTGTTTAGGCCTTGGGGACATAAAAATGAGTATAATCTGGTCCCTAATGTCAAGAGGTTCATAGTCTAACTGCAGCATTATCAATTCTTTAATAACATTAATTTTACAATCAATGTTTTGGGAGTTATGAACACTATGGAAACACAGACCATGGAACAATTATCTGGGTGGCTGGGGGGAATAAGAGGAAGGAATGGTATGGGAATAGACAAAGGGTACAGATATTTGAGGCAGACCTTTAAGACAGCAAGAAATTAGCCAGATGGGAAGGAAGGCAGAAGAAATAGCACTGGCAGAAGCACTGAAGTCTGAAAATGCTCATTGGCTTTTACTGCTAATAGCATACTAGATTGCTAGCTTCTAATCTACTAAGGCCTTATTTAAAGAAAAAAAAATCAAAAATGAATTTTGTTAAAAGTGCCTAAAATTAGCTTAACCAAAGGCTGAGCATAGGTCTGAACAACTTTCCTACAAATAAGTGTTACATCATTAGTGCATGGGCCTATTTTAAACTCCACTAATTTCTTTCAGGATCTCTGGTTAGCTTCAGTTGGGATACAGAAGTACAGAAATACACTTAAATACATAGCTCTCAAAAGAAGAGTCTTATCTTTCTAACAAGATTTAAAATGTCATTTGCAAAGTTATCTTTCATTTGGTTCATGAAACAGAATAAAAACTACATTGACTCTAACACAACATTGTAAATCAACTATACTTCAATTTTAAAAAAACCTATAGCAACTCAGAACAGATTTAAAATCACTGCTATTAAAAAAAAACCTCATCAAAAACCTCAACTGATAATTAGCTAAAATCTTGAGAACTACATAACTAATACAAGAGGCTAATGAATATACAGTAAAAAGTTCTGAAAACAGTAAAGGTTACTCTGAACAATGGACAGCCTCTCGCAGCCTACACATCACTGTACCACCTTTTCACCAACCTATAAAATAGTATTTTCTATCAAAACATTTTTATTCCAAAGGAAGTAAAACTTATTCCATGTTTCGTTCATATTGGATTTCTTTGCCTTAGAGAATAACTTACACACTAAATCTTTCCTGCTTCAGCCTTTTCAATCTGTCTGGGAGCTCCGCTGAAGATGTATAATGGGTAAACTCCAAACACAGCAACATGATACTTTTAACTTCTCAGAGCCTCAGTTTCCTCAAAACCAAAAGAAAATATTTGGACTGGATGATCTCTAAGGTCCCTTCCAGTTTTATGATTCTGCAGAGAAAGAAAGCATGCTGAAGAGAGTGCCATACAGCCCACGGCAAAAAAGAAAAAGGACAAAGTATAGTGTTAAAGGGTTTACAAAGCACAAAAGAAAAGTAAGTAGAGTTCTGGGGAGGAAGACTTGAAGCAAGGGTTAACTCCTGAAGCAGCAGCCAAATGAGGAGCTGAAGCAACCAATATAAAGGGTATGTGAGTTTGTTAACAGAATAATAGCGATAGCCAACATTTACTGGGTTCTTATTACATGCAAATATTGTTCTGATCACTTAAATGTATTATTTAATGATCAAAATTCTTACGTACATTTAACAAAATAGATGGGAATACTAAAAAAGAAGTTCTCAATGCTTTTTGAACTTTAGCACGTATATGAATCATTTGGGGATAAATGTAGTTCTGATTCAATAGGCCTGGGTGACACCTGAGATTCTGCATTTTTAACAAGCTCCCAAATGATGATGCTGATATAGTTGCTCAGGGATCACATAGAGTAGCAAAATGTAAATTGAGGAAGCAAGATTCAAATTGTGGCAATCTGATTCCAAAACAAGATATTATTCGAAAGGAATTTATATTTACTGGCAAAATTGGTAGCCTATGCATTTTCTTGTTCTGGAACAAAGACATTTAAAACTTTACACTAGCATTTAATGAGTACTAACAAACCAGAATTATAATACTATGGGACTCTCAAAGCACTGATCCTTTAGACATCTTAGTGTAGTGTTCAAAGTTCTGGACATTACGAAATCACTACTACTTCCTTTCTTCTCATCTAAATTGCTTTACATATGTAAAAAAAAGTCAGCAAAAAAGATCCCAATAATAGTTCACAGAAAACGTAAAAAGATTACATACATACATCTATGTTTACCTAAGGCTATTCAATTTTTCAAAAGAATTAAACTACTTCACTTGCCATTACAAGAGAAACATTATATAACTTTACACCTTGGAAGGTCAAAAAAGTAACTGTTATATGATTAAATTTTTAGTAGGTTGCTCACTATACAGTTAAATGATAAAATATAATGGGCACGCAATAACCCCACATACAGAGAATTTCAAATGAAAAGAATAGGAAAATAAGTTTCAGAAGTCATTATTTAAAGGTGAAGAGAAACACAGCTCCTATCATTTTAATTTCTGGCAATCTCTTGACAAAAAAACAAAACTATTTCTGAAGAATCTATTAGAGGAACTAAAAGCAGAAGTAGCTTCTTTTACCTAAACCAAGGTGATTACTTCTTCAGAAAAAACAACAAACAAACAAACAAATAAAAACACGCAGAAAATTACAACCAAGATTCTGATCAAGATCTATGTAGGGAAGTAAAAGAGGCCATAATTTAAAATTACATACTTTGAGCAGTTTGAACAAGTTCTCTTCGGAAGAGCTGGTGAATTGAGAGATGAAATGTATTCAGTGATGCACAGTGTGGAGCAGAAAAGCTGAGTAGACCCTTTCCTCTGATAAGCAGTTTGCCCCTTTTGAAGGATTTTTTTACAGCCACAACAGGAAACCTGAATAGCTGTGGTTGAAACTGAGGGAAGCATCTTATTCATGCCAGATGATGCCAGAGAAAGCTGAATGCCTGTAGTCATCTGAGAAGCTATGAACACAAAACAGGAAGGAAAAAAATTAGTATTTACATAAAATTAAGTATGCATTCTTCCATTATCTTATAGAGGTTACTTCTCTTGGACTTGAAACCCAAAACAATCAATGCACTATTCAAAGGCATTCTAAAAAAGTAGAATAAACTGGCTATCACATTGGTCAGAATAAATATGATATAACTTAAGTAATTCTATTACCATTGTCTGAAAACGTAGTGTTTATTTTCAGGTCATTCTCCTGAGTTTTGGGCTGTTGGGCTGGACAATACTCCTAAAAAAGAGTTGAAAAATAATGAAAATGACCAATCAATAGAAAATGATATATTATGCTCAAGTCTGTTCAGTGAATTGCATAATTGAATTGAACCATGGCACATAAGTAAGCACTACCCTTTTGGTGACCTTTGACTGATAACACCCATCAATTACTACAATATTTTCTACTGTACCTAGATACGACTTTATAAATTTTTGTTAACACAGTCCCTCACCAGCTACTACAAAAAGAGAGTAAACATACTCAATAATGATACCTATTTTCCCTTCTTGTTCTGATCACTAATAGCTAATTGTCTTCATAAAGTCCTTAAAACACAAAATTGTTAGGTTAGGCTGAATGAGTCTTACGAAGGAGGATTTTTTTCAGAGCAGCAGGCAATCTACCTAAACTTGATCTATGTCTTTGAATGTCCACGGGCTGAAGGAGCAACGGGTACTTCCTAGATGGACAATATTCCCATTGTCACCAACTCAATGGGAGTCATACTCTTACTTGGTATTGATTTATTTTAGCTATTTCTAAACAGAATACTAGAAATTAATTAAAAATGAAATGACTTTTCATTTCACTATAAATTTCAGCTGGTTCATATATAAACATTCTAAGGAAATTTGGCCCTACTTACAAAACACTCACAGCTTGATTCAGTTTTTCCTTTATATGTTCTTTAGCATTTGACAAGGATAAGGATAAATATGAAACTAATTTGGATAAACAAATAATAAAAAAGATTCTAAGAATTTAAAATGCACTAAATAATTCTAATACTTAACAGAGACAGCAGCATAAAAACATGTAACTAGTTACTTGTATTGTTTCAAGTTAAGAAAAATGAACACAAAAATGTGTTAACCTCAGTTAGGCCCATAATACCCTAAGCAATCCTTTTATCAACCCCCAACCCCATTTCCAAACAGTCCAACCTTCTCTCATATTCTTGCATATGCTCACTACAGCACTTACTGTACACCCTGTTATTATTTGGTCAACTGCTTTGGGGAAGGAATTAAGATTTTCAACTGATAAAGCAGCATCTGCATAACTAAAATTTATAGTTAAATGCTACTCTAGAAAATAGAAAATAAGGTAAAATATTTACCTGGGCATTGTCAGGTTCTGCCTTAATTTCATCTAGCCTCCTCAGTTGTGGTGCCACTGCCTTGTCACATTCACCCTCTGTTGTTGATTCTTTCATCTTACTATCTGATGCAAAGAAATCCTCCAGTTTTTTTCTTGGAGAACAGTATCCAGATTCCTAAAATAAATACGAACTGATAAAGAGTCTGACTTTTATTTTATTTATTTATTTATTTTGGCTGCGTTGGGTCTTTGTTGCTGCATGCAGGCTTTCTCTCTAGTTGCGGTGAATGGGGGCTACTCTTTTTTGTGGTGTGCGGGCTGCTCGTTGCGGTGGCTTCTCTTGTTGCGTATCATGGGCTCTAGGTGTGTGGGCTTCAGTAGTTGTGGTGCGCGGGCTCAGCAGTTGTGGCTTGAGGGCTCTAGAGAGCAGGCCCAGTAGTTGTGGCGCACAGGCTTAGTTGGCTCTGTAGCATGTGGTATCTTTCTGGACCAGGGATTGAACCTGTGTCCCCTGCATTGGCAGGTGGATTCTTAACCACTGCACCACCAGGGAAGTCTCAAGAATCTGATTTTTAAACGTTAGTCCCTTCAAATACAGTAATTTTCTGGAAGCACAAAACATATTTCACAACGCTAGCTTCCTTCCCTCATCCATTACTCCCCAATATAGCTTTGCTTTCTACACTTCTCCAGTATATAAACCTTTATGCTTTTTTCTTGCATAGAGACTAGTCTCTATTTCTATTCCCTCAGGTCTCCTCTTCCCCTCCTTATTGGTTTCTCTCATAGAATCATTTAAATACATTCAAAAATTTCTAAAGCTACTGCCCTCCCTCTGACTGTTCCTTCACTTGCCTTTGAAATTCTCTCCTTCCTTGACTTTTTTTTTTTTTTTAAAGACAAAGGATTTCTTTTATTTATTTTCTTTATGTGTTTGGCTGCGTTGGGTCTTAGTTGTGGCATGCATGGGTCTTTGTTGAGGCTGCAGGATCTTTCACTGCGGTGCGGGCTCTTTGTTGTGGCACACAGGCTCCAGAGCACATGGGCTCTGTAGTTCGTGGCACGCGGGCTCTCTCCTTGAGGCACGCAAGCTCAGTACTTGTGGTGCATGAGCTTAGTTGCCCCGCAGCACGTGGGATCTTAGTTCCCCAACCAGGGATCCAACCCATGTCTCGTGCATTGGAAGGCAGATTCTTTACCAATGGACCACCAGGGAAGTCCCTCTCCTTCCTTGACTCTTAAGACTCCAAGACCTATTTCTTCTCCTACCTCTTTGCCAGTCTTTTTCTCAAACATTTATTTCACCTGCTTCTGAATATCTGTGTTCCTCCAAAGCACAATTCCTCAGGACTCTTCTTGCTTGCTCTATGAGCACAACCTGGGATTCAACTATCATCTATAGGCTATTTTTCCCCTACATACCTGAGCTCTAGCCCATATACCCAATTGCCTATTAAATATCTCCACTTGTATGTTCCACAGGTCCCTCAAATCCAGGAGATTTAAAATCATATTCTTATATTATCCACATAAACCTGCTTTACACATGTTCCCTTTCTTGGGAAATGGCACTATAGTATATACTCAATTTCCCAAGCCAGAAATCTAGGGACAGTCCTAAATGCCTCTTCTCCCACACCAAATTACATCAAATATACCTTCTAATTATGTCTTGAAGCTATTTTCCCATTATACTTAATGCCTACCCCCCCCCCATCAACGGATTCCTTTTTGGTAAATAGTGTTAAGAAGAAACAACAAGCCCAAGCTGGACTTAACTGTGCTAAGCCCCGCCAAGACTTATGGATAATACCTAACAGAACTGTAGTTTCAGCCTCTCCAAGGAGTGGAATTTTAAGCCAATCAGTTTAATTTCCTGGTCAGCAGTAGTGAGGTAATCTGCCCAAGACCCCCTGCTTTCCCCTAAGGGAAGGTGACCCTGTCTAAACTAGTCCACTCTTTTAGCTTTCTTGTCCTACCCTCTTTCTGCCTATAAAAACGTTCCATCTTGTACAGTTCCTTGAGTGCCCTGCTATTTACTAGATGGGATACTGCCAGATTCATGAATAAAGTCAGTTAGATATTCAAATTTACTGAGTTGAAATTTTCTTTTTTCTTTTTAAACAACAGCTAAGGACTTCCCTGGTGGCGCAGTGGTTAAGAATCCGCCTGCCAATGCAGGGGACATGGGTTCGAGCCCTGGTCCGGGAAGATACCACATGCTGCAGAGTAACTAAGCCCGTGCGCTACAACTACTGAGCTGTGTTCTAGAGCGCGCTAGCCACAACTACTGAGCTCGTGTGCCACAACTACCGAAACATGTGCGCCTAGAGCCGGTGCTCCGCAACAAAGAGAAGCCACCGCAATGAGAAGCCCACATACCGTAACGAAGAGTAGACCCCACTGCAACTAGAGAAAGCCTGCACGCAATGAAGACCCAATGCAGCCAAACAAACAAACAAAAAACTGTAAAAAAACCCCCCAAAACAATAGCTAAAATCCAAAATCAATATAAAAGATTGCTGTGCATTCAAGCTTAAAAAAGAATTCCATTTTATAACTTTTGAGGAACTACAGGAGCCTTTGATTGTGTAAGCAGATAGCTCAGGGGGTCCCTGGAGAAAGAGAACCAGGAATGGCTTTCCTGACATAAGAGAACCCATTTTGGCCTAAGCCATTTTGTGATCCAAGCCTGGCCTCAATGCTTACCCTTGAACAGGTCTCAGTAATTAATGATCTTGAGGGAATGCAGAAACAAGGGAGGAGCAGTCAAAAAACAACAGTGCAGCCTTGGGGCAAGGGTCCTGGTTCCTCAAGGGAATAATAATATATGTTTCAGTTCTGCAGGAACTAAGGCTCCCACCCAGGTGGAGGATGGAAAGATGATGCTGAGCCTCCAGACTCCAATCAACTAAAGCTTGGACTCTGTCAACCTTTCCCCCAATTCTATGCTGAATTCTCCTCTGCTCAAGTCCCTTCATGAACAGGCATGTACCCTTAGCTTAAACTTCCCCAATTTTGCTGTTGGGGAGATACTGCTTTGGTAAAGATCTCCAGTGTTCTCCTTATTTGCTGCAAGTAATAATAAATAAATCCTTCCTTCTCCAGATCTTTGGCTTGGTTGTGTCTACTGGCTTGACGCCCACCAAGAGGCAAACCCAGTTTTCAGGTAACAATTGTGCAGCCCCAAGGCCTCTTCTCTCAAGGACAGACTGGTTCCTTGTGTTCTTCTTTTTCCTTAACTGAGGTCTATTTTCCATTTTTCTTGTAGCTGCCACCTCCAATTCTAAATCCTTTGGAACTCTTCCCCTTCCTGCAATCCTAACTTGGCTGCAGAGGACAAGTCTCCTGGATTCCTCTTACATCACCTCCAAGAGAAAAGGATACTCTTTTTAAAAAAGGGCTTTACAACTAATAATTATGGAGGGTAGGAGATAAGTAAAACAGATATGGTTAAGTTAAAGTTCTTACTGGAGTAACTCCAGGTCTGTGGTTTTATTCTGAGTTAGTACGTTGAAAACCCCCAAGTTCTGTAATTGTCTTTTATTTTTGAGGTTGGGACTCGGCCACTCAACTCACTGATCTTTAACTCAGCTCTTACTGAAAGCCCCTGTCGACTTAAAAAATGCACAACATAAGAGTTGCGAGTTAAGTTTTATTTGGGGCAAAATGAGGACTATAGCCCAGGGAGACAGCATTTCAGATAGTTCTGAGAAACTGCTCCAAAGAGGTAGGGGGGAAGGTCAGTATATATGTGACTTTGGTGAAGGGGGAGTACATTTCTGCTAGTCACGAGGAGCAGTCATCACCATGAAGGATTTTAGTGCTTTTCTAGATATGAGGAGATAACAAGAATTGGGCTCATAAAATCGGCTCCTGAAAATATCTAACTATCTGAAGACCTGTTCTGCCTGTTTTTCCCAGAGCACAGAGGGCCTCATTTCTGCTCTCCACCCTGAACTCCTTTCAGGGGGTGTTGAAAGTCAGCAGCTGCAGCAGCACATGATTTAATCCTCGTAGAGGTCGATGGCAAGTGCCAACGGCAAGTGCTAATTTGTAGTTGATATTCCTATCCCAAGGCAGAAAATTAAATAAGGCCTGACTGTGAAGTGCAATAAAAGCTCATATAGTCTCTGCTCAACCCATTTGAGCGTTACATACAACCAGCAAAGCAAAACTCACTGGAAGGGCCTCCCTGGTGGCGCAGTGGTTGAGAGTCCGCCTGCCGATGCAGGGGATACGGGTTCGTGCCCCGGTCTGGGAGGATCCCATATGCCGCGGAGCGGCTGGGCCCGTGAGCCATGGCCTCTGGGCCTGCGCGTCCGGAGCCTGTGCTCCGCAACGGGAGAGGCCACAACAGTGAGAGGCCCGCATACCGCAAAAAAAAAAAAAAAAAAAAAAAAAAAAAAAAACCTCACTGGAAATTAACTACTAGATTGTATATTCCCTTCACCTGAAAGTAAATATGCTATGTAAGTCTAAAGATCAATTAAAAATAAAACATATAGGAATCCCTTCATACATGTCAGTCATCACACAGGCAAAGAATAGAAAGTACCCTGAAAGTGTAATCAATCTAAAATATATTTCTGGGACTTCCCTGGTGGTCCAGTGGCTAAGACTCTGCACTCCCAATGCAGGGGGCTGGGTTGGATCCCTGGTCAGGGAACTAGATCCCACATGCCACAACTAAGAGTTCACATGCTGCAACTAAGAGTTGGCATGCTGCAACTAAACATCCCACGTGCCACAACTAAAAGATCCTGCAGGCCACGACGAAGATCCTGCACCCGGCAATGAAGAGCCTGCGTGCTGCAACTAACACCTGGCACAGCCAAATAAATAAATAAATAAATAAAGTATAAAAAAAGGCAGAGCAGTTAAATATTAAAATATATATATATATACTTCTGAGGTAGAGGAAAATGGTATATACCATTTCTTTAGCTACTAAAAAACCAAAAAGAGCAAAAGACATATACGAATGACGAATTCATTACTTCCTTTTTCAATACAATGAACAAAGGAGTAAAATAAGTCCTAGAGACTTCTTTTTAACATAGTCCCACCCATCTTCCCCAACTGGGGCTAAACTATATATGCTGGAGACTACTAGTCATCATAGGATAAATATCTTTCTGCTAGTTAGTACTACTTGTTAATAAGTAATTTAAAACATTTTAATTTAAACCAAAGAGGGATATATCATGGAGCAGAAAACAAAATTCACATGTTTTTAAAGGAAAACATGAGTATCAGAAAGAGAAAGTTAAAAAAAAAATCTCATTCAAAATCATGTCAGAAACTCCCACAAAAGCTTAAGGAATAAATTTATACTAGGAAGTAAAAGACCAATACACTGAAAATGATATAACATTGATAAAAGAAACTACACATGATTCAAAGAAATGGAAAGATATCCCATACTCTTAGATTGAAAGAATTAATATTGTTAAAATGGCCATACGACCTAAAGCAATCTACAGATTTAATGTAATCCCTATCAAAACACCCATGACACTTTTCACAGAAGTAGAACAAATAATCCTAAAATTTATAGGGAACCATAAAAGACAAAGAACAAAGCCAGAGGCATAATGCTTCCAGATTTCAGACGATACTACAAATCTACAGTTATCAAAACAGCATGGTATTGGCACAAAAATAGACATACAGATCAACGGAACATAATAGAGAGCCCAGAAATAAACCCACACACCTATGGTCAATTAATTTATGACGAAGGAGGCAAGAAAATACAATGGAGAAAAGACAGTCTTTTCAGCAACTGGTGTTGGGAAAGCTGGACAGTTATATGTAAATCAATGAAATTAGAACACTCCCTCACACCGCAAACAAAAATAAACTCAAAATGGTTTAAAGACCTAAATATAAGATGCCGTAAAACTCCTAGAAAGGAACAAAGGCAAAACATTTTCTGACATAAATCATAACCGTATTTTCTTAGATCAGTCTCCCAAGGCAAAACAAATAAAAGCAAAAATAAACGGGACCTCATCAAAAGCTTTGGCACAGCAGAGGAAACAATCAACAAAACAAAAAGACAACCTACAGAATGGGAGAAAATATTTGCAAATGATGTGACCGACAAGGCCTTAACTTCCAACATATAAAAACAGGTCATACAACTCAATATCAAAACCCCCAAACAACCCAATCAAAGAATGGGCAGAAGACCTAAATAGACATTTCTCCAAAGAAGACATACAGATAGCCAACAGGCACATGAAAAGATGCTCAACATTATTAGAGAAATGCAAATCAAAACTACAGTGAGGTATCACCTCACACCAGTCAGAATGGCCATCATCAAAAAGTCTACAAATAATAAATGCAGGAGAGGGTGTGGAGGAAAGGGAACTCTCCTGCACTTTAGTGGGAATGTAAATTGGTGCAGGCACTATGGAGCAGAGTATGGAAGTTCCTTAAAAAACTAAAAATAAGGGGGCTTCCCTGGTGGCGCAGTGGTTTAGAGTCTGCCTGCTGATGCAGGGGACACGGGTTCGTGCCCCGGTCCGGGAAGATCCCACATGCCATGGAGTGGCTGGGCCCGTGAGCCATGGCCGCTGAGCCTGCGCGTCCAGAGCCTGTGCTCTGCAACGGGAGAGGCCACAGCAGTGAGAGGCCCATGTACCGCAAAAAAAAAAAAAAAAAAAAAAAAAAAAAAAAAAAAAAAAAAGCTAAAAATGGGGCTTCCCTGGTGGCGCAGTGGTTAAGGATCCGCCTGCCAATGCAGGGGACACGGGTTCGAGGCATGGTCCGGGAAGATCCCACATGCCATGGAGCAACTAAGCCCATGCACCACAACTACTGAGTCTGCACTCTAGAGCCCACGAGCCACAGCTACTGAGCCTGTGAGCCACAACTACTGAAGCTCGTGCGCCTAGAGCCCGTGCTCCTCAACAAGAGAAGCCACCACAAAGAGAAGCCTGCGCACCCAATGAAAAGTAGCCCCTGCTTGCTGCCACTAGAGAAAGCCGGCGCACAGCAACAAAGACCCAACACAGGGAAAAATAAATAAAATAAATAAATTAATTTAAAAAACCACTAAAAATAGAGCTACCATATGATCCAGCAATTCCACTTCCAGGCATATATCAGGAAAAGATGAAAACTCTGATTCAAAAACATACATGCATCCCAATGTTCACAGCAGCACTATTTACAATAGCCAAGATACAGAAACAACCCAAGTGCCCATTAACAGTTGCCTGGGTTAAGAAGATAAGTATATATATACAATGGAATATTATTAAGCCATAAAAAAGAATGAAACATTGCCATTTGCAGCAACAAGGATGGACCTAGAGAATATCATACTAAGTGAAGTAAGTCACTCAAAGACAAATATTGTATGATATCACTTATATGTGGAATCTAAAAAGTAATACAAATAAGTTTATACACAAAATAGAAACAAACTTACACAGACACAGAAAACAAACTTAGTTACCAAAAGGAAAGGGGGAGGGGGAGGGGGAGGGATAAATTAGGAGTATGGGATTAACAAATACAAACCTCTATACATAAAATAGATAAGCAACAAGGATTTACTGTATAGCACAGTAAATATATATATATTCAATTATCTTGTAATAACCTATAATGGAAAATAATCTGAAGAAATATATATATAACTGAATCACTCTGCTGTACATCTGAAACTAACACAATATTGTAAATCAACTATACTTCAATAAAACAAACAAAAACCCTTGAGACTGCAAAGAAATTGCAAGCTATTAGCAGTTACTTCTAGACACACAGACAGACCTCCAGACGGAATGTATACACTTTCCTCCTGGAAAATTAGTACAATATTGCATACATAAACCTGTCGATGAAAAATTAATCAATTGTCAATCTAAGAAAGAGAGAATTTCCCTCCCCACTATACTTGTGCTCTTACTGTTCTACTTGCAAAGTTATTTCTGCCTATTCAAATTCTACTCAGCTTCTAAACCAACTCAGCTCTAGATTTTATCAAATTGGCAAGAATTAAAAATAAGATATGCCTAGATAAGATAAATCTAGGCATAACAGAATAGCTTTTAGTATGCTAAATTCTTCCACTGGAAACAATTATAAAATTAACAGGCTTTACCTCTGAGGGCACCTTCCAGGATAAAGGAAAATGCCCAAGCAGAGAATAGCAGCATAGTGAGCTAAGGAGACAGGAGTTCTGGGTGCCTAAGTAGTTGGAACTCAAGAGGCACAATCTGGGACGAAAGAACCTCAGAGAAATAAGCCCCCAAATTTGCACACAAATATTCCCCTCCTCCACTTACTAGCTAACTCTTAAACTGCACATCTACAGAGCAAGACTCCAAAAAACCTAGCAGAAAGCAGCAGTTGGGAGGCTAAAAGATATTACAGTAGCTTTGCAAAGCTAAGAACAGTTGAAATTTAAGCCCAGCTAAGGAAGAGGGGACTTGGTAAAGATGTGGACTTTCAGCTGAGACTCCAGGAGGCCAAGCCCTAAGAGTAAGGGCCACAACCCAGGAGAAAAGACTACTTCCTAGAAGAAAGGGCAAACCTAAATAGATCAGCCCTAATTAATGCCTAACAGAATCCCTCAACAGGATCAATGTAATCTGCTAGTACTATCTGCACACTTAAATGAACTGCAGTCCTCTCTGGAGGAGTCTCTCAAAATTTTCACCCACAATGTCCAGAATAAAAATGTATGAGCAAACTCCCCCCAACCCCCCAACAAACAAAACTGAAGGGACTTCCCTGGTGGCGCAGTGGTTAAGACTCTGTGCTCCTAATGCAGGGGGCCCGGGTTCGATCCCTGGTCAGGGAACTAGATCACACATGCATGTCACAACTAAGAGTTCGCATGCTGCAACTAAGAGTTCGCATGCCGCAACTAGGGAGCCCGCCTGCCACAACTAAGACCCAGCACAACCAAATAAATAATTTAATCAAACAAAACAAAACTAAAAACCAAGGGGAAAAAAGACAACAGAAACAGACCCACAGTGTGACTCATTGATGTTAGCAGGCAAGAACTTTGATGTGTTTAAGAAAATACAGAAAAAGATGGAGAAGTTCAGCAGAATCCTGGAATTCAATTTTTTAAAAAATTGTGGGAATTTGAGAATTGGAAAGTAAAACAGGGAAATTAAGATTTCAACAGATGAATTTAATATCAAATTAGTGAACTAGAAGACAGGTTAGTAGAAAGTAGTCAGACTGATACATAAAAGGATACAAATAATATAAGCAACATGTGGGAAATGTGGGAAATAGCAACATGGTCTGACACACATGTAAACTGAGCCTGAGAATAAGAGAAAACAGGCAATGAAACAGGAGCAACATTTAAAGAAATACTGGCTGGACAATTCCCCAAAATGAACAAAAATTTCAAACCACACGAATTCAAGAGGTTCTGTGAATAAAAATAAGATAAACATAAGGAAAAGACAACTCTGCACATCACAGTCACACTGGTGAAAACCAAAGATAAAAAGAAAATCTTACAGGCAGCTAGAAAAAAAGGACATTAACATACAGGGTAACAAAAATAAGAATGAAGGCTATCTTGTCAGAAACAATGAAGGCCAGAGGCCAATGCAATAACTTTAAAATGCTGGGGGGAAAAAGACTATCTAAAATTCTATAGTCAGTAAAAACATCCTTCAAAAATAAAAGCGAAATAAGGGCATTTTCAGATAAATGAAAATGGTGAAAATTTATCACTAGCAAAACTACACTGTAGAAATGCTAAAGGGAATTCTTTAAGCTCAAGTGAAATACTCAATGGAAATTAGGCATAAAAACTGGAAAGGAAAAACTAAACAAATTGTCTTTATTTGTAGACAGCATGATTGTGTATACAGTAATCTCTAAGGAATCTCCTCTTCCTCTCCCCAACCCCAATAAAAACTACTAGAAGAAGTGAATTTAGCAGGATCATAGGCTAATTCAAGGTCAGTATTTTAAAATTTCCTCTCTCATCACTTCTCGTCACCATTGTACTAGAGTTTCTAGCCAGGTTAATAATACAAGAAAAAAAAAGTAAAATCGTCATTACTTATAGATGACATGTTGTGTACATAGAAAATCCAAAAGGACTTCCAAATAACTACTTAAATTATTAAGTAAATTTAGCAAGGTCAATACTTAAAAAAATCAATTATATTTCTTTGTAGTAGAACAATTAGAAATTAAAAAATTTAAAATAACTATTTTCTATAGTGTCATAAAACATCAAATATTGTAATAAATCTAATGAAATACGTCAAGATCTCTAGACTGAAAACAAAACAATGCTGAGAGAAATAAAGTAAGATCTAAATAAATGGAGAGAGACAGCGACTGACTCAATATTAAGTCAGTTTTCCCCAAACTGAGCTACAGATCAAAATCCCAGCAGTTTTTGTTGAACCTGCAAGATGATCATAATGTACATAAAATGTATACACAACCTCGAATAGGCACTAGAGTCTCAAAAAAGAAAAAATTTGAGGACTTACTAAAAAGCTACAGTAGTTAAGATGGTATGGTATGGACACAAGCAAAAATAAAATGAGTAATGTAAGAGTCCAGAAGCAGGTATACTCTTATTTCTTTGCATTACAGCTACTTCTTTACACATTACACTTTCCAAAGATTTGTTTTATTCGTTGAGTTCTGCAAGCTCTTTTACTGGAATGATAGGAAGACTGGAGGCAGAAGACTAAACGCTTCTCAAACCAAACTAAAATGTCCATTTTTAGTTCTGTAGGCAATGGGGAGCCACTACTGATGAAGTGCATAGGTACTGGGGTTATAGAGATAATTACCATGTGCAGACTCTCATAACACTCTGCCTAGCACAATGTAAGCATCTATGAGGTACAAAGCAGAAATGAGGTAAGAGAAGATGGTCAAAGAACTCTTAGAAGGTTAAATTTGAGCTAGGTTTTCAAGTAGATGTCTATGAAGCAATGACGGGGGATGTTCCAGAATTAGGGACAGTATGTGGAAAAACACAAATATATGGGAACTATAAGAAGTGGAGTTACTGATGAAGATAAAATGCAAGACTGCTAGTGGAAGGAAATGAAGTTGGAAAAGCAGATGTGGTTCATATACGGAAAGTCCTTAAATACCAAAAACCTTGAACTTAAGTCTTGTACATCAGTAGCTTTTGGGGTTCAGCAAACACTTCATATTTCTTTAAGTAAAAATTTACTTTAAAAAAACTAATAAAATTATGAGATACACTTAACTGTGTTACATACCAAATGTGAAGTATTTTGGTGACCTCCAAAGCATTAATTTGTGCTAGAATAACAGAGACCTTCAGAAAATAGCTTTTCCTGCCATCAGGGTGAATATAATTCAATGCCTTGTAGCTGTGTCATTGATGAGGAAGTTTACAGCTTTGAACCTATACTTTTTGGGTTCTGAATTGTATATGTCCACTCACAGAAAATCCTAGAAGTGAATTTACTGTTTTAGCAAGGGCATCTACTCCTTTAACTAATACTCTTGCCTCAACCTAAGAGTTAAATGCACAAAGTGTTAGGACGAAATGTAGTTCTTGTTATAAATTTCGGGGGCTTCTTGTCTTATGTATTTGTGATGAGGAATACAAGCTATCGTCAGATGTTATCAGTGATTCAACTCTTAAAGAGAAAATTCTCCACTTACCTACTTTTCAGTCAGTTTAATTTAAAAGTATGATGAGATTGCAACCTGAGAAAGTTAAAAAAGTCACCGTTTGTAAACATTAGTCCATGCAACCAAGATACTTTCGATTCAATCTTGTACACAAAAGCAAAATACTAACATAAAATGACAAAGATTGCACCTTCATCTAATCAAAATTTCAAATCCCATTTCATGACGAACCAAACATTTATAATAATTAAAAAATATCTTTTATTTAAGATCCCATGTACAACTCTCTTTGCAAAAGGAGTTCCATGATTTTTTTTCGGTTTGAAAAAAACTCACTGCTTAACGAGGGAGAGCCACAGGTGTGATCAAAATTATGTTTTAGAAAAGGAGGCCATGGAGAAACACCGAAGGCTGAAGGCAGTTACGGCGCAGGAGCAGAGTAGGCGGCAAGAAACGCAGGAAGCTGAGGGAGAGGGGGGAGCGGGCAGGGGGGGCGGCAAAACGCCCCGACTCTCTGCGGACTAGGTTAAAGGAGACGACAAACACTATCCTGACCCTGAATTCCCGGCCCCCACATGGCGGCATCCGCACGCAGGGCTGAGTCCCTAGAACCCCGGCCCTCCCAAACATTTCATCCTTCCTCCGACTGGCCAAACTCTCCACCCGTCTCTGGTAAAGCACAGAAATAAAGACCGACACTACAAGCGCTTAAGGAGCCTTACTAATTTCTCTCACCGACGGTCGCCGCGCTACGTTTCTCAAAAGAACTTCAACGGGAAACGGTCGCGCAGGCCACACCCCTTCCCCGTCGTGCTCTGCGGCCGAGCATGCGCAGTGCATCCGCCCCACCCCCACCCAGGCGCTGGGCTACTCTTCCGTCAATACGAAAAGGCAACCTTGCGAGTGGGTGAGCGGGCTGTTTAGATCCCTGACTCGGGACTAAGAGTTTAGCCCTGAAGCCCTATTTATTATAGGTGGCAGCCAGATGCGCACATTTCTTTTTTTATTTTTTAAAATAAATTTATTTATTTACTGTGTTTTTGGCTGTGTTGGGTCTTCGTTGCTGCGCACAGGATTTCTCTAGTTGCAGCGATCAGGCTTCTCATTGTGGTGGCTTCTCTTTGTTGGGGCGCACGGGCTTCAGTAGTTGTGGCTTGGGGGGCTCTAGAGTGCAGGCTCAGTAGTTGTGCGCACGGGCTAAGTTGCTCCGAGGCATGTGGGATCTTCCGGACCAGGGCTCGAACCCTTGTCCCCTGCATTGGCAGGCGGATTTTTAACCACTGTGCCACCAGGGACGCCCCAGATGTCCAACTCGAACTTTCAAATTACATGAGCCGTTAGGTTTTCTTTTGTACTTAACCTATGTTGACTTGGTTTTCTGTCACTTGCAGCACAAAGTCCTGTCTTTTTTTTTCTTTTTTAAAATAAATTTATTTATTTATTTTTGGCTGCGTTGGGTCTTCATTGCTGCACATGGGCTTTCTCTAGTTGCGGCGAGCAGGGGCTACTCGCGGGCTTCTCGTTGTGGTGGCTTCTCTTGTTGCGGAGCACGGGCTCTAGATGCGTGGGCTTCAGTAGTTGTGGCTTGCGGGCTCTAGACCACAGGGTCAGTAGTTGTGGCGCACGGGTTTAGTTGTTCCGTGGCTTGTGGGATCCTCCCAGACCAGGAATGGGACCCCTGTCCCCTGCATTGGCAGGCAGATTCTTAACCACTGTGCCACCAGGGAAGTCCACAAAATCCTGTCTTTTAATAAATGTACTCATGAGCAATTCCTAACAATAAATGTGTTTTACTTTCTAGGTTCATAAAATTTGTCTCACTCAGCAAGATAAAGCAGTTGAGCCTACAAGATGTTTAGGCTCCTGTTTCTTTTTCTTTTTTTTTCTTTTTTGCGGTACACGGGCCTCTCACTGTTGTGGCCTCTCCCGTTGCAGAGCACAGGCTCGGGACGCGCAGGCTCAGCAGCCATGGCCCACGGGCCCAGCCGCTCCACGGCATGTGGGATCTTCCCGGGCCGGGGCACGAACCCATGTCCCTTGCATTGGCAGGTGGACTCTCAACCACTGCGCCACCAGGGAAGCCCTAGGCTCCTGTTTCTAATGAATGACTCTTATGAGTAAAAAATATCCATGAGCTAAACCTTACCTTTTGTGTAGCAACTTTAAGAGAACTGGAGCAGTGAGTGCACACCCCTGCTTCTGTTAACAGGACTGAGGAAAAAGAAAAAAAACACTATAAAAGAAACTGAATCCTGGTTCTGGGTGAGGACTTCCATCGGGTGTGCAAACTGCTTGTTCATGGGGCAGTTATCTAATTTTTGAGATATTAATTTGTGTTATTTGTTGTACACTTTTCCTCCCTCGCATCATTATCTCAGGGATTTTAGTAGGACCAAAAGCAGAAGCTGTTGGAAGTCAAGAGCTGGTCTCGTGTTTTGTAAAAATTCAATCTGACTGAAAAGAGTATGAAAGTATCCAGGGAGGGAGGGAGAGAGAGACAGAGAGAGAGTTGTTTGGGGAGACAGGAGGCAGAGACATGCCCTAGAGGAAACCAAGGAAGAAAAGATTTCAGAAGTACAGGAAGAGGATGAAGGTCTATAGTTCTGTGATTTTAGGGGACCTGCAACATGTTCTTCAACTGCATTATGGGGAGAGTGCTGGACCCTGAGAGTAAGGAGTTACAACCTTGCCGAAGATACTCGTGATCAAGCCACTGGTCCTGATGAGAACCTGCAAACTGGGGCAATGGTCATCTCTGATGTAACCAGTCTGGACTACTGAGCTAATAGCTGCAGAGATTCCATGATGCTTTGGTGGCGAGTAAGACCCACCATGGGACCTATACATACCTCTGGTGGCATTCTTCTTGGGAACACCAATAATGACTGAGATTAAATTTTCTGCCAGTGTAGAAGCATGAGGTCTCAGATTTAGATTTAAGCTGATTATGAGAAAATAAGTAAGTTATTTCCTCCATACTTGCATATGCCCTAAAATTCATACCTGTTACTTTTGGATGAAGCATGGGAACCCAACTTGTTTCCTTGACTTACCTCTTTTAAATAAGTATCTAAAGAGAGAAGCCCAGTAGGAGTCAAGCCATAGTCCAAGAAAAGCCCTCAGGATCTCATCCATAATCAATGACATTCATACCCTTAGGAAAACACTTAGATATTAAGAGTATCCTGCTTTTGGCCCAAGAGTAGGAGTTCAGAGAGAATGGGAATTAATACCAAACTTTATTCTTTGTATTCTATGCACCCCCACCAAAACAGGCTTCATTTATTTTTTAAAGTCTAGTGCTAAAATTGCTTCATTGCATTATCCCATTTGGGTAGTATATCCATTTAGCATGCTTGTTTGCAAGTATTATATAACTCAACTTTAACAGGTTTAAACAATAAAGGCAATGCATTGAGTCATAAAATTGAACAGTATAGAAAGAGGATAGACTCAATACTTGTCTGGACTAGGTTGTATTTTTCTGTAATTCTCTCAGCTCTACCCTCTGTTTTTTTTTTAGTTGAAATATAGTTGACTTATGTACGTTAGTTTCAGGTGTATTACATAATGAAGCTCTGCCTTTTAAAAAAAATTTTAAACATCTTTATTGAAGTATAATTGCTTTACATTGTTGTGTTAGTTTCTGCTGTATAACAAAGTGAATCAACTATACATATACATGTATCCCCATATCCCTTCCCTCTTGTGTCTCCCTCCCACCCTCCCTATCCCACCCCTCTATGTGGTCACAAAGCACCAAGCTGATAGCTCTGCCTTTTTTTTTTTTTTTTCGGTACACGGGCGTCTCACTGTCGAGGCCTGTCCCATTGCGGAGCACAGGCTCCGGACGCGCAGGCTCAGTGGCCATGGCTCACGGGCCCAGCCGCTCCGCGGCATGTAGGATCTTCCCGGACCGGGGCACGAACCCGTGTCCCCTGCATCGGCAGGCGGACTCTCAACCACTGTGCCACCAGGGAAGCCCCAGCTCTGCCTTCTTTGATTGACTTTATTTTCAAGCTGGCCTCCTTCATGGTAGCAAGCTCATTACCATGGAGTATACTTTCTCATTCACAACCAGCTGGCCTATCTGGGATCTTGTGCTGATTTTGAACCAATTAGTGTGGTAAGGAGCCTAGGATACTGTTACTGAATTATACCAATCAGGGACAACCCTTGGAATTGAGTGGTAGTATCAGTCCTCTTTGAAGCACATGACTACCACACAGTGAGGACAGTTGGAATGGAGGATTGCATAAGTAGCATGATTTCAAATACATTTAAAAAAATAACTCACGGAAAGAAGATAAGGGAAAATACGCTAAATGTAAAGAATTGCTGTCTTTGAGACAATGAGACTGAGGGTAGATTTCTTTTTCCCTTACAACTTAAACTATTTATTTATTTATTTATTTATTTATTTATCTCCCCCACCACCCCAACCATAACCTTGTATCACTTTTTATAATGGGGAAAAAATCCTCATAAATTTGCTAGGAAAAAAAATCAAGAGTCAAAGAATGATGCAAAACAGTAGTGTGAGATTTCACCAGCTTGTGAGTAGTAGCTAACTGGCAATATGTGGAACAATGTGCCACAGGGAGAGTAGGAATGTGTCAATTCTGTTTGTCTCCTTGAAGAGCCCTTCTCCCTCCTCAAAGTTCTTTATGCTAAAAAAAATTTTTTAAAGCACCTTAATTATGCATCTCAGGACAATTATTTGAAATATATTTTAGATTTTATCTGCTGGTTATCACACAAACAAACTCAGATGAAACTCTTTGTGTGAGTCTTGCTCTGCATCTCTGCCTCACATGCACTTTCTCTGTTTCTGAAACTGGGTGTCTTTGCCTCTTACATCTCATTTCCTAGCACTTAACACAATAGTGGACAGGGAGTCACTCGATAAATGTTTGTTTAATGAATGGATCAGTGAATGTATCATTTCTGCCTCAGGATGTCTTTGTTTCTATTTCTCATTGTCACTGTCTCTGGACTATGAATCCAAATGACCAAATACTAAATAAATTCACCTTGAAATTGGCTTATTTTTTTCAGCTGATATTAAATCTTACAGGGGCCTGGCATTTGGCACTGTTCCCCAGTGTTTCCATTATGACCTCCGTGGAACTCTTGGAGTCACTTAATCTGGGCCAACCTAGTTGGTAATATCTGAAATAATAGTATTCTTTTCCTGCTAGCTCATCTTCCCATTTTAAAATCAGCATATAGCAATACTATCTTTGGAGTCAGACAGCCCATGTGTAAATTCTGGCTATCTCATTTACTAGTTGAATGACCCTGGGCATTAACCTGTGTGAGCCTCAGTTTCCTCATGTGTAAAATGGAAATGGCAATAATACTTTATGGGGTTGCTGAGGAGATCAAATGGGACAATGTATATAAAGCATAATATCTGCCCAAAAGTAAGTGCTGAATATCGGTAATTATTATTATTAATTAACAGATATCTGTTGAGTGTTGTTTACGTGACAGGCACTATACTAGATGGTGGGGATTAAAAAAAGCACCAAGATAGACACAAATTCCTGCCTTCTTGGAGCTGTTCTAGTGGGGGATTTTGACATGTAAATAGGTATTACCAACATGACCCTATGAGTGTGGAAGTATGGGATGCTGGGAGGCCCATAAAAGTTCCCATCTAGCTCACTCTTGGAGGTCAAGGAAGGCTTCCAGGAGAAAATAACATAAAAGTTGATATAAGAAGTCTGAGTAGGACTTAACCAGGCAAAGAGAAGGGGGAAGAGTATTCTAGGAACAGCCTGTTCAAAGGCTGAGGCAAGAAAGAGCTTGAAGCATTTGAGGAATTGAAATAAATTCAGTATTATTGAAGCCTATTATACAAAGTGGAAGGAGTAGCTAGGATTGAGGCTGGAAGTAGATGGGGGTCACATCATGTTGGACCTTATAAACTAGGTTAGGGAGTGGCAAGGGTAGTGGGAAGACAAAAGAATTTTAATCAAGGAAGTTACTTGATCAGATTTACACTTTAGAAAAATTGCTTTGGCTGCTGCTGTTGGGGGTAAGGGTAGGAAGGACAGAATACCTGTAGGTACAGAGACCACTTCTGAAGACCAATTCAGAGACTGACTGATGTAGTAATCCAAATCAGAGATGATGGTAGTCTGACCCGGGTGTAGAAGTGGGGATGGAGAAAAAAGGACCTATTAAAGAGATGTTTAAGAGAAAATCACTGTGGATTAGTATGAGATGAAGGAGTTAAGCATGATGATCAGAAAACCTGGTGGGGAATTCCCTGGCAGTCCAGTGGTTAGGACTTCGCACTTCCACTGCCAGTTGCGGGGGGGCGGTGGTGGTGGAAAGAAAACCTGGTGGATGGTGGTATCATTCCATGAAATAGGGAACACAGGAGAAGGAGAAGTAGTTGAGGGGGTGGGGCACTGGGGCAAATAATGGGTGCAGTTTTAGATTTGTTGAACTTCAGGTCCTATGGAATACCCAAAGGAAACTATTTAATAGGCAGCTGGAACAGTTCAGAAGAAATATCTGGGAAAGAGTTATAGCATTGGGTCATCACAGTGTTGATGATTATAGCCACAGAAGTGGGTGATGAGAGTACACTTATTGTGGGTACAATGAGGTGAAAAGAAGACCAAAGAGAGAGGCCTTGAGGAGCACTGATAATTTAAAAATTAGTACAGATATGGGAACATAGGAAAGAGATTAAAAAGAAATGACCAAGGCGTACGAGAATATGGTATCACAAAGCAGTGAATATGGTATCATAGCAGTGAATTGAAGAGTGGGTGTGATATGAAGAAATGAAAACAGTGAGTATAATCAGCTCTTCCAAGAGGTGTGTTGTTATGACAAAGAAGATAAAGTGGTAGCTGGTGAGACACTCCCTCCTTTGTAATTGGAGGAAAGAAAGAATGGTTGGTATAATTGCAGAAAACCTTGTGAGTTTGGTGCCAGGAACTGAAGTTCTTATTTAATGGCTTCTATGGTATTTTCTCTGTGAACTAAGAGGTCAGGTCATCTGCCATGAGTGAGATGAAAGGGTCACAGATTTGAAGAGAAGGGAGAAACTCTGAATAGTCATTGTGAAGAATGAAAGAGAGAACTGACAAAAAAGGCATGGGAAGATTTCTGAACAATACCATTAGCACAGTTGAGGTTGAGGAACTTGAATGTATATTCGTGCCAGCCTGGTAGGCTGTATAATTTTTTACTAACAATAGTAAGCAGCCCAGCTGTAGGCATGGAGAAGTTGATTCAGGGTTGTTTTTTTCAGGTAGGTACAACAGAAGGGCCACAGGAGAAAGGTGAGCATATTGGCAAGTGACTAGTACAAAAATCTAAAAGGAAGAGAAGACAGTGGAAGGTTAATAGGATGAAAATAGACTGATTAAGGAACAGATGTCTTCATAAGATAGAAATATAGCTTTAGAGAGAGAAATTGAGTGAGAAAATAGAAAAGATAGAAGGCTGTAGTCAGAAAGTGGGATATCTTAATATATTATTTCAGAGGTGGAGCAAATTTAGGTGGTTGAAGGATTCAGGTTGTGGCCATTGGATGTGATGTTTCCATGATTTTGGTTACAAACATCTGGTCAATTGCATAGTATTCTATTATGTCTGGTATGTAAAGAGTGCACAGGTTGAGTTAACTTCTCTTTCCTTGTGCTCCCAGAGTATCTCTTCTGTAAAACCACACTGTAGACTAAATATCTGTTTGGTTGTCTGTCCTTCTTCTCAGAAAGTGTATGTGCCAGGGCTTCCCTGGTGGCGCAGTGGTTGAGAGTCCGCCTGTCGATGCAGGGGACATGGGTTCGTGCCCCGGTCTGGGAGGATCCCACATGCCGCGGAGCAGCTGGGCCCGTGAGCCATGGCCGCTGAGCCTGCGTGTCCGGAGCCTGTGCTCCGCAACGGGAGAGGCCACAACAGTGAGAGGCCTGCGTACAAAAAAAAAAAAAAAAAAAAAAGAAAGTGTATGTGCCACAGTTTCCCTATTCTTTCAACCAACCCTTCATTCCAGTCCCCTATTTATTACATTCCCTTCTTCCTAAGGAATCGTAAAAGCATATTATCTACTTTGTGACTTATGATTCAGTATTTGCAGGCTCAGCGGCCATGGCTCACGGGCCCAGCCGCTCCGCGGCATGTGGGATCTTCCCGGACCAGGGCTCGAACCCATGTCCCCTGCATCGGCAGGCGGACTCTCAACCACTGCACCACCAGGGAAGCCCATGATTCAGTATTTTTGATGGATTCTTTTACATCCAGGGGACTTTTGTGCCTGGGGAGGAACACTCACAGCTATTTGTTTGTTGCTTAACACCCAATTTACTAAAGTCATATTTCTAATAAACAATATGTTGAAATCATTTTTTTCTTGAGCATTAAACATGGAATACACGTTTGATTACTTTTAACTTCCTTAAACAATTTAAACTGAGGTTACAAATTTAATATGGCTGATACTTTATTTATTTATTTATTTTTGGCTGCGTTGGGTCTTCCTTGCTGCGCGCGGTCTTTATCTAGTTGCAGCGAGCGGGGGCTACTCTTCGTTGTGGTGCGCGAGCTTCTCATTGCGGTGGCTTCTCTTGTTGCAGAGCATGGGCTCTAGGCATGCGGGCTTCAGTAGTTGTGGCTTGTGGGCTCTAGAGTGCAGGCTCTGTAGTTATGGTGCACAGGCTTAGTTGCTCCATGGCATGTGGGATCTTCCTGGGCCAGGGCTTGAACCCATGTCCCCTGCATTGGCAGGCAGATTCTTAACCACTGCACCACCAGGGAAGTCCCTGGCTGATACTTTTGAATATCTCATATGCCTTAAAAATCAGCAAAGCCTGTACAAATGCAAAGATTACACAATTGACTAAACTTATATTTAACATATTCAATGCCGTAGGTTAAATATTACTGCATTATTTTTGCACTGTTTTTATACCTCTTAAGTTTATACCTATATTATACCTATACTTTGTTATCTTCTTAACGTTTCAGTAATATTATTTTAAATATCTGGGATTTCAGAAATATTACCAAATTCAATAGAAAAATAAATGCAATTTTAGACCAGTTGAGGTTCTGGGATCTGCGATACCAACTAATTCTTTCTTAGTTGGGATTTAAGACCTAGTTTTGCTGTTCAAGGTAATTTAGACTAACTTAAAACCCCTTTTTTAAGTAATAAAATTAAAAAAATATCATAAGACATAACTCTCTGTCATCCTTATGGTTTTTAATTTTCGAAGCTTAGTGTCTATACTGGAAACTTTGTAAGCCCTAAGTTTTGCATGATCAATAATAGTCCCTAATCAATCATCCTGCCATTACATAACATCATTCTGCTTGAAAACTTAGGTATTTCTAACCAGTATTTTATTATAAGTAGTAGGGCCATTTAGTTGTTTTATCACCTGAGAGATGAAAGTTTGATTCCCTTTTCTCATCTTTAGAATATCTGTTGAACTCTATTTTACTTGCTTACTGGTGCTGAGTGACTGCTGGACTGTCTTTTATCTGGTCGTGATAATTTTATGAAATCACTTGTGCTGATGGCTCCTTTCTATACTTGGTACTTTTTTTTTTTAACATCTTTATTGGAGTATAATTGCTCTACAATGGTGTGTTAGTTTTTGCTTTATTTTTTTAAGTTTAATTTTATTTTTTTTCTGCTTTATAACAAATTTAATCAGTTATACATATACATATGTTCCCATATCCCCTCCCTTTTGCGTCTCCCTCCCACCCTCCCTATCCCACCCCTCCAGGCAGTCACAAAGCACCGAGCTGATCTCCCTGTGCTATGCGGCTGCTTCCCACTAGCTATCTACCTTACGTTTGGTAGTATATATATGTCCATGCCGCTCTTTCGCTTTGTCACAGCTTACCCTTCCCCCTCCCCATATCCTCAAGTCCATTCTCTAGTAGGTCTGTGTCTTTATTCCTGTCTTACCCCTATGTTCTTCATGACATTTTTTTCCTTAAATTCCATATATATGTGTCAGCATACAGTATTTGTCTTTCTCTTTCTGACTTACTTCACTCTGTATGACAGACTCTAGGTCCATCCACCTCATTACAAATAGCTCAATTTTGTTTCTTTTTATGGCTGAGAAATATTCCATTGTATATATGTGCCACATCTTCTTTATCCATTCATCCGATGATGGACACTTAGGTTGTTTCCATCTCCTGGCTATTGTAAATAGAGCTGCAGTGAACATTTTGGTACATGACTCTTTTTGAATTATGGTTTTCTCAGGGTATATGCCCAGTAGTGGGATTGCTGGGTCATATGGTAGTTCTATTTGTAGTTTTTTAAGGAACCTCCATACCGTTCTCCATAGTGGCTGTACCAATTCACATTCCCACCAGCAGTGCAAGAGTGTTCCCTTTTTCCCACACCCTCTCCAGCATTTATTGTTTCTAGATTTTTTGATGATGGCCATTCTGACTGGTGTGAGATGATATCTCATTGTAGTTTTGATTTGCATTTCTCTAATGAGTAAAGATGTTGAGCATCCTTTCATGTGTTTGTTGGCAGTCTGTATATCTTCTGTGGAGAAATGTCTATTTAGGTCTTCTGCCCATTTTTGGATTGGGTTGTTTGTTTTTTTGTTATTGAGCTGCATGAGCTGCTTATAAATTTTGGAGATTAATCCTTTGTCAGTTGCTTCATTTGCAAATATTTTCTCCCATTCTGAGGGTTGTCTTTTGGTCTTGTTCATGGTTTCCTTTGCTGTGCAAAAGCTTTGAAGTTTCATTAGGTCCCATGTGTTTATTTTTGTCTTTATTTCCATTTCTCTAGGAGGTGGGTCAAAAAGGATCTTGCTGTGATTTATGTCATAGAGTGTTCTGCCTATGTTTTCCTCTAAGAGTTTGATAGTGTCTGGCCTTACATTTAGGTCTTTAATCCATTTTGAGCTTATTTTTGTGTATGGTGTTAGGGAGTGATCTAATCTCATACTTCCACATGTCCCTGTCCAGTTTTCCCAGCACCACTTATTGAAGAGACTGTCCTTTCTCCACTGTACATTCCTGCCTCCTTTATCAAAGATAAGGTGACCATATGTGTGTGGGTTTATCTCTGAGCTTTCTATCCTGTTCCATTGATCTATCTTTCTGTTTTTGTGCCAGTACCATACTGTCTTGATTACTGTAGCTTTGTAGTATAGTCTGAAGTCAGGGAGCCTGATTTCTCCAGCTCCATTTTTTGTTCTCAAGATTGCTTTGGCTATTCGGGGTCTTTTGTGTTTCCATACAAATTGTGAAATTGTTTGTTCTAGTTCTGTGAAAAATGCCAGTGGTAGTTTGATAGGGATTGCATTGAATCTGTAGATTGCTTTGGGTAGTAGAGTCATTTTCACAATGTTGATTCTTCCAATCCAAGAACATGGTACATCTCTCCATCTATTTGTATCATCTTTAATTTCTTTCATCAGTGTCTTATAATTTTCTGCATACAGGTTATACTTGGTACTTTTAATTTTTTTAATTTTTTAAAAAAATATTTATTTATTTGGTTGCGCTGGGTCTTAGTTGTGGCAGGTGGGCTCCTTAGTTGTGGCTTGCCGGCTCCTTAGTTGCAGTAGGCGGGCTCCTTAGTTACAGCTCAAAGGCTCCTTAGTTGTGGCATGCAAACTTTTTTTTTTTTACATCTTTATTGGAGCATAATTGCTTTACAATGGTGTATTAGTTTCTGCTTTATAACAAAGTGAATCAGTTATACATATACATATGTTCCCATATCGCTTCCCTCTTGCATCACCCTTCCTCCCACCCTCTGTATCCCACCGCTCTAGGTGGTCACAAAGCACCGAGCTATCTCCCTGTGCTATGCGGCTGCTTCCCACTAGCTATCTATTTTACGTTTGGTAGTGTATATATGTCCATGCCACTCTCTCACTTTGTCACAGCTTACCCTTCCCCCTCCCCATATCCTCAAGTCCATTCTCTAGTAGGTCTGTGTCTTTATTCCCGTCTTACCCCTAGGTTCTTCATAACATTTTTTCCCCTTAGATTCCATATATGTGTTAGCATACAGTATTTGTCTTTCTCTTTCTGACTTACTTCACTCTGTATGACAGACTCTAGGTCCATCCACCTCACTGTAAATAACTCAATTTCGTTTCTTTTTATGGCTGAGTAATATTCCATTGTATATATGTGCCACATCTTCTTTATCTATTCATCTGTTGATGGACACTTAGGTTGCTTCCATGTCCTGGCTATTGTAAATAGAGCTGCAATGGACATTGTGGTACATGACTCTTTTTGAATTATGATTTTCTCAGGGTATATGCCCAGTAGTGGGATTGCTGGGTCATATGGTAGTTCTATTTGTAGTTTTTTAAGGAACCTCCATACTGTTCTCCATAGTGGCTGTACCAATTCACATTCCCACCAGCAGTGCAGCATGCATGTCCCCCTGACCAGGGATCGAACCCGGGCCCCCTGCATTGGGAGCGTGGAGTTTTATCCACTGTACCACCAGGGAAGTCCCCTACTTGGTACTTTTTAAAGGTGCTTTGGCTTATTCATAAATTTTTGGTTCATTTTTACTTGCTTGCATATATATATATATATATATATATATATATATATATATACACACACACACAGACACATACATACATAGAACATAAACATAAGTAAATTATATGCAGATATATTTAAATCAACATACCCTTTACAGAAGAAAAAATACATGTGCATTCACACCTCTACTTGCAGATACACATATAACCCATTATTAATGGTATAATATTGTATTCACCCTTTTATTGTATTAAAGCTATTTTTCTCTTTTCAGTCTTAGTATGGATGCATAACCTTTATAGATTTGACTTATTCCAATTAACCCAAATTATGATGTTTTACAATCAAATTATTACAAGTTGGTCAGAAGAAAACATAGGCATAAATCATAGCAATATTTTTTGGATGTCTCCTAAGGCAAAAGAAACAAGAGCAAAAATAAACAAATGAGACCAAATTAGACTTAAAAACGTTTGCACAGCAAAGGAATCCATCAACAGTGAGAAGACAACATACTGAATGGGAGAAAATATTTGCAAATGATATGACTGATAGGGGTTAATATTGAAAATATACAAACAGCTCATACAACTCAGTATCAAAAAGAACAAAACAAACCAACAAGCTGGTTAAAAAATAGGCAGAAGAACTGAACAGACATTTTTCTGAAAAATATACATCAGATGGCCAAAAGACACATGAAAAGATATTCAACATTGCTAACAGTCAGAGAAATGCAAATCAAAACCACAATGAGATATTACCTCACACCTGTCAGAATGACTAGCATCAAAAAGTCTACAAATAACAGATATTGGTGAGGATGTGAAGAAAAGGGAACCCTAGCACACTGTTGGTGGGAATGTAAATTGGTGCACCCACTATGGAAAACAGTGTGGAGGTTCCTCAACTAAAAACGGAACTACTATATGATCCAGCAATTCCAATCCTTTGGTTATATATATGAAGAAAATGAAAACACTAATTCGAAAACATACATGCACCTCAAAGTCTATAGCAGCATTATTTACAATTACCTAAGTGTCCATCAACAGATGAATGGATAAAGAAAATGTGGTATATATATACAATGGATTATTACTCAGCCATAAAAAAGAATGAAATTCTTGGGAATTTCCTGGTGGTCTGTGGTTAGGACTCAGTGCTTTCACTGCTGGGGCCCAGGTTCGATCACTGGTGGGGGGGCTAAGATCCCATAAGCTGTGTGGCATGGCAAAACAAAAAGAAAAACAAAAACAAAAAGCCCTAACCAGTAGGGAAATTGAATTAGTAATAATAAGAAAATCCTCAACAAAGAAAAGCCTAGGACCATATGTCATCACTGATGATGAAAAAAAGAATGGAATTCTTCCATTTGCAATGACATAGATAGACCTAGAGGATATGATGTTTAGTGAAATAAGTCAAAGAAAGTCAGACAAATACTGTGTGTTATCACTCACATGTGGAACCTGAAAAATAAAACAAACAAATGAATACAAGAAAACAAAAACAGACTCACATTTATAGACAACAAACTAGTGGCTACCAGTGGGGAGAGGGAATGGGGGAGAGACAAGATAGGGGTAGGGAATTAAGAGACACAAACTGAAAAGTAAATAATTTGAAATAAAATAAAATAAAATAAAATAATTGCAAGTTGGTCAGTGAGCACATCTTTAAGCTTTGGTCTTTTAGCTCTGCCCCTGACATCCTTGAAACACTCTTTCTTGACACAACAGAATGTTCCAAAGCCATACTGATTTTTCTCCTGCCCCATAGAATCATCTATTCTGCAATGAGTTCCAGATTCTTTTGGTGGGAAAAAACCACCAGAGACCAAATTTAGGTTTCAAGGGTGTACACAAGAGTAAATGTTGGGCAAAAATATTAGAGCTGCTATTGGGCCTCTTTTAGTATTGAAAAACCTGGGAAAATATATGTATTTTAAGCTTATGACAAATCTGTAGTCATCAAAACAACATGGTACTGACATAAGTATTGACATATAGGTCAATGGAAAAAAAATTGTGAGACCAGAAATAAACCTTCACATCAATTCATTTCCACAAGCATTCCAACATAATTCAGTGGGGGAAAGAACAGTCTTTGTAACAAATGGGGATGCGATAACTGTTATCCACATACAAAAGAATGAAGTTGGACCCCCTACCTCACACTATATACAAAATTAACTCAAAATAGATCAAGATCTAAATGTAAGAGCTAAAACTATAAAATCCTTGAAGAAGACATAGACTTAAATCTCTGTGACACTGGATTAGGCAATGGTTTCTTAGATATGACCCTGAAAAGCACAAGCAACAGAAGAAAATAAATTGGACATCAGCAAAATTAAAGATTCCATCAAGAGAGTAAAAATGCAACCCACAGAATGGGATAAAATCTTTGCAAATCACATATCTGATAGGGGCATTGCAATAAGAATATATAAAGAACTTTTATATCTCAATAACAAAAAGACAAGCCAGTTAATGGACAAATGATCTGAATAGACATTTCTCCAAAGAAGATCAACAATTGGCCAATAAGCACATGAAAATATGCTCAACATCATTAGTCATCAGGGAAATGCAAATTAAAACCACAATGAGATACAACTCCACACCCACTAAGACAGCTATCAGCAAAAAGAGAGATAATAATAAATGTTTAGAGGATGAGGAGAAAATGAAACTCTCATACACTGCTAGAGGGAATGCAAAAAAGGTACACCACTTTGGAAAACAATCTCAAGTGGTTAAACACAGACCTACCATATAATTTAGCAATGCCATTCTTAGGTATATACCCAAGAGAAATAAAAACCTATGTCCACATAAGAACTTGCACCTGATTGTACATAGCAGCATTATTCATTATAATCAAAAGTCCATTAAATGATAAATGGATAAATAAAATATGGTAATCCATCCATATTAATTGGCAATAAGAATAAAATACTGATACATGCTGTAATGTGGATGAACCTTGAAAACATGCTAAGTGAAAGAAGTCAGTCACAAAAGACCACATATTGTATGATTCTATTTATAAAAAATGTTTAGAATAGGCAAATCTATAGAGAAATAAATTAGACTGGTAGTTGACTAAGAGTTGGGAGGAATTGAGGAGTAATGGCTAATAGATACAGGGTTTCTTTTTGGGGTGATGAAAATGTTCTGATATTGATTGTGGTAATGGTTGCACAATTTTGTGAATACACAAAATCCATTGAATTGTACATTTTATTTATTTATTTATTTATTTATTTGGCTGTGCCGTGTGGCATGTGGCATCTTACTTCCCCAACCAGGGATCGAACTTGTGCCCCTGCAGTGGGAGCGCAAAGTCTTAACCACTGGACCGCTAGGGAAGTCCCGAATTGTACACTTTAAATGGGTATATTGTATGGTATGTGAATTATATCTTAATAAAGCTATTACATTTTTTAAAAAAAGAAACCCATTCTGTGAGAGCCACTTACAAGATACGCCCTATCTATCTATCTATCTATCTATCTATCTATTTATTTATTTATGGCTGTGTTGGGTCTTCGTTTCTGTGCGAGGGCTTTCTCTAGTTGCGGCGAGCAGGGGCCACTCTTCATCGTGGTGCACGGGCCTCTCACTGTCACGGCCTCTCTTGTTGCAGAGCACAGGCTCCAGACGTGCAGGCTCAGTAGTTGTGGCTCACGGGCCCAGTTGCCCCGCGGCATGTGGGATCTTCCCGGACCAGGGCTCGAACCCGTGTCCCCTGCATTGGCGGGTGGATTCTTAACCACTGCGCCACCAGGGAAGCCCATGCCAACTCTTAGTTGCGGCATGTGGGATCTAGTTCCCTGACCCGGGATCGAACCCAGGCCCCCTACATTGGGAGCATGGAGTCTTAGCCACTCGACCACCAGGGAAGTCCCTTGCCATTTCTTATTTTGATGATATTGTGCTAGCTGGAGAGACTGTCCTGGACCCTTTATATTTTGTCTAATTTCTGCTTGAAAACAAAATCGTTCCTTCTTTAGCTTATTTCTCTTTTACAATACCTTATCACAGATGGTTAAAATAAATCAATAGGCACTTTTAGTACTCTTTCTGGAAATCCCCTAATCTAGGTCTACAAGTTCATTAAGTACATTTTCTATCTTCTACATTAGTACAGGTGGCAGCACTGCCAAACATTTTGTCACTACATAACACTGGTTAGTCTTTTTCTAGCCTCCAATAACAATTTCTTGACTGCTCTTCCAGACTCCACTAACAGTTTCCTTGCTGTCTTTCCAGACCCTGCCTGCTGCCTGGTCCCAAAGCCAATGTTGTATGTTTTAGGTTTTAGTATTGGCAGTACTCGACTTCTAGATATTAATTCTGGAACAGATACCTATTGCTAGATAACAAAGCACCCCAAAAGTTATTTACTTAAAACAAAAACCATTTACTTATTTGTGATTCTACAATATGGGCTTAGTTAGGCAATTCTTCTGCCTGGGCTTGCTCTTGAAGCTCCAGTCAGCTAGCAACCTGGAGGATCTAAGATGGTTCCACTCACAAGTATGGGGCCTTGGTGCTGGCCATGGGGCCACTCTTTGCATGACTTTTCATCATTCAGTAGTTTAACCCATCTAACTTTGATATGTTGTAGGAATGTTCCAAGAAAGTAAAAGCAGAAGATGTGGGACTTCTCTGGTGGCACAGTGGTTAAGAATCTGCCTGCCAATGCAGGGGACACAGGTTTGAGCCCTGGTCTGGGAAGATCCCACATGCAGCGGAGCAACTAAACCCGTGTGGCACAACTACTGAGCCTGCGTTCTAGAGCCCATGAGCCACAACTACTGAGGCTGTGTGCCACAACTACTGAAGCCCGCGGGCCTGGAGCCTGTGCTCCACAACAAGAGAAGCCACCTCAATGAGAAGCCCGCACACCACAACAAAGAGTAGCTCCCACTTGCTGCAACTAGAGAAAGCTCATGTGCAGCAACAAAGACCCAATGCAGCCAAAAGAAAAACCAGAAGCTGCAAGGACTATAAGGCCTATGCTTGAGAATTCACATGACATCGGTTCTGTAATATTCTATAAGTCAAGGTAATTCACAAGGCCCAACCCAGAAACAAGGGGTAGGGAAATAGACTCCCTTTCTTGATGGGAGGAGTTGCAAACAATACAACATATTTGACCCCCTACAGGTGACTGCAAAAATTCTAAAGCAAATATAGTATTTAATGATTTTATGTTGAAAGCAACATAGCAGGAAGAAGATACAGATGTCCAATGTCACTATTTCCATTTAACACATTGCTAGAGGTTTTAGCCAGCACAATAATGCAAGAAAATTAAATAAATAAAAGTCATCTGCTTGGAAAGGAAGAGATGATTTGTCATTATTCTCTATATAGTTGGAAAACTAAAAAGTTTTTTTAAAATATATAGATAAACTGTTAGAATTAATAAATGAATTTAGCAACTGTGCTGGCTTCAAGACCAACATACAAAAGTCAATTGTAGTTCTACAATTGAAATGAACTATTAGAAAATGAAATTTTACCATTTAAAATGACATAAAATATCAAAGATCCAGAAAAAAATCTGAAAAGGATGTTAGCTCTCTATACTTAAAAACTATAAAACATTATTAAATTACAGGCATTTAAATAAATGGAGAGATATACCATTTTCATGGATTGGAGGAGTCAACCCTATATAATGCTGTCTTAGTTTCCTGGGCCTGCTGTCATAAAATGCTACTAATAAAAATTTATTGTCTCATAGTTTGGGAGGCTTGATGGCTAAAATCAAGGTTTCAGTAGGGCCATTATCTCTTTGAAATCTGTATGGGAGAATCTTTCCTTACCTCTTCTAATTTCTTGTGTTTAACACCAATCCTTGACATTCCTCGGCTTGCAGTTGCAGCACTTCAGTCTCTGCCCCAATTGTCAACTGGTGCTCTCCCTTCATGTGTCCATCTCTACATCTCCTCTCCTTATAAGGACACCTGTCATACTTGATTAAGGCCAACCCTACTCCAATATGACCTTGTCTTAAATAATTACATCTGCAACAACCGTATTCCCAAATAAGGTCACATTCTGAGGGTTAGTACTTTAACATATCTTTTTGGGGGAAACAATTCAACACAGTGAATAACAAATGGCAATTCTCCAAAACAGGTCTACAGCCTTAGTGTAATACTAAACAAAATCCTAGCTGATTCTAAAATTTATAAGGAAAATTTTGTCCCATTTGGCAAGATGATTCTAAAATGTATATGAATATGCAAAGGACCAAGAAAAGCCAAGACAGTCTTGAAGAACATAATGGGACAAAGGGCTTTTTCTACCAGATATCAAGATTTATTATAAAGCTACTACAGAAATAAAGACAGTGTGGTATTTCCACAAAAACAGACAAAAGGAATAGATTACATAGTCTTCAAACAAACCTGCATTTATAGACAACTTATATATATACAGGTGATGATAAAGAACGGTGGGGGAAAGCACAAACTTTTAAACAACAGCACTTAATCAGTTTAACATTCACATGGAAAAAATGAAATCTGACTTACTTCACACCATACAGAAGATACAACTTCAGATGGATTGTAGATCTAAATAAGAAAGACAAAGTAATAGCAATTCCATAAGTCAATCAGAACCTTTGGTAGGAAAATATTTCTTGACAGGACACAAGAAACACTAAGCATAAAGGTCTTTTATGTTCATCAAAGGACACCAGAATTTATATCCATAAGAAAATGGCAGACAGTCCAATACAAAAATGAGTAAGAGACTTGAACAGGCACTTCATAAAATAGGCTATCCAGATATCGAAAAACATGAAAATGGGTTCAACCTCATTAGAAATCTGGGAAATCCAAATTAAAATCACAACGAGATACCACTATACCCCCACCAGAATGGTTAAAATAAAAAAGATGTACAGTAGTAATTACTGGCAAGGATGTGGGGCAAATGGAATTCTTATAAATGGCTGGTGGAAGTACAAACTGAAACAACCACTTTCTAAAGTTGTTTGAAATTATCCACTTAAGTTTCATATATACACAACAAGCAATTTCACTGCTAGGTATAAACCTAGCATATGTGTCACAAGAGGCAGGAATGTTCACAGCACTATTATTCCTAATGGCCCAAAATTGGAAATAACTCAAATGTCCATCAGAAGTAAACAGTTAAACTGTAGCGCATTCATAAAGTGGAATACTATACAGCAGTCAAAACAAATAAATGACAGCCTCATAGATCATAGATGTATCTCCAAAACAATGTTGAATGAAAACACATGAAATCTTGACTTTGAACAAGTTGATGTCTTCATTTACAGCTCCTAGACAAAAATTGTACCTCTTGGAGTTGTGGTGAGCATTAAGTGGAAAGATTCATATCAAGAGTTTACCAAACACTTGGCTTAATAAATATCAGCTATTATTTATTCATGTTCTCTTGGCAGGTCACCTTTCCAGACATGGGCAATAAAGAATGGTGCAGGGCACTTAACAGCGTCATCTTACGCCCCTTAGTTTCCTCCCAACCTCTTCCTCTATCTTCTCACCATTGGGTTTTGGTCTCTTTAAGAAGTCAACCATAACTGAGGAAAGAGGAACGCTGGGAAATCCACTTAGCTCAGGTCTGGAGCATAATGGGAAAGGGGGCGGAGACCAGGGTTGCGCACGCGCAGTTGTCCGGGTGTTGCGTTGCGATGGATGAGGCCGAAAAATTCCCGTAAGAGAAAATAATCATCGTCCCAGCGTGGGGGCCTTGGGTTCTACTCCCCCTTCACCGGTCGGTGCTCCCCGGGAGCAGGGAAGCCACCAGAAGGTGAGCGCGGCCGGTAGCAGCGGGAGGGGCCGCGTGGGGCGGGGCGGCGCGGCGGCCGCGCCACGTGACGAGGCGGGCGCTGGGCGGAAGCGGCGCAGTCGGGCGTTGCGGTTTCGCTGCAGGGACACGCTGACAGGCATTTGCGGGTCGCGTTCTCTCCAAGAGATACAACGTTGCAGCGTTTGTACCCTGTGAGAGGCGTGGGAATTATTGGTGGGGACGAGATTTTGGGAGCGATTACGACACGAGAGCCCATAGATTGTTGTAACTGTGGCAGGTAGTCCTAAATTCTCATCCCTCGCACTGGTTATTAAGCCAGTTGCCCATTTCAATGTTTGGCTTGACTGTTTAGGTAAACACAACTTTGGAGAGTTTCCTTTTTGCTTCAGGTGTACTACATCCTGTTTAGGGGTAGGGAAGTCCGCTGAATGACTAATCTTGTTTACAAGAAGGAGATTGGGAAGCGGATCTCAGAGGGGCTCATTCCTGGGCATGCCCCCCCCCCGCCCCGTGAGACCCTGCAGGTGGTCCACTTTAAGTAAGGGCATACCTGTTCATTTGTGGTGGCAACTTGCGCCCTCCATCTTTAAGCCGAGAGTTGGGGCCCTTATGGAGGCCTCTAGTGAAGGCTGAGTTAGAGGTGGGCGTGGGGAGCTTGGTGTGCTCCACTTTGAGAAAGCTGAGGTGGGCCTCCAAGTACTAATTCTCATGGACTCAGAAACAGTATTTCTGAGTCCTTTCTTCTAAGAACTTGGTAACTTTCTCTCACGTGTTGGTCTGCCAGTCTAATTACCTCAGTAACTTTCAACATATAAAAGACCAGAGTATTTGCCTTTAAAGCTATCAGGGAAGTGGGAGCTATTGCTGTAAGACTTTTTTTAATGTGAAGGCAGCTACTAAAGAAGCAGAAGGCAGGAAGAAAGGAGAAGAATCATGGCCCCAGAAGAGTTGTTTTTTTTCAAATGCTTAGCCCTAAAACCTTGTGTTCAACACAAAGCTTTTGATATAGATAAACATGGGAAAAAAAAAAAAAGCCTGAGTACCAATCCTTTATGTTGTGTTTTAGGAATCCAGCTATCCATCACCAAGAAGAAATCTATTAGTTTTAGACCGGGGAATTGCTTTACCTAAAAAATTAGAATGAAAGAACCTTTGGATGGTGAATGTGGCAAAGCAATGGCACCGCAGCGGGGGCTTCTGGACAAAATTAAAGAAGAACCTGACAATGCTCAAGTAAGCATTTCATATTTATTTTAAATTTTTTAAAATTTCTTCTTTTCTACCTGGTGAATTCAAATTTTTGGTTAGTTTCTGACTTGTAAGGTAACCCAAACTGATTTTTTCCCCATTAGATGAGTAAATCATCTTTTCTGCTCTTTGAATGAAAAAAGATCTTGGTAACTCTATTATATTTCTTTTTATGAGAAGAAAGTAATGTGTATTACCCTTTTTCCATTGGTACCTTTTTAAAACGTTCTCTTGTATCTGATAGTAGTTTCCGTTTATTCTGTAAGTATTTGTGGTCTACTCTATGCCAGGCTCTGGGGATCCAGGAGTGAGCAAAATCAGTTTAGTCCCTTCCCTCATAGAGCTTGCAGGTTAGTAGAGGAGATAGACATTACACAAGTAATTGATCACATGATATATATAATTACAAACTAAGACAAGTGCTGTGGAAGAAAAGCCTGAAATGGGGAATCTGACCTAGTTTTGATTGGGGGCAGGGGGCTAGAGAAGGATTTGTCAGCTGAATTATGAAGGATGAATAGACTAGGCGAAGACATGGAGGAGAGTGTTCCAGGTAGAGTGATCTGCATACAGGAAAGCTCTGATTTGGGAAGATGCATGGTTCTTTTGAAGGACTGCAAGACCAGTGGGCCTGGGACAGAAGAGGTGCAAAAATGGTGATGACGATGATAATGATGATCATAATAACAATTCTAATAGTGATATTAATATGTCAATATGTAGAGTATATTATATCATAATAACATGACCTTATAAATACTAACTTCTTACTATTAACACTTATATGTACTTAGACTGTGCCAGGCACCATTCTCACAACCATATTATTATCCCCATTTTAGAGATGAGGAAACCAAGTACAAAGAGGTCAAGCAGTTTACCACAGATCACAGCTCATAAATGGCAAAGATTGGATTCAAACCCAGGTATCAGACTTCAGAGCCTATGCTATCCTACTTCTAGGATGAGGCACTGTAGGTAGTTTGGGGCCAGATTATGCAGAACCTTGTGGACCTTGTTACAAATTTTGGTCTTCTCCTGAGAGCTTTGGGAAGCCATTGTAGGGTTTTATGTGGGAGAATAAGATAAACATGTTTGGAAAGATCATATGGCTCCCTTATAGGGACGCAGATTGGAAATCTGTGGAGATTAGTGTGGAGAGACCAGTTAGTTGTTTTGGCAAAAAATGATTTTTTTTTCCTTCGTGGACAGTTCTTTTGCTTTATACTCTAGTTATTGGCTTCACTGCATAAGCAAATCACTAATATTGAAAATATAAATAATAAAATAAGTAATAATGATAATACTCTATTTCTCATATTATCTCAAAGGCAGTGTCATTCCAGGACAGGGATGTCAAGTAGATGTTGTCTTGTTCATCCACTCCACGCCTTCCTAAAATGCTGTGCTGCGAAGGGTTCTGAGGTAGTGTCTACAGGATGTGGGGTGGGGGATGGTGGTCTCCATGACACTTATTTTCCCTTCAGATGGTAAATTCTTTCTCTTCTTTTGCCAGAAGTAACCACTTGTTTGTCAAGTTTTGTGGGTTCTACCTTTTAAGAATTTTTTTTTACCCTGCCCTTTCCTCTCTTTTATTATTTCTCATCTGGACTTTTATAACAGTTTCCTATTCATCGTCATGTCTTCAGTCACATATCTAACCAAAACTCTGTATAGTGATACTCTTTTTTTTTGAGGAACAAGAGCCAAGTTTTTAATTTGATCATTTCTTCTATTAGAAGTACTCCTTAATGACATCCTTGGCCTGAGACTCTTTGCTTAACCACCACACAACTGCAACCATCCACTTTACAGGGTTTTTCCTGTCTGTCAGTTTTACAGAGGCCTACCCATTCCCCTAGTTTCTTGTTACCATCAACCTTAATTAGGTTGATTTGTCATTCAGCACAAGGGCCTTTACCAATTTGACATAAGCTCATCAGAATTGGATGCAAGCACGCAAAGATGGGCTTGGCACTTGTCTAAGGCTTTGGCTGCTTTGGAATCCCACGTGCTAGGCCGTCCTGGATGAGGGTGGTCTTCAGCACCTCTTGTAAAGCAGTATTAATTAATGTCCATTACACCTCCAGTGGAAATGCTTTCCTCCACCAAGGCGGTGGGTTATGGCCACAGCAGTGGGTTATGGGTGGAGCCAAATCCTTTTTTTTTTTTTTTTTTTTTTGTGGTACACGGGCCTCTCACTGTTGTGGCCTCTCCCGTTGCGGAGCACAGGCTCTGGACGCGCAGGCTCAGCGGCCATGGCTCACGGGCCCAGCCGCTCCGCGGCATGTGGGATCTTCCCGGACCGGGGCACGAACCCGTGTCCCCTGCATTGGCAGGCGGACTCTCAACCACTGTTCCACCAGGGAAGCCCTGGAGCCAAATCTTGAATGCCAGGGCCTCTACCTCCCACGCAATTCCCCAGCAACAGGGGAAGAGCACTATGGTGCTCTTTATAGATCTGATGACACTGCTCTCTTTAAAGACCCTGTCTCCTCATGTGGGATAAAACATAAACTTTTTAGTGTGACATCCAAACTATCCATGTTTAGGCCTTTTAGTGTGACATCCGAACTATCCATGTTTAGGCCTTTGTTTTCCTCTTCAGCATCATCACTCATCCTTCCCACCTTTTCTTTTCTTTTTTTTTTTAACATCTTTATTGGAGTATAACTGCTTTACAATGGTGTGTTAGTTTCTGCTGTATAACAAAGTGAATCAGCTATACATAAACATATATCCCCATAGCTCCTCCCTCTTGCATCTCCCTCCCACCCTCCCTAACCCACCTCTCTAGGTGGACACAAAGCACCAAGCTGATCTCCCTGTGCTATGTGGCTGCTTCCTGTTAGCTATCTGTTTTACATTTGGTAGTGTGTATATGTCAATGCCACACTCTCACTTCGTCCCAGCTTGCCCTTCCCCCTCCCCATGTCCTCAAGTCCATTCTCTACGTCCGTGTCTTTATTCCTGTCCTGCCCCTAGGTTCTTCAGAACCTTTTTTTTTTTTTTTTTTTTAGATTCCATATATGTGTGTTAGCATACTGTATTTGTTTTTCTCTTTCTGACTTCACTCTGTATGACGGACTCTAGGTCCATCCACCTCACTACAAATAACTCAATTTCATTTCTTTTTATGGCTGAGTAATATTCCATTGTATATATGTGCCACATCTTCTTTATCCATTCATCTGTTGATGGACACTTAGGTTGCTTCCATGTCCTGGCTGTTATAAATAGAGCTGCATTGAACATTGTGGTACATGACTCTTTTTGAATTATGGTTTTCTCAAGGTATATGCACAGTAGTGCTTCCCACCTTTTCTAATCTATGGTCCTGCAAACTATTTGCATTTCACAGAAAGGTATATTCTGTTGATTTTTATTTCCTTGACTTTGCACATGCCATTTCTTCTGCCTGTGTATGCTAAACTGGGTAGCTTGGCAAAAAGTTCCTCCTCTTTCAAGATATAGTTTAACTGTCACTCAGGTAGAATTAGCCATTCTTTCTCTTTTTTTTTTTTTTTGCGGTACGCGGGCCTCTCACTGCTGTGGCCTCTCCCGTTGCGGAGCACAGGCTCCGGACGCGCAGGCTCAGTGGCCATGGCTCACGGGCCCAGCCGCTACGCGGCACGTGGCATCTTCCCGGACCGGAGCACGAACCCGCGTCCCCTGCATCGGCAGGCGGACTCCCAACCACTGCGCCACCAGGGAAGCCCTGTCTTTTTTTTTTTAATCGTGTAGTGCTTTTACATTTATTATGACATCTGGAGGTCAATGAATTTTGTTTTCCTGGGTCTGGTCGTATTTGATCTCAATTCCTTGCACAATGACTGGCACATGCTCAATAATTAAAATAAAAGAGCCTGTGTTTCACAGATGAGGAAACTGAGCCTGAAGGAATAAGTGACTTCACCAAGGTCTCATGGCAAAGCTGGGATACAAAACCAGTTTTTTAAAATTCCAGATCCAATATTTCTTTCATTGTACCTTGCCTGTAGTATAAAAATTTAAGAAATATTGTACTGTGAGTTAATTGAGTATTCTTTTTGTATAAAAATTGTGATAATGAAAATCCCGTTAACAGCTTACATTGTAAATTTAAGTGGATAGGGATCTACTTAGTTCCTTTTGGTTTGTTTGTTTATTTATTTTTGCGGTACGCGGGCCTCTCACTGTTGTGGCCCCTCCTGTTGCGGAGCACAGGCTCCGGACAGGCAGGCTCAGCAGCCATGGCTCACGGGCCCAGCTGCTCCGCGGCATGTGGGATCTTCACGGACCAGGGCACGAACTCGTGTCGCCTGCATCGGCAGGCGGACTCCCAACCACTGCACCACCAGGGAAGCCCCTTGGTTTATATTAATGCTTCAAGATGAATAGGCTATAATTTTTCATGATTGAGAGTGTGGCCTATGGTGGAAAAGCCAATTGAACAAATAGTATGTACAATTTTTCATGTCATATTTGAATATTGGAAAATAGGAGACAAAAAATTGAAAAGTTGAGTATTTTATGATATACTAAGGGTCTGTTCTGGATATTAAAGCTATAGTTGAGCTCTCGTGCAGTCATTCAGTGACTTTTATTCCTGTTTATATAACCTAAAGCACTTGTTGAACACCACTGTAAGCAGTTTACATGTGACGCTTACAACCCTACGTGTTAAGTATGTTATTATTCCCACTTTACATACAAGGAAACAGAGACACAGATGGTAACTTGCTAAACTAAATGTAACACAACTAGTAACTCGGTGAGTTAGCATTTGAACCCAGGCAGTGTGGTTCAAGAGCCCAAACCCTTAACTAGGATGCTAAGCTTTGTTAGTTATTTTGTTTTCAGAGGAGCTACAAAGATGAAAAGATAGGGCCTCTGCTCTCAAGAGAATTGATAGTGTAAAGGGGAATAAAGATATGGAAATGGGAGAGGTAATTATTTGCTGGGTGACTGCTCCCTGCCAGAAGGTATGCTAAGTATGTCTTACCTATTCTCATTTAAACTCTACAAACATAGAAGGGAAGTATCCTTACCCCATTTTACAAAGGAGGGAACTGAAGGAAGGACAGGTTAAGTAACTTACAAACTCAAAGGAAGCATCAGAGCTAGAATAGGAACTTAGTCTTGACTGGCTTCAAGCATATATTCTTTCTGTTGCTTTGTGTCACTTCTGTACAGATATAAAATCACAGTATTATGTAATTACTGTCATTTTAAATATTGTATAAGGTGCATTGGGAGCACAGGGAAAGGATCCCTTATGTCTGTCTAGGGAGGAGGGGAAGGCTTCACAGCGTGGGTAGCACGTGAGTTATAGCAATTGATTAAGATCTTCAGACAGAGAGAAGAGCATGTGCCAAGTCATGGAGGGGTGAGAGAATGTGGTGTGTTTAGTGGTTGAGTATTTCAATAGTAAAGTGGGAGAAGAGAATAGATTTTAGATGTTTAGGTATAATTGATCCAACTTAGAGATAGCAAATGAAGTATGAGGGTCAAGGAGGATCCAGGAATACTCAAGAGGTTTCTGGCTTCAGTAAGTTGAGTTTGTGATGATACCATTTACTGAGGAGCTAGGAACAGGATTTGGGGGGAAGTAATAAGTATTGGAATCTGTTGTGTTTAAGGGGCTTGTGGTACCTTCAAGTGGTAATTTGCACTGGGAGGCATTTGCCCATATGGATGTGGTATTTAGAGATTAGAGAGTTATCTACCTGTAGGTATAGTGTTGCCAGATAAAAATGTAGAATGCTCAGTTAAATTTGATTACCAAATGAACAATGAATATTTTTTTCATATAAGTATGTTGCATGCAATGTTTGGGACTTACTTATACTAAAGAATTATTTGTTGTTTATTTGAAATTCAAATTTAACTGGTCATTTTATATTTTTATTTGCTATATCTGATAACCCTATATAGGTGATAGTTGAAGTCATGAAGGTGGATGAGATTGTTCAGGGAACAAAAGTAGAGAAAAGAGAGTAGAGCTCAGGATAGAAAGCTGGGAACTGGATTAACTTAGTGCTTCAAAATGGCTTCAAAGTAGTCCCTCAAGCAGCAGCCTCATCATTACCTGGGAACTTGTTAGAAACGTATATTCTTGGGCCCTGCTCCAGACCTGCTGAATCAGAAATTCTGAGGCTGAAACCCAAAACTCTATGTCTTAATAAGACTTTTAGGGGCTTCTGATGCCACTGAATTTGGAACCATTGACTTCAGGGGTGAATATAAGATCAATGAAGGATACTAAGAAATAGTAATGATGAATTGAAGTAATAACAACAACAAGACAACCAGTGGAATGTCACTGGTGGAAGACAACCAGTGGAATCATTGGCAGTGTCAGATGTATCTGAGAAGCCAAGTAGGATAAAACCTAAAATTGTTTGTTGAATTACACAATAGTGAGATGATTGGTTATCTTAAAACACCTTCAGTTGAAGCAGTAGCCTGATTGCATTGTGTTCAGGAGGGAATCAAAGTGAGGAAGTAGAGAAAGAATGGAATACTTTTTCTCTAAGTTTGGTTGTAAAGGGAGAGAGAAGAGAGGGCAGTAGTTCCTTAGGGAATAGGTTCCTTATAAGCTGAAGGGAAGAAACCTATATGGAGGTTGTGAAAGGAACAAAGGCAAGAATGACTGAGACTGTCTTGAGGATCTCCACATTTGCTGCCCATGCTGAACTTTTGCTGAACTCTCTAACATAAAACTGCTGAATAGTTGCTGAGTTGCCAAAAGGAAAGAACGATGCTGAGAACTGGACTCTTTCTGGACTAAGGAAACCATACCTTTCCCTAGTAATGGATGAGACGTGCTCGATAACCCAATCGTATGAACAGAACAGATTTATCGTCCAATCCAGATTCTTGGTAAACAGCTTGTGTAAGCCTGTGTGAACTTCCTCCTTTTCCCCATAAAAACCTCTACCCATTTTCCTCCACTGGGAGACTATTCTGGGTTCTTCCAGAATCTGTGATCCCTGAGTTACAATTCTAAGAACCCAAATAAACTACCTTTTTGCTTCTTTACAGTTCATGCTGCTTTTAGTTGACAAGGTGGAGAGAGGCTGAGAATATACAAAGACAGTATGAAGTGCTGTAAGAAGGGAGAGGGAAAGGGATCCTGAACATAAGCACTGTTTTAGTCATGGCTGAGAAGGTTGCCTTTTCATGTAAGGTTCAAGGACAGTTTGCTGATCAATTTGTAGGCATGGCGGAGGGGGAGAATCAGGATGTTGCAGAAATTCTTACTTAGCTGCTTCTATTTTCTTGGTGAAGTAGAAACATTACTGAGCAGGAAGTATGTGGGGTTGGGACTTATGAGTGATGGAGGTGTGGAACAGTTACTTTATGAAGTAAAAGAAACTGACTAGGGAAGTGTAACAGGCATATTAGAAAAATACTAGAGATTGAATTGATGATAAGACAATTTTTTATTGAGTCTTAAGTGTTCTTTCTGGTAAGTTGAAGGAGGTGTATATAGGTACTTTTAACTCTCTCCTCTTTTTGCAAGTGCCAATGAATATTGTTATTTAAGTATAATGTTTAAGAACATTTGAATTGAATGAACTTGAATGTCCACTTTGAATTGAATTAACTTAGATTCATTCATTCAACAAATATTTATTCAATGTGATAATTATGAAAATAGTAAGAGCTAGCATTTTTGTTGTTAAATCATGTTTAACTTCTGGCTAACTGTAAGGCATCACACTACGTACTAAATCATTTATCATTAATGATAATTAATCATTTATTAAATGATAATCATTTATTAAATCATTTATCCCCCATAAATCTAGTCCAGTGGGTTAGATAATATTATCTTTATAGATAAGGAAGTTGAAACTGAGAAAGGTTAAATAACTTGTTTAAGAACCGGGATCGCTAGTGTTCTGGCATTCCTGCGGCATACCCCTTTCCTTTTCTTCCCTTCTTGGGGCCTTGGGGTCATGGGCAGCATTCTGTATTCTGGCTGATTGGCGCAATGCTTGAGTGGCCTGGCAGGGGAGTCGGCCACATGCACGTGGAGGGCACTGTGGACCGGAGGGAGGCACACAGCATGGCTGAAAACTGAGAGCCCCGCGGGGCCGTCGAGGCTGAGCTGGACCCGGTTTAGTACACCCTGTGGAAGCGGCTCCCCCACTGCCTGCGCCGGAAGCCCAATGACATTTCTGTCAACATGAAGACTGACGTTAAGGCTCAGCTGGCCCACTGCCAGAAACTGCTGGACGGACGGGCATGGGGTCAGAACTCATGCACTGAGATCTACATCCACAGCTTGGGCCTGGCCATCAACTGCACCATCAGCATTGCCCTACAGCTTCAGGCTGGCAGCTTCGGGTCCCTGCAGGTGGTGCCAGTACCTCCACTGCGGAGCTTGTCGATGAGCTGGAACCAGAGACTTACACGTGAGAGCTGCTGACCCAGATCTACAGCAACTCAGCCATCCACATCTGTGTCTTTAGGGTCGCACCCAAGTAATTGAAATGAGGCTGGCCCGTCTTATCCACCCACCGCATACAGCTAGGCTCAGATATGGCTCTACTGAGTACTGTCATGGACCTTCTACCAGAAGCATGTAGGAAAAAGCCTGTCCTCCTTGCAGCCCGAGGACTATGAATTCAGAGGGCGAATATTGTCTTTTGTTGGGCCCAAGCAGTGGGTCTTTCTGAATCTTTGTGTTCTGTAACCATTGTCCTATACAGTCAAACATATCAAGTTGTGTTGGTGCCAGGCCACCCCACTGCAAAAAAAAAAAAAAACAGGATCACACCTGTTTCTGTTTGCTCCCAGAACCCATAGTCTTTGTTATGTTGATTGTGCTGGGTGTTGAACGTACAGAGGGGGAAAAAGAGATATGGTCCCTGTCCCTAGTGGACATGGTCCTTTTGGTCTAGTGTATGTGTGGGGGAGGAGGTGGGGTGTTAGACATCAAACAGATTATCACCCAAATAAGTATGATATGATGTATTATGACAAGTGCTATGAGTGAAAGGAGAGGGGAGAAGCTACAACAGGGGAACTTAATTTCCATTGGGGACCAGGGTTTGAATTCATTATAGTAATTATGTTATATTGTATTTATACATTTAGGAGGGAGACAGCATGGGTTTTGAAACAGACCTGGGTTTGATTCCCATCTGTACACTTAGTATCTTTGTGACCTTGGACAAGTTGATGAACATCTCTAAGCCTCACTTTCCTCATCCATAAAGAAGGTTCAATAATTCTTACCTTATAGGCAGCAGTTTGGTGCCATAACGTACATCATCGGGAGTGGTAAATTAATGCAGTGGTTCTTAATCTTTGGCATTTAATATTCCAAAGAAATTCCAAAGTAACTCTGGGAACTGATACATTTGTCATTTATTTTGCTAAGTATAGGGAGATTAAAAATACAACTACATTTATTATCACCATTGTTTCAAAAAAGTAAGACTCTTTTTAAAAACTTTGAGGGCTTCCCTGGTGGCGCAGTGGTTAAGAATCCGCCTGCCAGTGCAGGCCACACGGGTTTGAGCCCTGGTCCGGGAAGATCCCACATGCCACGAAGCAACTGAGCCCGTGCACCACAACTACTGAGCCTGCGCTCTAGAGCCCGCGAACCACAACTACTGAAGCCCGCGTGCCACAACTACTGAGCCCATGCACCACAACTATGGAGCCCACGAGCCACAACTACTGAAGCCCATGCGCCTAGGGCCCGTGCTCCGCAACAAGAGAAGCCACCGCAATGACAAGCCAATGCACCGCAACGAAGAGTAGCCTCCACTCGCCACAACTAGAGAAAGCCTGCACACAGCAACGAAGACCCAACGCAGTCACAAATAAAATAAATAAAATACTATAACTAAAAAAAAACCCAGTCATTTAAAAAAATAAATAAACTTTATTTGAAATACATAAGGCTGTTTTAGCAACACCCCCCCGCCCACCCCTGCCACTCCAAAATGTAGGGTAGTTCTGATCTCAGAATAAAGGGCACTCTTTTTCAAGTTAGGTATATGTATTTTAATTTCTTTCATGATTACGTGTTATTTTAAAGCATTTTGAAGAATATATTAAAGATAAACCTGATTTAAGCTGTGTTGATTTTTTGTATAATGAGCAGATTGCATTGAAACTCGTGTCTTTTCTGACATTAAGAGATATGCCACTTGCAAATCTGTTGGCTAAAATTACTAATTTGATCCAAACTCTAAATCATTCAAATTTAATTTCATTTACTGCTCCATTATAAACACAGCCTATAAAAGGTGTAGTGCTCAGCATTGAAATAGCTCTGTATTACTCCCATATATCAAGATTACATTTGAGAAGTAGATATAACTATCATAAAAGATTCTTCAATTCTAAAGATCCTTTTTGTAAAGATTAAATCTAGGGCTTCCCTGGTGGTGCAGTGGTTAAGAATCTGCCTGCCAATGCAGGGCACACAGGTTTGAGCCCTGGTCTGGGAAGATCCCACATGCTGTGGAGCAACTAAGCCCGTGCGCCACAACTACTGAGCCTGCGCTCTACAGCCCACAAGCCACAACTGCTGAGTCTGTGTGCTACAACTACTGAAGCCTGTGCACCTAGAGCCTGTGCTCCGCAACAAGAGAAGCCATCTCAATGAGAACCCTGCCCATCGCAACAAAGAGTAGCCCACGCTCAGCAACAAAGACCCAACGCAGCCAAAAAAAAAAAAAAAAAAAGGATTAAATCTAGTCTAATAACTTGTAAATTTTGACTTTTGAGGTATTTGAAGGCGATTACGACTATAATGTAGAAGAGATGAATATGACAGTTATTTTTTTGTTTCAATTTCTAGTTTCCTCAGTACTAACACTGTATTCATTTCTCTCTCTCTCTTCTTTTTTTTCTTTAAGGAATATGTACTTGCTTCAAAGCCGAAAACTCAAGAAAGTGAACTGAAAATTAGTGCTGTCTTTTCAGTCAGTGACAGCCCTCTTGGTAAGAAACAGAACTGTAAGTTAGTTAGAATCAGTATTTGTTATATTCTGACCAGCAGAATTGAGGGAAAGTACCTCATGTAAGTCTTTTTCTTCCTTTAGACAAAGCAGTGTTTTTCAAACTGGCTAGCTGGTCTTAACCAGTATTTTAAAAAGTGGAATATAATTACAGTTGGTCCTTGAACAACATGGGTTTGAACTACGCAGGTCCACTTAAAGGTGATTTTTTTCAATAAATATAGTACCTGTATTTTTATTCTACACATCTGTAAATTAACTAAGTGTGGGGACATTTTTATGTTCTATTGGAGATCACAATATGTGGAATCAGAAGAACTAGGGTTTGAGTCCTGATTCTATGCAGACTGTTTCAGCTTCCTGCCCTTGGATGAGTCATTTATCAGTTCTTTTGTTTTTGAGACAGTGATAGCAGGACACGGATTTTTGACTGCGTGGGGTCGGCGCCCCTAACCTCTGAGTTGTTTAAGGGTCAACTGTATATCAGAGTGTGGTGCATATAGTAAGGAAATATATTATTTCATGAAACTACTGTTTCAGTTATTAAATTTTATATACATATACACACACATGCACATACAGATGTATGTGTGTGTCTCTTGGGTTATAATGTGAAATGTAGTTCTAACTATGTATCATGGTTAAAAAGTTTGAAGCTGCCTGTTTTAGAGTGGTTATTGCCTCAATATTGGATTTCAAGACTGAGGGAATTTATCCTAAAAAATAGAGAATGTATATATGTTCATGTTGATGTGAAAACAGTTTTTGTTGTTGTTTTTGTTTTTTCTTATTTTGTTTTTATAGCCCAACAGTTGACCCCAGGCTTTCAGCTTTCTCTTGCATCATCTGGCCCAAATATATCGCTTCCTTCAGTTCCAGCCGTAGCTATTCAGGTTTTTTGTTCTGGTTGCAAAAAAATGCTTTATAAGGGGCAAACTGCATTTCATAAGACAGGATCTACTCAGCTCTTTTGCTCCACAAGGTGCATCATCGGATATTCTTCACCTGTCTGCCTACCACCTCCTCCCAAGAAAACCTGTGCAAACTGCTCAAAGTATGAAATTCTTAATTATATCCCTTACTTTTTAAGTGTTTTTAGTTCAAATATGCTCTTGCTATTTTAAATCTCTTTAGCTCATTTCCCTGGAAATACTTTTTAGCTAATTGAGAAGTTTGCAAATTCTAAAGTTTTGTAAAGTTAAATAAGTGACTTGATGTAAAAAAGTATTGCTTAGACCAGTTTTCCTATCTCTTTCAATTAGAAAGAAATAAATTATTTGTGAGAAACTATAGGACCACTCATATATTGTGTGTCTACTGTAATTGTAGACAACAACTATTCAAAATTGTTATCTTGAAAGTTATTGAAGTATAGAATGAAATAATATCACCCTTATAATAGTATATGAAAATTATTTAATTCTTTAGAAGGTAAATGGCCACAAAAATAATGCACTTATTCCTGAAAAGTCCTTGTGAGCTTTTGTTGGGGGTCATTGTTACTTTATAATAATGCATAGATGCAGAGAGAGGAAGAAATAGCAACGAAGTTACATAAACTTCTTTCTCTGCCTCAGTAAGTTTGAAGAATTTGGCACGTTTTACCTATTTGTGTGGTAGTGCAATTCTAGGAATACAGTGTGTTGTCAGTAGTCACTAATGTAGAGCAAGGAAAGTTAAGAGCTTAGTTTTAGATTGTAGCTCTATCACTTACTAGCTATATGACCTTGGGCCAGATATTTAACCTTTCTAAGCCTTAATTTCTTCATTGGTAAATAGTATCTACTTCCTCAGGTTTTAATGAGACAGTGTTGGCACAGGACCTAGCACATAGCAAATGCTTAATAAGTGGGATCCTATTATTTTTAATAATAAATTTGGTATTATGTATATTTAACATAATTTATAGGCCTCTATTTTGTCTTTGGCGATATATGATAGTTTCTTTATCTGCTTGGTGTGTTGGCCTTAGGTATCTAAAAGTAGATCCTGTTAAAATGGAAATCCCCAACTAAAAGGAAAGAGGAATTTTAAAACATTTTACTTAAATATTCAAATTTAGTTTTGTTCCAAAATGCCCTTCTAATACCTTACTTTAACTCTTTTATGTCATTCTCATAAAACTGATCTGGAAGAGTAAATTTAGTTTTTTGTTTTAGATATTCAATCTCAACATATCAAATATCAAAAGGAAATTAATTAAATTTTAAAGAACATAACACCGCCTATACATCCAAATACATATCCTCTTAAAAGCAGTCACTCTTGTCCCTGTTGTACCACAATGCTGTTGTTATTCAAAATTTTTTTTTGTCTCTTGATTTTGCATTGCCTTCAGAGGCTGTGAAACATTCCTTTAGACTAAGTTAGGTGATAAATCTATCTTTCAAGCTGGGGTTTGATTTTTGCACATTGCCAAAAGTTACTTGATGTCTTACCAGCTGACTACTGTAGATGATTAAACTGAGTCATACTGTTAAACATAGTCTCTGACTATAAAATTAAAAAGTTGTGCTTAGAGTTCTTATAAACTAAAAGAGAAATTAGAAAAAATGTTTGAGCCATGTTGTTGGGAGAGGTATGGTTTCTCTAAGATGAACGTTAAGATGTAACCTATATTTGGATGTATAAAGTTTAGAATGCATTTATATTTATGTGCACAGATTTTCATTAAAAAGTCATTCTCATTGGTTTACTTATATATACATAGCACTGGCAGATTTACATTATTAAATAAAATTCTTAATTGCTTTGATTTTAGTAGAAAAATTACTTTTCAAAATTAATACTTCATCTGCATGTAGGCATATCCACTTGATTTCCAAGATTCACTGTCGTATTAGTAAGGCTAGGTGAGTTGTAGAACATTAAAGTAGTGCTCTGTTGCTGTTTTTTTATATTTTTAATTTTTTTTTATTTTGGCCGTGTGGTGCGGCCTGCAGGATGTTAGCATGCGGGATCTTAGTTCCCTGACCAGAGATCAAACCTGAGCCCCCTGCATTGGGAGCACGGAGTCTTAACCACTGGACCACCAGGGAAGTCCCTGTTGCTGTTATTCTTTCGTAGTTTACCATGGAGTTCTGTATAATAAAGGTACAGGATGGAAGGCAGAATAGTGGAATGATGAAGTCCATGGACTGTAGAATCAGACTGCCTCGATTTGTACTCTGGCTTCACTGCTTACCAGCTGAATGACTTTGGCAAGTCATTACTTAACCTTTCTGATTTGGTGTCCTAATAATACTTACCTTACAGAGTTTTTTGATAATTAAATTGGATAATTTGAGTAAAGAGAACAATGTCTGGCACATAGAAATTACCCAGTACATTATTGTAGTACATAATATTATTGCCATTAATTTTCTTTACTGTGTGGTCATTAATTAGAAACTAGTGTTTCTAATTAATGACTATTTCCTTCAGTTTTTATACTTGTCAGAAGAATGGCAATAACTTAGTCTCTGTTTTTACTGGCAGTGCTTATTGTAACAATTAGCTCTTATAGAATAACTCTACAAGTCTCATAGAACAACTCAGTTATTTGTATTCTTTTTGTTTCATTCTTGTTTCCATCTGTCCTCTGATACCAAGCCTTAATAGCGCTTTTGTCTGTCATTTGTTTCTTTGGTCTCTTCAGTTATAGTGAAGATTTATATACCATGCTAATTTTTAATGCTAATCTTTGGTAGTTCATCTGTTTCCCAAATCTTACATTTAAATAAAAAGTTTTTTCATTCCTTGTTTCATTCATGTTTCTACTCTTGGCAGCTACTGGCTAGTAAGAGGACAGTGTTTTGTGGTCTGGAGTTGTGGGATGGCCACTTGTTCTGTTGGCTCCAGTGGATGAAACTTGGTTGGAGCTGGAAGCCTCAATGTTTTTTTCATGAGCATCTGGCTAGATATATTTTAAATGTAGTTCTCCTTCAACACATCTATGAATTCAGTATTATGAACTCCATTTTATACATGAGGAAATTGAGACAGTAATTGCCTCACTCATTGTCACTCAGATGATAAGTAATAGAACTAATCATCAAACCCAGTTTTCCAGATGCCTTTTCCAGGGCCACCCATTTACTACTATACAATAGCTGCCCTTAGTAAATGTAGTTATTTTAGCTCACAAAGAGGAAGAAATTACAATTACGAAGAACACATTTCATTTTGCCTTTGTTATTTATTTTTAGAGACATTTTAAATCCAAAGGATGTGATCACAACCGGATTTGAAAATTCCTCTCCTAGCAAAGATTTCTGCAGCCAATCATGCCTTTCTTCTTATGAGCTAAAGAAAAAACCTGTTGTTACCATATATACCAATAGCATTTCAACTAGGTGCAGTATGTGTCAGAAGAATGCTGATGTAAGTTACATTTCACCTGTATTGGGATTCTCTTCACAGATTAGAGGTTTTTAACCGGCTTTACTTATTTTGTATCTGTATGTGTTTTTATATTCTAGATTCGATTTGAAGTTAAATATCAAAATGTGGTACATGGTCTTTGTAGTGATGCCTGTTTTTCAAAATTTCATTCTACCAACAACCTTACCATGAACTGTTGTGAGAACTGTGGGAGCTATTGCTATAGTAGCTCTGGTCCTTGCCAGTCCCAGAAGGTTTTTAGTTCAACAAGTATCACAGCATATAAACAGGTATGAATATCAGTCTGTTGTGTACAGTTGGGCTTAACCCTTCTGAGATGGCTGCACAGGGATGAAGTGCAGAATAAAAGAATGAACTCTTCCCATCAGTTGATCTTGGTGTGTGATTTCCCCTCCTGAAAAATGGGATAGATTCTGATGTTGTAAGGGTTGATTTTGATAGTGAGATGATATAGGTGAACTAGGTCATTTTTTAGGGTTTCCTTCATGGCCAAGAATTCACAAATATAATTTCATGATTTGCTATGAGTCTGAAATATTCTGTGACATATTGATAGCGAAGAAAACCGCATATTATTGTGAATAAACTATGACCAAGAGTTAAAAGATGATACAATCAGCAAATACAGAACATATCTTTTTCTTTTTAGAAAATATATATTTTAAATGTGTCTTGGAATAAATTGTAATTATTCTGGCAACATTGCCTTATTAAAATACTGTAGCTTTTTTCTTTCTTTTTTCTATTTTCCAACTGCCTTTTTTTAAATTTTAGCTTATTTTTATTAGTTTCGTTACTAAATATAGTAATTTGTGTCAGTTTAATTATTGCTGAATAATATGGGGTCTTTAAAAAGTTTTGTTTTTAAAAGGTATAAATGATAATTAAAAGTTTTTTTCAGTTAGGATGTTTGGTTTATTTTTAATTCCTTTGAGCAGTTGGTAATAGATGTTCATCTTTGGAAAGTATCTCTTTTCTAGAAACTTAGCCACTTTTTGCAGTCTGGTTACTACTTTCACAAGAATAAAATCCATGTTTTATATATATGTGTGTGTGTATATATATACATATATATATATGTATTCGAAAAATCAGTTCCATTCCTGATTTTCTTACTGGTATTATACCCTATCAACTGCATGAATGATGTTCCTCTTTTACCAGGAAGATTATGTATTGTAACTTTGCAATTTATATTTTCCTTTTACTTCCCTATTTAATTCATTACTAAAAGACCTTATATTGTGTCAGTGACAGTATAGGGTAGCCGTTAGGAGCTTGGACTTTGGAGCCAGATGAAGTAAGTTTAGTCTCCTACTCTATTGTTTATTTGTTAATTTTTTTTTTTACAACTTTATTGGAGTATAATTACTTCACAATGGTGTATTAGTCTCTGCTTTATAACACAGTGAATCAGTTATACATATACATCTGTTCCCATATCCCTTCCCTCTTGCATCTCCCTCCCTCCCACCCTCCCTATCCCACCCCTCTAGGTGGTCACAAAGCACCGAGCTGATCTCCTTGTGCTATGGGGCTGCTTCCCACTAGCTATCTACCTTACGTTTGGTAGTATATATATGTCCGTGCCTCTCTCTCGCTTTGTCACAGCTTACCCTTCCCCCTCCCCATATCCTCAAGTCCATTCTCAAGTAGGTCTGTGTCTTTATTCCTGTTTTACCCCTAGGTTCTTCATGACATTTTCTTTACTTAAATTCCATATATATGTGTTAGCATATGGTATTTGTCTTTCTCTTTCTGACTTACTTCACTCTGTATGACAGACTCTAGGTCCATCCACCTCATTACAAATAGCTCAGTTTCATTTCTTTTTATGGCTGAGTAATACTCCATTGTATATATGTGCCACATCTTCTTTATCCATTCATCGGATGATGGGCACTTAGGTTGTTTCCATCTCTGAGCTATTGTAAATAGAGCTGCAGTGAACATTTTGGTACATGACTCTTTTTGAATTATGGTTTTCTCAGGGTATATGCCCAGTAGTGGGATTGCTGGGTCATGTGGTAGTTCTATTTGTAGTTTTTTAAGGAACCTCCATACTGTTCTCCATAGTGGCTGTACCAATTCACATTCCCACCAGCAGTGCAAGAGTGTTCCCTTTTCTTTACACCCTCTCCAGCATTTATTGTTTCTAGATTTTTTGATGATGGCCATTCTGACTGGTGTGAGATGATACCTCATTGTAGTTTTGATTTGCATTTCTCTAATGATTAATGATGTTGAGCATTCTTTTATGTGTTTGTTGGCAGTCTATATCTTCTTTGGAGAAATGTCTATTTAGGTCTTCTGCCCATTTTTGGATTGGGTTGTTTTTTTTTTTGCTATTGAGCTGCATGAGCTGCTTATAAATTTTGGAGATTAATCCTTTGTCAGTTGCTTAACTTGCAAATATTTTCTCCCATTCTGAGGGTTGTCTTTTGGTCTGGTTTATGGTTTCCTTTGCTGTGCAAAAGCTTTGAAGTTTCATTAGGTTGCATTTGTTTATTTTTGTTTTTATTTCCATTTCTCTAGGAGGTGGGTCAAAAAGGATCTTGCTGTGATTTATGTCATAGAGTGTTCTGCCTATGTTTTCCTCTGAGAGTTTGATAGTTTCTGGCCTTACATTTAGGTCTTTAATCCATTTTGAGCTTATTTTTGTGTATGGTGTTAGGGAGTGATCTAATCTCATGCTTTTACATGTACCTGTCCAGTTTTCCCAGCACCACTTACTGAAGAGGCTGTCCTTTCTCCACTGTACATTCCTGCCTCCTTTATCAAAGATAAGGTGACCATATGTGCGTGGGTTTATCTCTGGGCTTTCTGTCCTGTTCCATTGATCTATCTTTCTGTTTTTGTCCCAGTACCATACTCTCTTGATTACTGTAGCTTTGTAGTATAGTCTGAAGTCAGGGAGCCTGATTCCTCCAGCTCCGTTTTTCGTTCTCAAGATTGCTTTGGCTATTCGGGGTCTTTTGTGTTTCCATACAAATTGTGAAATTGTTTGTTCTAGTTCTGTGAAAAATGCCAGTGGTAGTTTGATAGGGATTGCATTGAATCTGTAGATTGCTTTGGGTAGTAGAGTCATTTTCACAATGTTGATTCTTCCAATCCAAGAATATGGTATATCTCTCCATCTATTTGTATCATCTTTAATTTCTTTCATCAGTGTCTTATAATTTTCTGCATACAGGTCTTTTGTCTCCTTAGGTAGGTTTATTCCTAGATATTTTTATTCTTTTTGTTGCAGTGGTAAATGGGAGTGTTTTCTTGATTTCACTTTCAGATTTTTCATCATTAGTGTACAGGAATGCCAGAGATTTCTGTGCATTAATTTTGTATCCTGCAACTTTACCAAATTCATTGATTAGCTGTAGTAGTTTTCTGGTAGCATCTTTAGGATTCCCTATGTATAGTATCATGTCACCTGCAAACAGTGACAGCTTTACTTCTTCTTTTCTGATTTGGATTCCTTTTATTTCCTTTTCTTCTCTGATTGCTGTGGCTAAAACTTGCAAAACTATGTTGAATAAGAGTGGTGAGAGTGGGCAACCTTGTCTTGTTCCTGATCTTAGTGGAAATGGTTTCAGTTTTTCACCATTGAGGACAGTGTTGGCTGTGGGTTTGTCATATATGGCCTTTATTATGTTGAGGGAAGTTCCCTCTATGCCTACTTTCTGCAGGGTTTTTATCATAAATGGGTGTTGAATTTTGTCGAAAACTTTCTCTGCATCTATTGAGATGATCATATGGTTTTTCTCCTTCAATTTGTTAATATGGTGTATCACGTTGACTGATTTGCATATACTGAAGAATCCTTGCATTCCTGGAATAAACCCCACTTGATCATGGTGTATGATCCTTTTAATGTGCTGTTGGATTCTGTTTGCTAGTACTTTGTTGAGGATTTTTGCATCTATGTTCATCAGTGATATTGGCCTGTAGTTTTCTTTCTTTGTGACATCCTTGTCTGGTTTTGGTATCAACATGATGGTGGCCTCATAGAATGAGTTTGGGAGTGTTCCTCCCTCTGCTATATTTTGGAAGGGTTTGAGAAGGATAGGTGTTAGCTCTTCTCTAAATGTTTGATAGAATTTGCCTGTGAAGCCATCTGGTCCTGGGCTTTTGTTTGTTGGAAGATTTTTAATCACAGTTTCAATTTCAGTGCTTGTGATTGGTCTGTTCATATTTTCTATTTCTTTCTGATTCAGTCTTGGCAGGTTGTGCATTTCTAAGAACTTGTCCATTTCTTCCAGGTTGTCCATTTTATTGGCATAGAGTTGCTGGCAGTAATCTCTCATGATCTTTTGTATTTCTGCAGTGTCAGTTGTTACTTCTTTTTCATTTCTAATTCTATTGATTTGAGTCTTCTCCCTTTTTTTCTTGATGAGTGTGGCTAATGGTTTATCAATTTTGTTTATCTTCTCAAAGAACCAGCTTTTAGTTTTATTGATCTTTGCTATCGTTTCCTTCATTTCTTTTTCATTTATTTCTGATCTGATTTTTATGATTTCTTTCCTTCTGCTAACTTTGGGGGTTTTTTGTTCTTCTTTCTCTAATTGGTTTAGGTGCAAGGTCAGGTTGTTTACTCGAGATGTTTCCTGTTTCTTAAGGTGGGACTGTATTGCTATAAACTTCCCCCTTAGAACTGCTTTTGCTGCATCCCTTAGGTTTTGGGTTGTCGTGTCTCCATTGTCGTTTGTTTCTAGGTAGTTTTTAATTTCCTCTTTGATTTCTTCAGTGATCACTTCGTTATTAAGTAGTGTATTGTTTAGCCTCCATGTGTTTGTATTTTTTACAGATCTTTTCCTATAATTGATATCTAGTCTCATAGCGTTGTGGTCGGAAAAGATACTTGATACAATTTCAATTTTCTTAAATTTACCAAGGCTTGATTTGTGACCCAAGATACGATCTATCCTGGAGAATGTTCCATGAGCACTTGAGAAAAATGTGTATTCTGTTGTTTTTGGATGGAATGTCCTATAAATATCAATTAATTCCATCTTGTTTAATGTATCATTTAAAGCTTGTGTTTCCTTATTTATTTTCATTTTGGATGATCTGTCCATTGGTGAAAGTGGAGTGTTAAAGTCCCCTACTATGAATGTGTTACTGTCGATTTCCCCTTTTATGGCTGGTAGTATTTGCCTTATGTATTGAGGTGCTCCTATGTTGGGTGCATAACTATTTACAACAGTTATATCTTCTTCTTGCATTGATCCCTTGATCATTATGTAGTGTCCTTCTTTGTCTCTTCTAATAGTCTTTATTTTAAAGTCTATTTTGTCTGATATGAGAAATGCTACTCCAGCTTTCTTTTGATTTCCACTTGCATGGAATATCTTTTTCCATCCCCTTACTTTCAGTCTGTATGTGTCTCTAGGTCTGAAGTGGGTCTCTTGTAGACAGCATATATATGGGTCTTGTTTTTGTATCCATTCAGCCAATCTGTGTCTTTTGGTGGGAGCATTTAGTCCGTTTACATTTAAGGTAATTATCAATATGTGTGCTCCTATTCCCATTCTCTTAATTGTTTTGGGTTCGTTATTGTAGGTATTTTCCTTCTGTTGTGTTTCTTCCCTAGAGAAGTTCCTTTAGCATTTGTTGTAAAGCTGGTTTGGTGGTGCTGAACTCTCTCAGCTTTTGCTTGTCTGTAAAGGTTTTAATTTCTCCATCAAATCTGAATGAGATCCTTGCTGGGTAGAGTAATCTTGGTTGCAGGTTTTTCTTCTTCATCACTTTAAATATGTCCTGCCAGCACCTTCTGGCTTGCAGAGTTTCTGCTGAAAGATCAGCTGTTAACCTTATGGGGATTCCCTTGTGTGTTATTTGTTGTTTTTCCCTTGCTGCTTTTAATATGTTTTCTTTGTGTTTAATTTTTGACAGTTTGATTAATATGTGTCTTGGCGTATTTCTCCTTGGATTTATTCTGTATGGGACTCTCTGTGCCTCCTGGACTTGATTAACTATTTCCTTTCCCATATTAGGGAAGTTTTCAACTATAATCTCTTCAAATATTTTCTCAGTCCCTTTCTTTTTCTCTTCTTCTTCTGGAACCCCTATAATTCGAATGTTGGTGCATTGTGCTTTTAATGTTGTCCCAGAGGTCTCTGAGACTGTCCTCAGTTCTTTTCATTCTTTTTTCTTTATTCTGCTCTGCAGCAGTTATTTCCACTATTTTATCTTCCATGTCACTTATCCATTCTTCTGCCTTAGTTATTCTGCTATTGATCCCATCTAGAGTATTTTTCATTTCATTTATTGTATTGCTCATCATTGCTTGATTCATCTTTAGTTCTTCTAGGTCCTTGTTAACTGTTTCTTGCATTTTGTCTATTCTATTTCCAAGATTTTGGATCATCTTTACTATCATTATTCTGAATTCTTTTTCAGGTAGATTGCCTATTTCCTCTTCATTTGTTAGGTCTGGTGGGTTTTTATCTTGCTCCTTCACCTGCTGTGTGTTTTTCTGTCTTCTCGTTTTGCTTATCTTACTGTGTTTGGGGTCTCCTTTTTGCAGGCTGCAGGTTCATAGTTCCCGTTGTTTTTTGTGTCTGTCCCCAGTGGCTAAGGTTGGTTCAGTGGGTTGTGTAGGCTTCCTGGTGGAGGGGACTAGTGCCTGTGTTCTGGTGGATGAGGCTGGATCTTGTCTTTCTGGTGGGCAGGTCCACGTCTGGTGGTTTGTTTTGGGGTGTCTGTGTACTTACTATGATTTTAGGCAGCCTCTCTGCTAATGGGTGGGGTTGTGTTCCTGTCTTGCTAGTTGTTTGGCATAGGGTGTCCAGCACTGTAGCTTGCTGGTCGTTGAGTGAAGCTGGGTGCTGGTGTTGAGATGGAGATCTCTGGGAGATTTTCGCCATTTGATATTATGTGCAGCTGGGAGGTCTCTTGTGGACCAGTGTCCTGAAGTTGGCTCTCCCACCTCAGAGGCACAGCACTGACTCCTGGCTGCAGCACGAAGAGCTTTCATCCACACGGCTCAGAATAAAAGGGAGCAAAAGTAGAAAGAAAGAATTAGTAGAAGAAAGAAGGAGAGAGAGAGAGAGAGAGAGGGAGGGAGGGAGACAGAGAGAAAGAGAAAGAAAGAAAAAGAAAGAAGGGAGGGAGGGAGGAAGGAGGGAAGGTAGGAAAAAAAGAGTGAAGATAAAGTAAAATAGAATAAAGTATGATAAATATAATAAAGTTATTAAAAATAAATATAATTATTAAGAAAAAATTTTAAAAACAAAAACAAAAAACCGGACGGATAGAACCCTGGGACAAATGGTGGAAGCAAGGCTATACAGACAAAATCTCACACAGAAGCATACACATACACATTCACAAAAAGAGGAAAAGGGGGAAAAATCATAAATCTTGCTCTCAAAGTCCACCTCCTCAATTTGGGATGATTCGTTGTCTAAAGGAGGGAAGGAAGGAAAGAAAGAAAGAAAGAAGATAAAGTAAAATAAAATAAGATAAAATAAAGTTATTAAAATAAAAAATAATTATTAAAAAAAATAAAAAAAAACAAACAAAAAATGGATGGATTAACCCTAGGACAAATGGTGGAAGCAAAGCTGTACAGACAAAATCTCACACAGAAGCATACACATACACAGTCACAAAAAGAGGAAAAGGGGAAAAAATCATAAATCTTGTTCTCAAAGTCCACCTCCTCAATTTGGGATGATTCGTTTTCTATTCATGTATTCCACAGATGCAGGGTACATCAAGTTGATTGTGGAGCTTTAATCCGCTGCTTCTGAGGCTGCTGGGAGAGATTTCCCTTTCTCTTCTCTATTCTCACAGCTCCCGGGTCTCAGCTTTGGATTTGGCCCCGCCTCTGCGTGTAGATCGCTGGAGGGGGTCTGTTCTTCACTCAGACAGGACGGGTTAAAGGAGCAGCCGCTTCGGGGACTCTGGCTCACTCACGCCGGGTGGGGGGAGGGGTACGGAATGCGGGGCGAGCCTGCGTGCGCTCTCCCGGGGAAGCCGTCCCTGGATCCCGGGACCCCGGCAGTGGCGGGCTGCACAGGCTCCCCGGAAAGGGGGCGTGGACAGTGACCTGCGCTCGCACAGAGGCCTCTTGGCGGCGGCAGCAGCAGCCCCAGTGTCCCACGCCCGTCTCTGGGGCCCGTGCTTTTAGCCGCGGCTCGCGCCCATCTCTGGAGCTCCTTTAAGCAGCGCTCTTAATCCCCTCTCCTGGCGCACCAGGAGATAAAGAGGGAAGAAAAAGTCTCTTGCCTCTTCGGCAGGTCCAGACTTTTTCCCGGACTCCCTCCCTGCCAGCCGTAGTGTACTAACCTCTTCAGGCTGTGTTCATCCCGCCAACCCCAGTCCTCTCCTTGCGCTCTGACCGAAGCCTGAGCCTCAGCTCCCAGCCCCGCCCGCCCCGGCGGCCGAGCAGACAAGCTTCTCCGGCTGGTGAGTGCCGGTCGGCACCGATTCTCTGTGCGGCTCTCCGCTTTGCCCTCCGCACCCCTGTTGCTGTGCTCTCCTCCGCGGCTCTGAAGCTTTCCCCCTCTGCCACCCGCAGTCTCCGCCTGCGAAGGGGCTTCCTAGTGTGTGGAAACCTTTCCTCCTTCACGGCTCCCTCCCACTGGTGCAGGTCCCGTCCCTATCCTTTTGTCTCTGTTTATTCTTTTTTCTTTTGCCCTACCCAGGTACGTGGGGGAGTTTCTTGCCTTTTGGGAGGTCTGAGGTCTTCTGCCAGCGTTCAGTAGGTGTTCTGTAGGAGTTGTTCCACGTGTAGATGTATTTCTGGTGTATCTGTGGGGAGGAAGGTGATCTCCGCGTCTTACTCTTCTGCCATCTTCCCCTTCTCCCCTGTTTATTTGTTAATTTAAAGTTTGTTTAAATTTAAAAATATATATATAATTTTTTAAAAGTATCTCACTATGTTATTGAAAGGATTTTATGGTATAGTGTATATAAATTGCTTCGTGTGGGACCTGCTCATGGTAAGCGCTCAGTAAGTAATAACATTGGTAATTTATATAAATGGTAGCATTATTATTGTTGTTGTTTCTTAAAACATGAATAACCTTACAGGCAAATTTTATTATGAAACTCAGCTTGAACTACAGGTAGTTCTGTAGAATCTCCTAATATACATTAAACATCTTTTCTGTCTCCTGCTAAAGAGTCTTCCAAGTTAGGTAACCTTCAGGGTGGTAGACTCTATCCTAGATTGATGTCCACAAATCTGTCCTGAGGGTGGTCCTTCGGTTCATGGATTACTTGGTCCTCTCTGATTATTTGTGATGAGAGAAGTATGTTATCACCAATTAGTTATTACTTTTAATGTGTTTTGTTGTTGCTAATATATATGAGTAGTTATTAATTTTTTTCAGTTTACATTTTACAGGCATACCTCAGAAATATTGTGGGTTTAGTTCTAGACCACTGTAGTAAAGCAAGATTATATATATCAATTCTTATATACACGTACACACAAATATAATTTATATATATACATATATATATAATTGATATACTTGGTTGAAAGAGGTATGTTTCAGGTCTATGTGGGTCCTTTCAAAAAGTAAAGAGCTAATCCTTAAATAATTCTAAAATAGTGTTTATAGACATTTCATCAGTTAAGAGTTTTAGAGACATGTGATTGAGTTCATCCAGTTTCTGTAGCTAGGAAAGCAGCTTACTAGATAACTAACTTAGATAGATTATGTCTTTTCTTCACCTTTAGAAAGAGAGGGCATTTATAGACATACCTCAGAGATACTGCATGTTCAGTTACAGATCACCACAATAAAGCAAATATTGCAATAAAGTGACACACAAATTTTTGGTTTCCCAGTGCATATAACAGTTATGTTTACACTATACTGTAGTCTGTGAAGTGTGCAATAACATTATGTCTTTAAAAAACAATGTGCATACCTTAATTTAAAAATGCTTTATTGCTTAAAAATGCTAACATTTACCTGAGCCTTCAGCGAGTTGTCATCTTTTTGCTGTTGGAGGGTCTTGCCTCGATGTTGATGGCTGCCAAATGCTCAGGGTGGTGGTTACTGAAGGCTGGGGTGGCTGTGGCAGTTTCTTTTTTTTTTTTTTTTAGATGTTGGGGTTAGGAGTTTATTAATTAATTTATTTATTTTTGGCTGTGTTAGGTCTTCGTTTCTTTGCAAGGGCTTTCTCTAGTTGTGGCAAGTGGGGGCCACTCTTCATCGCGGTGCGCGGGCCTCTCACTATCGCGGCCTCTCGTTGCGGAGCACAGGCTCCAGACGCACAGGCTCAGTAGTTGTGGCTCACGGGCCTAGTTGCTCCGTGGCATGTGGGATCCTCCCAGACCAGGGCTCGAACCCGTGTCCCCTTCATTAGCAGGCAGATTCTCAACCACTGCGCCACCAGGGAAGCCCTGTGGCAGTTTCTTAAAATAAGACAACAATTAAGTTTGCTGCATGGATTGACTCTTCCTTTCATAAACGATTTCTCTGTGGTATGCAGTGCTGTTTGATAGCATTTGACCCTCAGTAGAACTTCTTTCAGAATGGGAATCAATCCTGTCAAACCCTGTTGCTGCTTTATCAACTAAATTTATGTAATATTCTAAATCCTTTGTTGTCATTTCAGCAGTCATCTTCACCAGGAGTAGATTCCATCTCAAGACACCACTTTTTTGCTCCTCCATAAGAAGCAACTCCTTGTTCATTAAAGTTTTGTCCTGAGATTGCGGAAATTGAGTCACATCTTTTGGGCTCCACCTCTAATTCTTGTCCTCTTGCTATTTCCACCAATCTGCAGTTACTTTATTCACTGAAGTCTTAAACCCCTCAAAGTCATCCATGAAAGTTGGAGTCAACTTCTTCTAAACTCCTGTTAATGTAGATATTTTGACCTCTTCCCATGAATCACTTATGCTTTTAATGTCATCTAGAATGGTGAATCCTTTCCAGAAGGCTTTTAATTTACTTTGTCCAGCTCTATCAGAAGAATCACTGTCTGTGGCAGCAATAGCATTATGAAATGTATTTCTTAAATAATAAGACTTGAAAGTCAAAATTACTCTTTGATCCATGGGCTGCAGAATGGATGATTTGTTAGCAGGTGTGAAGACAATATTAATATCATTGTACATCTCCATCAAACCTCTTGGATGACCAGATGCATTGCCAACGAGCAATAATATTTTGAAAGGAATCTTTTCTTCTGAGGAGTAGGTCTCGACAGTCGGCTTAAAATATTCAGTAAACCGTGTTGTCAGCAGATGTGCTGTTATCTAGGCGTTGTTTTTCCATTTATAGAACACAGGCAGAGTAGATTTAGCATAATTCTTAAGGGCCCTAGGATTTTTAGAATAATAAATGAGCATTGGCTTCAACTTAAAGTCACCAGGTGCAGTAGCCCCTAACAAGAGAGTCGGCCTGTCCCTGAAGCTTTGAAGCCAGGCATTGACTTCTCTCTAGCATGAAAGTCCTAGATGGAATCTTTTTCCAATGGAAGGCTGTTTCATCTGCATTGAAAATCTGTTGTTTAATGTAGCCACCTTCATTAATTATCTTAGCTAGATCTTCTGAATAACTTGCAGCTTCCGCATCAGCACTTGCTGCTTAACATTGTACTTTGATGTTTTAGAGACCGCTTCTTTTCTTAAAACTCATGAACCAACCTCTGCCACCTTCAGACTTTTCTTCTGCAGCTTCCTCACCTGTCTCAGCCTTCATAGAATTGAAGAGAGGTAGGGCCTTGCTTTGGATTAGGCTTTGGCTTAAGGGAATATTGTGCCTCGTTTGATCTTCCATCCAGACACTAAAACTTTATCCATATCAGCAGTAAGACTGTTTTGCTTTCTTATCATTTGTGTCTTCACTGGAGTAGCACTTTTAATTTCCTTCAAGAACTTCTCCTTTGCATTTACAACTTGGCTAACTGGCACAAGAGGCCTAGCTTTAGGCCTCTCTTAGCTTTCCACATGCCTTCCTCACTAAGTTTAATCATTTCTAGCTTTTGATTTGAAGTGAGAAATGTGTAACTGTTCCTTTCACTTGACTATCTAGAGACCATTGTAGGGTTATTAATTGGCCTAATTTCAATATTGTTGTGTCTCAGGGAATAGGGAGGCCTGAGGAGAGGGAGAGAGATGGGAAATAGCCGGTCAGTGGAACAGTCAGAACACATACAACGTTTATCAATTTAGCTAGTCTTAAATGGGCCTGGTTTATGGAGCCCCAAAATAGTTACAATGGTAACATCAAAGATCACTGATCACAGATCACTGTGAAGTATACAATAATAATGAAAAATTTTGAAATATTGCGGGAATTACCAAAATGTGACACAGTGAGCAAATGCTGTTGGAAAAATGGCGCCGATAGGCTTGCTTGACGCAGGGTTGCCACAAATCTTCAATTTGTAAAAAATGCAGTATCTGCAAAGCATAATAAAGTGAAGCACAATAAAATGAGGTATGCCTGTATTATTGTCTGAAAGAACTTATTTTTCCTACATCCCAACTTTTAGGAAAGTCTGTACTTAGTGTAGCTGCTATCATTGTCATGCTCAAATATTTTAGCCAAAGGCTTTGGTTGTAGGTAGCTTTTCTTTTTCTTTCCTTAAACCATATGTATATACATGTGCTTGTACTAGGTATCTAAATGTTATTTTATTTTAATAGAATTCAGCCCAAACTCCTCCATATGCCTTGGGGAAATCATTGAGGCCCTCAGCTGAAATGATTGAGACTACGAACGACTCAGGAAAAACAGAGCTTTTCTGCTCTATTAATTGCTTATCTGCTTACAGAGTTAAGACAGTTATTTCTTCAGGTAATGTTTAAGTTTGATAAATTTATAGATTTCGTAACTATTAAAGAGAATGTAACTGCTTTTCTTTCACTTCGTTACAAACTAAACTGATCTATGTGGTTAAATAAAGACCCAAGGTTATTTTAGTTTCAAAGAGCTGATTTTTATTTTTATTTTCTTTGAAGGATCCATGCAGTATTTTTTTAATTAATTAATTTATTTTAGGCTGCGTCGGGTCTTAGTTGCGGCATGTGAGATATTTTGTGGTGGTGCGTGGGCTTCTCTCTAGTTGTAGCACACGGGCTCAGTAGTTGTGGCGCACAGGCTTAGTTGCCCTGTGGCATGTGGGATCTTAGTTCCCCCACCAGGGACCAAACCCATGTCCCCTGCATTGGAAGGCGGATTCTTAACCACTGGACCACCAGGGAAGTCCCACAAAGAGCTGATTTTTTTTTTTTTTTTTTTTGTGGTACGCGGGCCTCTCACTGTTGTGGCCTCTCTTGTTGCGGAGCACAGGCTCCGGACATGCAGGCTCAGCGGCCATGGCTCACGGGCCCAGCCACTCTGCGGCATGTGGGATCTTCCCGGACCGGGGCACGAGCCCACGTCCCCTACATCGGCAGGCGGACTCTCAACCACTGCGCCACCAGGGAAGCCCAAGAGCTGATTTTTAAGTGACAAAGTTTTTCAGTGATTCTCTTGATTGAAGTATTTATTTTGTAATTTCATACGTGAAAAGAGAGAAAAAACACGTATAAGTTCCAAGTTAATTTTTGCGTTAAGTGGGACTTAATTGAGGTTAGCTTTACATATTATTGTAAAGTTTCTTCATTTTTGTTTTGCATATTACTGAATATTTGGTTTTTTTACTCTCCTAATACATTTTTGGATCATTTGTTCATCTGTGTAACTTACTCATTGGTTTTTATTTTTTGCTACCAAGGTGTCCAGGTTTTGTGTCATAGTTGTAAAACCTCAGCAGTACCTCAGTATCACCTAGCCATGTCCAATGGAACTATATACAGCTTCTGCAGCTCCAGTTGTGTGGTGGCTTTCCAGGTATGACCTAAGGTAGTACTTTACCCTTGCAGTTCTCTTAGGCGGTCTATGGCAAATGTTAACTGCTGAAGGACCATGCTTATTAAGTTAGAAAGGAAAAAATTCTATTCAGCTGTGATCCAAGAGGTCATTTCTGCAAAATGTCTGAGCCCAAGATTTGACCCTCAGTCCTTCTTTATTCAGAGTGTTCACCTAAACTACCTTTCTCTCCCACTTTCTCCCTTGGCTCTCTCCCTTTCAAAAGAATGGAAGCTAGGCTATGGTTTGGATAGGTGGCATGGTGATGTGCTCATGTGTCCCTTCCTTTCATCCTGGGCCAGATACATAATGACTCCTGGTGTGGAATTGGAAGCTTCCACTTACTTGTCCCATTCTCTCCTCTCTGATACACAGGGAAAGGGTAGAGTTCCCCATCCTCCTGGGTGGGAAGATGCCTGATGTAGTATCCCTGGCACCAGGGAGAAAGAGACTACTGGTGGCCACTGTGCTCTTAATAGCCATGAGAGGCTGGTTGGTAATGGGAGTGCAGGTGAAGAGGCATCTTGGGGGAAAGGAGAGGCCTGCTCTAATTTATTAATTAGTCATGTACTAGAGATCTTTGTCTGGAAAGCCTGAATTTTAGTCCTCAATCTTTTAATGTTGCATTTCTCAGTCCTATTCTGGAAGTATGCCATTTCAACCCTTTCTGATAACTACTCAATAAAATTTTCAAGAAACGTTTGGGGGGAATTAATTTATTAAAATGACAAAATGAAATTGATCAAGTTACCTTATGTTGATAAAATCTTTGCCTTATTTGTATTCATTCAGAATGTATTTAACAAGCCAAAAGGAACAAACTCTTCAGCAGTGCCCTTGTCTCAGGGCCAAGTGGTTGTAAGTCCACCTTCTGGGTCAGCAGTGTCAGCAGGAAGAGGTAACACCTCTGCCGTTTCCCCCAGCTCCGTCAGTGGCTCTGCCGCAGCCAGTCTCCAGCCTCCTTCTGCTCAGTCCCAGCAAGTTGCTTTAACCCATACAGTTGTTAAACTCAAGTGTCAGCACTGTAACCATCTGTTTGCCACAAAACCAGAGCTTCTTTTCTACAAGGTAAAGAGAGATCGTGGAAGGGATTGAATATGAGTTTATCTAATAGAAGCATTTTGTCTTTTCATCTTTGACAGTCCCTTGGTTTGCTTTGAAATGAGAAAGAAAAGGATTTCTTAACAATAAAGCAACTGTTTAATTTAATTAGATATTAATGACTGTTCTTCCTCTGCAGGGTAAAATGTTTCTGTTTTGTGGCAAGATTTGCTCTGATGAATACAAAAAGAGAAATAAAGTTATGGCAATGTGTGACTACTGTAAACTGCAGAAAATTATAAAGGAGACTGTACGATTCTCAGGGGTTGATAAACCATTCTGTAGTGAAGGTAAAGAAAACTCAGTTTTGGCCATAGAGCATATGGTTGTTATGAAGTAATTCATGATGAGTTGAGCTGTTAATCCACAATTAATTTTCAAGTAATTTCTTTTATGAAGTATAATTTGAAGCTTTTTTATTGAGTTTATACTTAATTCACTTTAAAGTCTGTCCTTTTAAATGTTATAATAATCTGAATAAAGAAAAGTTTTCAAAATATAATTAGGTCAATGGTATTAGTATATAGAAAATCTCTTCATAAGTTTAGCTATGACTTCAGAGATCTTTTTGTTTTTGCACCCATTCATAAAGAGGGTACTTAGGCAATTACTGCTTCTTGGCTTAAGAAACTTTTATATTGGGTTGGCCAAAAGGTTGGTTCGGTTTTTTCTGTATGATGGCTTTAGTAGCACTTAGTTGTCTTTAACTTCATTGGAAACAATTTTGTTAGATTGTATGTGACAGCTGTCATATCAGCGTGCATTTAAAAAAAGACTTATCAAAATGGGTGAATTTTGGGGGACTTCCCTGGTAGTCTAGTAGTAAAGAATCCGCCTTTCAATGCAGGGGGCACGGGTTTGATTCCTGATCAGGGAACTAAGGTTCCACATGCCGCAGGGCAGCTAAGCCCATGCGCCACAACTACTGAGCTTGCGCACCTCAACTAGAGAGGCTGTGTGCCGCAAACTACAGAGCCCACGTGCCCTGGAGCCTGCGTGCCACAACTAGAGAAGAGAAAACCTGCATGCCACAACTGGAGAGAAGCCTGTGTGCTGCAACGAGAAGATCTTGCATGCCTCGACGAAGATTCTGTGTGCCACAACTAAGATCCGACACGGGCAAAAATTTTAAAAATTGGTGAATTTTTATGTAACCATTTTAATATTGAAGATGGAAGAAAAATAGCACTTTTGGCATATTATGCTTTATTATTTCAAGGAAGGTAAAAATGCAACTGAAACACAAAAAGAAGATATGCGCAATGTATGGAGAAGGTGCTGTGACTGATCGAACGTGTCAAAAGTGGTTTGCGAAGTTTCGTGCTGGAGATTTCTCTCTGGACGATGCTCCACGGTTGGGTAGACCAGTTGAAGTTGATAGTGATCAGATTGAGACATTGAGAACAATCAACGTTATACCACGCGGGAGATAGCTGACATACTCAAAATATCCAAATCAAGCATTGAAAATCATTTGCACCAGGTTGCTTACGTTAATCGCTTTGATGTTTGGATTCCACATAAGTTAAGCGAAAAAAACCTTCTTGACTGTATTTCCGCATGCAATTCTCTACTTAAACGTAAGGAAGACGTTCCTTTTTTTGTTTGTTTTTTTGAACTTGGCTTTTTTCTCTTTTTTTGGGAAATAAATTTATTTATTTACTTACTTATTTTTGTCTGCGTTGGGTCTTTGTTGCTGTGCGCGGGTTTCTCTAGTTGTGGTGAGCAGGGGCTACTCTTCGTTGTAGTACGTAAGCTTCTCATTGCCCTGGCTTGTCTTTGCTGCGGAGCACGGGCTCTAGGCACTTGGGCTTCAGTAGTTGTGGCTCACGGGCTCTAGAGAGCAGGTTCAGTAGTTGTGATGCATGGGCTTAGTTGCTCCGCGATATGTGGGATCTTCCCGGACCAGGGCTCGAACCTGTGTCCCCTGCTTTGGCAGGCAGATTCTTAACCACTGTGCCACTAGGGAAGTCCCAGTGTTCCATTTTTAAAACAAATTGTGACGGGCGATGAAAAGTGGATACTGTACAGTAATGTGGAATGGAAGAGACTGTGGGACAAGCAAAACGAACCACCACCAGCCACACCAAAGACCAGTCTTCATCCAAAGAAGGTGATGTTGTGTATATGGTGACATTGGAAGGGAGCCCTCTATTATGAGCTCCTTCTGGAAAACCAAACGATTAATTCCAACAAGTACTGCTTCCAGTTAGACCAGCTGAAAGCAGCACTTGATGAAAAGTGTCTAGAATTAGTCAACAGAAAACGCATAACCTTCCATCAGGATAACGCAAGACCGCATGTTTCTTTGATGACCAGGCAAAAACTGTTACAACTTGGCTGGGAAGTTTTGATTCATCCGCTGTATTCACCAGACATTGCACCTTCGGATTTCCTTTTATTTTGGTCTTTACAAAATTCTTTTAATGGGAAAAATTTCAATTCCCTGGAAGATGGTAAAAGGCACCTGAACAGTTCTTTGCTCAAAAAGATAAAAAAGTTTTGTGAAGATGGAATTGTGAAGTTGCCTGAAAAATGGCAGAAGGTAATGGAACAAAAGGGTGAATATGTTGTTCAATAAAGTTCTTGGTGAAAATGGAAAATGTGTCTTTTATTTTTACTTAAAAACTGAAGACACTTTTTGGCCAACCCAATACCTCTGATGTTTCTGAATATAGACGACCTAATATTAAGAGTATATGTTTCAAAAGTGATATGTTTGTTTTGTGAATATAGATAAGACTGTCTTTTAACCTAGAGGCAAATAATTGTGTCAAGTATTTAGAAATTAGCTTAAAGTTGCTATCTAAGACTGTAGAAACTCACTTTACTGTCTTCAAGCTTATATAAACTTGATGTTTCTTGCTTTTATCCCTCTGGTTCTCAGTTTGCAAGTTCCTCTCTGCCCGTGACTTTGGAGAACGATGGGGAAACTACTGTAAGATGTGCAGTTATTGTTCACAGACATCCCCTAATTTGGTAGAAAATCGATTGGAGGGCAAGTTAGAAGAGTTTTGTTGTGAAGACTGCATGACCAAATTTACTGTTCTGTTTTATCAGGTAAATGTAATACATCTCTTTGGCTTTCTGAAGTTCGTACAAATTATTTTCTATTTGAAATATATTCAGGTTATGTGAAGAAAAATTGGGTACTTAGAATTGGGTAAATAAATTATGGGCTCCTAAAGCAAAATTCAATTGAATATAAACATGAAATCTTTGGGGTAAAGAGTATAGAATTTCGGGAGACTTTGTTGTTGTTTGAAGATACGTTCCTTTAATTTTTGCTTTCTTATAAGGCACACGGACCTTATTTATAACTTTGGGTTTTTTTTAGTTAGAACTTTACATAGTTATGTTGCCTTAAGTTGTTCTCTCATTCAGAAGGTTACTCTGAGAAATTTGAAGTCAGACCTTGTTCTCACTTCATAGGTCAAATGACTCTGACCTACTTACCCCTCACCTGCCTGCTTTAAAAAAATTTTTTTTTGAAAGGCTAAGAATGAAAGCTACAATTAATTGAACCACTAATACATGTCCAGTGCTTCATAAGTGTTATTTTATCTACTCCTCACTACAATCCTAAGTCGTAGATATAGTATTGCCTGTTTATAAATAAGGAAAAAGAGTAAGGTCCAGGGAGGTTAAGTCATGTGCCCCTGAAGAAGCTGGTAGGTGATGGACAGCACCTGTAACATTCCAGTAAAATCACCTGTTTACTTGTCTACCTACCTAACATATAACTTTCTTTGGGGGTCTTTTTCATAATTATATGACCAAGACCTATCTCAGTGCTCAAGACGAAGGATATCTAGTTAGATATTTGTTGAATGAGTCAAAGTCTTTATGACTCCAAAGCCCATATTCTTCATACTGCAGTAGGCTACCTCTGAACGTTAAAAAAAAAACCCTATCTTTAGATTCCTTCATCAGTAATTTTGAAAACAGGAGATAACTTTTATATCCTCTCAATTGAGGGCATCTATACAAAACAAATAGTGTATATATTTTTAAGTACAGCGTCTTAAGGTAGGAACCTTACATTTTGTGATCTCAACTGACTCATGTATCCTGTTTTCATAGTTCCTCTGATTTTATGATTAGTGTTATATTTTCATTATTTTACAGTTTTAAGCTTATCCTGTTTTACATTTCTTTCTCAGATGGCCAAGTGTGATGGTTGTAAACGACAGGGTAAGCTAAGTGAGTCCATAAAATGGCGAGGAAACATCAAACATTTCTGTAACCTATTTTGTGTCGTGGAGTTTTGTCATCGTCAGCAAATTATGAATGACCTTCTGTCACAAAATAAGGGTAAAGTTAAACTTGGCTACGGGGGTCTTTATGTCAGTGTTAAGTTACTATCAGCACACGCAGTTGTAAATAATATAATAAAACAAATTTCACTGGAGTCAAATAACCTGAATTTTCTTAAATTTTCCTGTAAGAATTCTTAAAGATTGCTCTTGAGGGAAAATTAATCCTGATGCCTTTTGCTATCAAAATCAAACACACCAAGGAATCAATAAATATATAAGCACTAATTTTGTAGGAAAATTAGATTTGATTGCTTTTGATTGAATTTATCTGTACATAAATAACTTACACTAAGGGATACATGCTATTCAGTTAATAAACCAGAAATAAAAACAGAACATCAGGGCAAACAAAGGAAGAGGATATAAGTATGTTAGTATTGTTGCTGTGACTGGTGTCACATCTGATTCAGAGCTTGCTTGTGGCCAAGGAAAAAAGAACAACACATTAATTATATCAGAAAAAATAAAGTAGACCAGTTCTTCACAGGTAGCGAAGTTTTTCCTGTCTAAGAATAAAATAATTTTGCAAGTAGGACAGCTAATGTGGTCAAAATATCCAGATGAATAGATATGTGGCATGTTCTGAAAGTAGCTCTCTGAAGTAGCACTTCTCTGAGTTAGACTAAAAACATCTGATGTTCTCTCTTCAAAGCCTGGCATGCTGCTGAATTGACAGAATTCATGTGCTTTGACGTTAAAGTCTGACCTTTGTCTGCCTTTGCAATCTTATTAATCATTACCTTAATCACATATGCCTTGCACTAATCTTTTGTGTTATCATTCATTCTGTAAAACCAGTCAGGGTAGTGGTAGAATTTTCATTCTATAATGTGGGTTAACAAAGTCACTGTTTTTATGTGGATGGACAGCTACATCACCAACTTACTTATAAAAATTAGCCTGTTAAATTTTTATTTGAATCAAGCTTAGGTGTAGGAATTTTAATATTCACTAATGGAAAAGTCCGGTTAGTCCTGAAGCTGATTCCTGTATTTTCACCTATTAAGTATCATTTGAAGTTTATAATTTTAGAGAATCAGGTACCCTTTAAGTCCTAATGAACACTAATCTGAACAGAATCACCCAACCCAACATTATACAGAGTTAGATATTTGTATTGTACCTTGAAACTTAGCTGTTAAACAGGGTTTTTTTAAATGTGTGTGTGTGATCCTTTTGTTTATACTAGGTCTTACCTTTTTGTCTGTTTTAATCAGTAAATATTTCTAAGGCTCAAACTGCTTCAGTGGAGCTCCCTTCTGCAAGGACAAATACAATACCAGTTATAACCAATGTGGTGTCATTGGCAAAAATATCTCCTGCCCAGCTCACAGAGAATGTTGTTTTAAAAGGTATGACTTGATGTAAAGGCATTTGGGTAGACTGTAGAGGTGAGCGTTGTCTAGGGTAAATAGCTTTTATTGGTAATGTTTACATATATGTTTATATGAGGAAACATGCCCCTCTGTCTCTGAGGGAAGTGGGTAGCAAGCAGGGTGGCATGTATAGGGAAGGAAGTGGCATGTATAGTTTATTCTTTTAAGAACCCAATTGATTTTATTTATTTATTTATTGTTTTTTGAATTTTTGAATTTTATTTTATTTATTTTTTTATACAGCAGGTTCTTATTAGTTATCCATTTTATACATATTAGTGTATATATGTCAGTCCCAATCTCCCAATTGATTTTAATATCGCTGCCTTTACCTTCGGAGATTCTAATACAGTAAGATGGGATTAGGCCCAGGAATCCCTCCCTTTACCAAGCACCCCAGGTAGTATTGATGCCAAGTTTCCTTGTACTGTTTTTTGAGAAATTCTGGACTAGGCTCTAGGCCACCTTAGCAAGAGGAAAGTAACCTCTTGGTTTCAGTGTTTACTTCTGTATATTCTAGGGATAATGTTATTCTAGGGATAATGTATGTTTTAATTTATAACAGGTGCAGTTACTACGAAAGAGGCAGCAAAGATCATTGAAGATGTAAGTTTTATTAATTATTTTCCTGATTAATGCCCCTTGGGTTTAGTTTCATTTTGGATATAGCCTTCTAATGTATGTCTGAGTTCATGTCTATTTGCTGCTTAGTCTTTTTAAAAAGTAGAGTAATATATTATGCACTGATTTTTGTGTTTGAATCTTAAAGTTAGGTCATTAATAAGAATGCATTCCTGATTTTATTGTTTGTGTTCTGGTTCCTTAGTTTCTTTAAATACTTGTTAATTCCGCCTGGTTGCTTATTTTTCTCTTTTACTACATTCAAGTATTTTTCTTTTAGACTAGAAGGTCTCTTGAAAAAGTTCAGTATATTGTTGTTTTATGCATCTTTGAATAATGTGAGGCTGAAAATAGTGCAAAATAAAAATATATTTAAAATCCTACTTTATTGTGAAACTTCCCAAGATTAAAAAAAAAATTTAAAGAAGTATATAATTTCAAATCTGGCAGGCTGAAAGAATTGCAGACTATCTCATTGTTGTCCTATGTCAGCATCACTTTAACAGGAAAACAAAATTCCTGTCATCCTTTATCAGTATCACACAAACCTAATGTGTCAGATCTTGAGTTAATGTTTTCAGTGACTGTTGTGTTGCTCTCTTAACATTTGCTCTTGATACAATTCAAATCTTTTTTTAAATATTGATATCATATAACAGTGTCATTCAGGTTCATTAAGTGGTGATGCTATACTAAAAAGTGTGCCCCAAATTCTAAATTTGGAGCAGAAGTTAGATGTGATAAAACTTTGTGAAGAAGGCCAGACCATTGCTAAGATATCTCATGCTGTTAATTTAGGAGAGTGCACCCTGCAGAGTGTTAGAGATAATGCTCAAAAAACCCCAAAGCAGTATTAAAGCAGGTATATTCTTTAGTTCACAAAATTATCTTGTAACTAGGCAAGGATAGTGGAATAAATGGAAGAAATCCTGGCAACACAGCTGCAAGATCAGTGCTGCCATAATGCGTCCCTAAGGCCAAGCTATCATTTGTGCTAAGGCATGAAGTATTTTTGATGATTTGAAAGGAGGCGACACTGAGACAAAAAGGTTTACTGCAAATCATGGCTGGCTTTCCAGTTTTAAAGCCCACCAAGGTTTTAAGAATATAAAAATGAGCAGGTCAGCTATATCTGCTAACACTGAAGCTATCAAAACATTTCAGCTTTACCAGAATTTAAAGAGGCTTTAACTTGGATGACACCATAACATCTGCTAATAAAGAAGCTATAAGGGACTTCCCTGGTGGTGCAGTGGTTAAGAATCCGCCTGCCAGTTCAGGGGACATTTGTTCAATCCCTGGTCTGGGAAGATCCCACATGCCGCGGAGCAACTAAGCCTGTGAGCCACAACTACTGAGCCTGTGCTCTAGAGCCCATGAGCCACAACTACTGAAGCCCTCTCGCCTAGAGCCCATGCTCTGCAACAAGAGTAGCCACTGCAATGAGAAGCCTGCGCACCGCAACAAAGTAGCCCCCGCTCGCCACAACTAGAGAAAGACTGCGTGCAGCAACGAGGACCCAACACGGCCAAAATAAATGAATGAATTAAAAAAAAAAAAAGCTATGAAAATGGTAAAGAAGGTAAATTTGTGCAAGGTTGTTGAAAGGAATGTTGAAATTTTGCTTGGGTTGTTGCCCAGGGATTAATAAAGGAAGACTTGCTAGAATTAGAAAAACAAAGGTAGCTGGAGGGCCCCAGCAATTAGCCTGGGCCTTTAACATATCAACTAGCAGTGAAGTGACTGGCATAGACTTTTGATCATATTTCAGCAACCAGTTGCTATATTTGAAGATGATCCAAATGTGGATTGCAGTTCCATGGTGGCAAGGCGAAAGACGGACAGTGTGTCTGCATATCAAGAAATCCTCAGTGAAAAAAGAAAAAGTGAGAAAAAAACCCAAACCACGTTAGATTCATTAGATTCATTCTTTAGCAAAAGTCTTCCAGGGAATCAGACCAGCCTTCACCATAATGTGGAGAGATAGTTTATCCTACTTAGTTCGATATCTCTTAACTCTCCCATTATTAGTGTTGTTGGAAGATGGTGATAACTCTACTTAATTATTTTCAGGCAGTATACCACATTAGTTAATGAACTATCATTAAGTTAATTTTGTATCTATATGTATGCTATGTATTGTACATTAAATTATATCTTAAAATTACATTATTAATAGATCACCGTGTTGTAGAATTAATAATTTTGTTATTAACTGCCTAATTGTATAATGAATCATTGTTAATGTACCTTATATTAATAAGTATTATTAATATGCATTATAAAAATATTCTATATTGGTTATAGGCTTATAACTCTGATAATGCATCCCTCCTCTACTTTATATGTATGAGACAATTAGTCTTGAATTATGTTGGTTTTGAATTACTCAGGATTTTCAGGAACATATCCCTCATATTAAATGTGACTGCCCTATATATGTTTTCCCTATATGGAGTATTTCTGTAATTCACCAATCATTTAAACTATGTTACAGAATAGTTCTGATTAATATTTTCAGTTTAGTCTATAAAAAGTATAATAATAAATAATGTAGTATTTTTATGATTTAAAAAAAAACTGACAGTTTTAGAATCTTTTCTTTGTTTCTCTGGGACTTTGGTCTGAATCTCCTTCAGGTTATTTAAGTGGTCTTAAATTTGGGGGAAAGGTGAGATACAGGGAAGTGCAAAGAAGAGAATATACTGCAAATGTCAGCAAACTTTTTCTATAAAGGTCTAGAGAGTAAATATTTAGACTTTGCAGGGCATACAGTCTCTGTTACAACCCCTCACCTCTTCCATTGTAGTGCAGAAGTAGCCATAGACAATACATGAGTGAGTAAAACACTGGAACAGTAAAACTTTATTTACAAACACAGGTGGTGGGCCTATGAACCATATTTTGCCAACTCCCTGTTCTACTGTATTCCCTCCATCCAGAATTAACCATTGATAGATTTGGCTTATTAGCTCACAGTTTGTTTTTTTTTTTTCTTCTACCCTCCCTTTTTTCTCCTTTTTAAAAAATGAATCACTACCTTCAGTCCTTTTTCACAACCCTAGGTGCAGCTACCATTCTGAGTTTGGTGTGTGTCCTTTCAGACCGTTTTTAATCTTTCACATTCATATATACACATCCATGGAAAATAATGTTATTTTAAAAAATATCCATGTGATATTTAATAGATTCGTTATATTCCTGTCGCTGCTGTATAATATTGTATATAGGTACCATATTTATCTATTGCCTATTGATAAACATTAGGTTGCTTCACTATCAAAAATATCTGCTACAGTGGACATTCTATGTCTCCTTGTGCATGTGTGCAGGTGTTTGTCTAGTGTAGACATGGAATTATGGAATTTTGGTGACAAAGTGCATTTGCATTTTTAGTTTTCAAATTGCTCCATAAAGTGGCTGTTCCAGTTTTCATTCCCACCAGCAGTTTATTTTTGTACTCATTTCCCACAGCCTTATTGTTATTTTATGTTGTCAGATTTAAACTTTTTTTTTGTCAGTCTGTTTAGTAATATCTTGTTTTATTTTACATGTCACTGATTAGTAGTGTGTTTGCTTATATTTCTGTTTTTGAACATTTGAATTTTCTTTGAATTTCCTGTTTTTAATTTTTCCCCATATTTGTGTTTGTCTTTTTCTTATGGATTTCTTTTTTCTTAATATAAATTTATTTTTATTTATTTAGTTTTTGCTGCATTGGGTTTTCATTGCTGCACACAGGCTTTCTCTAGTTGTGGCGAGCAAGGGCTACTCTTTGTTGTGGTGTGCGGGCTTCTCATTGTGGTGGCTTCTCTTACTGCATAGCACAGGCTCTAGGCACGTGGGCTTCAGTAGTTGTGGCACACGGGCTCAGTAATTCTGGCTTGTGGGCTCAGTAGTTGTGGTGCACGGGCTTAGTTGCTCTGCGGCGTGTGGGATCTTCCCGGACCAGGGCTTGAACCTGTGTCCCCTGCATTGGCAGGCAGATTCTTAACCACTGCACCAGGGAAGTCCTGGGTTTCTTTATATATTCTGGATTTGCCTTCCTTTCTACTTATCATTTTTACCAACACAAAAACATGCAGTAATCTTTCCTACCTGAAAAAAATCCTTCTTTAACACCATGACCTTTCAGCTACTGTCCCATTTCTCTGCTCTCCATTTTGGAAAAACTCCTCTAAGTGTGGCCTCTACTTGCTGCCACCATTTCCTTATCTGTTATCTTCCCTCAGCTCACTCTAGTCAGGCTTTTGTCTGCAACACTCCACTGAAACTGTTCTTGTCAAGATCTCCATCAGTGTTTATTTTGCCAAATCCAGTGGTCAATTTTCAGTTCTTATTCTACTCATCCTTTCAGTAACATTTGATACAGTTGATCTCTCCTTCATTCCTTGAAATACCTTCTTCAACTTCTAGGTCAATCATTTGTTCCTTTTGTCAATCTACATTTCTTTGTAGGGGACTCATTATAGTCCTGTGGTTTTAAACCACCTAGATGGTGGCTGATTACCAGATTTATTTCTCTTGCCTTGACCTCTGAGCTCTAGATTCACGTATCCATCCAACTGCTTGCTTGACATTTACTCTTAGATTGTGAATAGCCATCTCAAATAAAGCAGAACTGTTTTATTACCCCCACACTTTCTCTCCAGTGTTCCTTCTTATCACTCCTGTTGCTGTCTTCTTAGTCTGAGCCACCATCATCTTTCTTCTGCATTATTGCAGTGACCTCCTACTTGTCTTCCTCCTTCCATTTTTGCCCTTTGCAGTTTTTTCTCCACACTATTGCCAGAATGATCATCTTAAAACACAAATCAGATTGTCACTCCAGTGCTTCAAAAACCTTCAATGAAATTCTGAAAAAAAGAAGAATAGAGAAGGGGAAGAGCTAGTTCTCAAAATTATAGGATAACTACAAATTAAAAATACATTTAAAAAATTTTTATTGGTGTATAGTTGATTTATAAGGTTGTGTTAGTTTCAGGTGTACAGCAAAGTGAGTCAGTTATACAACAAATTTTATAAGGCTACATAGTTGAAACAACAAGAAGCCATGGATAGACAACTCAATAGAAAAGAAGTCTAGAAATAGACCTAAAATATATATATATATATATATATATATATATATATATATATATATATATATATATATATATACGATTTAGAAACAATCAAGGTGGCAGTTCAGATCAGTAGGAGAGATCTAGATTATTCAGTAAATAGTGTTGTGACAACTGAGTAGACATATGGAAGAAAATACAGTTGGATTTCTACCTCCTAAGTTAAACCAATGATGTCTAGATGGAGAAAAGTTTTAAGTTTTAAAAAATAATGAAAGTACTAGGAAAAAGTATAGGAAAGAATTTTAGTGCAGAAGTGGGGAAAGTCTTTCTAAATATGTCACAGAACCCAAAAGCCATAAAAGATTTGTAAGGAAAATTCAACTACATTTCAAAGCCAAAGACACATGAAAAAAACAAGGTTGCAATTTATGCCATAAAAGGCTATTTTTTTCCATATGTAGAGAGTTTCTGTGAGTCAGTAAGAAGACCCAACACCCATTAGGAACATGGGCAACAGTATGATCCATCAGTTTACAGACTAGGAAATAATAGTTCTTAAACACATGCAAACATAATTCAACTTCAAGATTAGAGACTGCCATTTAGAACTACAGTTTTATCAGATGGCAAAGATAAAAATGATGAATAACACTGTTAAGGCATTTTTACATATTGCCAATAGCAGCTGGTAAAACTGCTACAGAGGGCAATTTAGTAAAACCTATTAAAATTTAAAACGTAAATACCATTTTACCCAGGAACTCCAATTTTAAGAATTTATCCTTCAGGTTTATTTTGCACATTCATCGTCCTGCCAGTCAACCAAGAACTCCCAGACTGGTCAGAATTATTCCACCAAGGTGGAGGCCTCCGTCAATCACCTGGTCAGCCTGCCTCTGCTGGCCTCCTACACGTACCACTCTCTGAGCGTCCATTTCCACCATGGTCATGTGGCTCTGGAGAGTGTGGGCCACTTCTTCCGAGTCTCCTGAAGATGCAAAACCAGCGCAGTGGCTGTATCCTCTTCCAGGGTGTGCAGAAACTGTCCCAAGATGAGTGGGGTAAAACCCTGGATGCCATGGAAGCCACCATGGTTGTGGAGAAGAGCCTGAACCAGGCCCTTTTGGATCTTCATGCCCTGGTTCTCCCTGTGCAGACCCCCATCTCTGTGACGCCCTGGAACATCACTTCATAGATGAGGAGGTGAAACTCATAAAGAAGATGGGCCACCACCTGACAGACCGGCTGGTGTTAGGCTGGGCTGGGCGAGTATATCTTTGAGGGGGCCACCCTCAACTCAAGAAGGGTAGGAGCCTCCAGCCCAGCTGCCTTTGAGGGGCCTCTCTGTTATCCCCCGGTGTCAGGACTTCTGTCTGATCCTCTTCCTGCAGCCACTAGGCAGCTTTTTAACCACGCTGGAGCCCTCTCCCAAGCCATGGACCCAATGGAAACAATAAAGCTTTTGCAGGAAAAAAGAAAGACCTTGGTCTATAGATATACCAGCACATGCAGAATCAATTTGTATGTAAGGATATTTATTGTAGCATTGTTTATAATAGCAAAAGATTTGTAACATTTAAATGTTTAGCAGCAGGGACTCTTCAAATTACATATAGTACATTCAGTGTATAACGCTGTTACCAGGCAGCTTTGTATAAAGTTTTATGAAAATACCTCCAAGATAGTTCGCTAAGTGGCAAAGCAAGGTGCTGAGCCTTGCTAATAATATGCTACCATGTGTAGTCAGAAGCAACTTATTTAATTACATAGCCCATCTCTAGAAGGATGTATACGAAACTGGGAATGCTGTGTTCAAGACTGAGTCTGGATAGATGGCAGACAGGTGTGGAAAACTTACTTCTCATGTATACACTTTTATACCTTTTGAATTGTTACATCATTCAAAGTTACTGCATCTATCACCTATTTAAAAAGTAAATTTAAATGACAGTAGTCCTCCCTTATCCGTGGGGGATACGTTCCAAGACCCCCAGTGGATGCCTGAAAGCATGGGCAGTACTGAACCCTATATATACACTATGTTTTTCCTATACATACATATCTATGATAAAGTTTAATTTATAAATTAGGCAGAGTAAGAGATTAATAACAATAACAAAATAGAGCAATTATAACAGTATACTATAATAAAAATTATACGAATGTGATCTCTGTCTCAAAATACCTTACTGTACTGTATTCACCTTTGTCGTGGTGATATGAGGTGATGAAGTGAGGTGAAAAACGTAGGCGTTGTGACGAAGTGTTAAGCTTTTCCCTTTGCACTTGAAGGACACACTTTAGGGCTTTTCTTCGGCATATCTGAATTGCCAGCATCACTGCTCTTGCACTTCGGGGCCATTATGAAATAAAATAAGGGTTACTTGACTAGAAGCACTGTGATACAACGGCAATCAAGCTGACAACCAGGATGGCTACTAAATGACTAATGGGCAAGATACGCTGGACAAAGGGATGGTTAACTTCCTGGGCAGGACAGAATGGGACAGCAAGAGATTCCATAGTGCTACTCAGAACGGTGTACAACTTAAAACTTATGAATTGTTTATTTCTGGAGTTTTCCATTTAATATTTTCAGACTGCAGTTGACCATGGGTAACTGAAACGAAGGAAAGCAAAACTGCAGATGAGGGAGGCTCCTGTGTACCGTTTGGTGGTTTCCCATCACGCTTAAAGTACAATCCTAATTTTCTGTTGTTGTTTTTTTTACTAAGACCTTCCAGGTCCTATACAAGTTGGCTTCTGCCGACCTTTCCAAACGTATCATTTTAGCCCTGGCTTAACTTTATTTCAGCCTTATTCTTGTTGATGTTCCTAAAGCATGTCACGCTCTTTCCCACTTCAGGTCTTTTGCATCTCAGTCCCTCTGCCTGGAGTCCTCTGACCTCAGGCATTGCATGGCATGCTCTTTTGAATATTCATAAGGTCTTTGCTCAAATGTTTTTTTTTTTTTTTTACATCTTTATTGGAGTATAATTGCTTTACAATGGTGTGTTAGTTTCTGCTTTATAACAAAGTGAATCAGTTATACATATACATATGTTCCCATATCCCTTCCCTCTTGTGTCTCCCTCCCTCCCTCCCTCTCCCACCCCTCTAGGTGGTCACAAAGCACCGAGCTGATCTCCCTGTGCTATGCGGCTGCTTCCCACTAGCTATCTATTTTACGTTTGGTAGTGTATATATTGTCCATGTCACTCTCTCACTTTGTCACAGCTTACCCTTCCCCCTCCCCATATCCTCAAGTCCATTCTCTAGTAGGTCTGTGTCTTTATTCCTGTCTTACCCCTAGGTTCTTCATGACATTTTTTTTCTTAAATTCCATATATATGTATTAGCATACGGTATTTGTCTTTCTCTTTCTGACTTACTTCACTCTGTATGACAGACTCCAGGTCCATCCACCTCATTACAAATAGCTCAATTTCATTTCTTTTTATGGCTGAGTAATATTCCATTGTATATATGTGCCACATCTTCTTTATCCATTCATCCAATGATGGGCACTTAGGTTGTTTCCATCTCCTGGCTATTGTAAATAAAGCTGCAATGAACATTTTGGTACATGTCTCTTTTTGAATTATGGTGTTCTCAGGGTATATGCCCAGTAGTGGGATTGCTGGGTCATGTGGTAGTTCTATTTGTAGTTTTTTAAGGAACCTCCATACTGTTCTCCATAGTGGCTGTACCAATTCACATTCCCACCAGCAGCGCAAGAGTGTTCCCTTTTCTCCACACCCTCTCCAGCATTTATTGTTTCTAGATTTTTTGATGATGGCCACCTGACTGGTGTGAGATGATATCTCATTGAAGTTTTGATTTGCATTTCTCTAATGATTAATGATGTTGAGCATTCTTTCATGTGTTTGTTGGCAGTCTGTATATCTTCTGTGGAGAAATGTCTATTTAGGTCTTCTGGATTTTTGGAGTGGGTTGTTTGTTTTTTTTGTTATTGAGCTGCATGAGCTGCTTATAAATATTGGAGATTAATCCTTTGTCAGTTGCTTCATTTGCAAATATTTTCTCCCATTCTGAGGGTTGTCTTTTGGTCTTGTTTATGGCTTCCTTTGCTGTGCAGAAGCTTTGAAGTTTCATTAGGTCTTTGCTCAGATGTTTACTCCAGAATTACCTCTCCACGCTGTCACTCTCCATTCCCTTATCCTGCTCTGTTTCTTTCATAGCAGTTATTACTACCTGGAATTATACATTATGTATTTGTTTTACTTGTTCATATTCTGTGTCTCCCTCTAGAAGGTAAGGCCCATAAGAGCAGGACTTTGTCTTGTTTTCTGCTGTATGCCCAGGTCTAAGGACAGTGCCTGGCTTGTAGTAAACGTTCAGTAAATGTTTACTGAATGAAAGAACATGTTTTAAATACACTCTCCCACTCTGTTGTTTATCCTTCAACCTTAAAGACCTTTGTTTGCAAAAGTTTAAAACTTCAAGGTAATCAGTTGTATCAACCTTTTCTACTTTATTTTTAACTCTTTTGTGTTTTATTTAAGAATACTTCCTCTGAGTTCTGGTTATTTGAAAATTCTCCATTGATTTTAAAGTTTTATTTTTTTCATGTTGAGGTCTTTAATCGATATGGAATATTTTTTTGCATATGGTCTGAAGTTGGATCTAAGTTTTCTGAATAGCCAGTTGTCCTAATCAGCAGATTGTTTTCTTTGTTTTGATTGTACTTATTATCGGCAGAGTATTTTTTTAAAACAGTAAATGGCACTGATACTGATTGAAGAATTAGGAATTAGTCTATATTTTCCAAAGCAACTTTCTTGTACCACTCTTTTAGAGAATTATATTTCTCTTGATATATGTCACCTTTCAACTGATAGCAATTGTAGTCAGTGAGAAGGTACTAAAAAAAATCTCTCTGGTTTCTGGATTTTTTTAACTAGGGAAGTACACAGACAGATGCCATGAAACTTCTGTCTTCCCAGTCTTTGAAGCTTTTAAAGAACAAAGCATTATTGTGCAAACCCGTCACACAGACCAAGGCCACCTCTTGCAAACCACATACACAACACAAGGAATGTCAGACAGGTATGTGTTGTTGTGCTTTCCACATGTAGTAAGTTTGTTTTCTGTTTTGTGTGCTTGTTTTTGATTTTTTAAGAAAGGAAAAGAAAGTCATTGACAATTTCTTAAATGTGAAAACAATTCTTGGATTACATACTTTGAACATCTAATTTATTCCTTTTGTATTTATTGTCATTAACACTAATAACTACTAAATTGAATCCATATGCACGCAAAGCATTATGTGTAGAGTGGACAGGCATCTTCTGTATATGTGCACTGCTTTTCAAATGTATAGACAGGCTATTATAATTACTAAGATACGAATTTAGTTAAAAGTATTAGTGATTTAACCTTGGTTCTTTTTTTAAACACTGAATTGACTTACTAAGAGTATAACTGTATGGCTGAGGTGTTGGTGATTAGGAAAATTATTTGAATTCATACTTGAAAATATTGTACACTCTTGCCCCAATCCATGTTAACTGCTTTTAATCCCACTACCCTTATGTTTTCAGTTACTTTTATAGCCTACTCTGCCCAAAACATTTTTTGATTTTTGTTTTTAATACTTTTACTTCACAGAATATATTTAAAAGCTTAGTCTGGGGACTTCCCTGGCGGTCCAGTGGTTAAGACTCTGCACTTCTAGTACAGGGGGTGCGGGTTCGTTCCCTGGTTGGGGAACTGAGATCCCACATGTGCTGTGCGGTGCAGCCAAACAATGAAAGTAAAAGCTTACTCTGTCAACAGCTAACCGTGAGTTTTTATGTAGGATGCCTTTCTTTTGGTAGGAGTCAAGGAGAATTCTGTTTTCCTTCCTCAGTAAATGTGATTGTTTTATATTCCTGTTAAAATGATACACTCTTTGTTTACATGAATTTATATTAAATACACATTCACATGTGGAAGGTAGTAAGGGATCTGTGGACAGCTATATATGTGGGTATGTGTGTGCTTATACATTTTTGAATTTCTAGATTAAGTATTAGGATGTTTTCTGTATACTGTTGTAAACTACTTTTTCACTTGACATTGCACGAAAACATCATTCCACATCAACATAAATTTAAATATACGTTGAGATTCTTAATGGTTGCATAGATTCCAATGTATATAACGTATGGATATATATAATGTATATCCATCCTCCTAAGGTTGACATTAGATTGCTTCTAGTTTTTTAATATTATAAACAGTATTGAGTTAAGCTGTGTAAATGGTATTTCTCTACTTGTCTAATTATGTCCTTAGGATAAATCCTAAGTAGTAGAATTACTGATTCAAAAGCTCTCATAGAATTTTAAGGCTTAGATTTTGATATATGTTGCAAAATTGACCTCCTGAAAAGTTATATGAATTTATGCTCCAATCAGCAATGTTTGAGAGCATCCATTTCTCTACACCTTCACTGACACTGGGTATTAAAACTAATAATTAACCCCCTTCACCTCAACTTTAATTTGGAAAAATTCAAAATTCAGAAAGATTGAAAATACAGCACAATGAACACCCTTAGATGAATATACATAATGAATATACCCTTCATCTAGATTCACCAAATGTTAACTTTTTGCCAAATTTTTTTCTCCTCTCAGTTTTTTTCCCCATCTTTTAAAAAGTAAAATAGTATTTCTTTTTTTTTGGTGTTAATTAATTAATTAATTTTTGGCTGCGTTGGGTCTTTGTTGCCGCACACAGGCTTTCTCTAGTTGCGCTGAGTGCGGGCTAGTCTTCATTGTGGTGCGTGGACTTCTCATTGCGGTGGCTTCTCTTGTTGTGGAGCACGGGCTCTAGGCGCGCAGGCTTAAGTAGTTGTGGCACGCAGGCTTAGTAGTTGTGGCTTGGGGGCTCTAGAGCGCAGGCTCAGTAGTTGTGGCGCACGGGTTTAGTTGCTCCGCAGCATGTGGGATCCTCCCGGACCAGGGCTTAAACCCATGTCCCCTGCATTGGCAGGCGGATTCTTAACCACTGAGCCACCAGGGAAGTCCCTAAAATAGTTTACTCTTAACTTGGTGTGTTCTGTGGACATCAGCCCTAATTCCACTAATCTACTGAATACATGGCTCTGCTAGGACACATACCACTGCCTACAGTTTTACTACAGTCAATGACCAAGCTTTGGGCAAAGAGAAATTCAGTTTTTTGTTTTTTTGTTTTTTAAAAATATTTATTTATTTATTTAGGCTGCACCGGGTCTTAGTCTTCGTTGCAGTATGCGGGATCTTTTAGTTGCGGCATGTGGGCTCATAGTTGTGGCATGTGGGCTTCTTAGTTGCGGCACGTGGACTTTTAGTTGTTGCCTGCAGCCTTCTTAGTTGCCTCATGTGGACTCTTAGTTGTGGCATGCATGCGGGATCTAGTTCCCTGACCAGGGATTGAACTCTGGCCCCCTGCATTGGGAGTGTGGAGTCTTACCCACTGGAGCACTAGGGAAGTCCCGAGAAATTCAGTTTTTAATGGCATCATGGAAGTATTATGGTTTGTGTTTAAACCTTAATTAGTGTATGCTTTTGACAAATATAAATAGTAACAAAATATAAATTTTAAACACGTGGGGGAAAAACATAAAGAACATTGCTTATTTGTTCTTGAAAATAACAGTGATTCAAATATTTCATTCAGATTTATCTATGCCTAACGAGAAAAATGATGCGGAACTTGATTCTCCACCTGCAAAGAAAAAAAGAATAGGTTTTTTCCAGACTTATGATGTGGAATATTTAAAAGTTGGTTTTATTATCTGTCCGGGATCAAAAGAAAGTTCACCAAGGCCACAGTGTGTCATCTGTGGAGAAATTTTATCCAGTGAAAACATGAAGCCAGCAAATCTTTCTCATCATTTGAAGACAAAGCATTCAGAATTAGAAAACAAACCAGTAGATTTTTTTGAACAAAAATCTCTTGAAATGGAATGTCAAAACAGTGCTTTAAAAAAGTGTTTACTAGTTGAAAAGTCACTTGTGAAAGCTTCTTATTTAATTGCTTTCCAAATTGCTGCCAGCAAAAAGCCATTTTCCATTGCTGAAGAAGTAATTAAACCGTATTTAGTAGAAATGTGTTCAGAAGTTTTGGGTTCCAGTGCTGGAGACAAAATGAAAACCATTCCTCTTTCTAATAGTACAATTGGACACAGGATTGATGAACTATCTGCAGACATTGAAGATCAGCTGATTCAGAAAGTCAGAGAGTCAAAGTGGTTTGCCCTTCAGATAGATGAGTCATTAGAAATCTCAGATACCACCCTTCTTTTGTGCTATATTCGTTTCATTGATTATGGTTGTAGTGATATAAAAGAAGAATTATTATGTTGCATTGAAATCCCTTCTCAAATGACTGGTTTTGAAATATTTGAACTAATAAATAAATATATTGATAGTAAATCTCTGAACTGGAAGCATTGTGTTGGTCTCTGTACAGATGGGGCTGCAAGCATGACTGGTAGGTGTTCTGGTTTAAGGGCAAAAATTCAAGAAGTTGCCATGAATACAGTGGCATTTACACATTGTTTTATTCACCGTGAACATTTAGCAGCAGAAAAGTTGTCTCCGTGCTTACATGAAATTCTTTTGCAGTCAGCGCAAATTTTAAGTTTTATAAAGAGCAATGCGTTGAATTCACGAATGTTAACAATTTTGTGTGAAGAGATGGGGTCTGAGCACGTGAATTTACCACTTCATGCTGAAGTACGTTGGATATCAAGAGGGAGAATTTTAACAAGATTATTTGAATTACGACATGAAATTGAAATACTTTTAAATCAAAACCATTCAGATTTGGCCAAGTATTTTTTTGATGAGGAATGGGTTGCAAAGCTGGCCTACTTATCAGATATTTTTTCACTTATAAATGAACTAAATTTAAGTCTCCAAGGATCTATGACTACTCTCTTCAATATGTATAATAAAGTCGATATACTTAAGAAAAAGTTAAAAATGTGGTTGAAGCGCATGCAAGAGAATGATTATGACATGTTCCCTTCATTTTCTGAATTCTCAAACTCATCAGGCTTAAATATGAGCAGTATTGCAAGCATTATTTTTGAGCACCTGGAAGGACTTTCTCAAATGCTCAATGACTGTTACCCACCAGAAGAAGACTTGTGTTCAGGAAATTTGTGGATAATTAATCCTTTTATGAATCACCAAAATAGTAATCTCACGGACTTCGAAGAAGAAAAACTAGCACAGTTATCGTCAGATTTAGGATTACAATCAGTATTTAAATCAATGTCTGTAACTCAGTTTTGGATAAATGCAAAGGCAAGTTACCCAGAACTCCATGAAAAGGCACTGAAATTTTTATTGCCTTTTTCAACTATTTATTTATGTGATGCTACATTTTCAGCTTTGACTGAGTCAAAACAAAGAAATCTGTTGGTTTCTGGCCCTGCCCTACGACTTGCAGTCACATCTTTGATTCCGAGGATAGAAAAATTAGTAAAGGAGAAAGAATAGTAATGTGCATATTGCTTATTATCAAAGTCTATAATTTTGTGTTAAATTTTGTATGAGATAAGTATCCTAAAATATAAATTCCTAATGTGGATGTGTGTTCTCGGTGATTAAATAAGTGTTTTAATAATTTTTCTCTTTTCATTGAGGAATTTAATAATTATGCATTTATACATAATTATATATAATAGTCCAAGGTAGAGAACTTAGCTACTTTATTGACTGATCAGATAATTTGGATTAGTGACAAAGATGTAGGTAATGAGAGGCCCAGTTTATAGTGTAATAGCTAGCACACCTGGATGTTGAAACTGCTTGTCTTTAGAAGCACATAGGACATTTCAGTCTTCAGCCTGCCGGCTACCTACCCAGCAGGTTGTGGGTAGGTAGAAAACAAAGATCCAAGCAGCTGGGCTATCAGGAAGTGGAAGCAGCAGGAGAGTTTGAGACCCCTGTTAGGGGCCTCTCTGGCTCTCTAGACCAGGGCTTGGCAAACCTTTTTCGTAAAAGGCTGGGTAATGAATATTTCAGGCTTTGAAGGCTGTAAGGTAAAAACTACTCAATTCTGCTGTTGCAGCACAAAAGCGGTAGACAATACGTAAAGTGTGGTTCAATAAACCACAGTTTATGAACTTATTTATGAACACTGAAACATGAATTTCATATAATTTTCATGTGTCATGAATGCTGCCTTAAAAATTTTATTAAAAATGTAAACAAACAAACATTGTTAGCTGAGGGAGGGAGGGGAAGGGAGTAAAACCAGAGCGCTTTCTGAATTTTTCATAGTTTTCTCATCCAGGTCTAGATAGATTTCCAGGTAAAAGCAGATGGGCCAGGAGTGGCCTGTAGGGTTTTGTTCAGTGAAAGCCTCTCTACCCATGGCTGTAAGAATCTGAATTTTCAAACACCTTTCACATTTTAATTTCAGCTGAGAGATATTAGAGGGAAAATACATTTCAGGCAATGATAGAAAAGAACAACTTATTTTAAAATTACTAGTTATTGATTTATTCTTAATAATTTCATAAATTTACTAATTTACAAATAATTCTGAGTTCTTACACGTGCCAGGCGTTGTGCTAGGCCTGCTATAGTCTCAGAACTGATAACGGCATTATCCCCATTTACAGTTGCAGATGCCACTGAGGCCCGCAGAGGTTAGGTGACAGCTCAGATCGCCAAGCTAGTGTGGCAAGGGCAGGAGATACTCCTCCCCTACCCCCCCTACCCCCACCGCGCAACGTCTTTTGACCATAACAGAGCTCTTCTGCACGTCACGTCCATATACCCATGTTTGATTCTACTCTGTCCATATTAGCTGGGAGACTTTCCCTGAATTCGGAGGGGCCCGTTTAGTTAAGAACAAGTGGGCCTCAGTGTCCCCATCTGTGAGATGGGGCTGCTCTGCCCAAGCGCAGTCTCCTCCCTCAGCCGGTGCTGGCCCAAAAGAGGGCGGCAACCCCCTTGGGGGCAAGGAGCGGCGGCTCTGGCGCAGGTCTTCCGGCCGCCCCGGGAGGGAGGAAACGGACGGGCGGCAGGGGGCGGGTTTTCGGCGGGGCCTACCCTGGGGCGGGTGCGTCGCGGAGGCCTGCGCGGCCATGGCGCTCCCGCTCGCCGCTCTGCGCGTCCTGTTGGGCGGCTTCTTCGCGCTCACGGGGGCGGCCAAGCTCTCGGAGCAGATCTCGGCTCCGGTATCAGAGCAGATGGTGAGCGGCGCGGGGTGGGCGGCGGGCGGTTGGGCGGGACTGGCCGCAAGGTGACGGGGGCTGCGACCCCGGCCGTTACCCAGGTGCCCGGCCGGTCCCCGCCCCACCCTGCCCTCCCGCGCCCCGCGGACCCGCCTGTTTTCGGGCCAGACGGCGCTAGAGCTGGGGGGAGCACCTGGACAGCTACTTAGGCGTGGGCCCCTGCCTGGGGAGTTCCTCCGAGTTCTCTGGATTTTCCCTGGAAGGGGACGGTCACATTCCCTTCCATTCGGGCATTTTTGGCCCCAGGCAAATCTAGAGACGAGGAGGAATGCTCTGGGACCCTTGGGGAGGGAGAGGGACCGAGCTCCCTTTCCGCCCTCCTTCCATTGCTTGAGTTCTTGGGGGGGTGTTTCATGAGGCAGGGGTTTATTAATCCCCGCTTGTCAGGGTAGGAAACCTGCCCTGAAGGTGAAGTGTATCTGCTAAAGGTTACACAACTAGTCAAGAAGCAGGACCCAAACTTTAGATGCTCTCCTTAGAATCCAGAGAGCCCTTCCCAGAGCCTGAGAGGGAGGCCTAGAAGTCGCCCTTCGACTTCCTGTCTAGTTCCAGACTCTCCGGAAAGCTGTCATGTCCTTCTGCCCACCAATCTGCCCAGTCCCTCAAATAAGCCAGACTTCTAGATCTCTGCCAGTTTCCTTCTCCCAGGCCTGGCTTAGGGTGGGGGGTTGTTTGGGGAAGTACATCCTCAGAACCAGACAGCTTAGAGTTTCTTCCTTAGAGCACCAAGTAGGGGAGGTAGAGCTGAGGTGGGAGAGACAGCAAAGGTAGCCAACCTAAGGGTCCAGGTGAAGTTGTCCTGTGGCCCAGGACAGAGCTTGACTTAGTGGGCGAGCTGAGTCACTCACTTTGACCCCCTCAACTCCCCTTCTACCTACTGCAATGAGATCCAGGTCCCAGCATATGATATTGAGTAGAATCTGTTTAATGAACAAGAACCTCCCCTTCCATTCCCTTCCTCCTCACTAAATATTCCCTGCATAGTAGCCTGAAGAGAAACCAGGCCAAACAGAAAGAAAGAAGCGGCGGGGTTCCCAGGGCCTTGGCACTAGACGAGAAAGCCCAAGCCTAGCTTCCTCTTCCCTGAATTTGGGGCTGGGTTGTAGTCTGGTGAGAAAATCAGTCCATCTCTGTACCACCATCCCACCCTTCTTGGAGCGTAAAGCCTGTTTTCTGATTCCAAAGCTCAGCCCCCCAGGGAGGCCCTCTCCTTTCCAGGCTGGCTGACCTTAGCCCTGGACCTGGCCTAGAGTAGTATCTCCTTTGCTGGGGGAGTTGAGCGCACTGGCACAGAATGCCTCTGTGGAGCATCTGGGCAGTGGATCCTTGGTGACTGTGGCTGACAGGCATTCCCTACCGCCCCTAGAAAGCCCTGTTCGTGCAGTTCGCTGAGGTGTTTCCGCTGAAGGTGTTCGGCTACCAGCCAGATCCCATGAGCTACCAAGTGGCTGTGGGCTGGCTGGAACTGCTAGCTGGGTTGCTGCTGGTTCTGGGCCCACCGATGCTGCAAGAGATCAGCAACTTGCTTTTGACACTGCTCATGATGGGTAAGGGGGGTGCAACTGGGCTGGTGAAATGGGGACTCCTAGGCGAGGGTGATAGCAAAAAATCTGGCTGTTCTCGTTACTTTTGCCACTCTTTTCCTCTGGAACCAGAAACATTTCCTGCTCTATTGCAGTTTCCATGGTCTTCAGACTAGGATAGGTGCTTTTTAAACTTAATATACTGTAACACTCTTCTATGTCAGATATACCTTCTATGTCATCAATTCTATTGGCTGCATGGTATTTCCATTATAAGGATATATTGTAACCTAAAAGCCCCTACCCCTTTCTCATCACCCCTACCCTGAGGTGAGGGGATGGAGTAGCAGCTGCCACTGGACTCATGTGTCTGGCAGGTGGAAACAGAGAGCAAGGAAGCCAGGCCCCCTGACCAGAAAGGCAGAGGATTTCCCTGTGGCAGGCATTCCTAGAGGGCCCCCTCTTAGTGGCTCTGCCCACAGGAACTGCTGATGTACAAATACAGCTGCTGCTTCAAAGGCCAGACATCTTCAGGCTCTTCTATATCCCGTGGCCTTGTGTCACCATTGCTACTGCCACTACCACCCTTCTTCCAGGCTTTCTTTCCATTTCCACAGCTTCCTTCATTTTCAGATCTTTCCCACTACCTCCACCACCAACCCCTGGGCCTTCTTCCCTCCACTAGGATTGAGAAAGGAGAAGGATCAGGGAGAATCTGTTCCAAAATGCCCACCTACTCACCTTGACCTGTTTGGTTGGATTGTTGCTGTTTCTTGCCATCTGAGAGGGTCTATGTTAGTTCAAGAAACTTCAGATTTCTGGTTCTGCTTTCTCTGGGAGGTCAGGGATGAGTGCAGCTAGTTTAGGGTGTGTGTGTTGGTGGGGGGCAGTGTTCACGAGAGGGCTTAAGGTGGAGTGGGTCAGCCTTGGCTGGAGGGCCCTGAGCTCCTGGATCTCCTGAGCATTCCCAGGGAGCCTCAGGGACCTCATTTTCCATTCCAGGGGCTATCTTCACTTTGGTGTCTCTGAAAGAATCACTGAACACCTGCATCCCAGCCATCGTCTGCCTGGGGCTCCTGCTGCTGCTGGAAACCTGCTAGCTCTTAGTCCAAACTAAAAAGATGTTCAGACACCCTAGCAAGAAGTCTCCAAGTGCATTCAAGGAATCCTGGGAGTAGAGTCTGTCTTGCCTCTTCATGCCGTGTCACTGCCAAAGCAGGAACATGGTGGAACACAGAGTGTCACCTTGTTACCAGTACACCCAAGGTTGGCCAGTGTTGAAGTAGACATCTGGTCTACCTGGCCCTGCTTTATCCCTTGGACATTTACTGCTCTTTTTTGAGGGGTATATGTTACACATTCTAGCATTCCTCATGTCATGTGAAAATAGAAAATAAATTTAAATCACCCAAACTTTTAATGCCCCCAAATAACTACTTTCAATTCCTTTGTATAACTGTACCTCCCAGTTTTTTTCTGTGCCTTTATACAGATTTTTTAAAATGAAAATGAGACCATGTATACTACTTTATTACTTGCTTTTTAAACCTAATACACTGTAATACCATTCTCTGTTTTACCTCACTGATGTTAATGGGTCTGTAGTATTCCATTGTAAGGATGTACTCTAATGTATCTATACAAGCCCCCAATGAGAAACATTTGGATTATTCCCAATTTTTTAACTATTGTAAACCTCACAGTTAATCATCTCTACATATTTATTTTCTTTCCCTAGAAGTGAGGGTGCTGATTCAAAAGGCATGCACGTTTTTAAGGTTTTTATTATATGCTCAGAATTTACACATCGAGTATGGCAGAGTATTGAGTATATACCTGCTTCTGCCTGCTGAGCCACATGAGGTACTCCCCATTCTTTTCTTTTCTTTTAAATTTTAATTGTTTTTGGCTGCGTTGGGTCTTTGTTGCTGCGCGTGGGCTTTCTCTAGTTGTGGTGAGCGGAAGCTACTCTTTGTTGCGGTGTACGGGCTTCTCGTTGCGGTGGCTTCTCGTTGCGGAGCACGGGCTCTAGGTGCGCGGGCTTCAGTAGTTGGAGCGTGCAGGCTCAGTAGTTGCGGCATGTAGGCCCTAGAGTGCGCGGGCTCTAGGGCGCATGGGCTTCAGTAGTTGTGGCATGGGGGCTCCGTAGTTGTGTCTCACAGGCTTAGCTGCTCCGCAGCATGTGGGATCTTCCTGGACCAGGAATTGAACCCATGTCTGCTGCATTGGCAGGCAGATTCTTTTTTTTTTTTTTTTTTTTTTTTTTTTTTTTTTTTTTTGCTGTACGCGGGCCTCTCACTGCTGTGGCCTCTCCCGTTGCGGAGCACAGGCTCCGGACACACAGGCTCCGCGGCCATGGCTCGCGGGCCCAGCCGCTCCGCGGCATGTGGGATCTTCCGGGATCGGGGCACGAACCCGTGTCCCCTGCATCGGCAGGCGGACTCTCAACCACTGCGCCACCAGGGAAGCCCCGGCAGGCAGATTCTTAACCACTGCGCCACCAGGGACGTCCCTCTCATTCCTTTTTATCTCGTGCACTTTAGAGTTGTAAAGCTAACAAAGATGGGCATTAAGTCATCATTTTACAGGACCTGAAACTGCCAGGGCAGTGCTCCTTGGACACCTAGATGGAGGCAAGGGACAGCCAACTCTAAGGCATGCTGCATAGCAGTGCCAGAACCTGTGATGAATCCCAGGGGTCCTAGGGAGTCAGAAGGGTGGTATGTGAGAGACAATTCTCGAGGGCAAGTGACCATGTTAGGGTACCTACTATCACATCACCAACCATCTTCACCTCAGTGGGGGTCTTTTGGGAAGTGATGTTCCTCCATAAGGGAAAATAGTGAAGAAAAAGAAATCATTTATTTATGCAAATACTCTAGCCACCAGCCTACAAATTGCTTTGGGGGTTAGGGAGTGGCTTTTGGGAGCCCACAGGAGTGAAAGAAGTCTATGTATATTACTCCATTTCATCTTCACTATAGAAGGGTAATTTCTGCTTTGACACTGACGAGCTGGGAACCTCAGGTAAGCTGGCACTCTTAGTTAGGTCTTCTGTGTCTGAGAGCACAGTGATGCAGTCTCTCTATAGTTAAGTGTGTGTGTGTATACATATATATGTATATTAATACATATATATGTAGTAGTATATGTATACTACATGTACAGTGTGTCAAAACAATAAGGGGAGGGGCTTCCCTCGTGGTGCAGTGGTTGAGAGTCCGCCTGCCGATGCAGGGGACCCGGGTTTGTGCCCTGGTCTGGGAGGATCCCACATGCTGCGGAGCAGCTGGGCCCATGAGCCATGGCCGCTGAGCCTGTGCGTCCGGAGCCTGTGCTTCGCAACGGGAGAGGCCACAGCAGTGAGAGGCCCGCGTACCGCAAAAAAAAAAAAAAAAAAAAAAAAAAAAAAAAAAAAAAAAAGGAAACTTTCTGTCACAGAGGTCCAGAGATAACATAGCTTCAGTTTCTTTTTTTTAAAAAATAAATTTATTTATTTTTCTTTACGTTGGGTCTTCGTTGCTGTGCGCAGGCTTTCTCTAGTTGCAACGAGTGGCGGCTACTCTTCGTTGCGGTGCGCGGCCTTCTTATTGTGGTGGCTTCTCTTGTTGCGGAGCATGGGCTCTAGGCGCCCGGGCTTCAGTAGTTGTGGCTCACAGGCTCCATAGTTGTGGCTCGTGGGATCTAGAGCGCAGGCTCAGTAGTTGTGCTGCTTTCAATTTATTGACTTCTGCCCTCAGGGTTACAGAATAGCTGAAGCAGCTCCAGACAACACATTTGCACATAATATCCAAAGGTGAAAAGAAAGAGGAAAGCTCTCTTAGAAGACCCCTAGGTTTCCCCTTGCATCCCACTGTACAGAATTATGTCACATTTCCATTCTTAGACCAATCACTGGCAAGGAGAATGGAATTTCCAAGTTGGACTTAGACTAGTTAAGATTTACCCACACTGGTCAAGTGGTCAGCAAAGAAGAAGGGAGAGGGTAGATAGTGCCACTTATTAGCTTATTTGCAAATATGGATAATAATGGCAAATATTTTCATAGAGTTGCTGTGAAGATTTAGTGAGTTAAAGTGCTTACAATAGTGCCTGGTGCATAATAAGTGCTCAGTAAATGCTATTATTAAATAGCGTTTGTTATTAAATAGCAGTTCTACAGATGAGAAAACGGATTCAGAAAGCTTAAGAGCCTATGTGTCAGACCTGAGCCTAGAATTAAGACCTGGTTGACTCCAGAACCCACACTTTCCACTGCACCAGCTGCCAAAGTTGGAAGTGGGCAGGTGTGGCACCCCTGCTCTTCAACTTGAAGGTAGATGGGATGATGGGTCCAATGTAATTAAATCTCCATTGCTTCCCAGAATTGCCCTTCTGCATGAAAATTTTGAAGCCCTTGAAAGTAGAGCCTGGAAACCCTGGGATCCTGGCCTCTTACCATCTCCACCCCTTCCAGGATTCCACAGCCAGCTTGTCTCCAGCCAGGACTTTAGATTGAAGGCTCCTATTTACCGAGGCTTGGCCTGTAAGCTGATTTAGCAGCTACAGGGCCCTTCAAGCTTGGCTGTAGGGCCCACCCAGCCGCTGCAGGAAAGGCAGGGTGCTGGAAGAGTAGGCTGGCCAGCTGGTATGGAGGAGCAGTTGGGATTGACAGCAGCAGGAATATCTTCAGCTTTAGCTGTGCTGCCTCACTCCAAGGAGAAGCCAGGCCTTAGGAAACGGGCCCCCTAAACAACAGCCTAAGCCTTGGGCAGGTCGGCCCAATGACATTCAGCTGCAAGGCCTTCCTTATACTTTGCTATCTCCCTCCCTGTGCCCCCTTGCCTTGCAATGACATTCCCTTCCCTTGGGGCCCTGGTTGCACCCCACAAACCCTGCTCACAGCTGCCATAGGTGGACTCCAGCCTTTCCAGCTGTTGAGCCCATTCTTCATGTCGTGTCTTGGGATTAGTCAGTTGATGGGAGGGCCTAGGATATGTGGGTGGCAGTGGATTCTGATCTGTCTCAGCTCCTTAAACCCAGGCCCCCAGGAACCCAGAGAGATCTGCAGCAGCCAGAGCAGCAGGAGGTAAGAGAGGAGTGATCTGGTGGAAGGGCAGGGAGAGGTTCAGGGTGGGATAGTTAGGGGCCAGAGCCATGGTGGACAGAGCTGAGAGCGAGGGGCAGAAGGGAATATACTCACTCAGGGTCCCAGAAAGGATTGGAGCCTGAGAGATTCAAAGGTAGAAGTACAAATTTTGGTATTGGAGGAACCATGTTTTGGAACACCCTAGGAGTGTGACTATGTGCCACAAATAGGAACAGGACATTGGCTTGTGCACTTATCCCCCTTGGGGAGAGGGGGAATATGCCCAGTTGTGTTTGTGCCGTTGTGTTTGACTGGGGTGTCTGTGTCTCTAACACTGTGTGTGTGCCTGTGTGAGTGTACACATCTGTGTGCTGCCTAGAGGGGAAGGGAGCGTATCTCCCCAGTGTCAGCCAGTGCTCAGAGTTTTACTTATGTTTTCTCATAATCCCCCCAACAACACTGTGAGGTAGGTATTTTAATCTCCATTTTACAGCAGAGAAGACAGGCTCAGTGAAGCTGAGTAATCTGCCCGAGGTCATATGGCAGATAAATGTGTGTATCTAGGATCTGCCTGATTCCCAGGCCTATGCTCTTTTTGCTTTGCTGTCCAAAGTTTTAAATCAGACCCAGGACTTCTTTGTGGTCAAAAGGCAAGGGGGACGGAAACAAGACTGGAAGGCCTGTGAGATGTGAAACCTTTTCAACTCTGCCCAGGGTGCTCCAGGCAAGCCCCAGGAGAGGACCTTCACCAAGGTAAGTCCAAGGTCACTGTGCATGGGCCTGCCTCTGGGTCGCTGCTTCCTAAGACCATAACTCCATCCACGCCTCACTCTCCCCCCACTACTGATCTGGATGGCACTGGAGCAGGGAGGCTTGGGCTTTTTCTAGGAAGGACCCTATCTTCCAGCCTGGTTTCTCCATAACTCCCTGTTGGCTCAGCCTTGCTTGGGCTTATTAATGCACATACCTGGGCCCCACAAATCAGAACCGTACACCATCTGTGAGGGGCACCTTCACCCTCCCAGTCACCAAGGTTGGAAATTTCCAAACTACCTGGGATTCCTGTCTCTTCCTCATTTTCCACATCTTGTCACCAAGCTCATTCTACTTCAGGTAACTCCGGAGCCCATCCCCTCCTCTCCATCCCCAGCTGGTGCTGGCTGAGCTCAGGCCTCAGCCCCTCGCCGGGCTTCCCACCACCACTGACTGAGGAAAAGAGGACGGGGGTCGGGTCGGGGAAGGCGGGATGGAGGGCTCTTGTGTGGCTAACCTCCATGGTGACCTCTCTTCCTCTCGCTAGTCCAAGGTCCGAGATGAACAGCAGCGCTGGGGACCTGGGTGTTGGTGCTGGCGGCCGCAGCCCCTGGGACGACCCTGCTGGCTTAATCGTGGTGCCCGCAGCCTACGCCTTGGCGCCGGGCTTGGGGCTGCCGGCCAACGTGGCGGCCCTGGCAGTGTTTGTCCGCCGCGGCAGGCACCTGGGCCAGGCCCTGCGTCTCCACCTGCTCAACCTGGCCCTGGCTGACGTGCTCTTCACGCTCACGCTGCCGCTGTGGCTCACCTACTACCTGGGCCTGACCCACTGGCCCTTCCCGGAGGCTGCCTGCCGCGCAGCCGTGGCCACCTACTGCGTGTCCACCTACGCGGCCGTGGCCTTCGCGGCGCTCACCAGCGTGTGCCGCTGCAGCTCGGTGCACCCGCCCAGCCCTGCACCGCTGGGGCCACCCCCCCGCGCCACGTGCGCTGCCGCCCGCCTGGCCGGCCAGGCCTGCGCCGCACCCTCGCTGGCCGCCCTGCATGTGCTGCGCCCCAGGCCGGGCGGCGCCGCTCGCTGCCTGGAGCGCGGCTGGGCTAGCGCGGGCCTGGCCTACGCCACCGTGGCCTTCTTCCCCGCCGCCTTCCTGCTGGTGCTCGCGGCCTATGTGAGCTTGGCGCGGGCGCTCGCGGCGCCCTCGGGCCCAGGCCCGGACCTGGCCCCAGCCGGGCCAAACCGGCGCGCGGCCAGGACCATGGTGCTCGGGCACCTGTTGGTCTTTGCCCTCTGCCTGGCGCCCTACCGCCTGCTGCTGGCGCCCTGGGTGGCCGGGCAGGAGGGCACCGTGGGCCGCGACGACGGAGGGTGCCGGGCCACCTCCACACTTGACGTCCTGCACACCCTCAGCCTGGCGCTGCTGAGTCTCAACAGCTTCCTGGACCCACTCATCTACTGCTTCTCTGTGCGCAGCTTCTGCCAGGACTGCTGGGCGCTGAGCTGCCTCCCGGGAGTAGGGAGGTCCGGGGCGCACTCAGTCTCCTTGGCCTCCTTGGCCTCCTCCTAGAGAGCCCCCTGGCCTGCTGCCTGCTTCACCCCTGCCACCCTCCCAGTGGTGTCCTGGGTGGTGAAAGCTCTTTGCAAGGACCTAGACTCCAATCCTGACGCAGCCACCTACTAGCCGCCTGTGGTTGTAGACCTCCGGGCTCTGTCAAAAGGGGAAAGAACATTCTTTGTTAACCCGAATGTTTCCTAGACTTTGCCAGTGTTTGGATACAGATAATATGCCATTGCTTTCAAAATCTCTGGGGATAAACCCCAAAGTCCTAAAAAGGGCCTACAAGGGCTGACTGCCTCCTGCTTCTCTCTCAGCATCCTCTCATCCTCATTTTCCCTCTTCTCCTCTACCACATCTGCCCGTCTCCGTGGGTTGAGTCACCTTATCAGTCCCTGGAACAGACCAGTTTCCTCCTCTTCAAAGCCTTTGCAACTGACTGCCAGGAATGATGTCCTTCTATCTCCTTTGCTAAGTTAATTCCTTTTCATTCCCACTTCCTCAAATGTAGCTGTAGGGAAGCCTTTCTTGACCAGCACCACATACACCATTCCCTAGACTGGGTTAGATCTGGTGGCTCCTTTATAGCTCTTTCCACAATTGCAATCAAGCAATTAACTGGTCCTTTTTTTTTTTCTGCTGTTCTTTTTCTCTGTATTTATGTTGATCCATAAGAAAGTGCCATTTTTGTAGACCCAAAAGGGTTGAATAGTGGCAGTTTTATTTTCATCCAGTTCAACTTAATAAATTCCATGTTTGTCTTATTTACTGCTTGCTACTGTGCCTTGCACGTAGTAAGACCTCAGTATGTCAGATGAATGCATGAAACCTGAATATCATTAGCTTAAAATGCTCAGGGACTCACTCAGACATTCTAGTCTCTGGTAGATTTTCCTCAAGTGTTTCTGGGATTTTCCAAGCTTGTATTACCAGATGCATTCTTGAACCAGTCCTGATGATTGCTTCCTTCTGCTGTTGCTGGTTACCCACGACTCTGCCATCACCTCCACTGTCCCAAGAGTCCTGTGCCAAGACTTGGTAATAACCAAGCTGGAGATCCATCCTGCCATTAGCTGGGACAGGGATCCGCCAGACTTGCTGCCTTCCGTTTCAGCTGAGCCGGGACTCTGTCACTGGGTGCAAATCCCTGGCAATGGTTCAGGCCACCAGTGCTTTCCCTCCTCGTGCCTTGATGACTTAGCAGTTGGCTTCAAGTGGGGGAATGGAACCACTCCCTCTCCTCGGCCATGTTATTGGGGGCCCCATAACAGGACTGCTTGGGTCTCAAGCTTAATGAGTGAGGGCAGCATGTTCATGTTGCCAAGTCAGATGGGTCAGGAAGGGTTCACCAGTCAGCTACCATGTCGTACTGACCTCAGGTCCTATTGCTGAATTTGCCTTCTAATGGTAAATTTGAGAAATTTCTTCTTTAATTTTTGATACATTACCTTTCATTGTTCCCTTATTCCTTCTTTAAATGTTTTCTTTTACATTTAAAAAATAATACATGTTCATGAAAAGAAATTCAAAGCAGTAGAGAAAAATGTAAAATCAAAAATAAAGCTTCCCCCAGTGGTAACCACCATTCACAGTTTCTTGTTGTGTATATCTTTCCAGAGATTTTCTATTACAGTACAGATACAGGTATAGTCAATTTCCTTCAAAAATCCACAAACGGGATAGTGTTACAAGGCTCTTCTGCACTTTTCCTCATTTAATGTATCTTGTACATCTTTTTATATCAGCACGTATAGATCTACCTCATTCTTTTTAATAGATGCAGAGTATTGATTTCACTCAATTGGTCCCCCTGTTGATGGGCATTTTTTTTAACATCTTTATTGGAGTATAATTGCTTTACAATGGTGTATTAGTTTCTGCTGTATAACAAAGTGAATCAGCTATACATATACATAAATTCCCATTTCTCCTCCCTCTTTGCGTCTCCTTCCCACCCTCCCTATCCCACCCCTTGGGCATTTGTTTTACTGTGATAAATGATGATGCAATGAGTGTCCCTGTCCATAAATCTTTGCATACTTGTAAATCTGTAGAATAAATTCCTGGCAGTGAAATTGCTGCATCAAGGGGTATGTGTGTGCACTTAAATGGTTTAATTAAATCACCAAATTGCCTCCAAAAATGCAGCACCAATTACATACCCATCAGCAGCTCGTGACAGTCCCTGTTTTATCACACCCTCACTAGGACTGGATATTTTCACCTGCCTCCTCCTTGAATCTGGACTCCTGTCTGCATTTCAACTGTGAGTATGGTTAATTTGTTTCCTTTTCCTAGAAGGCTTCTCAGTCTCCTCCATATCTGAAACCTGCCGGGGGAGGGGGGGCAGAAGTGGGAAGGGAAAGGGTATCACCTGAGACCTCCTACCAGCCAAACCTTAGCCTGTCTTGCTTGCTAGAGGAATTAAACAAAAGCCCAAATACACATTGGTAGGTCCACAGTAATTGTCATCTCTCCTTCCTTAGGAATTAGGTTGACTCATTCCATGCAACACTGACCATCATCTCAGGCCAAGGCCAGGAGGCAGCCTGGGCCCACGTCATGAATTCACTTACTCTGGTGGAATGCGTTGCTTGGCCCCAGGGGCTGTGCAAAGCTGGGTCTCTGAGAAATGATCTCATGTCCACGCTAGAGCCAGCTGAATCTCCTGAGGCCAAATTTGATTCCGTTCAAATAAAAAAATGATTCCCTGTGGCATCATCCATCCCCGTGGTCTTGTACTATCCTGCTTTTGATGTGACTTTTCCCTTAGTAGTCAGTTTCCTTTGGGAAATGTCTAACTTAGTCTTCTGTGTCTGACCTGAGGAAAAAGAACTTGAGAGTCGATTGCCTCTGGGAGCTCAGACACAGTGGAAGGAAGGCCTCTGGAGTTAGTGCGTTTGGGAATCACCCTCCCCTCTCCCTGGTGATTCAGGAGAGTAGGAACCTGGGGTGAGGACCCAGAGGCAAAGAGCCTGAGGGATGAGAGAGAACAGCTTTGTACTGTCAATCCTTTTGGATTCTTTTTGCCTTATTTATTCTAAACTTTCAAGAATTTGACCCAAGACCCTCCCTCAGTCCAGGATGGAGAAGAGGGAGCCCAGGTTGGTCCTTGGTTAGATGCTGGACACCCTCTTTCTCCAGGATCCAGGAAAAACTCATCTGCCAACTGTTCCCAGCAGCTGGGGGAGTCTAGGGTGTTTTCAGTATGCCCTGGACCCCGCTACCTCTTGTAGGGCCAGGAACGCCCAATTCCCGCCCCTACCCACCCAGGCCACACCCTGTAGCTGTGGGGTCCAAACATGGTGCAGAGAAGATGCTCCTGACACAGAAGGAAGAACGCTTCCTTTCCTGCTGGACCCCGCTCTCTCCTTCAGCGCAATTACTGTCCAGGTCTCTGAACCCAGCCCAAGCCCGTTCCTGCCTTTGGCTAGGGCTGGTCCAGGTCCTCGGCTCTGCACACGCCAGCCTAGGGCCCCTCAGCCAGCCGTGCTTCCTCAGTGACCCTGCTTGCTCTTCCTGAGTCCTCCCCTCCAAACCAGCCCCGCCTGTTCCCTCAGCCCCTGCAGGAAGCCTGTCACGCCTCAGCTTGATTTCTCTATTGTATTCAGGCCCTGGCCCTAGGCGCTCTCTCTGCAGCTGATTCTTTGCCTTGACATCTATTTCCTCCTCTAGCCTTAGAAGGAGGATAGTGTTTTCCCTCTGGGTTTTGCAGATAACCCTGTGGCTGCTGCTGTCCTTCACTGGCCCAGAAGCCAGCTCCATGGACCACATTCCAGCTTCAGGGACTGGGACCTCCTCCCCAGACCAATCACTCCAGGGCTCTCCCAGGCCTGCCCTTTCCCTCTGCTGGTATGGCACATGTCCACCATCTGGCCCCAATGCTGTCGTTAAGTCATGTTTCTTTGCCCGTAATTCTCCGTGAGCACCAGTCTAGCTCTGAAATTTACTTGTGGTTGGGGTGCTGGGCTCATGCTGGCCCCTAGCATTGGTGGGGTTCTGGGTGAGCGTGCAGGAGGCCCAGATACTATATGTCTAAATATTTACAAGTTATAAATTAAGCAAACACATTGTTAAATAAAATGCATTCCATTCATCTTCCTTGAAAAATATACCTTCATAATGACAGAATAGAAAAATACGTTTAAAGTTGTGGTTTTCAAGACTGAAAGTCAGCAAATTATCAAAGATGAGAGAATCTAATTTTACATATTATGTTCAAACATTGTATTTGGATGGTGTATGATAAATTATTATTACAGAAAATATTAATTATTTTAATTTCATCATATAAATCATTATTCATAATATAAATATTTTTACCATTTCTTCTAGCCATTTCTATACTCATACAGAAATTAAGTTCTTTTTTTCAAAAATTCAAATAATTTACTGTTATTTAATTTAATTTATTTATTTAATAAATTTTATTTATTTATTTATGGCTGGGTTGGGCCTTCGTTGCTGCACGTGGGCTTTCTCTAGTTGGGGCGAGCGGGGGCTACTCTTCGTTGCGGTGCGTGGGCTTCTCATTGCGGTGGCTTCTCTTGTTGCAGAGCATGGGCTCTAGGTGCGTGGGCTCCAGTAGTTGTGACTCACAGGCTCTAGAGGGCAGGCTTAGTAGTTGTGGTGCTCAGGCTTAGTTGCTCCGTGGCATGTGGGATCTTCCCGGACCAGGGCTCGAACCCGTGTCCTCTGCATTGGCAGAGGACACTGCGCCACCAGGGAAACCCCTATTTCACTTTTAAAACTAAATCATATATCTATACATATCCGAAAATGTTTTTTTGAAATTGAGAAACACTGCATGTGAAATATACAACCAAAGTGAGATTTCAATAAAATATGAGGCAATTAGAACAATGAAAGGAAAATGTTTGTCTGACAATGAATAAGATTCACAGACATAAAATCTCAAAACTAATTTTTATACAGACTACTTTTTGGGTACTATAGATTGAGGTATAATCTTGATTGAAGAGAGATCTGAACAAAGTTAGCAATGAATCGTCATTTTCTGTTATTTTAAAATAACAGTCTAGGGACTTCCCTGGTGGCATAGTGGTTAAGAATCCGCCTGCCTATGCAGGGGACATGGGTTTGAGCCCTGGTCCGGTTAAGATCCCACATGCCGCAGAGCAAGTAAGTCCGTGTGCCACAGCTACTGAGTCTGTGCTCTAGAGCCCGTGAGCCACAGCTACGGAGCCCTCGGGCTGAAGCCCGCTCGCCACAACTACTGAAGCCCAGGCTTAGAGGACGTGCTCCGCAACAAGGGAAGCCACGGCAATGAGAAGCCTGGGCACTGCAACAAAGAGTAGCCCCTGCTCACCACAACTAGAGAAAGCCTGCGCGCAGCAACAAAGACCCGACGCAGCCAATAAATAAATAAATAAAAGTGAAATAGTTAACTCTTATGTTTCTATAAACGTTTACTAACTTTTTTTTTTTACTAATATCTATTTAAAATTAATATATTTTTCCACCAATGAACATGGTTTGTTCTTTATTGGAGAATTTTATTTGTTTCATTTAACTTTTCTGATACATATCATATCTTAAGTAAATTAAATGTAATTGATTTAATGGCATTTAGTTGAGATTTCCACCATGTGTCTGAGAGTGGTTCTGAGGTCATATTTGATGTGTTTCATCAATATATTCTGTCTTTGGGCATGTCCAGAAAATATTGTGTATAATCTTTGAATTACTGCAAAAAATGTCATTGCTATCAGCACAATTGAAACTATGTCTTTTAGTAAATCCAAACTATGTACAATACATGGCCAAAGACTATTTCTGGATTTTTGGCCCAACTTTTGCTTTGTATACCTTTCTTTGTTAATCACAGTAGCACAATGACCATAGATTTATCCTTGGCAATCTTCTAAATCAGTGTTCAAAACTGAAAGCTGTTTTTTCATTCTTCATTCAAATCAGACTTGTATTTTGGAATTCTGATTTGCATAGGGTATAGCACCCTAATATATACTGTACTCTGGTTGCAATAACTGGAAAAAGCCAAATAAATTACAAATACCATATTTTAAAGATACTGAAGAGCTGTGGAAGCAACAATGACTAGAAGAATTCGAATTCAGACAAGGAGTATCCCTTCTAAGTTGAGTTGATAGTCACTGGATGTTTTCTTCCCTCGGAACATTTGCTCATTTTGTGCATGAGTTGAGTATTGAGCTTGACCCATGCAGAGACCTTATATTGGTAGAAAAAGGAACCACATGTCTTTTGGCAGTTAACTGGGGCTGTTGTGAAAAGCTGGGGACTCTAAAACACAGCTGTTTGTAACCATAGGACATTTTCTGAGTTCTGAGTCTGAGTGTGAAAGGCTGGGAAGCTAAGCTGAGGGCTTCCAAAAGGCCAAGTGAAATCTCTCATAATCTTGAGATGCTTAAGACACAACATCCAATTAGAGGAATGAGGCCTGATGCAAAAACATAGCTGATATTCCCCTCAAGAAAATTTCTAGACTTTGAAGCTGTGGGGGTAAAGAGGAGGTAGGAAAAAGAGCTAAAGTGCCAGGTGCAGAGCCTCTAAAGGGCAGAACCGAATCCCCAGTGAGTCTTTCAGGACTGGGGAGACAGAGAGCCATTAGACTCTTAGTCAAAAGCCCAGGAAAGCCCAACCTGAAAGCAAGAATGAGTCGGAGGTGGACTGAATCATACTGAAACTGTCACCCAGCTCTGTCATAGTTAACTTGTAACTGGATTGAGGTGACCAGTTCCTTATCCTGTCTGCCTAACAGAGGAAAGATGGAACTTTCTGTGATAGGAGATATCATACAGACCTAATACATGACTTTAACAATGTCTGGCACACAATAAAAAGTCACTAGACATGCAAAGAGGTAGGAAAATGAGACTGATCATCAAGAGAATAAATGGATAATAAAAACTGACCAATAAATGATCCAGATGTTGGAGTATAAGACAAAGACTTTATTTTTAATTAATTAATTTATTTTTGGCTGCATTGGGCCTTTGTTGCTGTGGGCTTTATGTAGTTGCAGCAAGTGGGAGCTACTCTTCATTGCAGTGCACGGGCTTCTCATTGCGGTGGCTTCTCTTGTAGAAGAGCACGGGCTCTAGGTGCGTGGGCTTCAGTAGTTGTGGCACATGGGCTCAGTAGTTGTGGCTCGTGGGCTCTAGAGTGCAGACTCAGTAGTTGTGGTGCCTGGGCTTAATTGCTCCACAGCATGTGGGATCTTCCTGGACCAGGGATTGAACCTGTGTCCCCTGCACTGGCAGGTAGATTCTTAACCACTGTGCCACCAGGGAAGTCCCCAAGACAAAGACTTTAAATAATTATAATTAATTAAAATGATTAAAGAAAATAGAGGAAAATATGGACAAAATGAATTAAAAATAGACATTTTCAATGGAGAATTGAAATTCACAAAAAGGAATCAAATGATTGATTTGAGAACAATAGAGAGAAGGTAATATTGGCAAAACTTGGGATTCTTTTATTAACAGAATAGCAGTTAATAAGCAGAATTCACGCATATAATTTCACCCAGTCAAAAAACTGTATATAAAAGTAAAACAAATGAATCGAGCTCTTGCTAGAAGCAAATCTACCAATAAACATGAGTAATTAATGTTACAAGGTAAATTTTTACCATGGTAATTTTTTTGGGAAGAAAGAATCATTAGCATTTCAACACTGATGGAAACAACATAAGAAAAGTCTGTCATCAAATACTTTACTGGTCTCAGGCACTTAAGACAATGAGGGGTCAAATAACCTTCTTAGTTGCAGCCTGCCAGGGCTTCTGTCTTGGGGCATTAGAGGGAATCAGAGATGGGGTAGGTTACCCTTGAAAATTCAAAAACAGCGCAGTTTTCATGGGGAAGGGGTCACTTGTATGAGCAAACTGTCTTTGTAAAAATGTCAACTGAGAAAAAAATGATATATTACCGTGATTTGAAAGAAAATGAAAAATCTAATATTCCAGTTAGTTCAAGTTATTTTACTTGAATTGTTAAATTTTTCTTGGAAATTAAGGCATGACAGAAGCATGGGATACAGAGGGGGAAAAGCATGGGATTTGGAGTTTGAGAGACTTAGGATGAAATCCCAGCCCCACCAAGTTCCAGATATAGGACCTTGGCAAAGTACTGCCCCCTCACAAGCTCAGTTTTACCCAGATGTAAAGGATGAGACAGTATACGTAAGGTGTCTCATATAATACTTGGATATAAAAAGCTGTCAATAGGTGGTGGTGCTAATTCTTACTATTGTGGCGGAACTAATACTTGAAGATTAAATGCTCATTTTGAAGATTTTGTTTTTAATTTGGACTTCTTTGAGTAGATTTGCTTCTACAGTGCTGTGGGAATAAAGTGCAATATAATGGAATATAAAATGTGGCATCTAAGCACTGGTCACACACTCAGGACAGGCACAAAACTATACATCTACTTCTGAATATTGAATAGGAAATTTAGACATGTAAAAATGAATTTACATCTATATATTTTTCAAAATGAAACAGAAGCTGGAATGTAACAACAGAAATAAACTAGTAGTACAATGTCAGAAGTGGAGATGTTTGACACTTTGTGTTATAACTAATCTTCTGCATTATGACTTTTAACTAAAACAAGAGGATGTGCTGAAAAAACAGGTTCCTCTGGCCAGCCGAGGGGATTGACAATTCTGAAAATGCTGCTGTTATTAAGAGATGGGACAGGCTTAAACAGGGACAATAGCTTATATCCTCTGTTAAAAGAAGTGCTCACAGATTTCCATTGCAAATGGAACAGAGAATGGTGTTTGAAGGGAGAGTTCCTTCTGGAACTACCTCCTGATGAGGACTGATGGAAAATGACTGGTTGGAGCTGGGGCTTCCAAGTTGAGCCTGTAGCTCATTTTTGTGTAAAACCCCCATGCATCACCATTTACCAAGAAAATGAAAAATAAACTTGAGTTTCCTTTCTTTACTTGAAAAAAAAGAAGAAAGAAAAGGAATCAAATAAACATTCTAGGACTGAAAAATACAGTGCCTGAAATTAGGAACTCATTGGATAGATTTAACAGCAGATTGGACATAGATTATAAAATTAGCAAAATTCAAGAAACGTCAATAGAAAATATCTAAATAGAAATACAAAGAGAATAAAGAACAAAAAAATTTAAGAACAGAACACAAATGATGAGATCAATCAAAACTCCAATACGCTTGTAATGGAGAACCAGAGAGAAGATGGGGGTAGAGGGCATATCTGAAGAAATTAGAGCCAAGAATTTTTCAAAATTGATGAAATACATTGATGCACAGATTTGAGAACTTCAGTGAACTCCAAGTAGGATAAATAAGAACAAACAAACCAAACCAACCAAGCAAAAATGTCATAGGCATATTCTAGTCAAAGAACTTAAATCCAAAGACAGTAGAAAATCTTAAAATCATACAGAAGATACATTAAAATTGAAGAAGCAATAATAAGATTAATATGTAGTTTTCCAAAGAAAATATGAAAGGTAGAAGACAATGGAATGACATCTTCAAAGTGTTGGGGGAAAAAAACTGACAACCTAAAAAAAAAAATCCTTCAAAAATAAAGTGAAATAAAGACAAAAGCTGAACACGTCCAAAGGAGGGCTTATGGAGTGTGGAGTTCTGGAGTTTGGAATTTTCCTAAGATTGGTTCAAGATGGCGGAGTAGAAGGACATGTGCTCACTCCCTCTTGCAAGAGCACTGGAATCACAACTGCTGAACAATCATTGACAGGAAGACACTGGAACTCACCAAAAAAGATACCTCACATTCAAAGACAAAGGAGAAGCCACAATGAGATGGTAGGAGGGGTGCAATCACAATAAAATCAAATCCCATAACCACTGGGTGGGTGTCTCATAAACTAGAGAACACTTATACCACAGAAGTCCACCCACTGGAGTGAAGGTTCTGAGCCCCACGACAGGTTTCCCAACCTGGGGGTCCAGCAACAGGAGGAGGAATTCCTAGAGAATCCGACTTTGAAGCATAGTGGGATTTGATTGCAGGACTTTGACAGGACTGGGGGAAACAGAGACTCCATTCTTGGAGGGCACACAAAAAGTAGAGTGTGCTTCAGGACCCAGGGGAAGGAGCAGTGACCCCCATAGGAGACTGAACCAGACCTACCTGCTAGTGTTGGAGGGTCTCCTGCAGGGGCAGGGGGTGGCTGTGACTCACTGTGGGGACAGGGTCACTGGCAGCAGAAGTTCTGGGAAGTACTTGGCATGAGCCCTGCCAGAGTCCACCATAAGCCCCACCAAAGAGCCGGGTAGTCTCCAGTGCTGGGTAGCCTCAGGCCAAACAACCATCAGGGAGGGAACCGAGTCCCACCCATCAGGAGACAAGCAGATTAAAGTTTTACTGAGCTCTGCCCACCAGAGCAACACCCAGCTCTACCCACCACCAGTCCCTCCCATCAGGAAGCTTGCACAAGCCTCTTAGATAGCCTCATCCACCAGAGGGCAGACAGTAGAAGCAAGAAGAACTACAATTCTGCAGCCTGTGGAATGAAAACCATATTCACAAAAAGACAAAATGAAAAGGCAGAGGACTGTGCACCAGATGAAGGAACAAGTTAAAACCCCAGAAAAACAACTAACTGAAGTGGAGATAGGCAATCTTCCAGAAAAAGAATTCAGAATAATGATAGTGAAGATGATCCAGGACCTCGGAAAAAGAATGGAGGCAAAGATCGAGAAGATGCAAGAAATGTTTAACAAGGACTTAGAAGAATTAAAGAACAAACACCTAGAAGAATTAAAGAACAAACAAACAGAGATGAACAATACAGTAACTGAAATGAAAAATACACTAGAAGGAATCAACAGCAGAATAACTGAGGCAGAAGAACGGATAAGTGACCTGGAAGACAGAATGGTGGAATTCACTGCCATGGAACAGAATAAAGAAAAAAGAATGAAAAGAAGTGAAGACAGCCCAAGAGACCACTGGGACAACATTAAACGCCCCAACATTCACATTATAAGGGTCCCAGAAGGAGAAGTGAGAGAGAAATGACCTGAGACAATATTTGAAGAGATTATAGTCAAAAACTTCCTGAACATAAGAGAGGAAATAGCCACCCAAGTCCAGAAAGTGCAGATAGTCCCAGGCAGTATAAACCCAAGGAGAAACATACTGAGACACATGGTAATCAAGTTGACAGAAATTAAAGACCAAGAAAAATTATTGAAAGCAACCAGGGAAAAACGACAAATAACATACAAGGGAACTCCCATAAGGTTAACAGCTGATATCTCAGCAGAAAGTCTACAAGCCAGAAGGCAGTGGCACGATATATTCAAAGTGATGAAAGGGAAGAACCTACAACCAAGATTACTCTATCTGGCAAGGATCTCATTCAGATTCGATGGAGAAATTAAAAGTTTTACAGACAAGCAAAAGCTAGGAAAATTTAACACCACCAAACCAGCTCTACAATAAATGCTAAAGGAACTTCTCTAAGTGGGAAATACAAGAGAAGAAAAGGACCTACAAAAAGAAACCCAAGGGCTTCCCTGGTGGCGCAGTGTTTGAGAGTCTGCCTGCCAATGCAGGGGACACGGGTTCGTGCCCCGGTCCGGGAAGATCCCACATGCTGCAGAGTGGCTAGGCCCATGAGCCATGGCCACTGAGCCTGTGCCTCTGGAGCCTGTGCTCTACAATGGGAGAGGCCACAACAGTGAGAGGCCCGCGTACCACACACAAAAAAAAAAAATCCCAAAACAATTAAGAAAATGGTAATAGGAACATGCATATGAATAATTACCTTAAATGTGAATAGAATAAATTTTCCAACCAAAAGACACAGGCTCGCAGAATGTATACAAAAACAAGACCCATACATATGCTATCTACAAGAGACCCACTTCAGACCTAGGGACACATACAGACTGAAAATGAGAGGATGGAAAAAGATATTCCATGCAAAGGGAAATCAAAAGAAAGCTGGAGTAGCAATATTCATATCAGATAAAATAGACTTTAAAATAAAGAATGTTACAAGAGACAAGAAAGGACACTACATAGTGATCAAGTGATCAATCCAAGAATAAGATATAACAGTTATAAATATATGTGCACCCAACATAGGAGCACCTCAGTACATAAGGCAACTGCTAACAGCTATAAAGGAGGAAATCGACAGTAACACAATAATAGTGGGGGACATCAACACCTCACTTACACCAATGGACAGATCATCCAGACAGAAAATTAATAAGGAAACACGAGCTTTAAATGACACAATAGACCAGAGAGATTTAATTGATAGTTATAGGACATTCCATCCAAAAACAGCAGGTTACACTTCTCAAGTGCACATGGAACATTCTCCAGGATAGATCACATCTTGGGTCACAAATCAAAGCTCGGTAAATTTAAGAAAATTGAAATCATATCAAGCATCTTTTCTGACCACAACACTATGAGATTAGAAAACTATTACAGGGGGAAAAATGTAAAAAACACAAACACATGGAGGCTAAACAATATGTTACTAAATAACCAAGAAATCACTGAAGAAATCAAAGAGGAAATCATAAAATACCTAGAGACAAATGACAATGAAAATACGACAATCCAAAACCTATGGGATGCAGCAAAAGCAGTTCTAAGAGAAGTTTATAGCAATACAATCCTACCTCAAGAAACAAGAAAAATCTGAAATAAACAATCTAACCTTACACCTAAAGGAACTAGAGAAAGAAGAACAAACAAAACCCAAAGTTAGTAGAAGGAAAGAAATCATAAAGATCAGAGCAGAAGTAAGTGAAATAGAAACAAAGAAAACAATAGCAAAGATCAATAAAACTAAAGCCTGGTTCTTTGAGAAGATAAACAAAATTGATTAGCCAGACTCATCAAGAAAAGAGGGAGAGGACTCAAATCAATAAAATTAGAAATGAAAAAGGAGAAGTTACAACAGACACCACAGAAGTATCCTAAGAGACTACTACAATCAACTCTATGCTAATAAAATGGACAACCTGGAAGAAATGGACAAATTCTTAGAAAGGTATAACCTTCCAAGACTGAACCAGGAAGAAACAGAAAATATGAACAGACCAATCACAAGTAATGAAATTGAACCTGTGATTAAAAATCTTCCAGCAAACAAAAGTCCAGGACCAGATGGCTTCACAGGTGAATTCTATCAAACATTTAGAGAAGAGCTAACACCCATCCTTCTCAAACTCTTCCAAAAAACTGCAGAGGAAGGAACACTCCCAAACTCATTCTATGAGGCCACCATCACCCTGATACCAAAACCAGACAAAGGTACTACAAAAAAAGAAAATTACAGACCAATAAAACTGATGAATATAGATACAAAAATCCTAAACAAAATACTAGCAAACAGAATCCAACAACACATTAAAAGAATCATACACCATGATCAAGTGGGATTTATCCCAGGGAAGCAAGGATTCTTCAATATAGGCAAATCAATCAATGCGACTCACCATATTAACAAACTGAAGAAGAAAAACCATATGATCATCTCAATAGATGCAGAAAAAGCTTCTGACAAAATTCAACACCCATTTATGATAAAAACTCTCCAGAAAGTGGGCATAGAGGGAACCTACCTCAACGTAATAAAGGCCATGTACAACAAACCCACAGCAAACATCATTCTCAATGGCAGAAAACTGAAAGCATTTCCTCTAAGATCAGGAACAAGACAAGGATGTCCACTCTCACCACTATTATTCAACATAGTTTTGGAAGTTCTGGCCACAGCAATCAGAAAAGAAAGAGAAATAAAAGGAATACAAATTGGAAAAGAAGAAGTAAAACTGTCACTGTTTGCAGATGACATGATACTATATAGAGAGAATTCTAAAGATGCCACCAGAAAACTACTAGAGCTAATCAGTGAATTTGGTAAAGTTGCAGGATACAAAATTAATGCACAGAAACCTCTTGCATTCCTATACACTAATGATGAAAAATCTGAAAGAAATATTAAGGAAGCACTCCCATTTACAATTGCAACAAAAACAATAAACTATCTAGGAATAAACCTACCTAGGGAGACAAAAGACCTGTATGCAGAAAACTATAAGACACTGATGAAAGAAATTAAAGTTGATACAAACAGATGGAGAGATGTACCATGTTCTTGGATTGGAAGAATCAATATTGTGAAAATGACTCTACTACCCAAAGCAATCTACAGATTCAATGCAATCCCTATCAAATCACCAATGGCATTTTTTACAGAACTAGAACAAAAAATCTTAAAATTTGTATGGAGACACAAAAGACCCCGAATAGCCAAAGCAGTCTTGAGGGGAAAAAATGGAGCTGGAGGAATCAGACGCCCTGACTTCAGACTATACTACAAAGCTACAGTAATCAAGACAATATGGTACTTGCACAAAAACAGAAATATAGACCAATGGAACAGGATAGAAAGCCCAGAGATAAACCCACGCACCTATGGTCAACTAATCTATGACAAAGGAGGCAAGGATATACAATGGCGAAAAGACAGTCTCTTCAATAAGTGGTGCTGGGAAAACTGGACAGCTACATGCAAAAGAATGAAATTAGAACACTCCCTAACACCATACACAAAAATAAGCTCAACATGGATTCAAGACCTAAATGTAAGAAAGGACACTATAAAACTCTTAGAGGAAAACAGGAAGAACACTCTTTGACATAAATCACAGGAAGAAATTTTTTTGACCCATCTCCTAGAGTAATAGAAATAAAAGCAAAAGTAAACAAATGGGACCTAATGAAACTTAAAACCTTTTGCACAGCAAAGGAAACTATAAACAAAATGAAAAGGCAGCCCTCAGAACAGGAGAATATATTTGTAAATGAATCAACGGACAAAGGATTAATCTCCAAAATATAAAAACAGCTCATGTAGCTCAATATTAAAAAAAAAAAAACAACCCAATCAAAAAATGGGCAGAAGACCTAACTGGACATCTCTCCACAGAAGACATACAGATGGCCAAGAAGCACATGAAAAGCTGCTCAACATCACTAATTATTAGAGAAATGCAAATCAATGCAAATCTACATTGAGGTATCACCTCACACTGGTTAGAATAGGCATCATCAGAATATCTACAAACAACAAATGCTGGAGAGGGTGTGGAGAAAAGAGAATCCTCTTTCACTCTTGGTGGGAATGTAAATTGATAGAAGCACTATGGAGAACAGTATGGAGGTTCCTTAAAAAACTAAGAATAGAATTACCATATGACCCAGCAATCCCACTACTGGGCATATACCCAGAGAAAACCATAATTCAAAAAGAATTATGCATGACATGCACCCCAATGTTCATTGCAGCACTATTTACAATAGCCAGGTCATGGAAGCTACCTAAATTCCCACCAACAGACAAATGGATGACAAAGATGTGGTACATATTTACAATGGAATATTACTCAGCCATAAAAAGGAATGAAATTGTGTCATTTGTAGAGATGTGGATGGACCTAGAGACTGTCATACAGAGTGAAGTAAGTCAGAAAGAGAGAAACAAATATCATATATTAATGCATATATGTGGGATCTAGAAAAATGGTACAGATGAACCAGTTTGCAAGGCAGAAATAGAGACACAGGTGTAGAGAACAAACATATGGACACCAAGGGGGGAAAGTGGGGGTGGTGGGGGTCTTGGGATGAATTGGGAGATTGGGATTGACATATATACACTAATATGTATAAAATAGATAACTAATAAGAACCTGCTGTGTAAAAAATAAATAATTAAAATAAAATTTTTTAAAAATCAAAAAAAAAAAAAGACAAAAGCTGAGGACATTCATCACTAGTATGCCTACAATATAAGAAAAACTAATTTAGGGTCGACTGTCATAAGTTCAGGATGCATACTGCAATCTCTAGGGTAAACACTGAAAGAATTATAAAAGAATGTATAACAAAAAAAGGTGATAGAGGTGAAAAAAATAAAATAAAAAATAGCTGATTAATTTAAAAAAGGCAAGTAAGCAATGTAAAAGAACAAAGAAATAATGAGACAGAGAAAACAAATCGCAAGATGGTAGATTTAAGCCAAACTATATCAGTGATTACATTAAGTGTAAATGACCAAACAATAACATTAAGAAAAAATGTTTGTCTGATCAGATAAGAAGCAAAACCCAACAATTTGCATTTTATGAGATACACTTTATATAAAAGGATGCAGACAGGTTGAAAGTGAAAACATGGAAAAGATATACTATATAAATATTAATTAAAAGAATGCTGGTGCAGCTATATTAATATCAGACAAAGTGTACTTTGAGTCAAGAAGTATTAATAGAGAAGAAAAGGGACATTTCTTAGTGATGAAAGAGTCCATCCAAAACACATATATAGCAAATCTAAATTTATATGCACCCAATAATACATCCTCAAAAATATATAACGGAAGGGCTGATGGGGCTAAAAGGGAGAATAGACAAATCTACAGATGGAAGATTTAGCATATTTCTCTCAGAAACTGATACAACACATAGACAAAAATTCAGTTAGAATATAAAGTGTTTAAATGGCACATTTAATCAACTGCATCTAATTGACATTAATAAAACAATACTCAACAACATTCCTTTTAGGTGAAATGGAACATTTAACACATGATATAGCAGAAAACAAGTTTCAGCAACTTTCAAAAATTGACCTGACCTGAATCTCTGACCACAGTGAAATTATACTGGAAATTGGAACAACAGATAAATAGAAAATCCTCCAAATATTTGGATTTTAAACAATTCAGTCTTAAATAACCCATGAGTCAAAGAAGAAATCACAATGTAAATTATAAAATATTTGAGCTGAATGATACTGCATTTTCATTATCATTCAGCTGCAAATATTTTATTATATTTGTTCTTAAAATTTATTTATATTTTTTTTTGGTAAGTTTTTTTTGTTTTTATTTTTTGGCTGCACCATGCAGCATATGGGATCTTAGTTCCCCAACCAGGGATCGAACCCTCACCCCCTGCATTGGAAGCGCAGAGTCTCAACCACTGGACCACCAGGGAAGTCCCTTATTATACTATTATACTTGTGAGAGTCAGCTAAAGCAATGTTTAGAAAGGAAATTGCAGCTTTAAGTAAATATATTAGAAAAGAGGAAATGTTTAAAACCAAATGATCTAAACCTCCATCTCAAGAAGCTACAGGGACTTCCCTGGTGGTCCACTGGTTAAGACACCATGCTTCCACTGCAGGGGGCACGAGTTTGATCCCTGGTTGGGGAGACATGGCCAAAAAGATAGGGAAAAAAAAGAAGAAGAAGACGCTACAAAAAGAAACACAAATTAAACCTAAGGAAAGTCGAGGAAAAGAATAAGGAATAAGAGCAGAGATCAATGAAAATAAAGCAGACATTCAAAAGATAAAATCAACAAAGCCAAAAGTTGCTGCTTTGAAAAGATTGATAAAATTGGCAAATAACCAGCAAAACTGATAAAGAAAAATAAGATTGAAAAACCAAATTATCAATATACATAGCAATAGGGGAAGTAATTATAGGAAATATTTAAAAGATAATAAACCTGAAATGGGCAAATTCTTTGAAAGACATAACAATTCTGACACAAGAAAAAAGTAAAAATTAGAACCTCTCTCTATGTATTAAATAATATGAACCCATAATTAAAACCTTCCCACAAAGAAAGTTCCAAGTCCAGATGACTAGTGAATACCTTCAGAATTTAAGGAAGAACTAATACCATTAGTCAAAAACTCTTCCAGGGAACAGAAAAAAGAGCAAAGGCTTCTCAATTTATTTTGTGAGAACACCATAGCAATGATACTTGATAAGGGCATTACAAGAGAGGAAAATTACACACCAATATCTTTCATGAACATAGATGCAAAAATCCTAAGCAAGATTCTGACAAACTTATTTCCATGATATACAAAAGGGATAATACATTCCAAGTGAGAAGGTTTTATTCTAACAATGCAAGTTGTGGTTTAACATTAAAAAGCAGTCCATGTAATTCACCACATTAGCAGAATAAAGAAAAACTAATAGATATCATACCCATTTATGATAAGAAGTCTCAGAAAATGAGTAATGAGTAATGAAAAACATCCTTATTCTGATGAAAGTTACTTGCCAAAAGCTCTACAGCTAACCTTATTCTTAATTATGAAACACTGAAACCTTTACCCCTGAGATCAGAAACAGATAAGGATGTCCGCTATCACCATGTCATTCAACATTTTACTGGAAGTTCTAGCCAGTGAAGAAAGAAAGAAACAATTCTAGCAATGAAGAAAGAAAAAGAAATGTTTTAAAAAGATTGGAAAGGAAGAAGTAAAACATCAATATTTGTAGATGATTGCGTACGAATCCAAATTGACAAAATATTAGAATTAAAAAGTGAACTTACCAAGGTCACTGGGTACAAGATCAATATGCAAAAACAATGGTATATCTATATAACAGCAGCAAACAGTTAGAAAACAAAACAAAATAATATCATTTACCATAGTATGCACACACACAAATTCTATTAATAAATCCAATGAAAGATGTGCAAGACTTTCTAAACTGAAATATCTTAAGATATTCTTACAGAAGATCCAAGTAAATGAAGGGATATACCACATTCATGGATTGGAAGTCTCAATGTTATTAAGATATCAGTGTTCCTCAAACGGATCTATAGATTCAATGCAATCTCAGTTATAATCTATGCAGGGTTATCCTTATGGAAGTTGCCAGCTGATTCTGAAATTTATATAGAAATATAAATGACTTAGACTAGCCAAGGCAGTCTTGACAGAACTTAATTTGGAGGACTTACACTTCCAGATATCAAGACATATTTTTTAATACAATGCTTGATTCAGTTTGCTAATATTTTGTCTAGGGTTTTTTGTGCCTATGTTCATGAGAGATATAGATCAGCAGTTTTATTTTTTTGAAATATCTTTGTCTGGCCTTGATACCACAATAATGCTGATCTTATAAACAAGATGGGATGTTTTCTCATCTATTTTCTGAAAGAGTTTTGTGTATGATGGTTGTCTAATCTCATTCATGAGGACTCCACCCCCATGATCTAATTACCTTAAAAGGCTCCACTTTGTAATAACCATCACATTGAGGAGGGGGCAGGATTTTGACATATGAATTTTGGGGGACACAAGCATTCAAGTCCACTGTATTTCATTCCTGCCCCCAACCTCCTGCCAAATTCATGACCTTCTGATAACCAAGTATGTTCAATCCAGCCCAACATCTACAAAAATCTTAACTTGTTTTAACATCAATTCTAAAATCTAAAGTCCAAAGTCTCATCTAAATCAGATATGGGTGATACTCAAGGTATAATCCAACCCAAGACAAAATTATGCTCCAGCTTTGAACCTGTGAAACCAAACAAACCACTGTATGTGTTTCCAAAATACAATGGTGGGTCAGGCATAAGAGAGACACTCCCATTCCAAAAGGGGGAAATAGGAAAGAAGGAAGGGGCAATGGGTCCCAAGAAAGCCCAAAATCTAGCAAGGCAAGCTCCATGAGATTTTAAGGTTGGAGAAAAATCCTCTTTGGTTAGATGTTCTGCCATTCAGACCCACTGGGGTGGCAACATTGCCTCCACAGCTTGGCAGGGTTCTACCCATTTGAAATTACTCCACTGAGTCTGTTCATTTTTCCTAGTCTTTTCTGCCCCCCTCTATTCTTTATTTTGAAGCTTTATTTTGTCTTCAACTTCACTGATCCTTTTTTCTCCAGCGTCTAATTTGTTATTAATCCCATCCAGTGACTTTTTCATGTTGTATTTTTTGTGTTTAGAATTTCCACTTAGTTATCTTTAAGTCTTCTATTTACCTCCTTATTATGTTCATGTTTTTCTTCACATTCTTGACTACATTAAACACATATATGAGAGTTATTTAAAGTCATTGTTTGCTAATTCCATTATCTTTCTCATTTCGGATCTCTATCTATTTGCTAATTTTTTTCTTTTGATTATGGGTCACATTCTCCTGGCATATCTATCATTTTTGGATTGGATATCAGGCATTTTGGAAGTTATGTTGTTGAGTTTCAGTGTCTTTTTCTAAAGAGCTTTGTACTTTGTACTATGAGGCAACTAAGTTATTTCAAATCATATTGATTTTCTTCAGCATTGTTTTAAAGTTTTATCAGGACTAGTTTGGAGTAATCTTTACTATAGGGATAATTTAGCCCTACTACTAATGCATGGTCCTCCTGAGGGCTTTAGTGAGTGCCATGGGTGTTCAGTGAGTGCTCCCCACTCTAACGGGTCAGAGTTTGAATGTCTCCCAAACTTGTGTGAGCTTTGATAACTTTTTTAAAAAATTAATTAATTGATTAATTTAATTTTTGGCTGCGTTGAGTCTTTGCTGCAGCACACGGGCTTTCTTTAGTTGCGGCGAGCAGGAGCTACTCTTCATTTTGGTGCGTGGGCTTCTCACTGAAGTGGCTTCTCTTGTTGTGGAGTGTGGGCTCTAGGTGCATGGGCTTCAGTAGTTTTGGCACATGGGCTTAGTTGCTCCGCAGCATGTGGGATCGTCCTGGGCCAGGGCTTGAACCCATGTCCCCTGCCTTGGCAGGTGAATTCTTAACCACTGCACCACCAGGGAAACCCAAGCTCTGATAACTTTTAACCTTATAATTCCTTACATGTTCTTTGTCCTGTGGTGTTCCTCTTTTTGTGCATGACTTGGGGGTTAGAATAAACCCAAGGGAACCTTTAACCAGATTTCTAGAGCTCTTTTTTTCAGGGTTCCTTTTATTTGTAACTTTGCCCTGTGAGTTGCAGCTAGGTCAGGCTCCACAAATCCCAATTTCTATTCTCCTCAATTAAACAAGACTTCCATACTCTGCTTGGGATAAGATCCTCTATTCTGCACCATGGTCCAGAATGCATCTCCAGGCAGATTGCTGGGGAATTCATAGGGCTCACTATGCTTGTTTTCTTTCTCTCAGGTTTACAGTTCTGTGCTATGTGTCCAGTGTATGAAAACAGTTGTTGCATATACTTTGTCAAGTTTCCTACTTCTTTTGGTGGAAGGGTAAGCATAGGTCCCATAACTCCATCATTGCCAGAAGCTGAAGTCAAGCCAGACATTGCTTTAAGATACTTTGTAATTGGTCCAAAAATTGACAGTTAGCTCAATGGGGCAGAGTAGAGGAGAAGAAATAGGTCCACACCTATATAGTCCTCTAATTTATAAGTAAAATGCGACTGTGGTTCAGTGGGGGTAAAAGTGGGTCTTTTAAATAAGTGATATAGGAGAAAATTAACCTTGATCCCTACCTCACACTCTACCTAAAAACTAATTGGAGATGAAGCATAGACCTACATGTGAAAGGTAAAATGATAAAGCTTCTAAAAGAAACCAGAGGAGATATATTCATAAACTTCAGGTAAGCAAAGATTTCTTAAACAGCACTTAGTTTAAGGACTATAGTTAAGAAATAATCATGAAAAGGAAGATTGATAATTTTGACTTCATTCAAATTACAAATTTCTCCTCAACAAATGACAAAATTAAGAGACTGTAGAAGCAAAGCACAGACTTGTAGAGAATGTTTGCAACACATATTTGGAAAAAGAACTCATAACAGGAATACATCAAGAACTCTTTCATGAGCAATGTAAAAAAACTACAACTGAAAACTTAAAGAGATAAAAAGTCTTGAATAGGTTGTTTACAAAAGAGGATATCCAAATGGTTAGTAAACATTTGTAAAAAATGTTCAGCATTATTATCTTTCAGATAAAGGCAAATTAAGACTGCAATGAGAAAAAAAAGAAGACTGCAATGAGATACCACCTCATACTCATCCGATTTTAAATGGCTAAAATTAAAAGAACTGACAACTCCAAGAGTTGATGAAGATGTAGAGAAAGTAGAAGTTTCATACATTGCTTATGGGAGTATATACTTGTACAAACATTTGTAAAACTATTTGGCAGCATACACTAAAGATGAACAAACATACTGCCTATGTTTTCTGCTGGAAGATTTATGCTTTCAGGTCTTACATTTAAGCCTTAATCCATTTTGAGTTTGTTTTTTTCATATGGTGTGAGAGTTTAGTTCAGTTTGATTCTTATGCATGTAGTCGTCCAGTATTCCCGACACCATTTATTGAAGAGGCTGTCTTTTCCCCATTGCATATTCTTGTCTCCTTTGTTGTAGATTAATTGGACATATAAATGTGGGTTCATTTCTGGGCTCTTTATTCTGTTCCATTGGTCTATGTGTCTGTTTTTGTGCCTACCAGACCATTTTGATTACTGTAGCTTTGTAGTATAGTTTGAAAATTAGGGACTGTGATACTTTCAGCTTTGTTCTTTTTTCTCAAGGTCATTTTGGCTATTCAAGGCCTTTTGTGTTTCTATACAAATTTTAGAATTATTTGTTCTGTGAAAAATGTCTTTGGTATTTTTGTATTTTGGTATTTGACAAGGATTGCATTGAATCTGTAGAATACCTTGGGTGGTATGGTCATTTTAACAATATTAATTCTTCCAGCCTATGAGCCTGATATATCTTTCCATTTGTTTGTGTCATCTTCAATTCTTTCATCAATGTCTTACAGTTTTCTGAATATAAGTCTTTTACCTTCTTGGTTAGATTTATTCCTAGATATTTTATTCTTCTTGATGGAATTGTAAATGGGATTATTTTCTTAATTTCTCTAATAGTTTGTTGTTAGTGTATAGAAACATAACAGACTTCTGTATATTAATTTTGTATTCTGCAACTTTACTGAATTTATTTGTTAGTTTTTTTTGGTGACATCTTTAGGATTTTCTATATATAGTATGTATGAATCTATTTTAATGTAAAATACAGACAAAACTACTGTATGGTGATATAATTTAGAATAGTGGTAATCTCATTGGAGATATTAAGTGGCATGGTACATAAGGAAATCTTTCTGCGGTATTGGAAATGTTTGCCTCTTCACCGGGATAGTGATTGCATATGTAATAATTCATTGATCTGTACATTAAGGATATGTGCCCTTTCCTGCATATGAAGTATATGCCAATAAAAAGGAAAAAATCTTGGTTTTCTAGCAATAGGTATAAAACTAATGATGCAATAATTATTTTTGACTTCCATATTTTCTTTTAGTAGTTCACAATATATGTAATATTAGTTTGCTATTCAGGAGGATTCTGCGAAAATGGTAGAGAAGGAAGCACCAGGAATTTGTCTCCTACCTAGACAGCAATTGCTTTGGCAGAATATGTCTGCTGTAACTACTTTGGAAATCTGGAGTCTGTTGAGGCCTTGCAATTTCTTGTGGAAACTTGGGCAGTAAATTATAGTTAATTTTAGTTAATTTCAGCTCTTAGCACAATAACAGTGACCCATACCCATCCCTCAGCCAGGTGGCAGGCAGTTGTGCAGGTATTCCTAGAGCAGGACAGCATGTAGTAGCAAAAATGTTTGCACACAGCATGTGGTAGAAAAAATGATCCTGTCTGCCAAATATAGTTGGTTTGTGCTCTGATTGCTAATTGCTGCTTCTTATCACTGTGATACAAAAAGGTGGGCATTCATTCTTGTTGCACCTTCCCCCCTTGTTGCAAGACCCTCCCCCTTGGCTGAAGTGACTTTCAGGGGATTTAAAGAGCCAGTGTCCTTTTCCCCCTCCTTCATTTTTCACTTTTTCCCTTTTGGGAGCCAGACATTAAAGACAAGCACATTCAAAAGCAACTGCATTTACATGGAGAATTAAATAATGACCACACAGTTCCACAAAAAGGCACAGAAAAGATCTAAGAAGACATTAAGTTTACAACTCAGTATGATCATCAGCATAGAGACAACCTACAACAATAAAAAACAAAAACAAAAAAAAGGAAAAATAGGGCTTCCCTGGTGGCTCAGTGGTTGAGAGTCTGCCTGCTGATGCAGGGGACATGGGTTAGTGCCCCGGTCCGGGAAGATCCCACATGCCGCGGAGCGGCTGGGCCTGTGAGCCATGGCTGCTGAGCCTGTGCATCCGGAGCCTGTGCTCTGCAACGGGAGAGTCCACAACAGTGAGAGGCCCATGTACTGCAAAAAAAAAAAAAGCAAAAACCCAGAAAACCCTGAGGGAGGGAGAGGTTCTGACTTCCAGAGTTACCACATTATTAGAGTAAAATGTACAGTGCTCAACAAAAAATCACAAGGCACACAGAGAAACAGGAAAGTGTGGCCCATTCAAAGGAAGAAAAATAAAACAATAGAAACCATCCCTAAAGAAGATCTAATGGAAGATATACTAGACAAAGACTTTAAAACAACTGCCTTAAAGATGCTCAAAGAAGTATAGGAAGTTATGGAGAAAGTCAAGAAAACAATGTATGAACAAAATGGAAATATCAAAAAGAGATAGAAAATCTAAAAGAAACCAAAAAGGAAATTCTGGAGATGCAAAGTACAATAACTAAAATGAAAAATTCACTAGAGGAATTCAAAGATAAATTTGAGCAGGCAGAAGAAAATGTCAGTGAACTTGAAGATAAGACAATGGAAATTACTGACGCTGCAGAACAGAAAGAGAAAAGATTGTAGAAAAGTGAACAGAGTCTAAGGAACCTGTGGGACACCATCATGTGGACCAACATATGCATAATGGGAGTCCTACAAGGAGTGGAGAGAGACAAAGGAGCAGAGAGAATATTTGAAAAAAATACTGGCTGAAAACTACTCAAATGTGATGAAAGACATGAATATAAACATCCAGGAAACTCAACAATCTCCATGTAAGATGAACTCAAAAAGACTCATGCTGAGCCACATTATAATCAAACTTTCAAAAGACAAAGACAGAGAGAGAATTTTAAAAGCAGCAAGAGAGAAGTGACCTGTCGCATACAAGGGATCGTCAATAAGATTATCAGCAAATTTCTCATCAAAAAACTTTGGACACCAGAAGACAGTGGTCAATATATCTGAAGTGCTAAAAGAAAAAAAACCTGTCAACTAAGAATCCTATATTGATAAAACTGTCTTTCAAAAGGGAGGGATAAATCAAAGTAAGACATTCGGATAAACAAGACCCGAAGGAGTTTGTTAAGACTGTATCTGCTCAAGGGCATCCTGCAAGGTGAAATGAGAGGAAACTAAACAGTAACTGGAAGCTGTATGGAGAAATATAGATCTCAGTAAAGGTAAATGCATGATCAATTATAAGAGTAATTATTATCGTAACAGTGGCTTGTAACTGTATTTTGTTTGTTTTTTATGTGATTTAAGAGACTAATACATTAAAAAAAACAACTACTAGTGTAAAAGCTGGTATGACTGTAACTTTGGTTTGTAACTCCAAATCTTGTTTACTGCATAATTGGATACTGATGCATTTAAAAGAACTATTAGTTTATGATTTTGAGCACAGAATGTATAAAGATATAATTTTGTGACATCAACAATTGAAAGGGGTGGGTACAGCCCTGTAAAGGAGCAAAGTTTTTGTGTGTTATTGGAGCTAAGCTGGTATAAATACAAATTATAGTGTTATAATTTTAGGATGTTAAATGTAATCCCCATGGAAACCACAAGGAAAATAGCTCTAGAATATACATAAAAGGAAATGAAAAGTCAAAATATTTCACTAAAAATTTCAACTAAACACAAAAGAAGACAGTAATGCAGTAAATGAGGGGCAAAAAAGATAGAAGACATATAGAAAACAAATAGCACAATGACAGAAGTGAATAGCAGTAATTACTTTAAACGTAAACATATTAAACTCTCCAATCAAAAGACAGAGCTTAGTAGCTCTCTAAAACACATGACCCAACTATATGCTGTCTACAGGAGACTCATTTGATATCCAAAGACACAAACAGGTTGAAAGTGAAAATATGGGAAAAGACATTTCATATGATAGTAACCAAAAGAGCACCAGTATGGCCATACTTATATCAGACAAAATAGACCTTAAATAAAAACGTTTACAAGGGACAAAAAAGGACATTATATATTAATAAATGGTTTAATACAATAAGAAGATAGAACATTTATAAATTTTACCACTTGATTTCAATAAAAATATATGAAGAAAAAACTGAAAGAATTGAAGGGAGAAACTAGCTCCACAATAATAGTTGAAGACTTTGATACCCCACTCTAAATAATGGATGGAACAACCAGACAGAAGTAAAGAAATAGAAGACTTAAACACAACAATAAACCAAAGTATCCTAACAGACATATACAGAACACTCTACCAACAACAACAGCATGCATACTCTTCTCAAGGACACATGGGTCATTTTTCAGGGTAGACTCTATGTTAGGCCACAAATTACGTTTCAGTAGATTTTTAAAAGAAAGATATCAACAAAGTAATCTCTGATCACAATGGATGAGGTTAGAAATCAATAATAAAGATAAAACTGGAAAAGTCACAAAGTTGTGGGGATTAAACAATGCTCTTTTAAACAACAAGTGGATCAAAGAAGAAATCACAAGGAAAATTAGAAAATACTTAGGGGGAAGTGGTCAAGATGGCAGAGTAGGAAGACCCTGAACTCACCTTCTCCCACAGACAGACCAGAATTACAACTACTTACAGAGAAACTCTCTGTGAGAATGACCTGATGATTAGCATTAAAAATTTTCCACAACTAAAGACATAAGGAAGGAACCACAACAAGACAGGTAGGAGGGTTGTGGGATAGTCAGGACCCACACACCTGAGTTGACAATCCACAAATGGGCAGAATATCACAATTGTAGAGGTCTTCCTGCAGGAGTGAGGAGTCTGAGCCTCACATTGGGCTCCCCAGCCCGGGGATCCTGCACCAGGAAGACCAGACTCCACATCTGCCTCTGAAAACGAGTGGAGCTTACATTCAGGAGGGCTATAGGAAACAGAGACTCTGCTCTTAAAGAGGGCATGCAAAACCTCACATGCTCTGAGTCCCAGTACAGAGGCAACAGTTTGAAAGGAGCCTGCATCAGACCCTCTTGCTGATCCTGGAAAGCCTTCTTGAGAGGAAGGAGGCAACTGGGACTCCTCCTGGGGATGGAGATGCTGGCAGCAGACATTTTGGGGAGCTCATTCTACTGCAATAACACCAGTGCTGGCAAGCATCATTCTGGAATCCTCTCTCTAAACTATTAGTGCTGGAGACCTGGTCCCACCCACTAGTAGTCTGGCACCAGCCCCAACCACCTCTCCCCCTCCCCTGGGCTACACAGCCTACTACACAGGAAGTCTACCCTGCCCTCCAGTGGGTCCACAGCTATTGCATGAGCCTTGGAGGCAACTGGATCAGGGGCCAGTCCCTCCTACCATCGTGTCCACAGTAGTTGGCCCCATCACAGCCAAAGAGCTCATGCAGCCCACATAGGGCCCTAGAACATAAAGCCAAGACATGGAGACAACCTAAATGTCCATCAATAGATGAATGGATAAAGCATATGTGGTACATATATACAATGGAATACTACTCAGGCATAAAAAAGAAGGAATGCCATTTGCATTATTGGATGGATGGACCTAGAGATTATCATACTAAGTGAAGTAAGTCAGAAGGAGAAAGACAAATACCATATGATATCACTTACATGTGAAATCTAAAATATGACACAAATGAACTTATCTATGAAACAGGAACAGACTCACAGACATAGAGAACAGACTTGTGGTTGCCAAGGAGGAGAGTGGGTGGGGAAAGGATGGATTGGGAGTTCGGGATTAGCAGATGCAAAGTATTATATGTAGGGTGGATAAACAACAAGGGAAATAAAAATACTTTTTATTTTTTGAATTGGAAGTGTCAAATCATTGATCTCTATAACACTGTGGGGCTCAGTCAACCTCGCTATGGCTCCCCTCCTCTCTTCCACTGAACATTCATCAGGAGAGTCTCTTTCTTACTTCCAAGGAGTGAAGCCATGGATTCTTGGCCATGAGTACAGTACGGGCTCTAAGTTTCATGACCTTCAGGCTACAGCTGAATTCCAGCTCTACCAGCATGTAGCATGGCTGAGTTCCTGCTTCATTGGTTCCTAGTGGTGATGGTGGTGATAACATCGATAAGAATGGAGCTTCAGGGCCTCCCTGGTGGCGCAGTGGTTGAGAGTCCGCCTGCCGATGCAGGGGATACGGGTTCGTGCCCCAGTCTGGGAGGATCCCATATGCCGCGGAGCGGCTGGGCCCGTGAGCCATGGCCGCTGGGCCTGCGCGTCCGGAGCCTGTGCTCCGCAACGGGAGAGGCCACAACAGTGAGAGGCCCGCATACCGCAAAAAAAAAAAAAAAAAAAAAAGAATGGAGCTTCAGCAGGAGTATGACTCTCATGGAATCGTTAGGGCCTGAGGTATGGAGTCCCTGCCTGTATATCCATGGCAGTGGGGAAAAGAATGATGTAACTAACAGCTCAAGCAATTTCACTGCAGGACCTCTCCAACTGAGCATTACATAGAAAAAGCTTTCTCTCCATTTCACAAGAGATAACTTTAATCTCAAATATCAAGCCAAAGCAGCAGCATTTTAATTCCATTAACAATGGCACATAACAATGATGGGGGTGCCAATGCCAGTGTGGGATGGAGCTTTGACAAATGGTTGGGCTCTGACTGAGCAGGTTTCTTGCTTGGCTAGCCAGGGGTTAAAGCTCTCACTTTTTGCTTGCTTTCAAAAGGCCTGGGTTTTAAGCTACCAAGATTTAGTTGTGAATGTTAATGGGTGACATTTGTATTCACCTCCTGGCAAAGTTTGACACTTCTGATTATCTTTGTGAGATTTTATATAAATGTGTGTGTGTGTACATAAAATCTAGTCTATATCCACACTGTTGTTAAAGTGCCGTTTCTTAAAGCGGATCTGATCATGTCAGTCTTGCCTAAATTAAAACTTCGCCGACTCCACATTGCTCAGGCATCCAACTCCTCAGTTGGGCTCACCAGACCCTTTATAATCTGACTCTTGCTTTTATGACTAATCTCATCTCCTACCATTATTCCCACAGTCTCATCATCTTGAGATGGTACTTGGATTCCCACTTTCATTGACGAACTTTTATTTCAATTTTTCTACAACTGTTTGGGAAGTAATATATTCTATTTCTATTCTTTTTTTGATAACTCTAGAAAATTTAACATATATACCTATCAAAGTCTGAAGTTAATCGATCTCTTTATCTTCCTCTCCTCAAACACAAGGGTCTTAGATACTTTAATTCCATTTTTTTCTTTCTTTTCCAGAGATACATGCTATTGTTGTCATATGTTTTAAATCAATCTTTGAAAAACGCACCGTCCTGTATTAGTGCTGTTTTATACAGTCAAGGCCTATTTATATGTATCTGCATATTTACCATTTTCTTTGTTCTTCATTACTTCTTGCATCCTAAACCTTCATCTGAGATCACTTTTTACATGAGAAGATATTTTGTCTAAAGAACTTCCTTTATAATTTTCTTTATTGAGGTCTGCTAATGACAATCTTTCAATTTTTTCCTCCCTGAATTATCTTTATTTCACCATGATCTTGAAAAGTCTTTTTTTAAACATCTTTATTGGAGTATAATTGTTTTACAATGGTGTGTGAGTTTCTGCTTTATAACAAAGTGAATCAGCTATACATATACATATATCCCCATATCTCCTCCCTCTTGTGTCTCCCTCCCACCCCTCTAGGTGGTCACAAAGCTCCGAGCTGATCTCCCTGTGCTATGTGGCTGCTTCCCACTAGCTATCTATTTTACCTTTGGTAGTGTATATATGTCCATGCCACTCTCTATTCTATTTGTTAAAATTTGGGCCTTTTAAAATGTATTGGCACTATGTGCATATAGAAGCTTTTTATTATCATTAAGATGATGTATTCTGGAATAAAATTGATGGTTTTGTGTATAGCAAAAAAAAATGTGCAAAGTCTTTTTTAACTGGGCATAGATTTCTAAGTTGACTGTTTTGTTTCCTTAGCATATTGAATATACTGATCCACTGTTTTCTGGGTGTCTGTTGTTGCTTTGTGAAGTCAATTTTTAGCTTATCTATTGCTTCTTTGAAGGCAACCTGTCTTTGGCTGCTTTTAAATTCTTTTTATCTTTGGTTTTACAATTTTAATATAACGTTGTAGGTGCGGATTTCTTTCTATTTATTCTACTTGAAATTTGTTGGGAATCTATAGTTTGATATATTTATCAGTTCTGAAAAATCATCATTCTCTCTCCGTATATTGCCTCTGCCCTATTCTCTCCCTCTTTTGGGGTGGGGGGAGGGCTTCTAATTACAAGTATGTTAGGTCATTTCATGTTCCCTTCATGTCTCTTAACCCTTCTCCCTCAGAGCTTTATTTCTCTATGATGCTTCCTGCATATATTTTTTCAGTCCTATCTTTCTGTTTCACTGGTTCTGTTAGTACCTGCATCCATTTGGCTGTTAAACCCATTTATTGAGTTTCTAATTATAACTAGTATATTTTTCACTTTTAGAAGTTATATTTAGTTCCTTTTCTTATCTGCTTGGTCATTCTTTAAAATTCCTTGTTATTTGCTCATGTTTCAAAATTGCCTTTAATTTTTTAATGAATCTGAGACACAGAATTGGATAAATCATAACCCTTGGTTCATGGTCACTGGCGTCATTGGACATAGACCTCTAATTTGTGTATGAATGAATGTTTGTATGTATATATAAAAGAATGTAGTGAATACCTATAATCCCACCATCCAACCCAACAGCTGGAAGAGCTACCTATCTACTCCTCTTCATCCTATAACTGTGCTTCCCCCTTCCTAAATTTGTGATGATCATCCCCTTTCTTTTTTGTTTTTATAGTTTTATAACATATCTATGTGACCTAAATATACTGTTCAGTTTTAGTTGTTTTTGAACTTTATGAAAAGCGTATTAGCGTGTATATAATCTTCTGGGACTTAGAGAAAATTTGACATTATATTAACTAAGATTTATCCATATTTCTGCATGCTCTTTATAATATTCCATTGTGTGACTACTCCATGATTATTTTATCTGTTCTTCTTGTAATAGGCATTTTGACTGGGCATTAATATCTAACAGTCTTGCTATGAATATTCTTGTACCTATCTCTTGATAAACATGAGCAAGTTTCCATTGGTATGTAAACAGGGGTGGAATGCTGAGTTATACTGGAAGTAGCATTAGTAACAAACCAGTGCACACCAGTAGCACTATTGGCTAGCATCCAGTCTGGTTGGCCAGGCATCTGTTCTAATTTGTCAGTATCCATGTGGTATTGGTTGTTAATACTCTGAATATTATTCTTGAGGGTCTGTGAATTGGCAAACTTTGTAAATTAATGCCAAATTATTTAAAAATCATTGTTCAAATTTATACCTCCACAAGTAATATAGGAGATTCTGTTGATCCACATTTTCTCCAACATTTGGAATTGTCAGATATCTTAATTTTTGCCAATCAAATGGGTGTAAGTTGGTATCCCAATGTGATCTTGATTTGCATTTCCTGTTTACTAATAAGTTTGAACATCTTTCTGAGTCTATATTAACCATAGGCCTTTCCTCTGAGAATTCCCTGCTCATATATCTTGCTCATGTATTTTACTCTTGTATCATATATTTTTCTATTTGATTATCTTTTTCTCATTCATTTGAAGGAATTCATATAAAGAAATTAAAAAATTCTTGACGCCAATTCTTTTTTAATTGAAGTTTAGTTGATTTACAATGTTGTGTTAATTTCAGCTGTACAGCAAAGTGAGTCAGTTTTTTATATATATATATATATATATATTCCTTTTTTTTTTTTTTTTTTGGTGGTACGCGGGCCTCTCACTGTTGTGGCCTCTCCCGTTGCGGAGCACAGGCTCCAGACGTGCAGGCTCAGCGGCCATGGCTCACGGGCCTAGCCGCTCCGCAGCATGTGGGATCTTCCCGGACCAGGGCACGAACCCATGTCCCCTGCATCGGCAGGTGGACTCTCAACCACTGCACCACCAGGGGAGCCCATATATTCCTTTTTATATTATTTTCCATTATGGTTTATCCCAGGACACTGAATATAGTTCCCTGTGCTATACAGTAGGACCTTGTCGTCCATCCATTCTATATGTAATAGTTTGCTTCCACTAAACCCAAACTCCCAGTCCATCCTTCCCCCAACCACCCACCTCTTGGCAATCACAAGTCTGTTCTCTATGTCTGTGAGTCTGTTTCTGTTTGATAGGCAGGTTCATTTGTGTCATATTTCAGATTCCACATATAAGTGACGTAATACGGTATTTGTCTTTTTCTGACTTACTTCACTTAGTATGATAATGTATAGTTGCATCTGTGTTGCTGCAAATGGCATGATTTTGTTCTTTTTTATGGCTGAGTAGTATTCCATTGTATAATATGTACATAGTATGTATGTACCACATTTCCTTTTTTTTTTTTTGGCTGTGTTGGGTGTTCGTTGCTGTGCGCAGGCTTTCTCTAGATGCGGAGCATGGGCTCTAGGCTTGTGGGCTTCAGGAGTTGTGGCTCACAGGCTCTAGGGTGCAGGCTCAGTAGTTGTGGCACATGGGCTTAGTTGCTCTGTGGCATGTGGGATCTTCCCAGACCAGGGCTCGAACCTGTGTCCCCTGCATTGCCAGGTGCATTCTTAACCACTGAGCCACCAGGGAAGTCCTGGAACATTTTCTTATATTAGAAAGCAAGGAAATCACCAATATTTCTGGAGTTGCAAAGTGCCCAGCAGTCAGCTTGAAGAGGCTCTCTTTGGTCAAAGATGGGAAAAAGAGAGCAAAATAGAATAATTAATTCAATGGATTAAAATACTTTAAATATATTTAAATCCATGAGTTTGTAATGAGATTTTTTTAAAATTTGTTTTTAATTAATTAATTTATTTATTTTTGTCTGGGTTGGGTCTTCATTGCTGTGTGCAGGCTTTCTTTATTTGTGGCAAGCAGGGGCTACTGTTTGTTGTGGTATGTGGGCTTCTTATTCCAGTGGCTTCTCTTGTTGCAGAGCATGGGCTCTAGGCACCCGTGCTTTAGTAGTTGTGGCGTGAAGGCTACAATAGTTGTGACTTGTGAGCTCTAGAGCACAGGTTCAGTAGTTGTGGTGCATGGGCCTAGTTGCTCCGCGGCATGTGGAATCTTCCCAGACTAGAGCTCGAAACTGTGTCCCCTGCATTGGCAAGTGGATTCTTAACCACTGTGACACCAGAGAAGCCCATGAGATATTTTTAAAATATTTATTTATTTATTTGGCTGTGCCGGGTCTTAGTCACGGCATGTGGGATCTTCACTGTGGTATGCCGGATCCATAGTTGCGGCATGCGGGATCTAGTTCCCTGACCAAGGATCGAACCAGGGCCCCCTGCATTGGGAACGCAGAGTCTTAGCCACTGGACTACTAGGGAAGTCCCTGTAATGATATTTTAAAAATCCTCATTGGTCCCCTTAAGAATGCTAGTGAACCAAATCATTACTTTTATTTGATTATCTTAATTTTGTATTGAGTTTAAAAAGACACAGTAGAGTGCATCTTAAATGTATAGATCTAAATATGTACAATTGAAAGTATTATCTTAAATGTAGAGATTGATGAAAAGTTACAGTTATATACATCTATGCAACTATCACTCAGAACAAGATATAGAATAGTGCTTCTCAAATCTCAGTGTGCATTTGCGTCAGCTAGTGAATTTGTTAAAATGTATATTCTGATTCAGTAAGACCTTGGATCCTGCATTTTTCACAAGTCTCAGGTGATGCTGATACTGCTGGTTTGTGGACCACATTTTAAGAAGCAAGGTTATAAATTCTTCAATGTTGTAACATGTAGCAGTAGTTTGTTCTCTTTATTGCTGCATGATTTTCCACTGTTTTAATATTCTAACATTTATTTACTTATTTTACCATTGATGGACATTTTGTTGTTTTCAGTTTGGGGCCATTATGAATTAAGTTGCCATGAACATTCTTGTACATGTCTTGTACATGTGGACATATGCGCTCACTTTGGGGGGATATATATCTAGGAGTAGAATTGCTGGGTCATAGTGTAGGTATATGTTTAGCTTTAAGAGATATTGTCGAACAGTTTTCCAAAAATGATTGTACCGTTACACACTTACCAGTAATATATCAGAGTTCTAGTTGCTCCACCTTTCACCAGCACTTGGTATTGTTCTTTTAAAAATATAGCCATTCTGTTGGGTGTGTGGTGGTATCCAACTGAGGTTTTTTGGCCAGTGAGAGACCCTCTTTTGAGAAGTAGTTACTCAAGTTTTTTTCTCATTAAAATTTTTGGTTTGTTATTTTGTTTCATATCAATTTGGAGGAATTCTTCATATATTCTGGATATGAGTTCTTTATTGGATACATGTATTGCAAATATTTTTTCCCAGTCTGTGGTTTGCCTTTTCATTCTCTTAATGGTGTCTTTTAGTGAACATCTGCTTAATTTTAACAAAATTCAATTTGTTAATATTTTTCTTCAATTAAAAAAATTGTGGTAAAATACACATAACATAAAATTTACCCTCACAACCATTTTAAAGTGTACAGTTTAGTGGTATTAAGTACGTTCATATCATTGTACAACCATCACTACCATCCATATCCAGAACACTTTTCCACTTGGAAAACTGAAACTGTATACCTATTAAAACAATTACTCTCCATTCCCTTCTCCCTCCGATGAGTGGCAATCACCATTCTGTTTTCTGTCTCTTTGATTTTGACTACTCTAAGTACCTCATGTAAGTGGAATCATGTAGTATTTATCTTTTTATGACTGGCTTATTTCATTCAGCATAACGTCCTTCTTTGTCTCTTGTAATGCTTTTTTTTTTTTTTGCGGTACACGGGCCTCTCACTGTTGTGGCCTCTCCTGTTGTGGAGCACAGGCTCTGGACGCACAGGCTCAGCGGCCATGGCTCACGGGCCCAGCCGCTCCGCGGCATGTGGGATCTTCCTGGACCGGGGCACGAACCCTTGTCCCCTGCATCGGCAGGTGGACTCTCAACCACTGTGCCACCAGGGAAGCCCTCTTGTAATGCTTTTTGATTTAAATTTTATTTTGTCTGACATTAGTATAGCCATTCCTATTCTTGCATTATTGTCTTCTTTTGTTTTTAGGTATTTTTTTTGTAATGAAACATTTAAATTCCTTTCTCATTTCCTTTGTGTATATTCTAGAGCTATTTTCATTGTGGTTACCATGGGGATTTCATTTAAAATCCTAAAATTATAACAATAATTTGAATTTATACCAGCTTAGCTTCAATAACATACAAAAAAACTCTGTCCCCACCCCTTTCAGTTGTTGATGTCACAAAATTTTGTCTTTACATATAGTGCGTCCCATAACATAAACTAATAATTCTTTAAAATGCATTAGTTCCTAAATTATGTAGAAAACAAAATTTAGAGTTACAAACCAAATTTATAGTAATACTAACTTTTTTTTTTTTTTTTTTTTTGCGGTACGCGGGCCTCTCACTGCTGTGGCCTCTCCCATTGCGGAGCACAGGCTCCGTGGCCATGGCTCACGGGCCCAGCCGCTCTGCGGCATGTGGTATCTTCCCGGACCAGGCACGAACCCATGTCCCCTGCATCGGCAGGCGGACTCTCAACCACTGCGCCATCAGGGAAGCCCCTATAGTAATACTAACTTTTACACTCCTTTTTTTCTTTATATGTATTAGTCTCTTAAATCATGTAGAAACAAACAAAAAAATACAGTTACAAATCATCATTACAATAATACTAGTTGTTATAATTGTCCATGAATTTACCTCTAGTGAGATCTTTATTTCTCCATACAGCTTTGACTCTAGTGTCCTTTCATTTCAATCTGCAGGACTCCCTTGAGCATTTCTTGCAGGGCAGGTTTACTGGTAACAAGCTCCCTCAGCTTTGTTTATCTGTGAATGTCTTAATTTCTCCCTCATTTTGAAGAACAGTTCTGATGAATATAGGATTTTTGGTTGATAGTTTTTTCTTTTAACACTTTGAATATATTGGCCACTTTCTTCTGGCCTCCAAAGTTTCTGATGAGAAATCTGCTTACTATTTTATTGATGATCTCTTGTTTGTGACAAATTGCTTTTCTTTTGTGCTTTCAAAATTCTCTCTTTGTCTTTTGAAGTTTGATTATAATTAGTCTCAGTGTGGGTCTCTTTCGGTTCATCCTACTTGGAGTTCATTGAGCTTCTTGAATGTTTATATTCATGTCTTTCATCAAATTTGGGAGATTTTTAGCCAAATATTTGAAGAGTCCTTTCTCTTTCTTGTCCTTTCTCTTTTTTGTCTCCTTCTAGTATGCCTGCAATATGTACGTTGGTCTCCTTTATGGTGCCCCACAGGTCCCTTAGGCTCTGTTCATTTTTCTTCAATCTTTTTTCTTTCTGTTCCTCAGCCTCAGTAATTTCCATTGTCCTATCTTCAAGTTCACTGATATTTTCTTCTGCCTGCTCACATCTGCCTTTGAAACACTCTAGTAAATTTTTATTTCCGTTATTGTATTTTAAAAAATTAATTAATTAATTAATTTGGCTGTGTCAGGTCTTTGTTGCAGGATGTAGGATCTTCGTTGAGGCATGTGGACCTCTTAGCTGTGGCATGCAAGATCTTTAGTTGAGGTGCGCAGGCTCTTCTTTGCGGTGCACAGGCTTCTCTCATTGTGGCTCGTGGGCTCCAGAGTGCAGGCTTAGTAGTTGTGGCACATGGGCTTAGTTGCCCTGCAGCATGTGGGATCTTAGTTCCCCGACCAGGATTGAATTTGTGTCCCCTGCATTGAAAGGAGGATTCTTAACCACTGGACCACCAGGGAATTCCCCTCAGTCATTGAATTTTTCATCTCCAGAATATCTTTTCAGTTTCTTTTTATTAAGACAGTTGTTCTAAGCCTTTGGTTGGTAGAGCCACCATTAGGTCTTTTTCAGGGACAGTTTCAATTGGCTTATTATTTTCCTTTGAATGAGCCATACTTTTCTGTTTCTTTGTGATTTGTGGGGTTTTTTTTGTGGCTTTGTGATTTTATTGTTGTTGTTGAAATCTGGACATGTTAATCTAATAATGTGGTAACTCTGGAAATCAGATTTTTCCCTCATCCCGAGGGTTTGCTGTTGCTTTTTAAAAATAAATTCTTGTAGGCTGTTTCTGTACCAAGGATCAACATGAGGTGTAAAGTTGAGGTCTTCTCAAGTGTTTTCTGAGCCTGTACCTTTTCCTGGGCATGGATGGTGACACTCTAATTTCTCTTGAATATGTAGTTGCTTTTGAATATCTTAGTCTTTAATGCCTGTGTCCCAAAAATGGAAAAGAGGAAAATGAATGGGGAAAAAATCTCCAGCCCCATAAATCTCTGGAAATCACTTTAGCCAGAGGGGTAGGGTCTTGCAGTAATAGGTGGAGGTCCAACAACAATGGACACTTCCTCTTTGTCTACACCTCTATTATTAGATATGGCTTCATTGAGCAGAGCATAGATCTCTGATAGTTGGAGAACAGGGCCCTTTCTGCACCCTGGCTTATGCAAGCTGCTCCAGAAACACATGCACAGCTGCCTGCTACATGGCTAAGGATGGGAAACAGGCCACTGCTACTGTACTAAAAGCTGAAATTGACCAAAATCAACAGCAATTTACCATCCAAGTTTTCCCCTGAAAGTTTCAAGCCCTCAATAGACTCCATAGTTCCAAAATAGTTATATCAGACAAATTCTCACAATGCAGATGTCTAGGTGGGAAGACAGATTCATGGTGCTTCCTACTCCACCATATTCCCATAATCCTCTTTTCAATATTTTCTTATACTGGTAGCACATTTTGCATCCTGCTTAAGAAATATTTGTCCACTTCAAGGTTATAAAGATATTCTCCTATATTTTCTTCTGGAAGCTTTAATATTTTACCATTCACATTTAGGTCTATAATCCATTTTGAATTGCTTTTTTTATAGTCAAAGATTTTTTTCCCCTACTTTTTGAGGTCAAGGTTCATTTTTTACCCAACTCATTGTTTAAAGACTGAAAACTGAAGGGAAAAAAAATCAAGTGTTTTTTCTTCTTTTCCTCTACAAACTTTACATTAGGGCAGTAAAATAATTGAGGAGAGAAGTTTCTTTTTTTTTTTTTTTTTTTTTGCTGTACGCGGGCCTCTCACTGCTGTGGCCTCTCCCGTTGCGGAGCACAGGCTCCAGACACACAGGCTCCGCGGCCATGGCTCGCGGGCCCAGCCGCTCCGCGGCATGTGGGATCTTCCGGGATCGGGGCACGAACCCGTGTCCCCTGCATCGGCAGGCGGACTCTCAACCACTGCACCACCAGGGAAGCCCGAGAAGTTTCTTTTGATAGAAGTTTTTCTTTGTAAAAAGTGCTCCAGCTAATAATTGAGGAGGGAATTATAAAACTGGTATGCCACCATTTTTCAGCCTCTAATGCAGAAAAAGGAGACATCATAAAAAGAGAGATTATGATAGAAGTATATAACACTACTTATGAAGAATTATTGCCCCAAAGTTGAACCTGCATCTGATCAAACTTCTAGATCTAATTAGCAACGTACAAAAAATATGAGGGATAAAGAAATATGATAAATAACTCTGCAGGTAAAAAGATCCAAACTGTAGGATGCTCTCAAGATTAACAATCTTGTTTTTTGCAACAAATAAATTTGCTGAGAAAAATGGAGAGAGGGAATCTAGATATTAAAAAGACTTAAATGACATCAGTCAATTACAGCTGACCCTTGAACAATGTGGAGGTTAGGGAAGCTGACCCTTTGAGCAGTCAAAAATCCACTTATAACTTTACAGTGGGCTCTCCATATTTGCTGTTTCATATCTGTGGGTTCAACCAACCATGGATCATGTAGTACTGTAGTACACATTCACTGATAAAAAATCTGTGTATAAGTAGACCCACACAGTTAAATCTGTGTTGTTCAATTGTCCACTGTACAATGTATGAGAAATCAGAAAAATTTGATTGGCTATTTCCCTAGATGTTTAATGATATTAAGGGATTATTGTTAAATTTATTAGATGTGATCATTATATTGCAATTAGGTTTAACAAAAAATTCTTGGGTTTTGGAGATACATACTAAAATAGTTATTAACAAAATATTATGTTTATGACTCACTTCAAAATAATACAGAGAGGGAGAGTGGAAGATATATAGATAAACTAAGCTGGCCAGGAATTTATAATAACTGAATTTGGGTAATAGATTCATGGGGGCGGGGTTGTTATATTAGTCTTTCTACTATATATTTGTGTGTGTGTTTGAAATTTTTCATGATAAAAAGTTTTTAAAAATGTGTCTTAGTTGTTCTTGGTTCTTTACTTTTCCATAATGATTTTAGAATCAGCTTATCAAATTACATTTTTAAAAATTAAAATAGCATTGAATGTAGGGATCAATACGGAAAGAACTGACATCATTACAAAATCATGATCTTTTATCCATGAATGTGAAATATCTCTCCATTGATTAGGGCTTTTTTAATGAATTTGAGTAAATATTTATACTTTTATGTATCTTTTATTAGATTTATTATTAAATATCTAACACCTCTGTAACTATTATAAATGATGTACTTTTACAAATTACATGTTTTATTATTCTGTTAATGTAAAAACATGCAAGTGACTTTTGTATATTGATCTTCTATTCAGACACCTTGCTAAATACAATTACATCTAATAGTTTGTCTTTAGATTATTTTCTACGTAGACAATTATGTCATCTGAAAATAATGATAGTTTTATTTTTCCTCTTTCATCGTTCCATGCATGCACCTAACAAAGTAACCTTAAGGTATATAAAGAAAATTTGATAGGGCTACAATATAAAATCCACAAATCCACCATTACGATGGGAGATTTCAACACATTTTCTTAAATTGCTGACAAGTCAAGCAGATAAAAATTCACTAAATATATTGAAGATATAAACAATAAAATTGAATGAACAGAAGCTTGACTGTACATAATTCTCCTTTCTACAATAGAGAGTACAAAATCTTCTTCAAAACTGTCTTAGTTATCCACTGCTTCACAAACTCAATAGTGTAAAACAAAAATAAACATTTTTTAAATCTCTAAGTGTCTGTGGGTCAGGAATTCAGGAGCAGCTTGGCTGGGTGGTTTTAGCTCAGTATGTCTCATGAGATTCAGAGAGATGCTGTCAGTGGCTACAGTCTTCTTGACTGGAGCTGGAGGATCTGCTTTCAAACAGGTTCACCCACATAACAAGTAAACTGGTGCTAGTGGTTGGAAGGACGCCTCAGTTCCTTCCCATATGGGACTTTTCACAGGGCTGCTTGAGTGTCTTCATGATATTGCAGCTGGCTTTCATCAGTGTGAGCAACCTCAAACCAAAAGATGGACACTGCAATGTGTTTCACGATGTAGCCTCAGAAGTCCCATACTGTCGTTTCTGCAACGTCATATTGGTTGTACATAACAGCCCTATTATTCAATGTGGGAGGGGACTACCCAAAAGAATAAACACCTTGAGATGAGAATAATTGGGGGCCACCTTGGAGACTAACTACCATAAGCACACATGTAACATTTACAAACATTGATTATATACTAGTCACAGAGCAAATTTCAAACAATAACTATCATACAGGCAAGATTCTTTGATCACAATGCAATTAGGTTAGAAGATAATAACAAAAACGTACACTAAATACTGTTATTTGGAAATGATTAACACTCTTCCAAATAACTCATCGGTCAAAGAAGAAATCTCAATAGAAACTTAAAAACACTCAGAATTGAATGATAATGAAAACATATGAAATGCAGTGAAAATAGTTCTTCAAGGATAATTTTTTTTTTTTTTTTTTTGGCCATGCTGTGGCTTACAGGTTGTTCGTTCTCTGACCAGGGATCAAACCTGGGTGCTTGGCAGTGAAAGCCCCAAGTCCTAGTAACTGGACTGCCAGGGAATTCCCAAGGATAATTTATAGCCTTACATATTTATTTTAAAAAGAGGAAAAGCCAAAAATTAAAAAACTACATTTCCAATTTAAGCAGTGAGTTAAAGAAGGAGTAGACTTAAAGAAGATAGAGGGAAGTAGATAATAAAAATAAGAGCAGAAATCAAGAAATTAGAAAAGATGCAATAGAGAAGAGCAACAGAACTAAAAAAATTCGTCCTTTACAATAATTAAAATATGGACAAGTCTCTGGCAATGAGAATCAAGAAAAAGAGAGAAGGCACAAATAAATATTATAAAGGGGGGGGCAATTACAGAGGAAGCAGATTCAAAAGATAATAGAATTTTATCATCAACTTTATGACAATACATTTGAAAACTTAGAAAAAATAGACATTCTTAGAAAGATGTAAATTATTAGAATTGATTCAAAAGAAATAGAAAACCTGAAATAGTCCTTTAAATAGTCCTATTAGGGAATTCCCTGGTGCTCCAGTGGCTAGGACTCGGTACTTTAACTGTCAGGGAACTAAGATCCTGCAAGCCATGCAGCACGGCCAAAAAAATAAAAATAAAAATAAAAATAAAATAAATGAATTGTCCTGTTAAAGAAACAGAAGCAATAGTGAAACAAAACAAAACAAAACAAAGCAAAACAGAAAACTTCCCATTAAAAAAAAAAAAACAGTTCCAGATGGTTTTACAGATGCGTCTCACCCAAATTACAAACATCTGATCATCCCAATCTTATACAAACTTCTTCAGAGAAAAGAAGAGGGATAATATTCCCCCAACTCACTCTATGCAGCTAGGATAATTTAGAAACCAAATCCTAGACAACAAAAAACAGGAAAAGATCAGGCTCATTTTACTTATTAATATAGGATGCAGAAATCCAAAACAAAATATTAGCAGATCAAATCCAACAGTATATGTAAAATAAATCATAAAGCTCTTCAGGTAAGTTGGGTTTATCTCAGGAAAGTGAAATTTAATGTTAGGAAAATCTCTAAATGGAATGATGACAACAGATTAAAGGAGAAAATCCATATGATCATGTCAAAAGATGCAGAAAAAGTGCTTGAAAAATCCAACATATATTTGATTAAAACTCTTAGTGAATTAGAAGTAAAGCGGAACTACCTTTACCTGATCAAGAGAGGTGTTCAAAAATCCTACAATAAGTATCATCCTAAAGAAAAAATGTCAAAGCATTAAAGTTATGAATGAAACAAACATACCCACCATCACCACTTCTACCTAACATTGTACTCTATTGTACTCTGGCCAGCACAATAAGACAAGAAAAATAAGCCAAAGGCAACAGGATTATTTTATTTCTCTAAATACATTAAACATAATTATTTTATGCTCTGTGTCTCATAAGTCTAATAACTGGGTTCTTTGCAGATGCATTTCTGCCGTTGGTTGTTGTTCATTTTCTTTGGAACTTTATCTGTGGAAATTATTTGAGGCCTAAGATGAAAGTGAGTTCCTCTAACAAAGATTTACATTTGCTTCTGCCAGGCACCTGGGGCACTACCTGTCTGGGAACATTTTATACTAAATTTTTGGTTTCAGGTTTTTCAGATCACCTCGGTAGAGTGAATTTGATTGCACGTGAGGTCTAAGTTGTAGTTATGGAATCTCAGGAGGTGACTCTTCCTCCCTACACTCATTGTTATTGCCAAGGTTTAAAACAGATAGTTTTCCTTGCAATTTCCTACATGTGGGGATGGGGTGAGTTTTTTCCTAGTTCACCTGTACATTAGAGTAGAGCCCTTTAGGGTTCTAAGTTTAAACAGGGGAGTATTTGCCCAAGTTAAACCCTGTGCTTCATCTTCTTTCCCTCACATCCTGTCCTGTCTTTCCCTCATGTCCTTCTTTGACAAAAAGTGAAGTTCAATTTCATATGTTAGCAAATACCCCCGAATCAATTATTTATTGCCACAATATTGTGATATAACACATTATTTAAAAAATCAGTGGCTTAAATTAATAAGCATCTATTATTGCTCAAGAGTCATCAAACTGACTGGGTGGTTCTTCTCATTCAGCTGGTCTCACTTAAATGTCTGCAGTCAGCCACAGTTAGGCATATGTCTCTGTCGCTCTCGGCTGGATCTCTCACATGGTTGGGGGTCAGCTGGCTATAGGCTGGTCTATGATGGTCTTGTCTTGGAGAGCAAAGCTCTCTTGCATCTTGTTTCTCATCTGACAGCAGGTTACCAGGCTTGTTCTCAGAAAGGAGGCAAGAGACCAAGAGAAAGAGTAGAAGTAGGCAAGCCTCTTATAGCTTAGGCTTAGAACTGGCACACCATGACTTCTTCCACATTCTATTGGTTAAAGCAAGGCACGAGTCCACCCAGATTCAAGGGGTGGGAAAATAGAGCGCCCTCTTGATGCAGGAAGTTGCAAAGTCATATGACAAAAGACAAGGATTCAGGAAGAGGTGAGCCCCTTTTGCAACCAATGTGTTACAGCTCCCAAGGCTAAAGTTGGCTTCAGTACTCTGCTCACTTCTCTGGTTCTGCCTTCACTTAGATTTTGGCTGGAGTGATTTTTATTTTTTTGCCAGCTCATTGATGAATTTAAGAAGATTTAAAAATTTAAAAAAATCATTTATCATGCTTTCAGTGGGGGGATCAACAAAGCACCCAGTCTGCCATACTGCTTGATTGACATTTTGATGAATTTCTGTCTCTGTACATGTGTGGCTCTCTACCCTAATTCTCTCTCCCAATCTTTGAAACTCTACTCGTATGCTTCCGTTATGCTTCTTTACTTCTTTGACTGCCCTTCTTCACCCAGACAGAGCTCTAGAGGCTAAAAATATTTAGTGCCCATTTCTACTAAGGCCTGGAGTTCCTAATACAGCAGTCATAATTTGTGGAGTGCAGGGTCCCTTGTTAAAAATTATTAAGAATTTCAAGGCAGTGACAGCAGAGCGTAAAACCTTGTAAGCATGGGGCTCTGTGTGACTGCACCGCTCACACTCCCATGAAGCTGGCTCTGATAGTAATGATTGATTTACGTCTCCATCTCCCTTATACATCACTGGATGGATGTGGGAGAACACTGTCTAAAGTCTGTCTGACTAATCTTTATGCCTCAATGGGCTAGCAAGGTGCCAGGTACAATCGGTAAATGTTTGTGGAATAAACAAGTGAAAACTACACTATTTCTCAATTCTAAAACACATCAGCTCTTTTATACAACTGTAAGAGAAATGTAGAAAACCATATAAAATGTCCCTATCCATTGTAAGATGCTCTTCCAATTTCAGAATCGTTAACAAAGTATACATCTTAGAACTGAGAACACATGGTGGTGCCTTGTAGCATCCTACATGATGGCTGTTCTTATGCTTCCTGGAAAGTGAGATGCTTCTTGTAGTTCTAAGGGGGGTTCCTAGGATCAACTTTATATCTTATTTTCCCTGATATCTGCTCTTGGCCAATCCCTAGACTGGGAATTATCTGCAACCTTAGCTCATGTTGAAACGTCTTGACTGAACAGGTCATGTGGGCAGCAGGACAGGTGACCAGTCTGCCTATCTCCCACCAGAACTTTATGTCATGTGGCATCTTTAAACATCTTCTTGGGAAATGGAAAAAGGGCTTGACTCCCAGTTTTAATTCACTTGGGCCTGTGACTTCTACTTTCTCTGCCTCAGTTTCCCCCTTTATATGAGGAGGAGAGCCAGTGATCCCAAAGGGGTACAGGGAGAAGGAGGTTGTTGGGTGGGTATTCAATCAGAACTACTCCAAGGTCTATTCCTAGAGAGGAGGATGGTCAGTGACCCTAGCCTCCTAAGCCCACACCTCACCACCCCAAAGCTTTCAAAGACCAGAAAGTGTGGAGGAGGGAAGAGGGCAAGAAGGCTTTAAGGCTGCCCACTACTCTCCACCCCAACTTTCGGAGCCTGAGGCAGTGCTCTCTTCACACTCACCCGGGGAAATCGGAATCCAGAATAAGCCCCTCCTCAAGCGGCTTCCCCAGTGCGCCCCCCCCCCCCATTACAGCATCGCTCTGGGCGCCAAGACGGATTCAAGCCAGGGACTGCTGCAGTCAGGTCTCCTCTGCCTCTCCTGTCTCCTGCAGCCTGTGTCCTGGCTCTGCAGCCTCCGGCTGTGCTTCGGACCGTCCCCTTTCCCTCCCCCACCCCGCCCCCGCCAAGGCACGACCCCTGGCTCAGGACCTAGCGGTGGACGGGCACAGTGGGTACAGGTGGGGGCCCCAGAAAAGTCGACAGGTTTAGCGGGGTTCTCGCTCCACGCTGGGGATGCCTGGGCTGTGCGGACTGTGAATGGGGGATGCCTGTCTGTGACTCTGAGGCCCGGCACAGCGCCCCACCCTGGGAAGCAGAGGAAGGGGGCTCTTAGACCCGAGGCCAGGAGCTGAAATCGAGTAGCTCACCCGGGAAACCCGAAGAGTCTCCTAGAGGGATGTGCCCGGGGGTCTGTGTGTGACATTCAGGGTGTGACTGTGCCTCGGTGGGGCGCGAGGCCGTGTCTGGGAGGCTGTGTGACTGTTTCCCTAACCGCCCGCCTCTGGGCTGGGGTCCCTGTGCCTAGGCAGCTGTGCGTGACCGTGACACTGTGTGTGCCCGTTCCTGGGTCCCTGGCGGTCCCCAGGGAGGCGAGGGCTTATTCGCCCCCCCCCCCCCACCTGGGTCTCCCCAGCGCTGTCGCTCAGCTAAGCGGCCGCTCCTCTGAGACCCCGGCGGCCGTTCGCGAGCTGCAACCTCGGCCCGCCTAGGTCCCGTGCGGGGGCGGGGAGCTCGGTCCCCCTCCCTCTCGCCGGCTCCGGGCTCGGCGGCCGTGCGCGGGGGCGGGGGCGGGGGCGGAGGCGGAGCGCGCGGGCGGGATCCCCCCCGCCTCCCCTTCCTGGTCCCCGGGAAATCCAGCCTCCGTGGCTTGGCCGCCTCCCGCTCCCGCGCCCGCAGCCGCTCGGCGCTCTCTCGGGGCTCCGCAGCCAGCGTGGCCCCTCAGCCCGGGGCTCCGCAGTGCCGGGCCCCGTCCTTGCCCGCCCGCCAGCCGCCGCAGCGCCCCCGGCCCGGGCCGCCGGCACCATGTAACCCGGCCGGAGCTCAAGCCGGGCCAGGTAAGGCGCGGAGAGGGGTGGGGACGGGGCCTCGCGCGCCGCGCCCTCTGCAGCGCCCCCCAGCCTCGGCCTGGCTGCGGCCCCGGCGCCGCCCACGCCCCGGGCTCCGGCGGCCTCGGCTCCCGGCCCCGGGATGGGGGAGGACTGGGCCTCCTCCGCCGCCCCCGCCCCGCCCCGGCCTGGCTGCCCGCGGGCCTGACCGGAGGGACGGGTGGCGGACCACGCGGAGCGCGGACCGGCTCTCGGGGTAGAGCCGCGTGGCCGCCCGCCCCGGCCCAGCCCTAGCCCGGCTGAGGCTTGGGTCTGGGAGGGAGTAGCCAGCTGGGTTGTGGAGGGCAAGTGGCGGTGTCGGGGAGATCCAGAGAGAAGTTTCCTCTGCAGGTGTGTGAGTGCGCGTGCGTGTCGCCGTGGGTCTGTGGGTGATTGTGTGTGCCAGTGAGTGTATACAGCGAGAGTGTGCGTGTGTCATTGTGGGTGAGTGTGTGCGTGTCAGTGCGTGTATGCCGTGTGAGTATGGAGGGTGTTGCTGTGTATGTGTCGGTGGACATGTGTGTGAATGAGTGTGTGTTGTCACTGTGTGTGTGCCTGTGGGTGTCTCTGAGTGTGTATGCGAATGGATGTGTGTGTGCCGGCGCGACTGTTTCTGTGAGTGGGTCCAGGTATCTGTGGCCTGTGTAAATGTGTGTGTGTGTGTGTGTGTGTGTGTGTAAGACAGAGAGAGAGAGAGAATGTATCCGAGAAGGGTTCACTCTGAATCACCCGCACCTGGGCTTTGTCCCCTCCTCTCCCAGGGGATTCCTGGTGGTATTGGGGATGGGACAGGGAGAGGGGACTTTTCAGAGGTCAGGTCGGACCCCCTCCCCAGGGACTCCTCACCCCTGACTCAGGCAAGAGCTGCATTGCACTTTCCACGTTAGTCCCCCCTTCACCTACCCCAGGGGGTACCCTCTGTGATGCTACTGGCTGTGTCCTAGCTGCATGCTGAGGCCCTTGGGCCTGTGGGTGGGGGAGCTGGAGTGTATGTGCCTGTGTGTGCTTCTCCTTCTTGGGGCCTGGAACTTGTGTCACCCCAGTACTGTTTCACCAAGGGCCCTTTAGAGCCAGGAGCTCAAGAGGCCAGATGGAGGCTTCTGTCCTGTTCTTAGTCATCAGAGCAGGTGGCTGTTTCCAGACTTCCAATCCCTAAATTTCCAAGTTCTGGGTCATTGGTTCAGCCCACTGACTCTGGTGGGTCTGTGCAAAAGCTCTTTGAAGTAATAATAATTTTAAAAAATGCCCTTATGTCAGTTCAGGGCTTTTAAAAAACGCTCCCTTCTCAACACTTTTCTCATCTTCCTAACAATCCTGGGAAACAGGCAGGGCAGGTTAATCCATACGAAATTGCCAATATTCAACTGTTTTTGTTTTTTACCTACAAAACAGCAATTTCATGTGGTTCAACTTAATATAATGCCAATTTACAGATGAGGATGTTGAGGCTTGAGAGGTGAATTGCATTCCCCTCAATCACACACTGCTAGTCAGTGGTTCGGAAAGACTCCAACCCAAGTCTTTTGGTGACTCAAAGAGCTGGGCTGGGCCAGGGTTAGAGAGTGGTACTCTCTGGTGTGCTCTCTCTGACCCTGGTGGCACTGCCCTCCACCTCCACCCAGCATTCCCTGAGTGCTGGGGCTACTTCTACACCCAGCTGCCAAGGCCTAAAAGGGAGAGAGAGGGAGAAGAGAGGAGGGAGAGGCTTCGTGAGTTGGCAGTGAATCAGGGTCTAAAAAGGGAGCCGGGAGGGCTAGGGTGGCAGGTGTTTCTAAAAGGAACATGAACATAGGATGAACAGCCTCAGATGCAACCCCCGCATCCCCCACTCCCCCCGCCCCACTGATCTGGCAGGCAGTGCCCACTGCATTTTATGCCAGGGGGCTCACATCCAAGGAGTGCACTTGTATGTAGCTCTAGAGTGATGGCCAGGGGAGGAACCTTAGAATTGAGTTGGTCCAACCTCTTAATTACGAAGTGAGGAGACTGAAGCCCAGAGAAGGGAGGGGACTTGCCCAAGGTCACACGGCAAACTAGTTTTTGTGGCTAGTTTTAGCCTAGGAACTTTACAACCTTCCATGTTGCTTTCCATTCCTAGAAACCCCCAGTCTCACCCCACGCTCTGCTCATCAAAACTGAGCAGAGGGGATTTGGGGAGAAGAAACAAAGGCTCAGTAATGTTAAGGCTGTAGACCCTTCAACCTGGGACCCCTTTCCAAAGAGAAGGAGTTACAGATGTTCCTGGGAATGGGGATTCCTAGCCATACCCACCACTGAGGTAGGCCATTGAGCATCTCTTAATTCCTGCTGAGGGGTTGAAGCTGCTGCAGGCCAGACTCCCAGACTTTCTTCTGTGGCAGCAGCTGCTTTCAGCTGCTACCTGGCAGCTCACATCATCTCTCTCCAGTTGATGTTGGAACTTGGGCTGGCTGAGCTCCATTTTCCTTCATCCCATCCAGTTTCTGATGCATTTTGCCTCATTGGCCTGATGGTTCCTTACTTCACATGTTCCTGTTAGGTAGAGAAACTTCTGGGGCTTGTCTGATTTTGGAGGGGTCTGTGGTTACCCTTAAACTCTTTCTAATTAAGCCTTCCAGGAGCCTGGGCTAAATGATAAAGATAAGTGTTCCCGTTTTACAGATGGGAAAACCAAAATTCATAGAAGTGCCTCCTATTTGTTTGGTTTTTCTATTAATCTACTGAGATCAGTGGAAGAGGTTCTTTTGAGTGAGGGGACAAAAGAGCAAATGACAACAGGAGCTTTTGTCTAGAGGGGCTTCTACAGACCCCTTCCAGTGTCTTCCATCCCCATGGTCAGGAAACCGTTCCAGAATCTGATTTCATTCCACTTGGTAGATTCAAAGCTTTGTCTCTCAGTGGGGGTTGGAAGAACGGCTGGCTGCGTACCCTCCACTCTACAAGCGCTACGTCTTGATTCCCTCTTTACCCACCCCCTCCCTCAGGTCTGAAGGCTGCTGGCTCAGCGGGCCTCCTGCCGTCTGGGGAGTCTGGGTTTGAGCTGGGGTGAGGTGGTGGCACCATCGTTATGGCAACGCACTGCCAGCTCATCGTTGCTAATAACTTGTCAAGTCCCTGGGCTCAAATGCAGCATGCCTTCCCATCAGTCCTTCTCCCCATGTTACAGAAAGAAAAAGTGAGGCTGTGAGGGAGGGGCCTGTGAAAAGGGAGTCTGGGGAGGTGGGTGGCCTTGTCCTTGGGGTTTTAGCTGGAGAGCTGTGAGGAGGTCGCTTGGGGACTGGTTGACACATACGATTATATAAGTTTGCATATGATTGCATGGGCTGTTACATGTGGATGCACTCAGAACATACTTGTATAAACCTGTACATGCTAGCTGACATGTTCATGTGCTTTTACACAGCAGTCCACATGCAAACACGCCTCCAAGCATCAGAACGTGCTTGCGCATGAATACTGCCTCTACCCTCTGAACATAAGGCACCCGAGAAATCTGGGTTTGTGGGGGTGTCCAGGTATGTGGGTGGGGATCTGATCTTTTTCTGATGCTGCTTCAAAGTGTCTTGTTAACAAAGGGACAGAATGGTCCCAGGGTTCCTTTTTCCTTCCAGTCAAGAGCTCAGAATGGGAGTGGGCTGGGGATGGTGTGAGCTCCTAGCTCCCCAAGGCCCCTGCGTTTATGCCCTTTGAGCTCAGGTATCTCCTGCCCCCCTCACTCTCTGTTCTTTCTCATCCTCTCCTCTTCCTGTGTGTAAATATTAAAGAGCTGAGCCTGCAGGGCTGATGTAGACATGGGGAGAGAATGAAATTGAAGGATTCCCTCGCCCCCATCCCGACACCGCCCCCCCGCAGTCCTCTGCTCCTGCCTCCTCCCCTCTCCCTTCTCCCCTCCCCTCACTCAGTGCTTCCACATGTCTCTCCTCCCCCCAGTCCAGATGGGAGCTGGCTCCTTCGGAAAGGGGGCTCAGAACGGGGTGTGGGGAGCTACCTCTCTCTGCCTCCCCCCGCCATATCTGCTTACAGGGCTGGGGTCCCCCACGTGAGTATTTATTTTATTTTATTTGGGAGGGTTGGTTGAGGAGGGAAGTGGTTTTAGAACCAGCTGTGAGTGGCGTTGAGAGGCTCAGGGCTGAAAGGAGGTGGGTGGGGTCCTCTCTCTAGGCTCACTCGGGGAAGCCTAGAGTCTGGGTTTCTTTTCTTTCTTTGGACATAGAGGGAAGAGAGGAGTACCAGGTGCCTCCCGTGGATGGGAGCGAGTGTGGGAGGGGCAGGGGAGAGGGGCTTCTGTACTAAACCGGGGGTGTAGTGGGGTAAGCCTTTCGTTTCTGGCATCCTGGGTTTCTGGCAACAGGACCTCAGAGTGGCTGGGAGCTGTCCCAAGTGCTGAATTGGACTCGGTGGGATTTGCTCCTTTGGAACTGTCCCGGGTATTGAATGGGGCTGCGCTGGGGACCCAATGATGGAAAGGCTGCTGGGCAGTGCTGAGGGCTCACTAGAAAAATTCTCCCTGATGACCTACTTTCCAAGGACAGGGTCGCTGGACGGAAAGATAGATTTGGGGGTCCTTCCTCTGACCTTAGGCCTCACGGTTCCTAACGGTATTTGGGAAAGGGACTCTTCTTTTCCTGTTTCAGTTCCCCCTCCCCTTTTCAAAACCACCCGACTGTTGGTGTGGGGGTAGGGATGGAGGGTGATGTTGCGGTTGTGAGCTCTCTTCTCTTGGATAGTTTTTAGTGCAATAAGCTCAGGGGTACTGGCACCAGCCTTTCTCCTACTGGGTCCCAGAACTTCAGGCTCAAGGCAGATCTGGATTAAGAGACTTTAGGTTTTGCTGGTTAGGCCTGGGGTGCGTAGAGCTCAGGAGCTTAGGATAACTTGATTGACCACATAGCATCCCCCTGCCCACCATACTTTCAAACTCAGGACAGGAGACAGTGAAATTTTCTGCAAGCCTGTCTCATGCTTTGCCCACCCCAACCAGAGCTCAGAGCAGCATTTGGGAGAGACTTTGTTGGGGAGGAAGATTTCCAAGCAAAGGACTCAAGGAGTGGGTGGGATTGTTCAGTGCCATGCAGCAGAGAAGGAGGAGGCTACTAGAGATGGGGCAGTGGGAAAAGAGAAAAATCTGGGGGAGAAAAAAATGATTCGAATCGGGGGATGGGGGTCTGGATTTCAGTTCTTAGCTCCCTTGTAAATCTTTTCCGCACTAATCTAGGGTCAGGATCATCTTAATTTTCTGGGTTCTTATGCTCCATCTTTGTAAATCTGAAGGGAATAGAGCAAGGACTTATTTTTCCAGGTCCCTTCCCTTGTCATCCCAGGGGGATGAGAGCCAAATGTCAGGACATGCAGATGAGACTGTGGGGGAACAACAGGCAGGAGTGGATGATGGCAGCTTCACCTCCCATCCCCAAGGAACAATCAAATATTCAAATGGGATCCTTCTTGAGGGGAGAGGAAGGAGAAAGTTTCTGGATGCTGGGCAAAAACTGGGTGTGGCAGGGAGTTCAAAAAAAAGGGGGAGGTATTTAGGGACCCCAAACTGAACCAGTTCATCCCTTTCCAGATGTGACTTCTACTTAATAAGGAGCCCCTCACCCATCATGTTTTTGATGTAACTCATCAAGATGATTCCTCCCTTCTCTAGCTGCTTGGGAGGAGCTGAGTTTTCCTATGCTGTGGATGCTGGGAGGTGGTGGGTGTGGGTGTGGGTGCCTGTTTGGGGAGGGGAGGTGTTTGTGCTCCACTCAGCTCCCTTGGTTACATAACAGCTTTGATAAGACTTTACTTTGGAGCTGCTGCTACTGCCTGAAGTAGTCACCCCTCCACCCCCACATGGAACGTTGGATGTCCACCCCCTTCTCCCTGGCCCATTGGAGGGTCGTGCTATTCACGATCCAGTGTTCCAGCAGCTGCCTTCCTGCTGGGAGGTGTCTTTAGCTTGCTCCCCTGCTCCCTACCCAGCTCCTCTTTTCTAAATACTTGCTGCTTTTATTATTGTGAGCCCAGATCACCCCCTGCCCTTTTACATTTTTAAGCCTCCAGGTCTGCCCTGTCTTTGCTGGGGTCCTTGGCTGGGGTGGGAGGGGTTCACTGAACATCATGAAGCCTCCCTCTAGGGAAGAAGAGAAGCATCCCCAAGAAGTTTTAAGGCCCAGAGATAATTTTCTTACTGTTCCTTCCTCTGCCCCAATAGCTGTTTTGGAGTCTGGGAGCCGTGGACCATACCCAGAGGTACTGGGAGGAAGAACTCTGGCCTTGATATTTTCTCTTCATTTCCCCTTTCAGAATTAAAAAGTTGTATATATATGGGAGGTGGGGGCTGCCTGTTGGGTGGGAAAAGGTGCACCTATTCTGAGGTGTACCTACTCCATTGTTCCCTGCCTCTCAGGTTGTCTGTGAAAATATTGGTTATTCCAGGCATGAGACAAGGGGATGACAGAGCCCTTTTTTGGAATGACTTTTATTTTCTTTGAGTGGGTAGGAATGGAGTATATCCAGGAGTGGGGCATATCCTATTGATAATAGGAATAACTTTCCAAAATGAAGTGGGAGACTGGCAAGTGGAGAGAGCAAACGCAAACTTGCGATGTCACTTGGAGAAAATATGGACTCCAGGCTTTGTGCACATCTCTGCTATTCCAGTGCATGTGCATGTGTATTCCTGCCTGGGAGTGTGTACGTGACTGTGTATATGTCCACATATACGTGTGAGTATGCTGTATGAATGGGTACAAACACATTTATGAGTTTGTGTATTTGTGGACATATGTATACACGTGTAAATGTATGTATGACTCTATGTATATGTCTATATATATGTGACTATAAAGGCAATTACTTAAACCCGTGTGTGGGAGGGTGCTCACCCAACCATACATATATGTGAGTGTAAGTATGCATGTGAGCACGTATGTGGGGGCACGTGAGTTAACAGCATGTGAATATGTGTACATAAGTTGAGTCATTCATGTGAATGAATGTGACGGAAAGAATGAGACGGAGAGATTCTGACTAAACATTGGGGCTGTCCAAAAGTTGTTTTCACACAAGCTTGAACTTGATCCACTCTCATGCCTGTGGCTCTTTTCCAAAAACCAGGCTCCTCGAGGTGTCTCAAGTTATTTTCTCATGGGGACCCAACTCTTCCGTGCCACCATCCATATGAAAGGAGCTTGCAGAGGAGAAAACTGTACAGGCCTTGGGGACAGCTGAGAAAGGGAGCTGAGCTCAAGGCTGATCAGATGCTATGGTGCTCAGGGGTGTATGTAGGGGAAAGAGTTTGGGAGCTTGAACGTTACTGCTGAAGTTTCAAGAATCAAGCAGAACAAGCTGGGCTTAGTGAATGAAAGGGGTAGAGATTTTTAGGGAGGCCCAAGTGTGTGCATCAGCTTCACACATGTGCGTGTGTACATGTATGTGTGTGCATTACTTGTCTATGCCTTAATATGCATATCTGAACATAAATGCACTTTCTAAAATGTATACATACACGTGAAAAATCTACAGGAATGTACATACCAACAGAGGGATTTGTCGACACGTACATACATGCTAACACACATATGCATATAGACAGAGTAGAAGAAATATGTGGGCATGTGTTAATACTGGCCTGATTGCCACCCATGATGACATACATGTGCACCTCACTCACCCAGGTTAACAACAGCCTACAAATAGTCCCTCTTCCATCACATGTGCCTCCCCCAATTCATCCATTCATTCAGCCAGTGTTTTCCTTATGCCTGTGATGTGCCACATACTGTGCTGGACACTGGTGATGGTCCTTGACCTCAGGTAACTTACAGTCTAGAGAAGGTAAAAGACCTGGATCCAAGTAAGGAGAGTGTTCAGGAAAGTAGGAGGACTTAAGTGTTCATGGGGGAAAGTGGAGGCCTATGGAGGGCTTGGTCAGTTCTGGAGCAGGGAAGGGAGGGGTTTGGTAAAGGATCCATAGAAGAGGAGGCCTTTGAGCCAAGGCTTGAACAGGTGTTCACCAGGTGGGCAGAGGTAGGAAAACGTGGTTTAGTGACAGGAAATGTCCCAACTGGTCTCCCTACCTCCACCCTTGCCAGCCCTTCCTCCGGAGAGTCTCCCCACAAAAGCAGCCAGCTTAAGATGAGATCATGCCTTTCCAGTGGCTTTCTATCTCACTCAGAGTGAAATCCTAAGTGCTTACTGGGGTCTGAGTGACATAAGTGCTGTGTGTAAAATAGCCTCAAGTGAGCTCCCTGATCTCAGATGCCACCCCTACAAGTGCCTCCCTTTGGTTCCACAAAGATGCTGAGCACAGCCTCACCTTGGGGGCCTCTGCTTTTCCCTCAGCCTGAAACGCTCTCCCCTCCAGATACCCACATGACTTGCTCCCTCGCTTGATTCAAGTCTTTGCTCAGAAGTCACTTTTTTGGAGAGGCCTCCCCCACAGTCTATCTTAAATAGCCCCTTGTCATGCTGTCCTCTCACCTCCCCTTTTTAAAAAAAATTCAGCACTTACCACTTCCATTATTTCATATATTTGTTCATCATCTCTTTGTCCATTAGGAAAGAGAATGGAGCAAGAGAATGTTTTGTTCACTACTGTACCTACTGTGTCCAGAGGAGTGCCTGGCTTGGAGGCACTCAGTATGTACCTGTTGAATAAACAGATTTTAGGAAGATCGCACTGGCAGCCAGTGAGGAGAGTGGATCGGGCTGGGCCAGGATACAGGCAGGGAGATCAGTTAGGAGCCCGTTGTAAGAGCTTTAGTGAGAACTTAGGATGAGGCCAGCCTGATGGAGAACATTGGGAGTGGAGGTGGAGAAAGCGCATGTATGCACACACAGGCACACGTGTGCACATGTCATATTTTAGCCAGTGACATCTACTATCTTAGTCGCGGAAGGCTAAGAAAGTGAAAGTGTCTTTATATGTAAATCGGTACGTATGTCATGAACACCCAGTGACAAGCGGGACAGCCTCCAGCTAACCCTGGATGATGTTCTTTCCTTTGGGATCTTCTCACCACCACCCCACATACGTCTGCCCCTGTCAGCCAGGCTGCGAAGGGCTGCCAGGCAGGTTCCATTTGGTCAGTGATGCAGGGCTTCTGCCTGAGGGAATAGGGATAGGGCACAGGGTGCTGAACGGTGGAAAAGGTCTTTGGAAGTCAGAGTCACAGAGCCTTCGAGGCACACGGGGAGAGGCACGTGGACCCTGAGAGGGGTGCTCAGAGCCGGTGAGGAGCTCAGGCCTGGCCCAGACTTCCTGAGGCCAGATGTGTTGGGAGGCAGGACAGCATCCTCAGGCAGCATCCACTTTCTAGCCCTCACCTTCCCCTGCGCCCCCCCTCCTCTCCCTGTTCCACTCTGGTCCCGTTTCCTAGCCGGGTGGGTGCCTTGACCAAGTATGGGCTTAGGAGTGAGTGGTTCCCCACTAGGGTGTGTGAGTTCCGGGATGTGGGGACACCCAGGGAACTGGGACCCGATTTCTAGCAGGCAGGCTGGGGCTTCGGCGGTAGGGGAGGAATCTCTCTGAGAGGCTCAGCTTTGTCCGATTTCCTCTCTAAGGAAAGAGCATAGAGACTTGAGCTTGTGTTGCAGAATGAGGAACTGCGGTTAGACCTCAGGCAGGACCATTCAGCTTCTAGGGTGAAGTGACTGAAACTTAGTACCTGGGGAACGCTTGGAGGCGGGCTGGTGAGAAAAGGAGGAAGAGGTGGGACCTGTGGGTCAGCCCCGCTCGTGCCGCTGCCTGACCTGCGTAGGGGGCGGGCCCTGAGGCCTAAAATCCGCGTTGAGAGATCCTCCGCAACCCCCGCAAGAGCTGGGTTGCCTCATTTCCAAGAGCTAGAGCCCCTTCCAGGTTCCGGGGTGTATGATGGGGACCTTCTGCCAATCTCTCCTCTCATCTGGACCAGGGGCGGGGGCGCTGCCGCCGCTCCCCTCCCACCTGGGCTCTGAGCGTGGGGGTTGGGCCGAGAGAGCCGCCAGAGCCGCCCACCTGCCCGCGGTGTCATGGCAACGACTCTGCCCACGTGGACGACGAGGAAAGGGAGGAGAAGAGAGGAGAGGAGGCACCACAACAGACAGGAGGATGGGAGGGGGTTCCTCAGGGTCTTGCACGCGGGAGCCCCCATCCCTCCAGCTTGGCCCAGGGCCCCCAGGGCAGGGTGGGACTTGTGCCCCCGGCCTGGCCTCAGAGAGTGCGTGTCCTTGGGCGTCCTGGGTGATGACGACCTTGGCCTCCTGGGCCGCGGGCTCCCCCAGTGGAGTCTTGGGGGAGATGGGGCTTTGGCATGTGCAGACCTCTCCTTCTCGCCCCACCCCACAAGTCTGGGATGGTGCCTGGGGTTGAGGGGATGAGAGCCCGACCTACTTCTCCATTTTCTCACTATTTTTCAAAAGGAAAATGACCCACTTTTCAGCCAATCGGACTAGGGCCTGTTCCCAGGCTCATTCCCTGAGCCCCCCTGCCCAGGCCTCTGCTCCATCCTCAGCCTGTTAGTCACGTGCTGGACCCACTTCCTGAGGGAAGCAGGTGCACCTGTGTGGAGGGTCCTTCCCTGCCATCTGCGACAGGCAGGGAAGGGGCCTATTCCAGGGGCGGCCAGGGCCTGACTGATTTTACGTCAGCTCCCCTTTGGGCTGACAGCCCCCATTGACGGCCATGGTCCTGGGCACTTTGAGTGTCCTGTCCGCCATCCCCTTACACTCCTAGGACGCACACCGTGGAGGGGCAGGAAGGACTCTGGGGAGGGTGGGAGGAGGACTGTACCCCTCCCCTCACTCTGTATTAGTGGGTGGTGGTGGGCTGTCTTCCCAAGCTGCTCCATTTCCATGTGGAAAGGGAGAGCCGGTAGCACTGGAGAACCATGTCTGTCTGTCTGTCTGCCTTCCAGAGAACCCTCCTAGAGGGTTCTGTCTATGCCTCTCTTCCCAAGCCCCTCCTCCTCTCTAGGGTATTGGTCTGGGCCTCAGAGCCCCCTCCCTCCCTCAGCTATATTGGCTTGGGCTGGCTTGGGGGGGTGATTAGGGATTTAATTATTTAGTTTCTCCAGCTCAGTAGATTAACTCCATCCATCACAGGCAGGCTGAACCATCTCCCGATCTTCGGGTTGCCTGGCCAACCCCAGAGGGAGGCAGCCTCATTGCTCACCTGGGCCTAGTGTTGGATCTGGGAGCAATGGATAAAGTTCTTGTTGGGGGAGGATGTGGTGTACGACATTGAGCAGATGTGGGTGCTTAAGTGATGTGAAATGAACATGTATGTCGGTTGTGTGGGGATAAACATGTGAACGTGTATGTGAGGTTTTGTATCTGTGCAGCTTCTGTGTGCACAGGCATCAGTGTCCATTGGATGAAAACGCACGGGCGTGTGAACCCTTGTGGGAACAAGTTTGTATATATCTGTGCACATTATGTGATGATGACTAGCTATTTGAGGACAAATGCCATGTGAGTTGTGTTGGATGAGCCTGCATGGCTGTGTAATCTGCTTCTGGAGAACACGTGTGTTAAATTGTGAATAAGCAGTCTTGGGACCGGATGCCCATGCGCAAGGGAGGGATGGCAAGGGTGGAGGTTTCCTGAGGCTGAGTGATGAATCAGGGCACACTGAGGGTCCACCTGGGGACCTCAACGGACCAGTTTGGTCAGAGAGAGATGCTCCTTTAGACTCGCCAGGGCTTGGTCTCCTAGTGGTTGAGAGTGTCAGGCCAGGACTAGATCCAGATTCAAATCCTCCACCACCTGTGTGACTTTGGGCAATTTTCTTTGCATTTCTTAGCCTCAATTTCCTCATCTGTAAACTGGGAATAATAATGGCACCTACTGCAAAGGATGGTTGCGAGGCCTACACAAAGAAGTACGTCTAAAGCACTTAACACAATGCCTGTTCAGTTGTAGGCATTCAAAGAGCTGAGCCTTACACTTCAGAGTTGAAAGGTACCAGAGGGTGTATGATCTGAAATGCGTTCTGTGCTTGAATGCATCCTATACCATCCTCCAAAGTGGTCCTCCAACCTCAGCTTATATGCCTCCCTGGACAGGACACTCCCAGCTCTTCAGGAAACCCACATCACACTTTACCAGCTCTGCCTGCTGGAGAGTTCTGGTCCAGCTGCAGGGAGTCATTTCCCTCGTGCCTTCTCCCATTTCTCTCCCTGTTTCTATGCACCAGCCGAAGGGGTGCTGCTTCTTGATGGCTCAGTTACTGATCTTGAACTTATTGAGCATGTACTATAAGCCAGGTTTTGTTTATACAGAGATAGATCAGATGGATCCTGGTTTTCAAGGAGCTCACAGCCTGCAAACAACTATTTATCCTACTGTGTTGAAGTATGGGACCTTAGAGAAGGTAGCAACTGCTTTGCTCTGGGATTGATGAGGAGGGCACGCTTAGGTGAGGTTTCTCGGAAGAGAGGATACTTGAACTGCATCAGCGGCAAAGTTGGGAGGACAGGCTTTCCATACGGAAGAATCTCATAGTCTGTGCTGACTCCTCTCCCCATACTCTCTCCCGTTGTGGTCCTAGCTCCTGCTAAGCCCAGAAGTCCAGCGAGGAGAGCAGGGGTTAAGAGACCCTGGCTGCTGGGGGAGGACCAGGCAGAGCAGAGGGGAGGGAGGTGCCACCACGTCAACCTGGCAGTCAGCCAACCAACTAGCCCTCATTGGGTCCCCTGGGGGCCGGCTCTGTGCTTGACTTCCCTGTATGAGAGGCCCAGAGAGGACAGGCCCTGGTGCAGGCAATCCTGGTCCCACCTCTCACAGAGAGCTTACAGGACAGTGTGCCAACCCACGAGGCAGGCTTCATGGGGCAGCAAGACACCTGGGCCAGAGAGTAGCACAGGCCACAGGCCTGGCCTGGCTGAGAAGCTGCTGCCCAGGGGACCCTTGCCATGGACTTGGGATTCTACCTGTTGTTTTCTAATGGCCCTAGAAGGCTCAGGTCTGGCAGCATCCTGGAGGCCAGGGCAGCATCAGCCCAAATCTCATCAAACACATACAAATAAAAGAAGGAACTAGGGTGCTCAAGTCAGGAGAAGCCAACGTGTGGAAACATATGTGCCGGTTGCCTTGAACAGATCAGCTTATTTACTCATTGCCACAACCTTAGAAGGTAGGTATTGTTATCCCTATTTTACAGATGACAAAACTGAGACTCATGGTCATGCAGGTAGGCTGGGATGAAATGGTTGGAAGCAGATGATTGTCTTTTCAATACTGAGCAATAAGTTCACCGGGCTTTCCCTCCCAGATCCTTGGAGTTGGAAGAGAGACCACCAGCCCTAGCTGCGGGGATCAGTGGGGTCTACAAATCAAGGGCATCTAGTTCTCTCAGATGCCATCATCTTTGGCCAACAGAGCTGCTCTGCTGTCTTCAGCATGCTCAAGGGGTGGGTGGTCTTCAAAAGGAACCTAGGCAAACAGAAAGTCCTGGGTGAAACATGAAACAAATGAGTATTCAGAGTTTTGGGTCTCTGATCCATACCTGAGTCAGGTATGGCTACAGCCTCTGACTGAGGCTGTCTGAGAAACCCTCTCAAAGGCGCTGCTCCCAGATCGCACATGTTTTAGTGGTTTCTCCCTGGTACTCAGGAGCTAACCCTCAGCACTGTGCTATTTTACCTGCAGTACCTTAATCCTCATGACATCATGGTGAGAAAAGAGCTAGGCTTGCCCCCATTTGAAAGGTGAGGAAACTGAACTAGAGAGAGATGCAGGGACTTCCTTAAGGCCACATGTCTAGTAACTGGTGGACCTGGGACATGAACCCAAACAGTTGTCACTCGGGACCCATAACCCACAGTCTCTCTCATTAGCCGTCCCTGACCAGGGTCCTGTAGGAGTCTAGTCCTGGGATCCTGCCTCTCAGCGGTTGGCTGGGATGACTTCTCCAAAGAAGACTCCTGGAGACCTTCAGGAGGGGGAGCATGGACAGGCTGAGCAACCTGAGGATTGATCAGTTGACAGAAAGGGAAGCACGGGCCAAAAGCAGTTGGCTGTGGCTGCAGCTAGTGGGTAGTAGGGATGAGGCTGATCAGGTGGAACTGTATCTCGTAGGGCATTTGGTAGCCCTGGAGAAGCCTGAACTTTGCTTCTGGCACCTCTGGGCTATATGGCCCCAGCTGGGAGAGAAGCTGGGACCCAGAGAGTCTGGAGGAAGAGACCTACTTGGGGCTGGGAGATTCCCTCCTCACGGTCTCCTCCTTCTGCTCTGCAGTGTGGGGAGTGTAAATTTCCCCGCTTCATTCCTCTTTCCCCTTGCTGCCTTCCTTGAACTCTGCAAAGGGGCACACCTAGAGAGCCCCAGACGTGGCTGGAAAAGAACCATCTTTACCTGCCAGTTGAGAGGGGCTAGATAAACAGTGATGAAAACGGCTGGGTTTGGTGGCGGGATTTTGAATACCAAATCCTCCAGGGGCTCTCTAGAGCCCTTAGAGGCAAAGGAGCGGAGGTCCTTTCTGTGGGCTGCTGGGCACAGGAGTGGAGTGGAAAGTGACGACATTCATTCATGGATAGATACTTTTTGAGCACCTGTTTGTGCTAGGCATTGTTCTAGACACTCAGAATACTGCAGCACATAAGACAGACTTAGTCCCTGCCCTCCTGGGGCTTATATTCTGCTATGGGGAAACATACTATAAACATGTAATAGATAAAGAAAATAATTTCAAAGAGCAATAGTGCTATGAAGGCAATGAAATCGGGTGATGTAGAGCGTTCCTGGGGGATGGAGTCCGACTTTAGTTAGAGAGTGGTCAGGGAAGGCCTCTCTGAGCTGAGACCTGAGAGATGAGACAGAGGAAGCCATGGGAATATCTGGGGCAGAGTGTTCCAGCAGAGAGAACATCAAGTACAAAGCCCCCTGAGGTGGGATTTTCAAAGAGATTATAGGTAGTGTGGGTTATTCACGGGCTGAGCACTGTCCAATGGGTCAGGAGATGGATTTAGACTTGGATCTTCCTGTGTCTCAAGTGTTTTGGAGCAGTAAGCCCATTTTCTGTAAAATTCCTACCCTAAACCCCTAGGAAGAGTTGATTAAATGAAGTAATAAAGGTGAATGAAAAAGATCCCTAACCTCCCTCCTGTTCTGTTCCCCCTCCCTTCTTTCCGCTTTCTGGGGCAGTGAGAGGAAGAGAAGGCTTTTCTAGGGTCCTAAGGTGGGGGCTGGGCACGAGGCCTGCTGAGTCTTCAGTGACAGAGCTCGGTAGCGAGGTTGCAAGAGGCCAGGGATGAGGAAACCAGCCCAGCTGCGGAGATCCTGCTGAAGGCAGCTGAGAAAAGCCAGTGCTGAAATGGTCAAGGGGGTTCGGACAGCCCTGGATGCAGGAAAAGGCCGGGGCTGAGGAGGAATTCCTATCAGTGGGCATGGGAGTGTGGGCTACAGGTCAGAGGCTCTGTGTTAGGGCCCCCCACTAGCTGACCCCTTCACCGTGGACAGAGCCGCAGCCTCTGAGCTGCTGTCAGGATAGGGGGTGGAGGAGGACTGGAAAGGGAAACTGAGGCAGAATCCTGGCCACTCTGGTTAGGTTGACACAGGGAAAGGGGATAGGAAGGCAATGCCTGAAACTTTGAGGTCCCAAGGGCACACGTAGCTCACCCACAGGTGTGGAGGAGCCTGGGCCTACAGCAGCAAAATGAATCCCAGGCCTCACTTGCTGTAGGTTCTAGTATGTTGGAACTGGTGAGGGGATGACCTCAGAGGCTCCAGTGTGAGGGAACTAGAGAAGGCTGATCCACAGCAAGAGAGCAACTGTACCCTTTTGCTGCCATCTGGACCATCATGTCCAGCTTGTAGCTCTTCCAGACAGCTTCTTGGGGAACGGCATGAAGCAGTTAATATCTGATTTCTGAAATCTTTATCTTTGCCCAAAGCATCACTTTGTGTCAGCCTCTGAGACCCTGGCTTTTGTCGAAGGCACCTTGATCCTTGGCTGCCCAGGTGTGGACAATCTTGAGTAAGAACTGCTTTTTTTCCGGTAGAATACCTTCGGTCTTATATAGTTGTCCCAGAGATACTAAGTGACCTACTCAAGGTCACACTGTAAACCAATGGAGGAAGTCATAAAAATGAAAATGCAAATACTGATAGCTACCTTTATTGAGTATTCACCATGTGCCAGGTACAGTATTATATGCTTTACCTGGTTAACCATCACATCCTTCATACCTTTCTGATGGTGCTAATATTATCCCCACTGTACAGAAGAGAAAATAGGCTGAGAGAGGTGAATCACCTGCCCAAGTACACACAGCTAGTCAGTGAATGGAAAGGAACTTGAACCCTGAGAGTCTGACAACAGAGGCTATACCAATAACTGCTTTGATCCAGGGAGTTTGGGAGTCACCTAGGTCTCAAGAAAGGAAAATCAGTTGGTTTGGCTGCACAGGGTCCTGGGGGAGAAGACAAGAAACCACTGTGACTCTTTCCTCTGCAGCCCTTTTCCTTCCTCCATTTTCCATTGTTTTTCTGGAAGGTAATTGCTTGGGGCAGTGACAACCTCCTGGCAAATTACACAGCTGGTTTCCCAGTGAGATTTGTAACAACAACTCCGCCAGCCTGGCAGCCCCCAGCAAGTTCCGGTTTAAGAAACTAATTGCTGGATTGTGTAGTTGGTGCTAAATTGGGTAATTTCTCGGTGACGGCATGTGTGCCACTTCTTCCAATCCCAGATAGATGCGAGCTGCATCAGAGAATGTGTCACACACAACACCCTCCTAGCCTCCCTCACTCCCCACTTCCTAGCCAGCTACAGGCAACTGCAAAAGCAGCTGCTTCCCTGGGCTCAGAGGTTCACCATCTGGGCAGTTCTCTGTGTGCTGGTGGCCTGGGATAGTAGATAGATGACTTGGTGCAATAAAATGCGGGAAAGTAGCACCAGCACCCAGAGTTGTCAGAGGGTTTCAGGGAGCTTCCTTTATTCTGTACTTATCTGACCTTGGACTTGGAACAAATTCAGTACTCACCACTCAGGGGAAAAGGCTAAACCGCACTTTGGTTACCTCTGGAGTGTGTGGTATGTGTGTGGTTCTTAGTCGTTTGTTTCCTTTTTAAAAAACAAAAAACAACTTCATTACTATGTTCCTTCAGAAGGGTGTTTAATCCGTTTGGCTTCCCTGAGCAACAGCACAGGTATGAGGAAAGCTCAGGCGTTGGAGTGAGACTACACTGGGTTTGACTTCTGGGTTTGTCACCAACTGCATGACCTTGGGACCGTCAGCCCCTCCAAGCCTCAGTTTCTTCTTCTGTAAATTGGGAGGTGGGGATAATATCTATCCCTTGGCATAGTTGTGGGAATTAAAATGTCATAAGTGAAAGAATCTTGTTCTTTGTAGGCTCACATTCACTCAACAAACACCTGCCATCTACCAAACATTGTTCTAGGAGTGGGGGGGATAATGCCGTGAATAAGATGGATGAAATTCCTGCACTTACATGGAGCTTACGTGCTCCATGTAAGAGAGACAGACAATTTCTGAATCACACAAATTGAAAATGGTAATGATAGAAGAGCTATAGAGGTACACAGTGCCTTGAGAGCAAACAGCAGGGGGATCTGACCTAGTCAGGGAGGCCAGAGAAAGCTTCCCTGAGGAAGCAACAACGGGGCTGAGATCTGAAGGGTGTGTAGGAGTTAGCAAGGCAGAGGTGGACGGGAAAAGCTCTCTGGATGGGTCGGGGGTGGGGAATAGGCCCCGTGATGGGAGAGATCATGGGACTGCAGAAAGACTGGCCTGGCTGGAGCAGAGGAAGCAAGGGGGAGCGTGTTGCGAGCAGAGTTTGGAAGCCCAGGAAGGGCCAGAGCCTGCAGGCCTTGTTGGATGGGTTAAGGCATTTTATCCTAAGAACATCAATAAGCCAGTGAAGAGTTTTAACCACAGAAGTGACATGATCAGATTTGTGTTTCCAAATGACCATTTGGATTGGAGCCGGGTAAGAACGGAAGCAGGGAGACCATTTAGGAGGCTTTTGCAGACGTCCAGGCAGGAGATGATGTTCTGAGGTAGTTGGATTAGTTAGCAGTGTTTTCTGCTGCAAATACAGAAAATCTGGCCAACAGTGGTTTACATAAAGAGGAGTTTATTCCTTCCTGCATTTAGGCCTGGAGGAAGGCAACTGCTTTACGTTGGTGCCATGGCTCAGTGACTCCAGGGCCAGCACTTCTGTGATTCTCTAGGCCTTTCTTTCATGGTGGCAAGAGAGCTGCCCTAGCTCCAGGCATCATGATTGTATTCAAGTTGAAAAGAAAGGGAGGAAGGATGGTAGTTGCAAGCCACATCCCTTTTATTATAAAGGCAAAAATCTTTCCCAGAATCCCTCATCAAATTTTTATGTATATATCATTAGCTACAAGTGAATCATGTGGCTTCTAGGTACAAGGGAGGCTGGGAAAGGGGAAAGGAGGTTGAGAATGAGTTTTGGCTAGTCAGCTGACAGTGATTTGGTGGATATGGAAATAAGTGGGCAGATCTATTTTTAGGAAGCAGAATCCATAGGACTTGGCGATGGATTGAATTATTAGTTCCCTCCTCGCTTGTTTTTCCTGCCTGTGGATTATGTTTAGTAATGGGGTGGCAGCAGAAGGTATGTGATCATAAGTGTGATATATAGGAGGAAGTTTATGTAATTAAATCTATATCAATTAAATCTTCTCTTTAGGAAATCCATAAATTGGATATCTTCTCCCAGTAATTTGGATTTGATTGTGTTGTTTAATATTTGGACACTGGGGATTTGGGAAGTCCAAAATTAAGGCTTCACATGTGGGATTATATTGTATAATCTTTTAGAGTTTACAGAGTGGTTTTGTATCACTTGATACTAAAATCCTTGGAGGTAGGTGAGCAGGTATCATTAGGCTTAGAGAGGGTAGGTCACTTGTCTAGTGTCACATACTTTCTGGTCTCAGGGCTTGAGCTTTTTCCACTAGCGAGTACTGCCCTGTAGGACATAGGTAAGGGAGTTGGGGGTGGCTTGTCTGGAGAGGAGCAAACACAGGGACCCACCTCCTTTGAGACTAGAGCTGGGAGGACATGGATTGATGCTAAAGAGACTGATAAGATCTTGATGAAGGTTTAGGGCTGGCAGCAGCACCTGTGTGGTGGTGGAGGAAGAGGGGAAACCTGGGAATACCCACCATTGGTGTGGACATTCCCAGGTTTGATGTGGCCACAAAGAAAGCAAATGGGATGGTCTGGGTTTCTGTCAAAGTGGCCTTTTGTGCTGTGAGTCTCAGACATGGGTCCTGCCTGGGCAGGAAGAGGAGGACCATGCCATGGATGAAAGACCAAGCTATCAAAGCTTCTTTCCAAGGTGGGGAGATGCTTCTAGGTGCTTTTCCAAAGGCTGCTTGAGAGGCCATTTTGGTCTGAAGTCCCCTCTGCTTCCCCAGAGCGGGGCAAAGGAGGAGAATTGTCATCTAGAGCCAGGCAGTTAATATCTGTGAGGTCCCCCCCCAGTTCCCCTCCAGGCAAGATAACGAACATCTTCTCCAGCCCAGGCCATAGGGTGGGCCAGGGGCTGGGCATGTCCTACCTTCCCCTCTGTGGAAGATTCCCAGGAGACTTCACAATCGTCCTCATTGTCTCACATCCCTCAGGGTCAGGAAGTTCTTCTTGTTGTCTGACTGTGTCTCTTCCACTACCATTAATCATGCCCGCAAAGCTAGCTCTTCTTCCTGACATCCCTGTGTCTAATAATGGCATCATTAGTCTTCCAGTCACGGCTGCTGCAAACTTCAGAGTCGTCTTCCTTTCTGACTCTCTCCCATCTCTTCCCAGTGTTTTCCAAACCCCAGTGTCTGCTGGAACTCTCTCAACCCATGCCTCAGAATTCCTTATTTGCCCACCTCTTCTGCCTTTGTGCCTGCTGTTCCCTCCACTGGGAATTCTCTCTCCCTTACACACAGCCATCTTGTTCTCCATCTTAAACACACTTTTCTCTGGGAAGTCTTCCTCAATTTCCCTCTATTGGATCTGCTCTTGCCCTCATCTTAACTGGCCTGACATTTTGGTACCTCTTTCCAGCACAGTCATTTATTCATCTACTTAACGAACATTTATTAAGTACCAGCTCTGGGCAAAGCCCCGAGTTAGTCGCTGGAGATCCAGTGATAAATAGAGTTTGGTTCCTACCCTGCAGAAGACCAGATTCTAGTTGGGGAGACAGAAACTGAAACAGACAATTTCAGTGCAGTGTGATAGCTGCTTTCATGGGCGGAACGCAGGGTGTTATAAAAACCCAACAGAGAGGCATAACCCAGAATAAGAGCACAAAAAGTATTCGAGGGAGGGTGGGCTTAATATGAATAAGTGTTAGCCAGGGGAGTTGGTTGGAAGGTGGATGAAAGGAGATTCTAGGAGGAAGGAGCAGCTTGTGCAAAAATTCAGGGACCTAAAATAACCCTATCACGTGAGAGATTGTTCCCCTGTTAGACTACAAGCCTCTCGATGACAGGGGCCACACTTAAATCACCTCTATACACTTCTCATTCCAAATCTTATTATGGTAGCTGCTCAACAAATATTTGTGGAACGGAATCATATTTGAGGGCAATGAAAAAAAAAAAATGCAGTGGCTCAGCACCATGGACAGATCACACAGACACCTGCAGTTGGAGGTAGTCCAAACTGTAAGCTCATTTGCGTGCATTTGCATAATGAAGCCAACTTCATTTCCCTGGGGGTCCAAAGGCTCTGCATCATGGGGGATCCAATCAGTCCTGGTTTGGGGGGTTGGGCAGGGAAACTCTCAAGGCCTGAGACTGGTCCTCTGAGGACTCCAGGAGAATCTCTTTTCCTCTTTGCTTACCACCCTTTTCTTTTTGGTCAGGAGCCAGTGGTCCTGAGCCTTCTGAAGTTAGGATTCTGCCTGGCGGTGGGAATCCTGACACCAAGGATGGGACAACCCGGATGGTGAGTAGTAGGAGACTCTGGGAGATGGGGTTCTTTTTTTTTTTTTTTTTTTTGGAGATGGGCTTCTTAAATCAGAATAACCTGGGTTTGAATCTTGATTCAAAGTGACTCACCCATTTACCGGCTTTGTGACCTTACCATTTTGAGCTCAATTTTCTCATGGGTAAGTGTGGATAATGTCTACACATAGGATTTCAGTGGGATTAGAGAATATTAGGTATGCACAGTACCTGGTACATAGCAAGTGCTCAGAGATGAGCTGTGAGCAGGATTTGGAAGAAGCCATACCCATGGTGGGTATGGGGAGGCAGTGGAGGGGAGGAAGGGAGGAAGAGCCTTGGAGGTGCTGCTGTCTGGAGTCTCTGAGGCTGTCATCACCTCATAGTCAGCAGATGGCCCAGGAGCCTGGTCTGGGATGAGAGAGGGTGCCGTCTGCCAGCTCCTCAGTCCGTGCTCCTCCTGCTGGCACCCCCTCCTGCCATAGCTCCTGTCCTGGCAGCTCTGGAGTCCTGATTGGAGGCAGTACTTGCTGAGAGCTGACCTCTCTGTCCTGTAGTCTTGGCAAGTCTGGGATGGGGGCCAGGAGCACTGGTTCCAATGCTTTCTCCCCATCACCCCCCTGCGCTGCCAGCCCACTGTTCCTGGGAGGAGGAACTCCTGGGTTCTAACCCCAGTTTAGGATTCAGATGCTGCTCGAAGAGCCAGCATTCCTCCTCTTTATGTTTCTCCTCCCTTCATGACTCCCCTCCACTGGAATGGGGGTGGTGGTAAAAGGCAAAAGGGGAAATTCCATCAGGGGATATTTGGAACCCGGAAGAGGAAGGCAGAGTCATCTCAGGTTATCCCTTCCTATCTCAGTCCTGGGTCGGGGGGAAGGAGAATAAGCCTACAGCCAGATAGAAGGAGCTGGGTGTGGAAGGAAGCGGAGGGGTTTTCCTGCAGAATCGTGATAGATATGTAGATTTGGGTCCAGTGTTCTCTTTGGTTATTGCTTCTGGGAGCTGTGACGCAGAGGCCTGACTCTTCATAGCAGTGGAATTGGGTAGGGATGGGACACAGGTGTGGTGCTGGATCAATTTGCCTCATGTCAGCTTGTTAAAAGCTAGTTCACCTAATGGCTAGTATGTTTGACTATTGTTTTTATGTCTGTATTGGTATCTTTTTATTTTTGGTTACCTAAGGATTTTTAAAAACCCGTTTGGTTGAGGGCATTTCCTCTTGTGAATAAGTATTTATCATATTTGCAGCATTCGATGAATGATGATGTTATTTTGTGCCCCGTGAGCGTCTTTGTCTATTATGACTGTTTTAAGGCTTTTAAGCCCATTTGTGGAAAGATAGTAGAATTAATCACACTAAATTGGTATGCACTACCTAAAGGGATATAAGAATACCTAACAAAACAGAGTTTCAGGTGAAGTGGCCTGTTGTTCAATCCTAATCCCACTGCTCCCTGTTTTCCCAGGAGGTTCCTGGGGCCTGGCCCCCAGCACTATGAAGAGCCCTTGCTGAGGCCATGAGGGGTTATCATGGCGACCGAGGCAGCCATCCCCGCCCAGCCCGCTTTGCCGACCAGCAGCATATGGACGTGGGCCCCGCTGCCAGGGCTCCATACCTGCTGGGCTCCGGGGAGGCCTTCTCCACCGAGCCCCGCTTCTGTGCCCCAAGAGCTGGCCTGGGACACCTTTCTCCTGAAGGGCCCCTGAGCCTGAGTGAGGGGCCATCAACAGGCCCCGAGGGAGGGCCAGGAGGGGCCGGGGTTGGGGGGGGCAGCAGCACCTTCCCCAGGATGTACCCTGGCCAGGGCCCCTTCGACACCTGCGAAGACTGTGTGGGCCACCCACAGGGCAAGGGTGCCCCCCGCCTGCCTCCCACACTTCTGGACCAGTTTGAAAAGCAGTTGCCCGTTCAACAAGATGGCTTCCACACGCTGCCGTACCAGCGAGGTCCGGCAGGGGGCGGGCCCGGGCCCGGGCCCGGGCCCGGGCCAGGGTCTGGCACTACCCCGGAGGCCCGCAGCGAGAGCCCCAGCCGCATCCGGCACCTGGTTCACTCCGTGCAGAAGCTGTTCGCCAAGTCCCACTCTCTGGAGGCGCCAGGGAAGCGGGACTATAATGGGCCCAAGGCTGAGGGCAGAAGTGGCTCCGGCGGAGACAGCTACCCTGGCCCGGGCTCTGGAGGCCTCCACACCTCCCACCACCACCATCACCACCACCACCACCACCACCAGTCCCGGCATAGCAAGAGGAGCAAGAGCAAGGACCGCAAGGGGGATGGACGGCAGCAGGCCAAGGCCGCGGGCTGGTGGAGCTCCGATGACAACTTGGACAGTGACAGCGGCTTCCTGGCCGGTGGGCGGCCCCCTGGGGAGCCTGGTGGTCCCTTCTGCCTGGAGGCTCCAGATGGGTCCTACCGGGACTTGAGCTTCAAGGGTCGCTCGGGCGGGTCGGAAGGCCGCTGTCTTGCCTGCACTGGCATGTCCATGTCACTGGATGGACAATCGGTCAAGCGAAGTGCCTGGCATACCATGATGGTCGGCCAGGGCCGGGATGGATACCCAGGGGCCGGGCCAGGCAAGGGGCTCCTGGGTCCGGAGACCAAGGCCAAAGCCAGGACTTATCACTATCTGCAGGTGAGGCTTTGGTGGGGGTGGGGAACAGGGTCCTCAGCCCTCATCAATGTTGTCACCCAGGGAGCTGTGGAAAGGGTTGGGTGGGAGCCAGCTATTCCCAGGATGGAGGGGCTGGAGTCAGGGAGGCTCTTCCCTGCCTCACTGTATTGCTTTGAGCCCCTTTTGGGACCTCAGTTTCCCTGTTTGTGCAGTGAGGGGGCCCTTCTATTTTGATATTGTATGTCAGTGCCAGGAAGACTTTTCCTTTACCTGATGTTTTGGACAAGCTGTGCTGGCCTCTGCCCTGTGAGGCTGGAGGCAGAATGAGGCTGAGAGTAGGCAGTGAACAGGACAGTGTGGGGCTCCCTGCCTGTAGCTTCCCCAAGACTGGAGGTCAGCAGCTGGAAAGCAGTCCTCTTGCCCCTAGGCCTTCTCCAGACCTCTTTTCTGCCCAAACCTGGGTGGTCCAGATATTGTTTGAATGTGAAGGTCAGTTATTTCCAGAATGTGTCTCTGCTGGTATTTGTCGTTCTGGGGAACCTGCAGTAGGACACGCGTGAGGCTGTGGAAGAGCCTGGGAGCCTGTCTTACGGGTTTCCCCAGGCTGGGCTTCACACTGAAGCCCGAGCTCCAGACACAGCAGCAGGCCAGGGCTTCCTGAGAGTGGATGGTACAGGTGATAACCAGCACACTGTCCCTGTCCTCTTTTACCAGCTCTATGGTGTCTGCAGGCGAGGCTAAGAGCTCCGACCCCTTCTTCTTATGGAGCCTTCCTCCATCTCTCACTGTCCCCTCTCCGTCTTCCTACTGAGATGGGGTCGGGGGCTCTTCTTGCCATCAGCCTCCCTCTTCTCTGCCTTACGCTCCCCTCTCATATCCCCTGACAGGCTTTCTTGAGCCCTGCTGTAGTTTTAGGAGGAAAAGTCTAGACAAGTTCTAGAAGTCCAGTAGACGTAGGGTTATCCCCCAAACCCATGTTCGGCATAGTTAATCTGCATCCATTCATTCAGTGAGCATTTCCTGGGTGCTGTGGATACAAAGATGAAGACAGACGCTGCTTGGGAGGAGCTCACCACTTAAAGGTGGGATAGACAAGGCATCAGGTAGAATACACTGTGATGAGGCTGTGAGAGGAGAGAGCCTTGGGAACCTTGGGAGCCCAGAGGAGGCACCTCACCCCCTGGGTGTCAGTGGCCAGAACAACTTCTAGGAAGAATGTCCCCTGGGCAGAATCTCAGTGGAGAATTTGGAGTTAGTTGAGTGCAGAAGTTCCAGGATTGAGGGTGTTCCAGGAGGAGACTACAGCATGTTCAAAGGTGTGGAGAGTTGAACTTGCATGTGTCTTTGGGTGTCACTGGCCTTTTTGGTAAGTTGTTCACATGTTAGGGCTCTCCTGGGTGGGGAACTCACAAAAGCTCAAGGGAACAGATAGGGCCACAGTGGAAGCAGGGAGGGGTGGGAGACAGAAGGGGAGGCTGGAGACTTCTAGGATTCAGGACTTCTGGGTTGGCCTTGGATTGCCCCCTCCCTGGGAGAGAGGTTCTCTAAACTGGGGGTTGAAGGGTCCAGCAGAAAGGGCCGAGGAGAGAACACCAACCCTTCTTCTCCCATGCCTGGAACCTTGCCACCACTCCGCTGCTCCCTGCTGCTTCTCCAGGGCTGCCCTCACCTCCCTGGGGGCTTCCTTTTTAACATGCAACTCACAGTGTCCTGCAGAGGAGCCAGCAGCTCCGCAGTGGCTATGGAGTGGGAGCCCTGCAGTGAGCAGAGCGTGCCTGGCTGTCCCATCTGCCTCCCTCTGCCTCCCTCTGCCTCTGTGGCTCCTCTCTGTAGAGTATGGGGAAGGGGGAAGGATCGATCAGGGGCGGGGCTTCCAGGGAATCTTAGGACTGGAAAGTCTGAGCCTGTCTGGGGGAGAACAAGGGGCTGCAGGGACTCTCTAGACAGACTGGTGCCCTCCTGGCACAAAAGCAGGGGAAGCTGGCCACATCAGACCAGGTGTCTTTGTTGGATCCCCAGTCCTTTTGTTGAGACCTTGTTCCCCTACTGGATGCCAGCTCTCTTTCAGACTTCTTCCAGAATCCCTCTTTTCACTCAGAGCCCTTGTTCCTTTATGGAGCCTCGTCTCTTCCCTGCGTTCCCATCTTCTGATTGAACCCAGCCCCGCACCGAGCCCCATCCGCCTCACCCCCTGAGGGCTCCTTCATGGGGCCCCATCCCATCCCTGTTCTCACACTGATCTCTGACCCCTCGTTTAGTCCCACCCCAGAATCTCTATTCCTCTCCTGAACCCTACGCTCTCCCTGATCCCTGACCCCCACCCCATTTAACCTGTTCTTTTCAACAGGTGTTTTAAATCTTCGCTACCTGCCCTGGGCCCCTCCCGCATGCCTTCATTACACCTCATTCTTCACAGTGTAGGCCGACCATCCCAGACTCCCTCACCTTCCTGTCGGTGCACCTGTGGACTCATCAAGATTCCCCAGCCACCCTCATACCCTTCCTTCTTGGCTCAGAGGAGAAGCCAGGAGCACCCATCCCAGGATGACGCCTCCACAGGGCTTGAGCCCATCTCTCTGGGATCCCCTCTGTCCATGAGCTGTCCCCCCTTCCTCCCCACATTTAAAGACTGTCTCTTTACTGACTCTTTCCCTCATCCTGCAACCATGCCCAAATCTCTCTCATCCTAAAAAAAAATGGTTTCTTCAACCCCATACCCCTTTCCATCTCCCTCCTGTCTTCCCTTCATTTCCAAGTTTTAGAGTGTAGACTCCACTACTTCACTTCCTTTCACTCTCCCCTTTACTACAATCTGACTTCCACACCCCTGTCCTCTAAAATGTCCTGGGAGTGGTCACCAATGGTCTCTTGAGAGCTCTCCTTGAAAGGTACCTTTCAATGCTTATAATAACAATGGTCAACATTGGGCACTTACTCTGTGCTGGGCACTCTCTATTGGCTCACTTATCTTTCCCACCAATGCTGTGAAGTGGGCATAATTATCATCGGTTCACAGACGAGGAAACTGAGGCTTAGCGATTAATCAGTTTTGCTCAAGTTTACCCAGCTAGCAAGTGAGGGGGCCAGAATTTGAACATGGTTCTAACTCCCTAGCCTGAATCGCTAACCTCTGCATGCACTGTGGCATTTGACATTATCAACTCCTTCTATTCTGGAAATGTCTCCTGTTTCCATGACATGGCATTCTCCTGGCTTCCCTCCCACCCTTCTGCCCACTCTTTCTCAGGTGACTTCATAGGCTCCTCTCCCTTTCTTCACAGTCCCCTTTTAAATGTCAGTGGATCCCTTCCCACCTCTCTTTCTTCCTTCCCCTGGGCTCTTTCATTCACTCCTGTGGACTCAGCTGCCACCCATGACTCCCCCGTGTCTGCGTCCAGCCCAGATCTCTCCACTGAACTCCAGAACCAAACGCCCAGCCACCTGCTCCACAGTTCTCTGCCAACTCAAGATGCTCAATGCTGAACCGATCACCTTTTCCCCAAACCTGTTTCTCTGGGATTCTGTGGCTCAGTGAGCAACAGCCCCATCCCCCCAGGTCCTCAGCCAGCAGCATCTCAGTCGTCATCGACTCCTCCCCACCCCCTCACCCCCCACGTCTAATCAGGCTCGCTGATGCTCCTTAACACCTCTCATTTCCGTCTCCTCTTCCCCCTCGTTGTCATTGTCTTAATTTAAGCCTCATCATCTCTTGCCTGGATAACAGCATCAGCCTCTTAATTGGTCTCCGTCTCGCCACTTGAGCCCCTGCCCTGCTCCTGGCCCTCCACAATCCATCCTCTGTTTGGACTGTTGAAGTGCTCTTTCTGAAACACAAATTGATGTCACTCCCTCTGTGGCTCTTCACAGAAGGGAGGCGGAAAGTTAGAGGATTTGGGTTATAAGCAGTTAAGAGGATGAAGGAGAAGGAGGGGTGAAAGGTCACTGAGGTCAGGTGACGCTTTGCTGCTAGGGGTGAGATTGACATAGGTCACTTTGGCCTCTGAGCTTCAACCTCTTGGTACCTGGCATGTCAGCTCCTAGACTCTCTAGGTGGTCCTCAGTTAAGGAGCAAAAGGCACATGGAGGGTGATGAGGTGTCTCCTGTAGCGGAGACCTCACCTACTCGGCCTCTGCACATTCCTGAACGTGGCCTGCTTGAGCCAGGGCTGAGTGTCTCCCACTAGCAGTGGAGAATGTGGGTCCCGGCTTCCAGATTCAGTAGGGACTTGTCTGAAAGATAGAGGCCCCTTGTCCCTGCAGGTGCCGCAAGATGACTGGGGGGGTTACCCCACTGGGGGCAAGGACGGGGAGATCCCCTGCCGCAGGATGCGGAGCGGCAGCTACATCAAAGCCATGGGGGATGAGGAGAGTGGAGACTCAGATGGCAGCCCCAAGACATCTCCCAAAGCGGTCGCCCGGCGCTTCACCACCCGCCGCTCCTCCAGCGTGGACCAGGCCCGGATCAAGTAAGGACAGGGAGAGCTGGGGTGGGGGTGGGGTGTAGGATGCTGATCCTGGGTGCCTGTAGATGTGCATAGAGTGGGTACCAGTCAGGTTCCCTGCTTAGGGTTCAGCTGGGCAGTCTTGCTCTGCCCCATATAAAGAGGGGGTGCCTGTGATAACCCCTATCTGAATGTCTCTTTGGCAGAATCCCTTTACCCAGGAGTCTCCTGGGGATCTTTGGGATTTCTGAGGGTTAGAACCCGCTCAGGGGCCTCAGTGCTCTCATTCCCCTCCCCCACCTCCTAGCAGACCCCCATTCTGAATCTGCAATTTTGACCTTTCCCAGCTGCTGTGTCCCGCCCCGGATCCACCCCCGGAGCTCCATCCCTGGCTATAGCCGTTCCCTCACCACCGGACAGGTAGGGAGAGGCCCAGCATGCTGGAAGGAAAGGGTGGGAAGGGGGATTCAGTCCCATGCTCAGCCTAGGCCTTAAAATCAGGAATCTGCCCGTGGAGAGAGCACAGCTCTGGTTCTGGGGAGCTGGGAAGCCTGCCTTGGGAGTCCTGGAGCTGACTCAGACTGAGGATCTCAGAGAGTCACATCCTTAAAAACCACCAAGCATCCTCAAAATGATGAACTTGTAAGGGCAGTGTCAGTTCTCTGAGGTTCCCCAGCCCTTTCGTGGCCTGACTGCTCCCAACCCACCCCATGTAAAAGGCAAGATTGAGCGTACAGACTGGAGATAGGCAGAATTGCAGTCTCAGAGATGATCAGGGCTTGAGTTCTTTTCCTTCCACTCCACCCTGTGGAACACTGGCAAGATACCTCCCTCTCAACGCCTCTGTTGGCTCATCTTTTTTTTTTTTTAATTAAATTAAATTTAATTTATTTATTTTTGGCTGTGCTGGGTCTTTGTTGAGGTGCGCGGGCTTCTCATCGCAGTGGCTTCTCTTGTTGCGGAGCACGGGCTCTAGATGCGCGGGCTTCAGTAGTTGCGGCACGCAGGCTCAGTTGTTGTGGCGCACGGGCTTAGTTGCTCCGCGGCATGTGGGATCATCCCGGAACAGGGCTCGACCCCATGTCCCCTGCATTGGCAGGCGGATTCTTAACCACTACGCCACCAGGGAAGCCAAGTCCCTGTTGGCTTATCTTTGAAATGACAATTGTAATGATGATTATCTCACAGGGGTTTTGTGAGTTCAGTGAGAAAATATATGCAAACACAAGGTACCTGGCCCCACACTGGTATTTTACAAGTGTGAGTTCTATACCTAAGTGTAGACTTTACCCCTAACTAAAGGAGGCAGTGCAGTTTAGTAATTAAATGCATGAGGTGGGTTTGAATTCCAGCTCAGCTACTTACCAGCTGAGTGACCTGGGGCAAGTTACTTGACTTTTTTGAGCCCCACTCTCCCTGTTTAAAAATAGGCATCATAATAGTGTTCTTGGCACACAGCCAGCACTCAATAAAGGTTAGCTATTTTTACTGTTTGCTGGGGAAAAAAAGCAATGCAAAGACTGTCCTGGTTGGCTCCCATGGTTTTGCTGCTGCAGTCTCTCAGCATTTCTTTGTTACATTTCCTGAATCAGGGAATTTGATTGGCACAGCCATCTTTTCACAGAAGACCAGTCTATGTTGCTAAACCCACTAGTTAATGCTCAGCCCTTGTTTTACGCGATCCATCAGCAACATCTAACGCAGCTGATGACTCTCTCGTTCCTGAAACACTTTTCTCAGTTGGCTTTGAGGACAGCACACCTTTTAGGTTCTTCTGCCTTCTCTCTCTGGTTGCCTATTCTTAGTCTGTGTCACTGGTGCCCGCAAACTCTTCAGGATCTGAACACTGGAGTTTTCCAGGGCTTAGTTCCTGGACTTCTTCCTACACTCACTTTTTGGGTGAGCTCATCCAGGCTCATGGCTTTGAATATTATTGAGAGCCTGATGACTCCCAAATGTCTATCACCAGCCCACATTCTCCCATAAATGCATATATATCTTTGTGTTGAAATCTCACTTGGATGTTGAGTAGACATCTCAAACTTAAGATGTTCAAAACCAAACTGCTGGTACCCTTTTCTCCCTCCTCAAATTTCCTACTCCATCCAATGTCTTCTCCATTTCAGATAATGGCAATTTTATTCTTCCAGGAGCTCTGATCTAAAACACTGAAGTCAGTCTGGACTCCTTTCTCTCTCACACATCCCATGTCCAACCCTTCAGCAAATCCTGTTGGTCCCACCTTCAAAGTATTTCCAGGATCCAATCACTCCTCACCATCTCCACTGCCAGCACGTCAGTGCAAGTCACCATGTTCTTTTGTCTAGACTGTGGCACTGTTTTCTAGTTGATCTCTTGCACTTGTCCTTGCTCCACTTCATTCTCTCATAATACGGCCAGAGTGATCATTTAAGAATAAAATTGCATTCAATCAAGACTTTGCTCAGGGGAATAGTCAAACACTGTACTATGATGTATAAGGCCCTGCATGATCTGGCCCTTGTTACCTCTGAGTTCCTGTCCTAACACTGTTCCCATCCCACACCCGCTCCAGCCACACTGGTCTCCTTGCTGTACCTCCAACACCACCCGTGTGCTTCAGCCTTAGGTCCTTTGCTGCTACCTCTGCCTGGATCTCTCCTTCCCAGATACTCCCATGGATTGCTCCCTCGCTTCTTTCAGGTCTTTACCCAAACATTCTAAATTTTAATTTTAACCCCCCTCAACATTTCCTGTTGCCCTTCTCTGTTCTTCTCCTTTTCCTCTTCCTCCCCACCCCGCCACTTCTTTTCATCACTTTACCATATCTAACATCATGTATACTTTACATATTTTTCCAGGGGGGCATGGTTTATAACCCCTGATTTACAGAAGAGGAAACAGGTTTAATGAACTAGCGATGTCACTCTATTATCTTTATCGCGTTTTGCCCTTCTAGTATTTTCCTAGAACATCTTTTCCTATATTTTACTTTAAAGCTTTTTGTCTCTTTATGTTTTAGGTGTGTCTTTTGTAAGTAGTTTATAGCTATATTTTATTTTATATCCATTCTGACAATTGTTTGAGAGTTTAGTACCTTTATATTTATTGTGATTTCTGATATGCTTGGATTCATTTCTGTCATCTTATTTTGTGCCATCTATTTATCCTGCCTTTTGGGTGTTGCTTTTCTACTCCTTTGCTGCCCTCTTTTGGATCAATTGGATTTTCTTCATTTTTCTCTTCACCAAATCCCACACTGATTTGGCAGTTATATATACTAATTTCATTATTTTTGTGGTTATTCTTATAATTTCATGTGCACATTTGACTTAGCAAAGTCTCAGATTGTCTCAGATTGACAATTACTTCTACCCTTCTTCTGAACAATGTAAAGACCTTAGGACACTTTACTTTTGATCACCTCTTCCCTTCTTACATGTACCAGTTGCCCAGTATTTTAGTCCCACCTTTTTTTTTTACCTCTCTCAATTAGTCTTTATTATTATTAAATTTTATACTACTAATACGTGATTAGTAGTATTACTAATACCAAGTATTACTAATACTTCACATTTTTACCTTTTCCCCCCTCACTATACCTTCTTACATTTCATTTCTTCCTTTTAAAGTAAATTCTTTAGTAACTTTTTTCAGTGAGTGTCTGTTAGTGGCAAATTCTGCCTTTAACCAAAAATGTCATTTACTCTCACTATTTTATATAATTTGGCTTATTACAGAATTTTAGGTCAACATTTATTTTCTCTCAGTGTTTTGATGATATTCCTCTGTCATCTGTTCTGTTGTTGCTGTGGAGAAGTCTACTATCAATCTAATAGTCTTTGTTGGTTATTTTCATTTCTCTCTGATTGTTGTCAAGATTTTGCCCTTGATTTTGGTGTCCTACAGTTTCACTATGGTGTGTGTGTGTGTGTGGGGGGGGGTGTTCCCTGAATCTGAGGATTCATGTCGTTCATCAAATCTGGAAAATTCTCTCATGGTTACTGTTTGCTGGTACATCTTTTTCCTTCTTTTTACTTTCTATCTACTTGTTTTTTTATCCAGTCTGAAAATCTCTGCCTTTTGCATGGCAGTGTTTTGTCTGCTCACATTTAATGTGGTTATTGATATGGTTGGATTGTCTCATGTCATTTTTGTTCCTCTGTTCTTTTGTATTAAATACTTTGTGTACCATTTTAATTTCTTTTCGTTAATCCCTTTTTACTATATTATTCAAGTTATTAGTGGTTGCACTAGAAATTACAATGTGTATCTTAACTTATTGAACTCTAATTGATTCTGGTAACATACTGAAGCATTGCCCTAATATATCTCCTTTCTCTCTCCCTTTTCTGTGCTATTATTGTCATACGTATTACCTATACCTGTGTTATAAACCTTAAAATTATTATAAACCAATAATAGTGTTATAATAATTGCTTTGCTATGTCTCTTAAAGAAGTTGAGAGAAAAAAATGTGAAAAATATATTTATAGAGCTATTTATATTTACTCACATATTTACCATTTCTGGCGCTCCTCATTTCTTCCTGTGGATTTGAGTTACTACTGGTTGTTACTTCCTTTTAACCTGAAGAACTTCCATTAGTATTTCTTGTAAGATAGTTCTGCTGGCAATAATTTCTTCAGCCTGTATTTATTTGGAAATGTCTTTATTTTTACTTCATTTTTTGAAGGACAGTTTTGCTGGATATAGAATTCCTGGTTGACAGTTTTTTTCTTTTAGCACTTTGACTATACCATTCCACTGCCTTTGGTGTTCATTGTTTCTGATGAAAAGCCAGTTTTTAATCATATTGGGGTTTTTTTTTTTTTGTATGCTATGAGTTGTTTTTCTCTTGTTGCTGTTAAGATTTTCTCTTTGTCTTTCAACATTTTGACTGTAATGTGTCTGGGTGTGGATCTCTTTGTGTTTAACCTACTTTGGATTCATTGAGTTTCTTTGATCTGTAGATTAATGTTTTTCATCAAATTTGGAAAGTTTGGGGCCATTATTTTTTCAAATATTTTTCTTCCTCTTTCTCTCTCTCTTCTTCTGGGACTCCCATTACATGCATACTGTTATCCTTGATGTTGTTCCATAGGTCTCTGAGGCACTGTTCATTTCTATTCAGTCATTTTCCCCATTCAGTTCTTTATATTGGATAATCTATACTCATCTATCTTCAAGTTTACTGATCACTTTTTATGCTGAGCCCTTCCGGTGAATTTTTAATTTCAGTTATTGTACCTTTCAGCTCTAGAATTTCCATTTGATTCTTTTCTTGTTCTTTTTAAAAAATAATTAATAATTAATTTTTGGCTACAACTTTTGGCTGGCTGGGTCTCCGTTGCTGGGTGAGGGCTTTCTCTAGTTACGGCGAGCGGGGGCTACTCTTCATTGAGGTGTGCGGGCTTTTCATTGTGGTGGCTTTTCTTTGTTGCGGAGCAGGGGCTCTAGGCTCATGGGCTTCAATAGTTGTGGCACGCGGGCTCTAGAGTGCAGGCTTAGTAGTTGTGGTGCATGGGCTTAGTTGCTCTGCGGGATGTGGGATCTTCCCGGACCAGGGCTTGAACCCATGTCCCCTGCATTGTCAGGCAGATTCTTAACCACTGAGCCACCAGGGAAGTCCTTTTCTTGTTCCTTTAAAAAAAAATTCTCTTTGTTGTGATTTTCTATGAATGCTGTCACTGTTGTCATACTTTCCTTTAAATACTTAAACATGCTTTCCTTTAGTTCTTTGAACATTCTTATAATAGTTGCTTTGTAGTCTTTGTCTGATAAATCAAATGTTTGGGGGCATTCACATTTTCTTGTTTATTTGCATGTGTCACAAATTTTTTGGTTGAATACTGAACATTTTAGATAATGTATTGTAGCAACTCTGGATTCTTATTTTACCTCTTGAAGATTGTTTTTGCTTTGTTTGTTTGTTTGTTAATCCCTGGGTTAAATCTGTGAAATCTATCTACGATTCCAGATGCAGCCTCTGATTTCTCCACTAATTATTTTTCTTTCTTGTTTTTATTTTAAAGCCTGGTTTCCTAGGGGTTGACCCTGTCTCTGCATAGCTTAATGTCCAGCCAGAGATTGATCAGAGGTTGTGCTCAAAAACTTCAAGCCCGTAAGACTTCTTCTCTCTCCTTTTATGGTTCTACGTGTGATCTGGGGAGTACAAACACTGTGCTGTTTTCAAGCCATCTCTGGCTTTTACTTTTCACCAGGCTCTCTTGCATTTCTTCTGCACGTATGCACAGGCTCCATTGGCAAAGGTTATGTGGGTGAGCTCAAGGCCTCTCTGATCTCTGTTGTACATGCACCCAGCCTCTAGTTAACCCAGACTATGTGAAGAGCTTATCAAACTCTCTGTGGCTATCTTAGCCCCTGGAACTCCCCATCAAATCCCTGTCTAGTCTGACAGTCCTATTGCTTGCCCCCAAACAGTGCTGAAACCTCAGCCTGGCAGTACTGCTGGTTATTCCTATTCTTGACACTATAACAGACAATGCTCAAAATTAAGTGAGCTCCCTTTGTTAGTTGCAGTGAAGCAGCTGGTTTTCATAGCCTGGCCCACCCTTTTTGAACTATTGCAACAGATAGATCTGGGAGCTTGGGTAGTGGGAGCAGCCTCAGGCAAGGACACCACAGACTCATGCTGTTCTTACCCAAAGTTCAGTAATTTTCATGAATGTGTTTCTTTGCTGTATACCTTTGATTGATTTTCAGAGTGATAAAGTGGTTGTTTTTGACAGTTTTGTGCAGCTTTATAGTTGTCTTGGGGGATAGGATTTGGTATCCTCACTCTGTTGTGTCTGAAGTCAGAAGTCTGGAAAATTCTCAGTGACTATAATTATCCCTTTGAATATTGCCTCTTCCACATTTTATCGAGTCCCCCCTCTAGAACTCTTATTTGTTGTATTTGGGGCCTTTTTATTCTCTCCTTCATATTTTCCATCTCTTTACCTCTCTATGTTGCCTTCTAGGTAAGTTCCTCAGATATTATTCACTATTCACTGGTTCACTATTTTTCTCTTCAACTGTGTTTCATTTACTCATTAGTTGTGTTTTAAATTTCCCCCTTTGCCCCCTAGAAATCTGATTTAGTCCCTTTTCAAATCTTTCTGGGTTTTTCAAAGCTTTTTTTTTTTTGGCCACACCATGCAGCACGGGGGATCTTAGCTCCCCGACCAGGGATCAAATCTGTGCCCCCTGCAGTGGAAGCGTGGCGTCTTAACCACTGGACTGCTAGGGAAGTCCCTCAAAGCTTTTATTCTATCCTTATGTTTTCAGTTTTATTTATCTTTTAAGTTTTAGAAAATTTAAACATTGTTTAAAAGCTATTCTGCTTTAGCTAAGGTAACACCAGCTGCTGTAACCGACAAACCTTGAATTCTCAACGGCTTCACTCAGTAGAAGTTTAGTTCTTGTTTATGTCACTGTTTGCATTAGTGATCTATTGCTGCATAATAAATTACCCCAAAACATAGAGTCTTATAACAAAAAATATTTATTATCTCACAATTTCTGTGGGTCAGGAATCCAAGCACAGCTTAGCTGGTTGCCACATGGATCAGATGTCTCACCGGCTTCATCAAGGTGTTGGCCAAGGCTGCAGTCATCTCAAGGCTTGCCTAGAGGAAGATCCCCTTCCACACTCACATGGCTGTCAGCAGGCTTCAGATCCTTGATGTGTGGGACTCACCATATGGCTCACAACATAACACGATTCACAACATAACAACTTGCTTCCCCCAGAGCAAAGACTTCTAGAGAGAGATGGTGAGAGAAAGTGTCCAAGATGGAAGGCACAGTGTTTTTGTAATCTAATCTCAGAAGTGACATGCCATTGTATCTGCAATATTCTGTTCATTAGAAGTGGACCGATAGGTCTAATCTGCGCTCAAGAGGAGGGCACTATGCAAGGATGTGAATGCCAGGAGGTGAAGATGATTAGGAGCTGTGTCAGAGGTTGTCTACCACACAGTTTAATATGAGCTCATCTTCAATGGAGCTTCATCTTTGAGAACTCTCATCAGCCTGGGTTAGGAGTGGGTCCCCCAGACAATATTTTTAATTAATTAATTAATTAATTAATATATTTTAACATCTTTATTGGAGTATAACTTCTTTACAATGATGTGTTAATTTCTGCTGTATAACACGGTGAATCAGCCATACATATACATATATCCCCATATCTCCTCCCTCTTGCGTCTCCCTCTCACCCTCCCAATCCCACCCCTTTAGGTGGTCACAAAGCACTGAGCTGATCTCCCTGTGCTATGTGGCTGCTTCCCACTAGCTATCTGTTTTACATTTGGTAGTGTATATATAAGTCCATGCCATTCTCTCACTTCGTCCCAGCTTACCCGTCCCCCTCCCCGTGTCTTCAAGTCCATTCTCTACGTCTGCGTCTTTATTCCTGTCCTGCCCCTGGGTTCTTCAGAACCATTCAGAAAATATTTTTAAATTGCTTCTGTTCAACTATTCTCGGTCTGGGACCTTTTTATGTTAATTTTTAATTTGGGGGGCGTCCGGCCCATGCAGACACTGAAGGCTGGGTCTGTGTGAAGACTAGCTTGTGGGTATACATTCTTAGGAGATTTATCATCTTTCCCCTCTCCCCAGTGCCTAGACTACAGACTAGCTCCCTTGTCATCAGTCTGTGTTGATAATTGATTTTTCTAGTTTGTCTTTTCATCAAAGCTTTCCCCTTTCCTACTTTTATGCAGGTTCCCATTTCCAATTCCACGCTTCATGTGGGCCCAAGTGGGTGTTAAAATCTAAGCTCTTTGGTTACTGAGACCAGCAACCCCTGCCTCCACCTCCCGCCCTCCATGGGGCTGTTTGCAGCATTGGCTCACACAGTTAATATTCTGATTTTCCAGTCTCCTCTTTGCTTTTGTCCCCTGGGGACTTACCTCGCTTTCTTGTGAGCTCAGTTAATGCATATAAAACGTTTGTTATATTTTATTAAGTGTTTTAGAATGTTTTAAAATGGGAGGGTTTTCCAAGGTTATCTAAACCAAATGACATATGTAAAGTATACAGGATGTTGCCTTGTCCCCAGTTGGATCCACTAACTCTAGTACAGACAATTTTCATTGAGACCCAAACAAAGTATTTTCTTTTAAATATCCCACATCCTTGGAAATATTTACTGATTCTGAGTCTGGTTTGCAGAAAGGTTAAGGTTTTCATTTCCCAAGAAGATTCTTTGGCTTTGACTCTCCTGAAAGTGAGAGTTGGGGGGAGCAGGGTGGAAGGCTGTGTAGGGGAAATAGGAGAATTCACAGCGCAATGTCACAATTTCATACTTGTAATACAGTAGAGATCAGCTCAGATGCAGTATTCCTCTGAGAGTCTATAAAAGTCTGCATTTCCCTTAGGTCCTGGTCCCTTATTGGAACGCCAGAAGCTCCTCTTGGCTAGTAGAGATGGAATATGTGTAGCCCCAGAGAGTTTCTCACCCTCCTTCTGTCTGCCCTGGATAGAATTGGTCATGGGACTAGCATATGGTGGGGATTTCAAGAACTTGAGAACCCTTGGGAAAGATGGGCCTTTGAGAGGTATTGTCACTGTGATTTAAGAACCTCTTGCTACTAATAATAGTAGTTAATGTTTATTGAGCACCTGCTATATGCCAGATATTATACCTAGTGCTTTACACAGAGAAAAGGGCTGGAGATACAGATATAAGCCACAGAGTGAGATTCCTTCCATCCTTGGTGTCCAGACTTGAGACCGAAATGCTCTCTGCTAGGGTTAGATAAACTTTCCTGTGCTTCAGAGGGACCCTCTGGGCTGGATTGGTTCTAGTTGGGGAGTATCTTGAACCCAGCCTAGAAATAGCAAGAGTTAGATCAGCTCCTGAGCTTCAGGTACCACTGGTGCTTGGTACCCGAGAGGTCAAGAGATAGGAAAATGAGAGGTAGACTCACAAGGAGTCATGAAAGTCACAGGTGCCACAGGAGTGTGGCTTGTGACGGACAAACATGGGAGAACTTCACGTCTACAGGATCTTGGATTGATTTGTCTATGGCCTGTGACTTCTGTACACTTGTAATGAAGTTCCTTTAGAAAAAGCTGCAGACAGTCTTTCTTTTTAATTACTGGACCCATGTTGGAATCACTGAATCTCCAGCAAATTTGGCTCTGACCTTCAAAGCAGCCAAGGTGAAGAGAGGCTTATAGTTAGAGAACCCTGGGTTCAGATCCTTAGGGTGGGGACTGAGTTAATATAGGTTTAACAAGCTCTCCAGGACATTCTGATGCTCAGTTAGCCTGGCAGGAGAGACAGGAAACTGGACACTTTAGTGTTCTCACTTACATGCTGGGCATCTTTGGATAATTCATCTGCCGTCTCTGAGCCTTAGTTTGCCTATCTGTAGAATAGGATGGAAATTCCTGCTCAATTTGAGATAGACTCTAGTGATATAATGTCATATACGCTTTGGGGGCCGGGTTTGGAAACACTGAGCTGCAATTTACACATGAGTCAAGCTACTCCTTTCTCTGTTGACTGTACATAAATATGATGCCATGAATCTTTCCTGGGAGGTCACAAGATGCAGCCATGGGATACTTGCTGTCGCATTCACCATGTGGATGCTACTGAGGACCTTGTCCATGACTTCATCCAGTGGCCTCTACATAATCACCCATGGGGGAATTTCTCTTGGACTCAGTGGCAAGAATAGTGTGATTGTCATGAGTGGTGGCCTGTGTCTACCAGGTAGGCCCTGAGACCATCCTGTGGCACTGATTGAGGGCTTACCTGCACCAAGTGCCTCCCATGTTTTTCTTTGAGTCTCCTAAATAGCCCTATGAAGATGGTACCATTATCATTCCCATTTGACAGGTGATTAAACAGAGGCCCCAAACTTTAAATAATGTTCCCAGGCCACACTGCTAGGAAGTAGCAGAGCCAGCACTTGAGTCCAGCTGAGTTTCACAACATAGCCCATGTGGGCAGCCCAGAAGCTATACTCCTTGAAGCTATGGGTGCTCTGAAGCTCAGGGTCAAATGTGCAACCATCCTGTGCTCTGGGTGTTGAGCTTACCACTGAACCACCTTCTTCCCTACCTTTATATTTTCTTTGTGTCAGTTTTCTCATATAAAGCAAATGAAGCTACAGCTGCTGGTATATTTAGTCTTAGTGCAGTGTTATGTGACATGGTTCCATGAACAAAATTTTTGTTTTGCTTTTTCTTAGTTGCTTCAATTTTTTTTAACACCATGGATTCTGCATCACAAAATATCAAAACCAAAACCAAGAACCTCAATCAGCAGTGGCTGAACTTTCCTCAGAGGATGAGGGCAAGGAAGGAACTGGCAGGCTGAACCAGAACCCTAGTTAGTGGGCAGAAGGTTGGGGAGGGCTTGGAACACTTGAAGGATGATAATTTTTGCTCTGTTATGTACCCATTACTTTCCTTCCTGCCACATGATTTTATCTCTATAGGTTGCTTTGCATCATTTTTGTAATGCAGTTGGTCATAAATAATAAAATAAAAGTTGTCCTTCCCTACAGTACCCCACCCCCATACTTGGCAGGAGGGTGGCTGTCAGCTCTCTGGTCCTCTCCCCCCAGGGTCAGGTGAGAGAAGAGTGAAGGGCTGGGACAGGTGGAGAGGAAGATGGAGTGGTCTGGAGGCACCCGAGATAGGCGTCTGGGAGAGGCATGGGGGGGGGTCGAGGGAGGAGTATTTAGAGGAAAGATTAGACCCCAAGGCTGGTCCCAAAGCAGGCCTGGCGAGCAGCACAGGGCAGAGGTGCCTCCATCTTTCTTTGCAGGGGGTGAGGGTTTCTTTTAGTCCAAAGGCATTAAGAGTCACACAGAGACACAGCTTCTGCAGAACTAGATATATTCCTAAGGCAAAGTGCCTCAGAGACGCTCCCATCCCATCTCAGCACCACGGTAACAGTCCTTCTGGCCCCTGTACCCAGCTCAGCGAGGAGCTGAACCAGCAGTTGGAGGCCGTGTGCGGGTCCGTGTTTGGGGAGCTGGAGTCCCAGGCCGTGGACGCCCTGGACCTGCCTGGCTGTTTCCGCATGCGGAGCCACAGCTACCTCCGGGCCATCCAGGCCGGCTGCTCTCAAGACGATGACTGCCTGCCCCTCCTTGCTACCCCTGCCTCTGTCTCAGGGAGGCCCGGCTCCTGTGAGTACGCCCCCTCTGTCCCTGGCCCGGCCCTAGGTTGGAGAGCGATCTGGGTCCGCTTCTGGCCCTGGTCACGGCTCTGCTGTGTGACCCTGGGCAGATCGCTTGCCTCTCTGGGTCGGATGATGGGGAGAAGGATCCGTGGTTCTGTACGTAGCAGCACGTGGAGTGCACGTGGCTGCTGGGTTCTGTGGTACCGCGTGGGTGTGGGGAGTGGCAGACACCTGCCAGGACGTGTTTCTCACCCTATGTGTCTTTGCGTTCCCTGGCCACAGCCTTCAACTTCAGAAAGGCCCCGCCCCCCATCCCACCGGGAAGCCAGGCCCCACCCCGCATCTCCATCACCGCCCAGAGCAGCACCGACTCCGCCCATGAGAGCTTCACCGCGGCAGAGGGCCCAGCCCGGCGCTGCAGCTCCGCCGACGGGCTGGACGGCCCGGCCATGGGCGCGCGCACCCTGGAGTTGGCGCCGGTGTCACCCCGGGCCAGCCCCAAGCCCCCCACACTCATCATCAAGACCATTCCAGGCAGGGAGGAGCTGCGGAGCCTGGCGCGGCAGCGGAAGTGGCGGCCGTCCATCGGGGTGCAGGTATGGAAGGAGGAGGCGCCGAGGAAAGTTCAGGCCCCGTCCGGTTGAGGATGGATTGAGGGGGTCAGTGGGGCCTTCTGGATACATAGACCTTTTCCTCGCTTGCTCTTAGCTTGGTCATCGACGGGGCTGCTCCAAACAGCCCCAGCCCACATCCTTGTCCCTCATCCTGGCACCATCACCCCTGGCGAGCGGAGAGCGGTGCCCAGAGGTTGGCACCTTGATGGATCTAACCTCCTGGGCCTCTCATCTTGTTCAGGCAGATTGTCTTTTCAGGATCTGCCAGCTGGCTTGGGGCTCAGGCATCGCTTGCCCTTCCCCCTGGGAAGGGCTTGCGGCCCTCCGTCTAGCCCTGGCCGCTGACTTCCCAATCCTGCCACCAGGTGGAGACTATCTCAGACTCGGACACGGAGAACAGGAGTCGAAGAGAGTTCCACTCCATCGGTGTACAGGTGGAAGAAGACAAGAGGTGGGTCCGAGTGGGGGTATTTCAGGCTTTGCTGGGGGTGGGGTGGAGAAGAGGAGAGAGGGATGCATAACGACCTCACTGGCCTGGGCTCCCTGCACACCCTCTCTTCCTGGTCCTGAGAACAAGCCCTTTGAATGGGGAGGTGTCAGAGCAGCCACAGAGGCTCTCCACGGAGATGTCGCCAGGGCAGTCTAAAGTGAATTCTCCTTGTACCCATACCTGTCCCAGGTGCTGTGAGGTGGACAGGAGAATACAGTGGTCCCGGGAACGGGGTAGTAGGGAGAAGTAGCAGGTAGGTGCAAAGCAGGCCTCTGGCAATTGTCCTTTATAGGGGATAACAGGATTTTTCCAATCCCTCGTTACTTCCTGTGGTGTACAAGTATGTGAACCCAAAAAGAAACAAACAAACATGAAGATTGCCTCCCAGGGGCCCCTGGCAGATATAATACTCCTCCCCACTCAGCTCACACAAGCATTTAACCAGTTGGGGGTACCTATTATATGCCTGAGTCTGTGGTGTACGAGAGAAATCAACAGCCACTATTCTGGCATTAGGTGGCCTCAGAAACGTTGTTTCCTTAATTTCGAACTGAAAAGTTAACACTGAGAGCTCTGGAGGGAATACTGGGAGGAATCCCTCTGTTGTTGGCTTCCTGTGGGAAGATGCTTTCTCTAATGGCCATGTGGCAGTGTCATAGTGGCCCATCTGCCCTCTGGGCTGCAGTGTTCCCAGGCCAGTGGCCCTAAGTGTGGTGTCTGGGAACCTGCCTGGGGCTGGCTGTAAGAGTTTCATGGTAATCTGTGTTGCCCAGGCCATACCCCTTGAAGGAATAAAACTAGAGTGCCAGTAGCAGTCCTTCACAGCTCTGTTCCCGGTTGCCATTGTTGGGTTTTAGACCTTCCCTAAATTCCCCCAACTATTTCTGGGAACCCTTTGGAGCATCTTGTGTGTGTGTGTGTGTGTGTGTGTGTGTGTGCGTGTGCCTGATCAAGACTTCTTGGGGTTCCTGCGGGGATTCATCACTTTACTCTCACACTAGCTCCCTGCAGCTCCATATGCTCCTGAAGCTGTAAATGCCTCCATCGAGTGTGGCAAAAAGGCGCCCTTGTTGCCCCCATTATTACTGAAAGCTACCGTCCTCCAAATTCTTAATATTCCGCAAAGATCACAGAAAAGTAGCACTTTATGGTAAAGCCAATTCTGCAAGTCTATGACTTGAGTTCTTGAGAGGTGGGGTAGGAGTCATGGCTGGGTGCAGCTCTGTGTTCAGAACACTGCCCCCAAATCTAATGCTGCCCCGTCGACCAGAAACCAAGCCCATGTGCCCCCATTTGCTCCCTCATGGGGCTTCTTGGTCCCTCATCCATATAGACCTCTGGGGGTCCCCCCATTCCTCCTAACAAGCCTGAATTCTGGGAAGAGTGCAGCAGGCATTCTACTGAGACTCAGACTATATCAGCAACCTCTGTCATTCATTTGTGGATTGATTCATTCAGAAAATACTTACTAAGCATCTGTTAATAAGTATTATTAACACTTATTATGTCATAAGCATATGACAGCGCCTGTTAAATGCTCAGGGAAATGTGGAAGACATGACTCTTACCCTCGTAGAAGTTATGGCCTAGAAGGGAATCAAGGCAATGAATAAACAACCCATGAGTAAAAATATGATTACACACTGTGGTATAATAGGTAATGTGATATTATTACAATTATGGTGGGAATATGAAAGAAAAAAGCAGGTGCTAAGAGAGAAGGGACTTTATTTAGGTTAAGCAGGTGACATTTAAGCTGAGACTTGAGGGTTGACTAGGAACACTCAGGCGATGGTCAGGGGAGGAAGCATTCCAGGAAGAGGGAATAGCATATGTGAAGGCACTGGGGCAGGAAAGAGTTTGACATGCATTGGGAACTGAAAGAAAATTCATGTGGCTGGTGTGGAACAGGACAGGACAGTGGGGAGGGAGTAGATTGGAGAATAGATGGGGGCCAGGTCATGTACAGCATGGGCATGATAAAGAGCTGGAATTTAATTCTAACTAATGAGTAGCCCTTAAAAGGTTAAAGAAGGAGTGTGGTATGATCTAATTTATGTTTACAAAAGATCACCAGCTGCTGAGTGGAGAATGAATTTCAGGGAAGTAATGGTGGGTATGGAGAGGCTAGGAAGCAGGATTTTTTCATGATCCAGAAGAAAGGCTTTATGGACAATCTTATGTTGGGGATTTTTTTTTTTTCCTGTTGGGCAGTACCAGTGTCTGGGAACACTATTAAGTTTTATATGTTGATTTTGTATTCAGCAGCCTTGCTGCTTTCTCTTATTAGGACCCAAAGTTTGTCTGAAAATCATGATGGGTTTTCTATATAGTCAGTTATATTTTCTGCAGATGAGGATATTTCTTTTAAATCTGTATTTTTAAAATTTCTTTCCCTTGTAATAGTGCATTGAAGAGGACTTCTAGTTTACTGTTGAGTGCAGCACTCTTATGTCCTTCCTGACATTAGTGAATATCTTCTAAGGCCCACTTATAAGTGTGATGATGTTTGCAACAGATTTTGATGGATACTATTGATCAGGTTAAGGAAATTCCCTTCTAGTCCTAGTTGGCTAAGAGCTTTTAATTTTTATTTTTTAATAAAAAATGAGAGTGGAATTTTATTGAGTGCTTTTCCAGAATCTACCTAGATGATCATAGATTGAATACTTTCATCTGTAATGTAGTGAATTATATTAATAGATTTTCCATGTTGACCCATTCTTTCATTCCTGGGATAAACCCCACTTGATTCCATTATCAGTTTGGATTAAGTTTGGCTGTAACAGGGTCTCAATAGTGTCTTCAGTATATTTCTCTCTAACCAAGAAAAAAGAAAAAGGCTGGATGTAGAAGTTCAGTGTCAGGACCCCAGGCTCCTCCTGTCTTGCTGATCTTCTGCCTTTTGTATATCACTCATAACCAAGGAGCTGGTGCTCAAGCCCCAGCCATCCTGTCTGCATTCTGAGCAGCACCAAGGAGAAAGAGAGGAGAAGGATGCAGTCCTTCCTTTAAAAAAGACTTCCTGCGGGAATTCCCTGGCAGTCCAGTAGTCTAGGACTCGGCACTTTCCCTGCCGTGGCCCAGGTTCAATCCCTGGTCGGGGAACTAAGATCCCACAAGCTGCACGGTGAGGCCAGAAAAAAAAAAAAAAAAGATTTCCTGAAAGTTACACACAACACTTTCCCACATCATGCTGGCTAAAAACTCATCCCATGGTGGCATCTAGCTGCAAGGGAGGTGCTGTGGAATAGTCTTGTATTGGGAAGCAATGTGCAATGAGCAGAGCTGAAAATCAGGGTTCTTATGGCTAAACACAAAGAGAAGAATGGGAAATGGAACTCTAACAGTTTTTGGCACAGTCTTGCTGTATTATTTTCATATAGGTTGCTGGATTTTTGAATAGCTATTGTTATTTAAGATTTTTATATTTATGTTCATAAGTGATATCGGCTTACAATTTTGTTTTTACTGTTGTTATTCAGTTCAGGCATTAAGGTTATGCTAAACTCCTAAAATGAGTTTGGTAGCATTGTCTCTGTTCTGTTCTTTGAAACGATTTGTGTAAAGTAGGAATTATCTATTACTTAAAGGTTTGGTAAAGGTTGCAAAAAACTATCTGGGCCTTTTTGGGATAAGAGAAACTTTTTGAGCTTCAGTTTCTTTCATGGTTATTGATCTATTATGGTTTTATTTTTCTTTTTCAGTCAATTTTGATGATTTATATTTTTCTAAAAAATGGACCATTTAACAAAAATTGACAGTTTTCAAAATTTTTGGTACAAATATTCTTTCTCATGGTATTATAATTTTACACATTTTAATTATATTTATAGGTTATGCCCCCCTTTTTATTCCTAATACCACATGCTTATACCCTACCTCTCTTTTTTGATTCATTTTGCTCAAGGTTTGTATATTTTATCATTTTAATATATTTTTTAAATTATATTTTATTAGTCTTAAAAAAACTAGCTTTTGGTTTGGGTGAGCATCTCTCTTGTTTTTCTTTTTTTTTGTTTTTCTTTTTTTTTTTTTTTGGCGCGGTACGCGGGCCTCTCACTGTTGTGGCCTCTCCCGTTGCGGAGCACAGGCTCCAGACGCACAGGCTCAGTGGCCATGGCTCATGGGCCCAGCCGCTCCATGGCATGTGGGATCTTCCCAGACCAGGGCACGAACCCGTGTCCCCTGCATCGGCAGGCAGACTCTCAACCACTGCGCCACCAGGGAAGCCCTTGTTTCTCTTTTATCTTTAATATTTCCTTTCTTCTACTACTTCTCTGTTATTTTCTTTCTTCTACCATGTTTGATTTTTTTCAGCCTCTTGAACACTATTTCTTATTTTCTAACGTGTTTTTAAGGCTATAAATTCCCTTCTAACTACACTGCTGTACCTGCATCTCATAAGTTTTAGGATGCAATGTTTTCATCGTTCAGTTATAAATAGTTTGTAACTAACTTCCTTTAGGAAGTTCATCATAACTTCCTTTTTAACTTGTAAATTATTTAGAAGAATTTTTTATTTTTAAATTTTTTTTAGTTTTGAAATGTATTTTTTTGTTTGAGGGGCTCCTTTTCACTTTTGATTTCTAGATTTGCTATATTGTGGACATAGAATGTATTCTGTATGATATTTATTCCTTAGAATTTGTCAAGGCTTCCTTCATCATATACACATATAGCATATATATGGTCAGACTTATAAATTGCATTTTTCAAATGTTTATCTTTGATTTTTTGGGGGTGTCTGATCTAAGAGTTCTGAGTGAGGTGTTTTAAAAATGTCTCACCATGATTGTGAATGTGTCATTTTCCCTGGGAATTTTATTAATTTTTTCTTAATTTGAGAGAATGCTATTTAGTATTCAGGCTTATGATTGTTGTATCTTCTTGATGGGTTGGCCCTTTTATCATTAAATAGGATGCTTTTCATCCTTACTATTGGTTTTTGCCTTGAAGTTGATTTTTGCCTGATTTTATTGCTACGTCTGCAATCTTTTGATTAATTTTCCATTATATCTTCTTCCATCCTTTGTCTTTCAGCCTTCCGTAGCCTTATGTTTTAGATATGTTGCTTATAAGCAGTATGGGGCTAGAGTTAAGTAGACCTATTTAATCCATTTATATATTTTTTGATTACTGATTTATTTGGCCTTATTTCTATCATCTCTTTAAAAATTTTCTACTGGACATGCTTTTTTATTGTTTTATTGTTTTCAGTTCAGGCATTAAGGTTATGCTAAACTCCTAAAATTAAGTAGAGTTAAGTAGACCTATTTAATCCATTTATATATTTTAATCCTATTAAATCCATTAAGTAGACCTATTTAATAGAGTTAAGTAGACCCATTTAATCCATTTATATATTTTTTGATTACTGATTTATTTGGCCTTATTTCTATCATCTCTTTAAAAATTTTCTACTGGACATGCTTTTTCTTAGCTTTCCTCCTCCCCTACTTTTCTGCCCTCTATTGAACTGATCAAGGTGACTTTATTTCTCTTGTTCCCTCCATCCCTCCACTGCTTTGGAAGTTTACGTTTTAGTAGTGATTTCCCTCAAATTTTAAACAAATATACTTAATTTCATATGTCTCTGATAAAGTCTAAAATTAGTATTTCTACCCTGAAATAGGCACAAAACAAGAACCTTGGAACGTTTTAATTTCCTTCTTAACTCCCTCCCATTTTCCATGTTTTATATATGTGTGTGTGTGTGTGTGTGTGTGTGTGTGTGTGTGTTCAATTCTTCCTTTATTGGTAAAAGAGAGTGATTCTACAAAGCAATCTCAAGGGCCATCAAAGTGTGAAAGCCATCAGGTGTGTCTGGCAACAGGCAGCTTCCTCCTCCTTCAGGGCAGAACCAGTGGTTCCCATGCCTTCCAGCCCTGGGTCAGCCCCTTTTTTTTTTTTTTTTTAACATCTTTATTGGAGTATAATTGCTTTACAGTGTTGTGTTAGTTTCTGCTGTATAACAAAGTGAATCAGCTATATGTATACATACATCCCCATATCCCCTCCCTCTTGCGTCTCCCTCCCACCCTCCCTATCCCACCCCTCTAGGTGGTCACAAAGCACCGAGCTGATCTCCCTGTGCTATGCGGCTGCTTCCCCCTAGCTATCAGTTTTACATTTGGTAGTGTATATATGTCCATGCCACTCTCTCACTTCATCCCAGCTTACCCTTCCCACTCCCCGTTCTCTATGTCCATTCTCTATGTCTGCGTTTTTATTCCTATCCTGCTCCTAGGTTCTTCAGAACCATTGTTTTTTTTTTTTTTAGATTCCATATATATGTGTTAGTGTACGGTATTTGTTTTTCTCTTTCTGACTCACTTCACTCTGTATGACAGACTCTAGGTCCATCCACCTCACTACAAATAACTCAGTTTCATTTCTTTTTATGGCTGAGTAATATTCCATTGTATATATGTGCCACATCTTCTTTATCCATTCATCTGTTGATGGACACTCAGGTTGCTTCCATGTCCTGGCTATTGTAAATAGAGCTGCAATGAACATTGTGGTACATGACTCCTTTTGAATTATGATCTTCTCAGGGTATATGCCCAGTAGTGGGATTGCTGGGTTATATGGTAGTTCTATTTTTAGTTTTTTAAGGAACCTCCATACTGTTCTCCATAGTGGCTGTATCAATTTACATTCCCACTGGCAGTGCCAGAGGGTTCCCTTTTCTCCACACCCTCTCCAGCATTTATCGTTTGTAGATTTTTTGATGATGGCCATTCTGACCGGTGTGAGGTGATACCTCATTGTAGTTTTGATTTGCATTTCTCTAATGATTAGTGATGTTGAGCATCCTTTCATGTATTTGTTGGCAATCTTTATATCTTCTTTGGAGAAATGTCTTTTAGGTCTTCTGCCCATTTTTGGATTGCGTTGTTTGTTTTTTTTGCTACTGAACTGCATGAGCTGCTTGTATATTTTGGAGATTAATCCTTTGTCAGTTGCTTCTTCTGCAAATATTTTCTCCCATTCCATGTTATATTTATCTAGTATTTTGATTATACTTCTTTAAAAAACCCTGCCTTTAAAACCCTTTAAAAAATCTGTTGTTGTTATATCTTTTATCATTTAATAGTTTGGATTTACAAACATGTTTTAACAATTTATGTGTTCACTATTGCTTGTTACTGCCCACTGCTTCCTCCTGGGTTCAATTTCCTTTATGCTCAAGTATTGCTTGAGCTTGGGACCAGTTTTAGAGTCAATATGTCAGCTTGAGGTTTCTGTATTTCACTGGTACTACTCATTCAAACCCCATACCCACAACCAGAGCAGCCTTAATATTCTGATTTCTCAGCATCCTACTTCCAGGCCACATACCTGAATCATGACATGAATTTTCTAGTCCACATTTGTAAATGAAACAACCTTTTTTTTTGGCTGCTGGCTTTATGCACGGGGTCTCCTTCCAGGTCCCCAGGATGCACAGGCTTGGGGTCTCTCCTTTAATCCTCCCTGGGCGTTACCATCTAGCCTCTAGGATATATCTGGCCCATATTCCTGTGGCTCACTTGGCTTAGGTTCCCTTTCACCACTAAGGTTTTGAATTTCCTTTTTGTTTCTGATACCTGAAGATGTCTCTTTCCTGCTTTCAAGCTTGGCATTGTAGCAAAACCATCTTTTGGGCTTTATTTGATCCAGCATTTCTATATGTATGGGGGTGGGGTGGGTGGTGGGTGGGAACTTCCTAAGTTAGTTCAGTCCACTACATTGATCAGTTGTCAGCAGCAGTTACAGAGAGAAGTGGGACCAATTTTGGAAGCCTTTGGAGTGAAGTCAAGGAAGGGTGGGGACAGGCAGAGAATGTCTTCCTTGCTCTTGTGTAGGTGCTTGGGGAGATTTGGAGCGGTGGGCAGGGGAGAGGAGAAGGTTTATGGATAAATGTCTAAAGAACTGAATTGCTTGGGACAGGTGATCACACTGGGAATCCAGAGGGGGTGACAGGTGGGGAGAGAAGAAATCTGGCGCATCTTTCTGGCCAGGCTCCCTTGCTTGTCTGCTGAAGGCATCCTTAGTTATACACCTGCACTGTCCTTTCTCTCCCTTATGTCCCTGGCACTTTAAGTCTGACTTACTGCACACCATGCCCCAGCTGGTACATAAAAGTGAGCCACGAATACCAGCAGCCCTTCTAGGCACACATCCAGGCCTAGACCCCCACCCACTGCCACCCCATTTTCTTGGACTCTCTTGTCCTTGCTTCTGTCTCACTGGTCCCAGTATTTCTCTCTCTCTTTCTGTACTTTGGTTTAAAAAATTGCTGGGGGCCTTCCCTGGTAGTGCAGTGGTTGAGAGTCCGCCTGCCGATGCAGGGGACACGGGTTCGTGCCCCGGTCCAGGAAGATCCCACATGCCACGGAGTAGCTGGGCCCGTGAGCCATGGCCGCTGAGCCTGCGCGTCCGGAGCCTGTGCTCTGCAACGGGAGAGGCCGCAACAGTGAGAGGCCCGCGTACCGCAAAAAAAAAAAAAAAAAAAAAAAAAAAATTGCTGGGGAGGAAAAGTTTCTTCTTCTCTGCCTTTCAGGTATTCCCTGCTAACCTATTGGGGGAGGAGTGCAGATTTATAGCCCCTTATACCTGGGAGTTGTCTGTGGGTCCGTTCTGTTGCTCATCATCAGTGGTGACTTGGCTTAGAAATAGACAGGGGGTGGGGTTCGTGCCCCTTCAGTTCCAACTCCACTGCACCTCCACCTAAGATTCATCTGTCCACAGACATTTATTATAACCCTTTTATCTGTCAAGTACTGTACTGGGCACCAAAGATACAAAGGTGAGCAGAGCCAGACACAGCCCCTGCCCTGTGAAGCTCGCTGCCATGTTAATCTAAGAACCTCCTAAGTGATGCAGAAGTACAGCTGAGCAGGAGCCACAAAGGAGAGGTATATACACTATGAGAGTGTGTAATAGGGGCCTTTGACCCAGTCAGAGGGGTCAGGCATGGATTTCCTGAGAATGTGACGTTTGAGTGGAGATCTGAAGGATGAACAAAAATTAACAAAGTGCAAGTGGGAGCTGAGTGTTCCAGGCAGAAGGCCCAGCAGGTGCTAAGACCCTGTGGTGGGAGGGAGCATAATTAAGAAACAGTTACCACCCCCATCTCAGGGCATCCTAGAGCACCTGTCTTCCCAGACCCAGCACACTCTGGGCCATGATAAAAGAATGCATCAGATGTCATTGCTGGATATTAGAAGTCTGTTCCTAGGGCCTTTTGAGAACATCAAAACTATGTGATTTTTGCCTTTCTCTCTAATCATGGGATCCCCTTGTGGCTTCCACTTCTAGATCCCTGCCACTAAGATCTTATCTTAAATTCCAGATTCAGCAAAAACAAAACAAAGTAAACAAGTAAAAACACCATACCACCCAATTAAATTTGATTATCAGATAAGCAATGAATTATTTTTAGTATAAGTACTTCCCAAACAGTACTTGAGACATACTTATACTAAAAGAATTATCCGTTATTTATTTGAAATTAAAATTTAACCGGGAGTCCTGTATTTTATCTGACAACCCTACTTAGATCCCCTTGTGCCCAACCAGGGCTCCCTGGAGAACTCTGTGTTGGAAGTCCACCCCTTCCTCAGCTTCATGATCATTTCTGGCTTTGGGACCTTGGAAAGGGAATGTGCAGAAAGAACAGGAAGCTTCCATCCTCATGAAGTTATATTCCAAGAGCAGTCCTGCAAAAGCAATGAGTCGCTGACTGACCACAAGCCTCGGGTGTGGACACTGCCTCTGTTCCTGAGCATCAGCTCCAGGATGGTCATGACTCTTCCTCAGTCTCCCACCCTAGCCCCACCTCGGCATCACTGTCCCAGCCCCCAGCCTGCGGTGGTGGACTTGGGGATTCCTGATTGATTATATGTTTAAGCTCTTAGATGCTTTCTCAGAGATGGAGCTGCTACAATGGCTGAGCCTTGCTGAAATGTCCACGCCCATTCTCCCTCCCACCCCCGCCAGCCTGCTGCCAGATACTCCTGGCAAAACTTCTTGACAGCTCCTGGATGTTGAGCATTCCTTGGACAATATGTCTCTTGGGATAAGCCAGTTTCTTCCCAGAGCCTTTTGTGTTATCCCTTAAAGAATCAGAGGAGAAACATCTCCCAGAAGTATCCATGATAACTTCCAGAATCATCAGGAATGTGAGCATTGTCACCCTAAAGGACTTGAGTGGGGGAGGCCTCCTCAACCTTGTTAAAAGGCTTGGGGAGAAAATATTGTGAAAGGCATTGTTATGAATTAGTGATGATTCATAACTGAAGCCAGTTTCTCTCTTGTGTTTGCAGCGATTGGTGAAGACTGCAGCAAATACTGCCAAATCCAAAACTAAATAGGGACATAAGCCTTGGACTTCACTACCCTGAAAATGGATCAGTTAGAGTTAGGATTAGGTTTGGCTGTGAGTTACAGAAAACCCCCAAATGACAGTGACTCAAACATGATAGAAGTTTATTTCTCTCTTGCTTAGAAGTCCAGAGAGTCAGCTGAGGGCTGGTAGGTGCTCCGCAGTGTCAGACCCAGGCTCCCTCTATCTTATTGCTCCTCCACCCTCAGTACGTGGCTTCCATCTCATGGTCCAAAATGGCTGCTTGAGGTCCAGCCATCCTGTCTACATTGTGGTCAGCAGGGAGGAGAAGGGAACAAAGAAGGGCATGCCCTCTCCTTTTAAGAACATTTTCTGAAAGTTGCACATACGACTTCTGCTTGTAACCTATGAGCTAGAACTTAGCCACATGGCTACACCTAGCTACAAGGGAGATAGGTAAAACAATCTTTATTTGAAAAGGCCATGTGTCTAGCTTAAAATTGTGGGATTCTATTACTAAGGAAGAAAGGAGAATGGATGTTGGGGGATGATTCGTCATCTCTACCATCCTTCCTTCCAACCAACCAACCAAACAACCAACGTTTATTTGAGGAACTGCCCAATTTAGTAAGGGAGACAGATATGTAAATAACTAACTACAATACAGTGTGATGTGGAGTATAACAAAGGTTTTATTCAGAGTGCTGTGGGAGAACAGATGGAAGTGATCAACGGCAATCATAATCATCAATAACTACAATGGTCTGGCTGGGTTCTCAGTGCTACGCTCCCATTATTTTATTTGTCCACCTCCCTTTCTTTTCAGTGTGAGCTACAAACCCTCCTGCCTCACCATGTAACAGCTAACACTTGCAGTGGGCAGGCCACGTGCTGTTCTATGTTTCTCAGATACATTATCTCATAACAATCCTGTGAATAGGTACTATTATCATTCTCATTTATAGATGAAGAAACTGAGGCACGAGCCATAGAGCTGGGTTTTGGACCCAGATATTCTGGCTCCACAGCATACATGCTTAACCACTCTGCTAGCCTACCTTCCCTAAAACTGTTCATTCTCATTCCCTCCCCGAGCCTTCTCACCCGCAAATCTCCAGCCGACGACCTCCTTGCTTACTTCATTGTAATGACTGAGGTCATTGGTGGGACCTCTCTCCACTGCCGGACCAGCCTCCAACTGGCACCTCTTTCCTTGCCTCCTCCAGCAGTCCTGCCTCAGGGGTTGAGGCATCTGCCTTTCTGGTTAAAGCTGCTCATGTCCCTCAGTCCTAGGAAGGCAGTGGAGTGTAATGGTTTAAGAGCTGGCCTCTGCAGACAGACTGCACTAAGTTAATAAGTATCTGGTCTTAGGAAGTCACTTAGGTTCTCTAAGCCTTAGTTTTCTCGTCCGTGAGTAGGGGTGATACTAATGTGAGGAGTGAGCATATTGACTCATGTAAAGTGGTTATTATTCGTTCTCCTCCTATCTGGTCCTTGGATTACTGCCTCTCTCTTCTCTAGCTTGAATTGACTTCTCTTTACAGGTTGTATTAGTTACCTACGGCTGCTGTATTATTACAGCACAGTATTATAGCCACTAATTTAGTGGCATCCAATAATCCATATTTATTATCTTACATTTCTAGAGGTTGGAAGTCTGAACTGGGTTTCACTAGGCTAAAATCAAGGTGTTGGCAGGACTGACCCCTTTTGGAGTCTCTGGAAAGCATCCATTTTTTTACCTTTCCCAGTTTATAGAGGCTGTCCGCATTCCTTGGCTTGTAGCCCATTTCTGTCTTCAAAGCCAGCAGTGGCGGGTTGAGTCCTCACAGGCAATCACTCCAACCTTGATCCCATTGTCCCATCTGCTTCTCTGATTCTGACTTTCCTGCCTCCCTCTTTCACTTATAAGGACGCTTTTGATTAAAATGGACACAACTGGAGAGTGCAGGATCTCGTCTCACGACCCTTGATGGAATCATTTTTGCAAAGTCCTTTTTGCTGTGGAAGGTAACATATTCATAGGTTCTGGGAATTAGGACATGGACTTTGTTGGGTGGCCATTATTCTACCTACCCCTTGGGGATATGGCATGTGAGAACCATCCATATGTCCCTCCTTTTTCTCCCCCTCCAGCTCTACTGAGATACAATTGACAAATAACCAGATTATCCCTTTTTTGAAGGTACACTGTCTTCTTTCTTCCTTCCTTCTCAACCAAGCCCTTTGGAAGAGTTGTCTTGCCTAGTTTTCTCCACCTCGTGACAACCCCCTCCCATCTGCGTCTGCCCCCATACTCCACCAAACTGACTCTTGCCCTGATCACCAATGGCTTCCATATTGCCAAGTCAATGGACACCTTTCATTCTCAACTGGCTGCATTTTCCAGTTGGCTGCTCATTCCTGCTTGAGACCCTTTTTTGAGGATTTCATCCTTTTGTGGTCCCCTGTCTGCCTTTAGATGACTTCCTCTTGATTTTCCTCCTCTTCCTCTCTGGCTTAGACATGCCTGGGGCTATGCTGTCTCCACTGGCCCCTGAAATATCTGTGTTCCCCAGGGCTTTGCATCTTTGTTCCATTTCTCTTTTCCTGGGTGATCTTGTCTCACACTGCTGGTTTTAAATGCCACTTGCACAAAGATGACCAATTCCTGCTTGTGCTGTGCGGATCTCTGGCTCCTGGCTGGAAGTGTTGGTGAAGATTTTGCTTCCAGTAATCTCATAAGCTCCTCAATTTCTTTGGTCTTCTTTCAAGTAGACACAGTGAGAGAGCTACTTGAGGTACTGACTCGAGAACCATGAAGCCTGGGGCATTCATGCTTCTGTTCCAGACTGTGTGGCCTACTTCCATCAAGACACAGTGTGGGGCTTCCCTGGTGGCGCAGTGGTTAAGAATCTGCCTGTCAATGCAGGGGACACAGGTTCGAGCCCTGGTCCAGGAAGATCCCACGTGCCACGGAGCAACTAAGCCTGTGCGCCACAACTACTGAGCCTGTGCTCTAGAGCCCATGAGCCACAACTACTGAGCCCACACGCCACAACTACTGAAGCCTGAGTGCCTAGAGCCTGTGCTCTGCAACAAGAGAAGCCACTGCAATGAGAAGCCCGCGCACTGCTGCGAAGAGTAGCCTCTGCTCGCTGCAACTAGAGAAAGCCCACGCGCAGCAACGAGGACCCAACGCAGACAAAAAAAAAAAAAAGATACAGTGTGATCTTCTCAGGACCCCTCAGAGGACAGTGAAAGGCACAGACCCAGTGATGACAAAGGACAGCTCCATGTTTCATGGGGGTAACAGAAAAGCAAATAGGGAAGGCAGATCTTCACTAATGTATTTATTGGGGCAAGCCCCAGCTTTACCTGTGTGGTTTGCAATTGCTGGAGCGCCGAAGGAGCCAGAGGCTAACTGGAGCTCAAAGCACAAAAATATTTAAAGGGAGCCAAAGGGCACCCTGACAGTTCAGTTAGACATACAAAACTCTCACCAGAAACAGAGCAATGCAACCAAACCGTGGGACCGCCTCCAAATGCAAGAAGACAGCTGAGGGAGGGATGGTAGGAGGATGGCCTCGGGGCAGTCAGGGGGCTCACAGAAGAGGAGGGGGCTTGAGCAGGGAACCAACAGGCAGTGAGGGGGAGGAAGGCCATGTCAGTCAGGGGAATAGCACGTGCAGAGGCTGAAGTCAGGGCCAGTATAATCTACTTAGGGAGCAAGGAGGGTTCAAGGGAGATGAGGTCAGAGAGGACTGCATCCAGAGTAAATGCTAGCACAGGAAGCCTGGGCTTTATCTTGTTGGCAATGGGGAGCAATGGAAGGGTTTTGAGCAGGGGAATGGGTTGGGCAGAGGTCAGCTTTAGAAAGACTACTCCAGTGCTGGGTGGATTGGTGAGGGAATGTTGGGCCCCAGATCTTAAAATATGCATAGGTATAATTTTACAAGGTATAATTTTTAAAAGGTATAATTTCATTTTATTTTATTCAAAAAATTATTTTATTATTATTTCTTATTGAAGTGTAATTGACCTAAAACACTATGTAGTGTCAGGTGCACAAATTCAATATTTCTATACATTATTCAATGACCACCACGATAAGTCTAGTTACCATCTGTCACCGTATAAAGTGACTACGATATTCCAGACTATATTACTCATGCTGTACATTTCATCCCTGTGACTTATTTATTTTGTAGCTGGAAGTTTGTCCCTCTTAATCTCCCTCACCTATTTCACTCATCCCCCACCTGCAAAGTATAATTTTAGAGAGAGGAGGTACCTTGGCATTGGTACTGGTTCATTCCTGTCATTTTATAGCATATATGTGTGTGTGTTTATATATAATATATATTCATATATATCATATAATGTATTTTATATACACACATACATATATACGTACTAGATGGCCCAAGTGGAGGCCCAGGTGGAGGGTGAGTGACCTCCCAAAGGCACATAGCAACAAGGCCAGCGTTAGAACTCCGGTCTGCCTCGCAGTCTTCTGCTCTTCTTCTGTGCTATTCTGAGTGAAGGCAGCAGTGTCCGAAAGGAGGTTGATCCAATAGTCAAGGAAAGAGAGATGCAGGTCCCGACCAGGGCAGGACAGGGCAGGTGCCAAGGTGAAGACCACATGGGAGGCAATGTGGATATGTTCCTGCTTTCTCTTCCTCTGGGTGGGGGTTGGGACATAGGGCTGGCTGGGGACTGCACATGAGTGCATCTCTCTTTCCTGGGTCCTGCAGCATCCTTCTGGGCCTGGTTTCTATGGCAACGGGCTCCCAGCAGGCAGCCCGCCAGCTGGAGGGAAGCAGGCAGGCAAGGCAGGCAGGGAGAGAAGGCCCAGGCAGCATGAGGAAGGCTAAAGTTGTGAGGGGGTGGAGTCTTCTGGGAAGCAGGAGGAGCCCCTAAATCTGGCCCCCCAAATCCCTCTCTCTTCTGACCATATGAGGGTGGAGGTAGCTTAGGACACATGGGCTTTTCTTTCATGGTCCTTGAATTTCCAGACCTCAAACGTCTGTTCACCTCTCCCTGCCACCCTCACATCTCCTGACTCTCTCTCCTTTAAGTATTATCTATTATCTGACCCCAACCTCATGCGCCTCAGGGAGCACTTACCTCTTCATAGAAAAGAGCCCTCACTCTGATTGAACTCAGTGGGGAGGGGGAGAACAAGGTCAACTGACGTTCTGTTTTGCATAAGATTTGCATATTGTTAACTCAAAGACAAGAAATTTCCAGGCCCTGTGTCATTCCTGCCAACAACTTAATTCAGCTCCACTGGCACCGGCTGACTGTGTCTGGCCAGGCTCCGTGCTGAGCCATGGGGTCCCTAGAGGAGAAGTCCTCCCAGCTGCAGCCCACCCCTTCTCGCCAGCTGCTCCAAGGCAGTTCTTCCTGATGTTCTAGCAGCTGGCGTGGTGGGAAGTTCTTGGGCTGTGGAGCGTGGCAGCCCTGGGTCCAGATCTTGGCTCTGCTGTTTTGCAGCTGGGTGACTGTGGGCCTCTCTGTGCTATAGTTTATTCATCTCTCCATAGGACTGAGGATATACCCGTACAGCTGGTATGAGCTAGCGAAGACACGTTGTTTGTTAAAATGTTGAAATAATGCTGTGTTCATTGGTAAAGAGCCACCACCCTGGACCCTCCCCAGGCCCTTTTGGCCCACAATCCAGCTTCTGCGGGGTGATGCCCTAGCACTTTGGCTTTGTCCGTCTGATTGGTGTCTGCCAGCATCTGTTCTGCCCATGGAGTACAGGTGGTTAAATATTTTGAATATCACCCCTGTCCAGAACCGGTGCAACAGGTAGGTATGTTAGGTACCGACCCGTGGCAAGGACTGATACGTTTAAAGGTCGTGAATGAATGTCCATCACTTTGTAGGTTTCCTTTTGGCCTGGGGTGCGGGTGAGGGCTGGGATGAGACTGGGCAGGGGCAGAGATAACCGCCAGCTCTCTTACCAGGCGGGCGAGGTTCAAGCGCTCCAACAGTGTGACAGCCGGCGTGCAGGCCGACCTGGAGCTGGAGGGCCTGGCCGGCCTGGCCACCGTGGCCACAGAAGACAAGGCCCTGCAGTTCGGACGCTCCTTCCAGAGGCACGCCTCTGAGCCCCAGCCCGGGCCCCGGGCCCCCACCTACTCAGTCTTCCGCACGGTCCACACGCAGGGCCAGTGGGCCTACCGAGAGGGCTACCCACTGCCGTACGAGCCGCCGGCCACCGATGGGTCGCCCGGCCCTGCCCCTGCCCCTACCCCCGGCCCCGGGTCCGGGCGCCGTGACTCCTGGATGGAGCGCGGCTCACGTAGCCTCCCCGACTCAGGCCGCACGTCCCCCAGCCCACGGGATGGCGAGTGGTTCATCAAGATGCTGAGGGCGGAGGTGGAGAAGCTGGAGCACTGGTGCCAGCAGATGGAGCGCGAGGCGGAGGACTATGAACTGCCGGAGGAGAGTGAGTGAGGGGACTCCGGGCATGGAGGCATCATGGAGGTGGCGGCCACTACCGCGATGTGATAGGAGAGGCCTTTGGCTGGGCGTGACTGTGCCTTTCTCACAGTTTGGTCGTATGGCCCCAGACCTTGGTGGCTCCCATTGGCAGTAGGGCATGTTGGGAGCTCTTGGAAGGAAGCAGGGAGCAGCTTCAGAGGTCAGAGCTAGGACTGGGAAAGTGACCGGGTGAAAGGGCTGGGCCTCCTAGGAGATGGCTGCCAGCCCAAGTCCATGGGGATTGAGGGGACCCTATTCCCATCTGGGCTGGTGTGGGAATCCAGGTCTGATCCAGGTGTGAGACCAGGACTTCAGGCAGAGGGGGAGGCAGTGCACAGTGTCAGCTCACGTCTGAGGCCTAGGAGAAGGAGATTCAGCCAGGAAGACAGGGCCCTGCATGAGGGAGGACATGCCCTTCCCTGCAAGTCCAGGCTGAGGGGAGACACAGTCTTAACCGCAGAATCCCCAAGTTGATGGGATAGTGACTAGAAGACAAGAGTCATGCACGTGACATTATTTGGTAATTCTCAATGAGCCAAGGAGTCATATACTGACGAGTGACAAAGTTCTGCCAATGAGTGGTCACAGAGCTAGTGCCTGGCTAAGGCTATTGCGCTAGGCTGGCACTGCTTTCCATCTGTTCTCTGACATGGGAGGGAAGCGGACACAGGAGGATAAGCACTCAAGAAGTGTAGATCGTATGAAAGAAGAAACATCAGTGTCTGGGGAGACAGTCTTCTTGGTGAAGTGGGATAGGAGCTGCTTGTTAAGACCTTGAGGATGGGATGGGGAGGGGGCCGGAGGAGACAGATGGATAGACGGTGCCAGATAACAGAGGGGTCAGTCATTCAGGGCAGACTTCCTGAAGGCTGGGTAAGGAGAGGCATCTTTCCTCTCCCCGCATCTCCTTTTGCTCTCCAGTCCTGGAGAAGATCCGCAGTGCCGTGGGCAGCACACAACTTCTCCTGTCCCAGAAGGTTCAGCAGTTCTTCCGGCTGTGTCAGCAAAGCATGGTGAGTGCCCATGGCACAGAGCCTATCAGGTGTGTGTACCTGGTAGGGGACTGGAGTGTGTGTGTGCCTGGAAGTGAGACCAGGTGTTTGTCTTGTCTTGTCTCCCTACCTCCCAATCCCCTCCGCACTCTCCCAGGTTGAGCTTCCTGACAGTGAGGGTGGGTTGGGCTTTTTCTGGTCCAAGCTGGGGCCCAGACCCTGCCGACTGACTGCCTCCCCTCTGTCTGCCTCCACTGCAGGACCCCACTGCGTTCCCCGTGCCCACCTTCCAGGACCTGGCGGGTTTCTGGGACCTCTTGCAGCTCTCTATCGAGGATGTTACCCTCAAGTTCCTGGAGCTACAGCAACTCAAGGCCAACAGCTGGAAACTCCTGGAGCCTAAGGTGGGGGGAGGTCCCTTCAAACGAAGAGTCCAGACCCTGGAAAATGCCCTTCCCCAGAGAGTGTGGGCGGGGGTGGGGGGAGAGGAAGGCAGGAGAAGAGACCCTGGGCAGCAAAGGTAGTCCTGAACAGGTAATGGTGACCCTCTTCGACCCTGCTCTTGGTCACTGCCCTCTGCTTGGTCCCACTGCTCATCACTGCCTGAGCTGCAAGAACCCTTTGGTGGCTCCAGCCACCTCGGACCAGCTGTCGTTTGAGGGAGCCAAACTAGAGCTTCCAGAAGGGCAGACTGGAAGGGCAGCTTGGACCTCGGCACAGAGGGGACCTTCAAGGTCCCCTCAGCCCTCATCTCACTAGACCTTGTCAGTGATGGGTCCCAGTAGCCTGGAACGTGAGCCCTCATTGCCTTGCCTGGGTCGGGGGAACTGCACTCCTCTGGACCAGGAGGGAGGGAACGGCTCCGCTCCCCGGGAGGGAGCGAACGTCTGATGCGAGTTGTGGAAAACGGCTCCACCAGGGGGCGCTCGAGTCCATCTCTTTAAAAAATGAAAAATGTGGGTTTGACCTTGGCAGAACAAGCACCCCTGGGGCTTCGGGTGCCGTCCCACGCTCTCAAGAACCGCTCTCACGAGTCAGAGGCGCGCGCTGTTAACTGTTCCGGGCCGCGGGGGCGCCGGTTGGGAAGTCGGGTGGGACCCGCCCCCAAACTAAGTGCCGCTCCCTCTGCCTGCAGGAGGAGAAGAAGGTCCCTCCGCCGATACCAAAGAAGCCCTTGCGGGGCCGGGGCGTGCCGGTGAAGGAGCGCTCCCTGGACTCGGTGGACCGGCAGCGGCAGGAAGCGCGCAAGCGGCTCTTGGCGGCCAAGCGCGCCGCCTCCTTCCGCCACAGCTCGGCCACCGAGAGCGCCGACAGCATCGAGATCTACATCCCCGAGGCCCAGACCAGGCTGTGACCGGCCCGGCCCGCCCAGCCCGGGCCCGGGCCCGCGGTTTTCTACCCGTACTGTACACCCAGCGTCGAGGTCACTGTGAACGCGGGCCGCCCCGTGCGCCCGCCCCGCCGGCACCGCACGCCCCGGCCCCTCCTGCCCGTCACGGTCTCGTGGGTTTTTTACCTTCCCGACCCCACGCGAAGGCGCCCGGGCTGGGCTGGGGGCCGTGCCTCTCCGCCCTGCGCTCCCACCGGGACCCCCCACCTTCCAGGTCTGACGCTTCGTCCCCACCTCCTCCCCACGGGCACCATCTCTGCCATTACTTACCCCACGGGCCAGGCCGGGCCGGGTCCCCCATCTGGGCTCTGCGTCCCTCCCACCCCGCGGGGCTGGGCTTCGTGGGGAATCAAGCTTCGTGGCTTTTTATGAAGAATCCCGAACCCCGCCTAGGAGCCCGCCCCACCCTCCCAGGGGCTCTACCCTCAGCCCTCAGCCCACCGGGCCCAGGGACCACAGTGGCTGGACCAACCCAGGACCAGGGTGCCTGGGCCTCTCCCCTTTCCCAGCTGCTGGGGAGGGGAGATGGGGGCTTCCCCTCACCACACCTGTGGCTGTTCCCACATCCCCTTGAGTATCCCAGGAAAAATAAAACGGCAGAACTGCACTCGAGCCAGCTGCTCTCTCCAGAAGAAGCCACCTCTGCCCGAGCAGGGGACAGGGGGTGGAGGGAGGAGAGGCCGGAGCCCAGGCTTTTGGTCTGGGGAGAGCGGGGTTGTCTGGGCCAGCTGGGGGAAAGGGGATTCGGCCCCCCGGGGTGGCGACAGAGGACCTGAGCCCTCCTGGAGGGGCCCGGGTGGGTTGAAGGGGCCCGGGTGGGGGTGAAGAGGCCTGTCTTCCGATTCCTCCTAGTTTAGTCCGGTTCCCTTTCTGCCTTCCAGTTCCCCAGGTTTCGCCCAGAGAGGGAAGCCCAGAGCCCAATGCCTGGCACACAGCGTGTGCTCCATAAACAGGAGGGCTGCTGTTCTTCGATATGGGCAAATATTGGTTTCCTTTTCCCTAAGGGGCCAGTGTTCTTTCCGCTCCAGAAAACTTCAATTCTGTGCTGTCATGTTTTCTGATGCCTCCTGTGCATGGGTACATTGATGGGGAACAAGAGAGAGAACAGAACTTTCCTGGGAAGCTCAGTGGCATCCCAAACCTACTAGTGATGGCTAATATTTATTGGATGCTTGCTGAGGGTCAGGCAAGATGCGGGTGCTTTACATGAACATAGCTCATCCTTACAATAGATGAGAAAGCTGAAGCCCAGGAGAGGTCAAGTGCCCTGGCCAAAGTCACAGGCCGGCCTAAGAGTGGTGGATCCAAGTCTGTCTAATGTAAATCCTGAGCGTTTAGCTCTACAGCCTTTTGAGCTCAGAAAGAGTTGAATGGCAGCTTCTACCCACAAAGCCCTCTCTCCAGTCTTTGCGCTGATGTGGCCCTCTGAGGCAGGATGAAGAACCTTCCAAAAGGGTTGACTGCTCTTCTGGGCCACACTGGACTAGCCAGTTCTTCTCATTCATTTATTCAGCAAATATTTATCAAGAACCACTGTTGGCCCTGTCCAGCACCTGAAGATAGCTCTGAACAAGTTACTTTCTGCTCTTATGGTGCTAACAGCCATATGGGAGAAACAGACAAGTGAGTAAGCAGTTACATTATAAGGGTGAGTGCTGGAAAGATGACTAGGGATTAGCCACTGACAGAGGGCGAGGGCTGGGAAGAATGTTCACGATCAGAGAACAGCTGTGCAGAGGCTTGGAGGAGAAAGAGGTATTGGGAGTGCAGAGGCTTGATCCTGCTGGGCTTTTGGGTCAATTTGAGGAAGGTGGGCCTGGGTCCTGAGGGCCACGGGGAGCCACAGAAGGGTTTTGAACAAGAGAGTGGCATGAACAGATATTTTACAGGCTGGTCTGGAAGACCACCTGAAAAGCAAGAGGTCATATTCCCACACACTCATTTGAGACCACTGGGAGGTGAAGAGGGCTCCCGTGCGACCCGAATTCCCAAAAGTGAATCAGCCTGGAGCTGATCCCAAACAGATTCCTGGGCCCTGTGCAAGACTTAGTGAATAGAGTCTTTGCTCTCAGATGAGTTTTTTTGGCTTATTTATTTATTTTGGCTGCGTTGGGTTTTCGTTGCTGCGCGTGGGCTTTCTCTAGTTGTGGTGAGCGGGGGCTACTCTTCCCTGTGGTGCACAGGCTTCTCATTGCGGTGGCTTCTTGTTGCAGAGCACAGGCTCTAGGCACACGGGCTCAGTAGTTGTGGCTTGTGGGCTCTAGAGCGCAGGCTTAGTAGTTGTGGCACATGGGCTTAGTTGCTCCGTGGCATGTGGGCTCTTCCTGGACCAGGGCTCGAACCCGTGTCCCCTGCATTGGCAGGCAGATTCTTAACCACTGCACCATTTTGATGGCAGCCAGGTTTGGGAATACTGAAATGGATGACTCAAAGTTTCAACTAGAAATGTTCATATGTCTGTTTCCCCCAGATTTGCAAAGTGGGGGCACTGGCTGAGTGACTTTATCATCCTGAGGTTCAGTTTTCTCACCTCGAAAATGGGGACCTGGGAGAGGTTTGAACTAGACAATACTCAGAGCAATCCTATGAAGCAGGTATTGTTATCACCCCCAATTTACAGATGAGAAAACCGAGGCTTGGAGAGGTTCAACAACTTAGCCCAAATCACGAAGCCAGGAAGTAGCTGAGTCCAAGTGTAACCTCTACATTATATAGCTTTTTATGGGTCTCTGTGTTTTCCCAGAAACTGGGCCAGGCTTGCCGGGACCATGAGGTATATGGGAATGGACACGGGAGAGATGGGTAGCGTCTGAGACTGTGTGGGCATCCTGCTACAGACGTGATGTCTAAAATCTCCCCGTGTGGGGCTGATGTAGGGGGCGTGTGGGGAGTCTCCTCAGGGTATTGTGGCTCAGGTAGTTGTGCTGGGCTCCATGGACACGTGAAGGATTAGATCCAGTCCCTGTGCCTGAGTTGCTCCCATCTGGCCACAGCAAGGCACATAAACACAAAGTTATGGTACAAAGGGAGGCCTGCTCTCCCAGAGGGGCTGAAGAGACCAGAGGAGGGAGCCTCTAGCAGCCGGCGAGTCTAGGAAACCTTTCTGCGAGAGGAGCCTTTTGAACTGGGTCTTGCAGGATGAATTAGAGTTTTGTAGTCAGGGATGAGGAGGGAAGACATTCATTTCAGGCAAAAGGACCAGTTTAGGCAAAGGCATGGAATGCTATGTGTGTGTGGGATGATGGGAAGAGCAGAGACTGGAGAGAGGTGACAAGCTAGGATGGGCAGAGGGGAAATAAAGGAGATGTGGCTGGAAGGGAGCCATGGGTTTAAGCTGGAGAGTCCATGGTTTTATTTAAGTGTTTGAAAGACTTTTTGGCCAACAGAATAGAAATGGACTGGAGGAGGCAATGGAAGGCAGAGAGACCATTGAAGGAGTTGCCAAGGTGGTCCAGGTAAGAGATGATGATGAATTTGAGAGACATTCAGGAGGCATAGGTGCTATAAACTGGATCTGGGGAATAATGCAGAGGTGAAGAGGCCTTGAAGATGTCACTCAGGTTTTTGACTTGGTGAGTAAGTAATGCCATAAAGGGACATGGGACATTACAGAAGGAGGAGTAAATTTGAGGAATACTAAACATAGTGGTGATCAATTACCAAGCACTTAGAAGGTGCCATACACTGTAAATGCTAAGCATTTTATACACATTAGGTGATTTAGTACAGAACAACCGAAGGGGGGTGGGTACTATTATTGTCTTTTTTAAAACAATGAGTGTAAACAGCTTTTCTGAGATTAGCAGGCAGCAGGGTCAGAACTTGAACCCACAACTCTCTGCTTCCTAAATCTGTACCCTGCAGCCGCACTCAGTTCTGCCTGACAGAACTGCTAGCCACTACTTGAGATTAGCTCAAGGGCAGGTTCCTCTGGGGAGCCTTCCCTGATTCTTCCTGGGGCTCCTTCTCTGTGCTACTTGTGCATGCTCCCGTCATCACATTTCTCACACTCTCTCGACATTTTGTAGACCCCTCTGCTTCCCCATTAGTCAGACAACTCTTGGGGGAAAACATGGTCCCAGTCATTTTTGCATCCCCAATGCCTAGCACATGTTAATTGGCTGACTGAATGCTTGTTATTCTAGGCAATTCTGTTCCCTTGTCCTCCCTCAGTGAACACGTTCTGCTAATAATGGTTTCGTACACATTTCTTTATTCTTTATCTGTTCCTTTTTCTCCACCTCCATTGTCAGAGCTTAGCATTGAGATCTTTGAGATCATAAAGCAAGGGTATCTACCCTGATAATGCAATCTAGGAGGCTTCCTACCAAGGTGTCCCTTGAGCTTGAAAAACAAGACAGAGCTACTTTGGTAAAGAAAGGTGGGAAGGGCACTCCAGGTAGATGAAAAAGCGTAAGTAAAGGCACAGAGGTGTGAAACGGTTTGGTCTGCATGGGGGAATAGGAGGGGTTTAGTATGTGTTACTAAAGGTAAATAAGTACGCCTGCCTGAGACTAGTGGAATGAAGGTGGAAAGACAGGGCTAGGCGGGCGTGTTATGGAGCTTAAGCTTTGGTGTTTTTTTTTCTATATGTGATAAAGTAGACATCTGTACAGGGCGCAGTGGGGACACAGAGGAGGCAGTGAATACTTGCACCTAAGGGGTCAAGTAAGACAGGTTTTACTATATTTCAATTATTTGTATACTAACAGTAGTACCATTTATTTCCCTGCTTGTTATGTGCCAGCACAGCACTTTGCATACATTGTCTCATCAGCTCTCACAACATCCTGTGAAATAGGTGTTATTACCTCTATGCATAAGAAGGAAAGGAGGCTCAGGCAGATTGACAATGTTCCCAAGGTCAGGCTGCTAGAAAGCTAGCCCAGACGGAAGAGTTCTTAAGAGTTCTAGATTTTACTCTGCTGAGACCTTCTTGAGGTCAAGGATCATGTTTTTTATTTTTCTGTGCCCAGACCAAGGTCTTAGAAGAAGCCTAATAAACATCAGTTGAATACATGAATGCGTGACCTTCCACTTTCTCCGCGCGGAAGCCCGTGATGATGTCTCTGGGAAACCTCCTGTCCGGGAGGGGGCGCTGTACCCTTCTTAGCGCAGCGCGGCCCGCTGCGGAGCCCTAGCTTCCTCAGGCCTTTGGCTCTGGAGCTCAGCCAATCCCTGCGCTCCGAGGGAGCCGTCGCCGGGGGGCGGGGTCCGGGGCGAGGGCCCGCGGGCCGCTGGGAGTGGCGGCTTTGGTTCTCCGCGAGCGCGGGCCGATCGCGGGCGGAGGGCTGGGGCCGGACGGCGAGGTGTGAGCTGAGGCACGGGTGAGCACTTGTCCCGGCAGGCAGTTCCTACCCCCGAGCGGCTGCTGGGCCGCCCGTAGCTGTGGCGACGGCTGGTGGCCTTGACCTCTGAGTTAGGGGAAGGGAGATGGCGCGCGTCCGCTGCGGCCCTGGCCAGGCTAGACTGCTCCCTCTCTTCCCTGGGCTCGGCGTGGGAGTCTGAGCGCCCTGCAGACATTCTGCAGCCGGGGCTTCTCGGCCTTAGGCACGTGGGTGAGGACAGACCAGATGAGGCCGTGAGCGTGGTGGGATAGGGGCAGGGGACCGGGAACCTAGAGGAGGGAGAAGGGCAGACCCTTGGACCCTGACCTCCTTGCGCTCTCATCCCCGGACCGGGCTCAGTAACAGTCGGAATGAATTCTTCCACCCAGTTAGGTCTCCTCTGCCCTTGTTAGCAGTTCGCAAATCTCGGACTGCGGCTTTGCGTCTCCTTGGGCCTACGAGGCCCCCGGCACAAGGGCAGGTTTCCCGGCAACCTTTACCGTTTGACCTTCACCGGACGCTCAGGCTCCTTCAGTGCGGGGCTGGAAATATTTGCCACCTTTGCCTCTTTCGTTTTGACACCCTGGAGATGACTTGTTAGAGTATCTAGCTTCTTGTAATCAGCAAAGGCACCTGCTGTGTTCCTGCCGCCTTTCGAGGGCGGGTGGTTGGATGACTGCGGTGGTTTTACACAATTGAGTTGCTTGAGCTCATTCATTCACCAGACTTTTTGAGCGCTTAATGCCGGGCGTGGTGGGAGAGGTGGGGGATGAATAGGGCACAGTGGGGACGCACAAACATGGGCCTTGCCCTCTTGGAGGGTAAAGTGCTTTGAGAAATGCAGACAAATGGGGTAGGCCAGCCCAATGTGTGACACAGAGAAAGTGGTTATAAATGTTGAATAAATGAAAGGATTAAGTTATTTGGGAATGATTAGAATGTGAACCCGACCACAGAGGGAGACCTCGGGCTGCAAGTGAGAGATAATATTAGTTGTGGACTCATGCTTCATGTATTTGAAGACAGATTGGAAATCTGAGTGGAGAATTGCTGTTTAGGAAAAGTGTTTACTTATAGAGAACTTGCTTACAGGTAGGAAAGAAAATGAAGTATTAGGTTTGAGATTCTTCAAGGGTGCCTCTTTTAACAACTCCTAAATCTTGTAATTTCACAAATCTCTGAGTGTAATCTTAGAGTTTGCAAAAAGGGAAGCTCTTCTAGGTAGTGAAATGCCAAGCTGATGGGAAAAAAGTTCAGTAAGTTCTCCTCAAGTCCAGGATTTGGACAGAAACCATACACCTATTTGCAGTGTGTTCTTTCCAGTAGAAGGAGCATAGGTGTTGAAGTTGGAGAGGCCTGGGTTCAAGTCAATGTCTCTATCACTTCTGGTGATCTTGGGCAAGTTAAGCTTATGTCCCTGAGCCTTTGTGGCCTTCAACAAAAATCTGGGCTAATAATTCCTACCTCAGAGGTGTTGTGAAGATCAGATGATGACTAGTGTGTTAACTGTCCAGCATAGTGCCTGGTGCTAAGACAGGGACTCAGAGGGCAGTCTTGGAGCTACTGCAGCTTTTTCCTTGGTGATGGTCCATTATAGTCTTGGGTCCACAAAATGTTGGGGCTCTTCCAGAGAGAATTGGAACCAAAGGGAGGGGGAGAGAGTCACCTTATCTTTGGTGAGGTTCAGACCAGAGATAGCTAGATTGGAGAAATACCTGCAGGGGCACAAAAGGAATGATCTTTCATTTGAGACTTCTGGGCACGTTACTTAACCCTCTGGTCATGCCAGCTACATCAAGAGAGTGGACATGCGGATTAAAGGAGATAGTATATATAAAGAGCTTAGCCCAAGGTCTGGCATGTAATAAGTGCTCAATAAATGGAGCTATCACTATTATGATAATTGTGAATAGTCTTTGATAATTGTTAATAATGATAATAATCATTTGAGAGTAAATGGCTGAGAGTGACCCAATTTGTGTGTTTTTACATTATCCTGGTGTTGCCTTACTTAATTTCTGGAAGGCCTGGGGTCATTCCACTTCTTTGTTTTTCTACTTCTTGTACAGTAGGTTTTTAACATAGAATTTTCAAGTTCTAGTGTGTTCAGAGTATGTATAATGGGCTGGTGATATTTTTAGGAGCTTATTATGCAAATACAAGGATATGGCTTTGGTTGAAGAGAGTGTATTTTGAAAGGGGTTTGGCAAGCAGATTTGTAAGGAAGAGGTTTGTCTTGTTGGAAAAGTCAGGTTCAGAATAGGAAAAACCCATTGCCTTTATCTAAAATCCAGAGTGGTTGGGTAATGGTTTGGGGTTTTGGCTGCTTAAATACGTTGCTTCTTCTTTATGTGGGGCAGAGGAACTACTTCTCATTAACCTGGAGACAGGAGACTCACAGGGGTGCGCGTGGTGGGGAAAGGATGGCTGGCTCTGCTGATGGAGGAATTTTGTAGAGCAGAGAAAGGCTCTTACCCGCTCTTCGAATGTTGGCAAGTTGTGCAGGGAGGGCCTGGGGTCAACAGTAGGATTGAAGCTTTATTAGGTAAGGCTCAGAGGTCCTCTCGTGGGGAACGCTGCCATACGTGGTTGCGTAATTGTCAAAGAGCGTAGTACGTAAAAGAGATCCTTTCCCCCTTCCCTGACAATTGACCCTTCTGAAATTTCCTAGATTGTTTCAGAGACCCAACTGTTGCATAAAGCAAGGTGCCCTCTTGCATTGCTCTGCATGGGGTGGATGCTCAGTAAACTGTGCCAGGCTGCCTGGTGAGTGGAGAGCCCTGGTGGGTGGTCCGTGTTTGGTGGGAAGGGGTGCTGCTTCTCCCTAATGCGGCCTCCTGCTCTTCTGCAGATGTCATGTGGCCTGTGCTTTGGACCGTGGTGCGTACCTATGCTCCCTATGTCACCTTTCCCGTGGCCTTCGTGGTTGGGGCTGTGGGCTACCACCTGGAATGGTTCATCCGGGGGAAGGATCCCCAGCCTGTGGAGGAGGAGAAGAGCATCTCGGAGCGCCGGGAGGACCGCAAGCTGGATGAGCTGCTAGGCAAGGACCACACCCAGGTCGTGAGCCTTAAGGACAAGCTGGAATTTGCCCCTAAAGCTGTCCTGAACAGGAACCGCCCGGAGAAGAATTAATGGAGGACACGGGGCCCTATGGGTCCTTCTGGGGGCCAGGACTGGTCCTGCCACCATGTCGACCCAGCAACCAGAACCCACATCTGATTTGCTTTATTGCTTCTTCTGGCCCCTCCCGCCCCACACAGCCACACACGTACTGGCTGCTCTGCTGTGGCCAGGCAGACACACTGGTAGCTGAGGGGCCAGTGAAGAGGAAGGCCCGTGAGGGTTCTGGCCTGAAGGCTGCCTCTGCTGGATGGTGGCCACAGCTGCTCAGGCTTCTGCGCTGCTAGGTGCACCACTGGGAGGAGAGTGATGAAGTGAACATTGGCCGTCAGTCCCTGTGGGGAGGCAGTTTGGCCTCAGGTGGGAGTGGCTGGGATTGGGGTGATGCCTTTAAGAGGGGTACCTACATGCCTAGTTCTAGTTTGCACTGGGAAGAGTTCAGAAATCTCCCTCGCTCCCTTAACTAGCTTGCTCTGTCCTTTGTACGCATTCTCCCTGAAATCTTGTCCTGTCAGCTCAGGAAGGGGATTCCCCTGGGAAGGAAAGCAGTTTTCTGTTCTTGGGAGCCCAGGCTGTTCACCTTGGGGCAGGTGAATTTGCTTGAAAACAGTCACCGTCTTTCACCCCCACCCCGTCACTGTGTAGTGCAAAACTTGATTAAAGTGGCGTCTGAGAACCATTTTGATCTAATCCTGTCTTCCAGGTGGTGCTGGGGTCTCCTAGGAGCTATGCAAAGCAGGCATCTCCGGGTAGGATAAAATTGGCCTTTAACTAAGGACTTTGGGGCCCCGGAAGCTTTGTTTTACTAGCGTGGCTGCATTGGATCCTGGAGGCGGTGAGTCCTGGAGGCGCAGGTTCCCAAGGGCCTTTTTATCATGATGACATGAGGCTTATATACTTTCAAAGTCTACATTAAGAGTAGACCAGGGAGCTTAACAATTGCTATCAAATTTTCCAACTTCACACACACATGCACACATACTTTTCCCTATAAAAGTATATATGTACATTAAACTTGGTAGGAGTTTAAAAAAGGTTACCCACACTCTGAGGGCTCTAGTACAGATAAAATATTAACATTTTGGTATCTTTCACTAATTCTTGGACTAGTTCTTTTAGATACTACTGTACATTTAATTTTATATTCTTTTTTTACATAGTGTTTTCATATCGTAATCACTTTCCTATCTTATCACATGGTCTTCGTAATCCTAATTGTTTTCATTAGCTGTATAATTGCCCATCAAGTGGGAATATAGCATAGTTTGTTTTTAACAGTTTCCCTATTGCTGGACATTTGGGTTGTTTCTGGTCGTTCACTAGAAGAAATACTGCAAAGAGTATCTTATATAAGGATTTTCCTGCATTTTTGGACTAAATGGTAGGAACAGTAAATGGCATTTTGGAGATTAATGCTTTGTCAGTTGCTTCATTTGCAAATATTTTCTCCCATTCTGAGGGTTGTCTTTTGGTCTTGTTTATGGTTTCCTTTGCTGTGCAAAAGCTTTTAAGTTTCATTAGGTCCCATTTGTTTATTTTTGTTATTATTTCCATTTCTCTAGGAGGTGGGTCAAAAAGGATCTTGCTGTGATTTATGTCATTGAGTGTTCTGCCTATGTTTTCCTTTAAATGGCATTTTGGATGAAATGGGACGAATGGTTTTAAGGGCCTCAATGCATAATACTAAATGTCTTTCCTGAAGGGCAGTAGGAGCTTATACTAAATGCTGCCACTAAAGCTGTTTTCGGTGAGGTTGGAAGGGGTGAGAGCAGAGAGCACACCTGTTGCCTCACGAAGTCAACTGACCTTTAACCTAAGTGAGCAAAGGTAAATAATGAGCATTTGATGAAGAATGAACCTGCCTTAAAAGGGGGAGGCTGTTTGCCCTGCCTCTTACCTCAGGATCTGAGGCCCAGTGGTGTTAACAGGTGGCTGAAGGTAGAATTCCTGAACAGGTAGAGATGCCGGCTGTGGAGTGGGAGGAGCGGGGGGGACGTGGAAAGTGGTAGCCAGAGAAGGAGGGGCAAGTCGAGTCAGTGGCTTCCCCTCAGTCGCCGAGGCCTGCTGGGAATGTTGAGGTGAGCTGCTGTTGCTTCTCAGGGCATAAATCCGATGGGGAGCATGAGGAAGCAGGGTCTGCTGCTGAAGTGAGGATGAGGTTTCTGGTTCTGAAAGGATGTGCTAATAAGCTCAGCTTGGTTACAGGCTCAGGCTGTCGCAGGCCTCATGGGCAGACCAGTGCTGCCCCCCTGTGGCAGTCCTGAGGACGACCAAGCCTGGGATCCCTTCACTGGGCTAAACCACCAGTAGCAAACTCTCTTGCCTATAGGGGTCAGTCAGGTGGCTTAAATGAGCGGCCAGGCCAGGTGCTAGAAAAGCACAGGCCTGCCTAAAGGGGGCAGTGGCTGTGCAGCTTCTTCCAATTTGTGCTGCTTGCCCAGAGATACCAGATTGTTCGTTTTTTTCCTCTCTAAAAGATGCCAGTTCAGATTTTTGTGGATTTTTTTTGGGGGGTGGGGAGGTGTGGTATGGAAACTTCTGATTTTTAAATGTTGAAAATTTATTTTTTTAAAAATTCTAAGCATGTTAACATACCCATAGGGTTAATCTGACCCAGTGGCTGCGAATATGCCACCTGTCAAGCTGCCCCATGCCTTCTAATGAAATCTTAGAGATGTGCTTTGTTTTTAAGCAGTCTAACAACTGTGGCAAACATTAGATCCCAGGATTGGTTCCCTCGAAACGCTTTTGGGCATCCTGCACATGTGTAGTTTAATATCGGCCTAAGCAAAACATTACAGGACAGAAAACCTACAGAAATAACACAAAAACGTTTTCCCACAGACTAAGACATTTTTGGATTTTCAGATATTTTAGAATAACCCTGCCACCACTGATATACGTCCTCCCAGTGCCTGATGGAAGAAGCACTATCTTTGGAAATCCAAGTTGCTCCCTTTTTCTAGTCTCACTTTGTGCTCCTTTTAAATAATTTTATTTCCTCGGGCTTGCCCTCGCTGAATTTTTGCCTCCAGCAAGTCTGTTAGTATTCTCAGCTGGCTCGCCCTTTCCCACGGGCTGGCTGAGCTCCGCTGCTACCGCGGGGCTATGAGATCGTGCGTGCTTTCTTGCCTCTGCTCAGGTGTCATCAGGCAGCAGGGTTTCTGTGGATGGGGCAAAGGTGGGCCAGTCTTGCTGGGACCAACCAGGGCATGGACTGGTTTTCTTCCACTCTTGCTGATTCACCTTGGAGGCGCGTGACCCTCTTTTGGGTTGGCCCAGCAGTCATGATTCACTGAAACACATTAGTAAATAGATGTGCTTGGGGCTTTTACCCTCCCCTCCCGGCCCCTGCCCGGGTCTCTTCCCAGCCTGGTGACAGTGGTGGCTTTAGAGCTGCGTTATCCCATCTGAGCATGGCAGGGGTCACTTCTCTGCCCTCAGCGGCCCAGGGTCTGGTGCTTTTCCACTCTCTCTCGAGCCTTTCCTGTGCCTGTTGCTGTGTTAGCTCAAGTCAGCTGGGCAGCTGCCAGGACAAGCCTGCCAGGGGGCCCTTTGACTCCTGTCAGCTTCCCAGGGCCCCGGGCTGGTGAGGCCGTCGGCCAAGTGAAACACCATGGGATTAGCGTCCCCAGAGTCACTTGGGAGCCAGGTAGTGAAAATGAAAAGGCTCGTGCCTTGCCTCACTTTTCCTTTTCCACTCTGGTGTGGGTCTCTGGGCACTTGTAGAGTGGTGAGCCAGGGCGGTGTGGTGCAATGAAAATAAAGTGGATTCTCGAGTCTGACAGACTTATGAGTACTGCCTCAACCACTAGCTGAATGACCTTGGGCAAGTCACGTAGCCTTTCCGAGCCTCAGGTATCGGTTATCCTCATCTGTAAAACAGGGATAAGAGTACCTATTTTTGCTGGGTTGTTGCAAAGTTAAGGTAGCATATGTAAAGTTCTTAGCAGAGTCCATGGCAACAAGTAGGTGCTCAATAAATGTTGGCTGCTGGAGTTTTATTGCAGGAAAAACAGTTCCATGTAGCCTTGTGATCCTAGTGAGCTAGGGATCCGGAGGGGAGAGCAGCCTTGGTTGGGAGGGTGATCACAGGGACCCACCCTCACAGGGACCCTCTCAGGCCTGGTGGTTGAGGGCTTCTTAGGAGTATTTTACAGGAAAGGCTGCCTTGTCCAAGAACCAGGCTGGCCACGGGGGTGCAGGCTTCAACCTGTGTCGCTAAGTAGTAGCCGCATCGGTGCTCTCTCAAGGTCAGTGACAAGACGGGCGGAGCGAGGTGTGGGGGAACGCCCGAGAGTAGCATGCGTCAGGATGGGTGGAAGTGAGAGCCTTGGACTTGGAGGCAAGAGACTGGGGTGGCCTGGGACATGCCCCTTCACCTCTTCTGGCCTTGGAAGAATAGAGGTACTGATATCCTTCCTGCTGTAGTGTAAAAAGAGCGAGAAGCCAGCTTAGAGCTTCGAAAACGTGCAAGTGCTGTTCTATCCCAGTAAAATCTCCCTTTTATCAAATCAGGATGGCAGCCAGTCTGAATAGCGGAATAGACGTAAATGCTTCTTTATTCTTTTTCTGAACAGTCTCTTCAAAGTATTTGCTAAATAGAAGTCTTTGGGGAATCAGCTTGAAGAGTAGAGAGGAGTAATTAGTAATTAGTGTGTGTATCATTTTGCATCCTGTTCCAGTGGTGTCTTGATGTACTTAAAAACAGTTTATTCTTTTTTAATTAAATTTGTTAACATTAGTTATCTGTTTATCAAAGCCCTTTTACACAATGCAGAGATGAACCTTGGCTTTGTTTTTTTTGTTTAAAAATTCCAAATGGGTCTTCCAAATATTTTTGAGATTTTTAAACATCTTTACTGGTGTCCCAGAAAGGGAAGCTCTTCTCTCTAGAAGAGTCCAAAGTCCCTTGTACTCTTTTGCCCCCCTCCACTGCCCCTGTACCTTCACTTCCAACCCCAGCTCCACTGTCCATTTCTGTTTGCTTCTGGGCCTGAACTGCCCAGTGCAGCTAGAGAATTTTGCATAACCGTGTGGCCTGACACTCTGCATATATGGGTTCAGATGCAGCCTTCAAGGTGATTTCTTATTTGTCTTCTTTGGCTGCGCTGTGCGGCATGTGGGATCTAGTTCCCTGACCAGGGATCAAACCCGTGCCTCCTGCATTGGGAGCATGGAGTCTTAACCACTGGACCACCAGGGAAGTCCCTGATTTCTTTTTTAAACCAAGCGTGTCAAGCCCTCAGCCCCATCCCTGCATTCCTCTTAGCCCTTGCTGCTTGCTCTCCACTTCCACCACTAAAGTGGTGAAACTAGTTTGGCTAAAAGCTTTTGTGATTGCACCTGTGGTATCCATTCCCAGTCATACTGATTAACCTTTTGCAGTGTCCGGCACTCTTGACTGAATTCTGCCTTGACATCACCACCACCTCTGGCTCCGTTTCCAGCTGTCTCCTCTGTGAGTGCTCTTCAGTTGCATCCTTGGCTTTTTTCTTGCTGCACTGTTTTAGCCTCACCTGTGGCTTCAACCACCTGCTGATCTACCTTGAGGACTCCCAGATGTCTTATCTGTAGTCGTGAATTTCCCCCCAAGCTCTAGATCATTCTCTGAAACAGCTCACTATGCATCTCTTTCTAGATTTGTATGACAGTTAAAGGTGTTGACCTGGGTTTGAAGCTTAACTCTGTAGTCTAGTTGCGTGACCAGAAAAGTCACTTAACTTCTCTAAGCATCATCTGTACAATGGGGACGATTCTTGTGAAGATGGAGAGTGTTTGTAAAACACCCGGCCTGGTGTTTGGCATGGATTCCGTCTCCTCTCTCCTGTTGCTCAACTTGGTTCTGACTCCCCCTTCCCCCAACCTGTGGTGACCCACTTCTTCTTCATCTGGAATTCATCCTCTGTTCTCCATCTCACTTCCCTGCCCTTACAATCTCTTGCCTAAACTTTTGGTCTCCTCCTGAAAATTCTTCCCGTTTCTGGCAGCATTTTCTCTCTAAAACACCTTTTTAATGAGGTCACTCCTTAAAGACCTCCATGACTTCTCTCACCAAAGCCCCTTGTGTGCCATGCAGATTCTTTCATCATCTTGCCCCAGCCTCCCTCCCGTCATCCCCAGGACAGAACATGCTTTGTACTGATACCATTTCCTGAACGTGTTATGCTCGTTCAGGTCCTAATGCCTCCGGGTGCACTATGCATCGGGCCTCCTTAGCTGCCTGGTAAACTCCATTACACCACAAGACAGCCTAGGTAGCTAAGCAGAGACTGCCGTTCCCTCTGCCTCTCTAACCCTGTGTCCGCTCTCCTACTGCAGCATTTACACAAGGCACTGTGATGGTCATGTGTCTGTTTCCCTAGACTGTGAGTTCCTTGAGGGCAGGGACCAAGCCTTGCACAGAGTCATTTCCAATAAACGTTGAATGAATTAAGAGGCCCCTGAGTGTGATTCTGGGACAGAAACTGGGGCTGGGTATGGAGACAAGCCTCTTCGGAAGATGGAGCAGGGCTCCCAGGTGTGTGCTTTGAGCTGCCTGGCGGCCTTGAGCTAATGGCAGCCGTGTTTTGCTACAGCTTTGCCTTCCCCAAAGCTGGTAATGAGCTAAACCAAGAGCAACCACTGGCTTCATTTTCCCAGGGGAAGTGGGGCTTGGACAGAGGGCGGGCTTTCCCCACTGGGTAGGACCTGGACCAGCATAGCCCATGATGAATTTGACCCTGATGACTCTGTAGTGGGGAACAATGTCCTCAGGAAAGCATTCAGGAAACCCTTCGTGTAGTAGTGATCAAAGCTGTGTAGCAGCTCAGCAGGGTGGATGGGAACCCTCCAAGGAGCCCGGCAGGGCTCTGGGTCGGAGCCCAAGGAACCACTTAATGCCTTTACCAGGTAGGGCTCTCCCTCAGCCTCAGCAGACCTCTGGGTTGACCCTGCGGAACACGGAAATCCTGGGAAGGCATGGGAATGCCCGGGAGCCCGAGGGAACCGCTGCTTCTGGAGCGTCTTCTCTGTCTCCTTTTTCCCCTTCGTGCCCTCCCTCTGGCTGTGGCCTGGGAGGGGGTGGGCTGGAAGGTGAGGCGGAAGCCTTGAAAACAGGGATGGGGCAGGCTTTGGCGTCCTCATGGTTTTTTTTTTTCTAATGAACCATTTTATTTTATTTATTTTTTGGCCATGCTGCACAGCATGCGGGATCTTAGTTCCCCGACCACGGATTGAACCTGGGCCCCAGGGTGAAAGCGCCGAGTCCTAACCACTGGACCAGCAGGGAATTCCCTAGGTATCCTCATTTCATCAAGAAGCTGGCCTAGAACATCTTGTGTTTATATGAAACCCTCTTCGTTTGTCCCTTCTCCCCAAGGAGCTCAAACAGAAAGGAGAGGAGTCCTGGTTTCCCTTACGCTAACGGGATCGAGGCCCAGGGCAGGAAATGGCTCACCCAATGTAACACAGGGAATTCTTGGCAGAGCTGGGCTTGCAGCCAGCCCACGGCCCCTCCCCTTCCCAGTCTGCTTCTTGTCATCACACCAAACTCAGGTCAGCTGGCCTGCCAACCAGTTGACTCTACCAGTGGAAACACTCTTGAGTGTGTGAGGGCTAGTGGGCACAGAGCTGGCACTGCCACAGCCCCTCTGCTGGTGGCTGGCCTGACTTATCTCTGCCTGAGGCTGCACCCTGCTTCTCCGGCCCCTTCCCACTTTCATTTTCCCAGCACACAGACCAAAGATAAACCTTTGGGGCAGCTGTGCCCTTTTGATGCTCTCCAAGCTGTTTTCCCCACGTGCGGGAGGGTAGGAAGTCACAGTCTTTCCCACAGATGGAGGCCTTTGTGTTTAAAATTTGGTCAGTTGATGACAAGGTGGATTGCTCCGTCTGCTCTTGTCCCTAAAGCCCTGTCCTTGGCTGGCCCTTGCGTCACCGATGGGCTCAGATCCCAGCCTTCCCCTTCTGCCTCCAACAAACTCAGCTCTGGAGTTAGACTGCTTGGGTTCAAAGCCCAGCACTGCCACTTACAGCTCTGTGGCCTTTGCCAAGCTACTTAATTTCTCAGAGTTTAGTCTCGTGTGTCAGGTGGAACTAATATATTGCTCACCTCAGGGTTATTGTGAAGATGGGAAGAAAACACGCAAGGCGTTTGGCACAGAGACTCACGTATAGTTAGCCCTTAGGAAAAGTTGGTTATTTTGATTAGTGGTATTTTTCCATCCCATGCATTTACCCGCACTTCAGGACTCAGGTCTGTGGTCTCTAAGAAGGGGTGCCTGACTGTAGAGGGGAACCGAGGCCTAGGGCAATGCCGTGGCAGAGGGCTGGGGGCTGGTGAGGGGTCCTGGTCCTCAACTCTGAGGCCGCTTGGTTCTGCCATTCGATGCTGCTCTCCTCCCATTTTTCTCCCCCACTCCCAGTCCCTCTGTACCCCCTTGGTATTTTACAGCATCCCCAGCTCCAGGGGGGGTCCCTGATGCCCACATAGCCCTGCCTTGGTTGGCTCACTGAACGGCCTGCAGGCACATGGGGGTTTCTGGAAGAGGATGTAGAAGCTGGGCAGCGGAGGGGTGGGGCTGAGTGGGAGGGGCCCTGCCTGGGTTGTTGTGGCTCTTGGAGCACCAGCCCATTGTGAGGCTCGGCTGGGAGTAAATGGGGGGAGTCCCCCCAGATCCCTCCTCATGATCCCCGGATGAGGCGGGGGGGCTGTCTTAGTTTGCTAGGGCTGCTGCAACGAAATACCACAGACCAGGCGGCGTAAACAACAGAAATTTGTTCTGTTGTCCTCCCGCAGTTCTGGAGTCCAGAAGTCCAAGATCAAGGTGCCAGCAGGGTTGGTTTCCTCTGAGGCCTCTCCCCTTGACTTGCAGAGACCATGCTCTTGCCGCCTCTTCACAAGCTTGTCCCTCTGGGCACCTGAGCCCCTGGTGTCTGTGTCCAAATCTCTTCCTTTTATAAAGACACTAATCAGATCGGATTAGGGCCCACTAATGGCCTCATTTTCGCTTAATCACTTTGTTTAAGGCCTGGTCTCTGGATACAGTCACATTCTGAGGTGCTGGGGCGAGGAGTCAGGTCTTCAGTGTATGAATTTGGTAGGGGGGACACAGTTCAGCCCATAACAGGAGGATAGACAGGGTGGCATCATGGAAGGGGCTGCCTCTGGGGGAATCTCCAAGGAGAGGGTGGCAGTGGCCAGTGCCTTGGATACGGGTGCCCAGCCTCCTGAGGCAGGAGCTCACTGGTCCCTGGTTGCTGGCCTGGTCCTGGAGTGAGGCTGGTGCCGGCGCCTCTCCCCAGAAGCCTCGGGGTGGGAACCCTCGGCCGGAAGGTTCTCTGAGCTGGTTACCCCTGTGGTCTCTGGGGTGAAGGCGCAGTCAGTGGCGGGGCGCAGGCACTGGTCCTGTCTTCCCCTTCTTATCAGAGACTGGACGCCCTTCCGCCTCTAGGCAACCGTTAGAGTCCAGCCGTGGCCCCAGGCTCTCCCAGTGGGGCCACACTGACTTTGAAGGGGACAACTCCAGCTGCCTGGGTTTTAGCTGAGCTCTGCAGCTCTGGACCCTTCTGCGTAGGGAGGAGTAGAAACAGCACTGAGAATCCAAGCATCACTTCTGTTATCTTTTTTCTAGAAGATTTACCTGTCTGATTGGTTTGGTTCAGGCTGATATTCTGGTAAAGACTTTTTCCCTTGAGCTATGTGTATTTTGATAAAAGCTGAGCAGGGTGGGAAAGTGGCTCAGAAGTTTGCTGGGATTCAGAATTGGCCACAGATAACAAATCCAGGAGCCCACCTCCCTGTCACTTTTATGCAGCCCCACTAGGTGGGCTAGAGGTCACTTCAGGTGCCTCTGATGGTGCCTTGCTCCTCCCCAGCCCTCGGTGCCTCCCTCTGGGGTCAGCAGCCCGGGGTCTCATGTGGCCGCGGGTCCCCCAGGGTCCAGGAGCCAGCATTGGAGGCAGGGATGACGGTGCTTTAGGCCAGGTTGCCGGCCGCCTCCTGCCCAGACCGCTCCACGAGTCCCACGACTGCGGGCTTCCTGCTTCTTGGAAAAGGGCTGGAAGAGGGCAGCCACCCTCTTTCTGCTGTGGACCTTGTTAGTCACAGGAACCCGAGGCAGAGAAAGCCCAGAAAACTTGAAAAGGAAAACCTGCTTGCTCAGTGAGCACCAGTGAACATGGGGCTGAGTGTTTCATGATACCTCATTTAATCCCTGCAAAGCCTAGTTACAGGTGAGGACACAGACTCAGAGGCTAAGTCACCCTCTAAGTCACTGGTGGAGAAGGCTGTGGAATTAAGCCCTGGGCTGCTGGCTTTGGGTTCTTTTCTACCCCCAGGGAAGCTGGCTGCCCCTCCCTTTTACTTTCTTCCCCTGTGAGGTGGAGGGTGGAGGGTGGGAAAGTTGGTGAGGGCTTCCTGCCCTCCTTCCTTCCATCTCCAGAGACCTCTTTGTTCTCCCCGATTCCGGGACACAGGGAACCTGGGGGCTCCTACTGGCTGAGCTGCAGCTCTCAGGTCTCGAATGGCTAAGGGCAATGAATAGGTTGTCACTTCTTGACCTCTCCCTGCCTCCCACACCAGCCCCCCTCCCACCCAGCGACCACAATGGCCTGAGGCTGATTCAGTGCCCCAGGCATTGAAAGTGGAGAACAATGCTCACAGCAGCAGGCCACTGACAGGGGTGGGTGCATCCCCCTACCCTTCTCCAGGGTTGCCTGCCGGGAAGGCAGGGGAGGACTTTCCATGTCTGGAATGTGGGTGGGTGTCCTAGCGAGGGTATGAGAGGAGGGGGCGAATGGTATCCTCCCCTTTGCCCTCTACCTAAACCTATCTCCCAGTGCCAAGCAAGGCTGGGGGTCATATGGCTCTACCTCCCATTAGCTGGGCGACCCTGGGCCGGTGACTTAACTTCTCTGTGTGCTTGTCTTTATTTAAAAAAATTTTTTTTATTGAGGTATAGTTGATGTACAATATTATATGTTTCAGGTGTACAACAGAGTGATTCACACTTTTTAAAGTTTACATTCCATTTATAGTTATTATAAAAGATTGGCTATCTTCCCTGTGTTGTACAACGTATCTTTGTAGCTTATTTATTTTACACATAGTAGCTTGTACCTCTTAATCCCCTACCTCTATCTCGCCCCTCCCCGCTTCCCTCTCCTCACTGGTAACCACTAGTTTGTGAGTCTCTATATCTGTGAGTCTGTTTTGTTATATTCTTAGTTTTAGTTTTTAGATTCCACATATAAGTGATAACATGTAGTCTTTGTCTGGCTTATTTCAGTGCTTATCTTCAACATGAGGATTTACTACCTCCGTCAGTCACCAGGTAATCGAGGGGAAAGCTCTAAGCACAGTGCTTGACTCCACAGAAGACACTCAGGACATTAGCCCTGCTCTTACCCCACCTTCCTGCTAGTTGGGAGGCGGTCTTGATCTCTTTGACCAGCTCCTTCTGGGAGGAAAGGTGCCTGGGAAGGCGAAACCTGGGAAAGCCTTTTCCTGAGTCCATCTGGAGCCCAGTGAGGGCAGAGGCCTCCCTGGCTCTTGCTGTGCTTTGCCTTTTTTGACAAGGAGGAAGCTGAGGGAATTGTGATTGTCCACTCTGGGAAGATAAGGTTGAAGTGGTGACTTAATAAGCATTTGTAAGCTTATTGAAGGTTATCATTCAGAGTCTAGTGACCTGCGGACAGGGGAAATGTGTTTATAGTGTACACCCGAGGTATGCAAGTAGCCATGGGAAAGCCTTTCCCAGCAGAAGGCTTGGGATCCTGCAACTGGGCAGGGGTGGGCGGTGGGGGACTGAGAAAGGCTGCAGACCCTTTAAGAATAGGTCCTCTGTTGTGCCTGGGCTAGGGTGGGGTTTGGCCAGGAGTCAGGTGAGACTCTTGGCATCGTTGGGGGGGAGGGTTGAATCGTACCTGGCCTGGGGGTGGGCAGGGAAGCCCTGCCTCTGCCCCTGCCCCCAGCTCTGTCTTGCTGTATTTTCGGAGACAGCACAGGAAGTGGGCCTTCACAATGTCAGGATACAGGAAGCTATCGGACTATTGAAGGCCACTTCCTGTGAGCTGGTCATTCACATACATTTGTCACTGGTTATCAGGCCTTTGGGCCCTGCCATTGTCTGGAGGGGCTGCAAAAGCGTGGGGACCGCCAGCAGAGGCTCTTGGACACAGAATGCACTATTGTGCTGAACTGGCAGCTCCCCATGGGGTGGGGAGGAAAGTGGTCGGTGAGAAGGGGACGCCTGCCTCTCATTGTCATCGACTGCACAGTGGGATTGGGGGCTGGGGTCCTCTCCCGCTCCTGGGAGCCTGAACTTCTGGGAGAAGGGATGGTTGTAGCAGGAACCTGGCTTTAGGTGTGGTGCCAGACAGAGCTGGAAAGGAGTTCAGGCACCTTGTTAGCAGTGGGGAGTTTTCTAGGTCTCTGCCAGGAGCCAGTGTGATACAAAATGGCCTTGGAATCAGGCAGACCTGGATTTGGAAGTCAAACTCTGCCACCATCAACTGTGTGACTTTGGGCAAAGTTGCTTCACCGCTCTGAGCTTCAGTCCTGCTCCTGTAAAACACGAATAGTCACAGCTACCTCATCGGATGATTATTAGTTGAGTAATTTGTTGAAGTTCTTAGCTTGGTACCTGGCAAGTCTTAGATGTCTAAGAAATGTTATTTCCCTCTCCGCCCTCATCTCCTTCCCTTCCAGCTCACTTCTGACCCTGCTGTCTGGTTCTCCAGTGAGCGAGCAAATCAGCGTGCAGAGGGGATAAATAGGTATTTTAATATCAGCCCAAACAAAACAGAGCTCTGTCTTCCCTTATGCCAAGAATATCAAGTCAGCTGTTAATTATCTGCACTAATGGAAGCACAGAACAGATAGTTTTTCTTTGGCCATGTGCCTTTGGCCTTCTGTGTGGATCTGGGTGTGTCCGAGTTCTTGAAATGCACTTCAAGCCAGATAATGAAGTTGTTAACAGGGCAGACCTAGCTCAGGAAGAGGCGCGTTAGAGCACCATCCAGCAGCCCACGGCTTTGCCCTCCCAACCCTGACCCGTCAGTGCCAGGAAGGGACACTTTCTTCCTCAGACACGTGATGAAGTGGAAAACCGTGGACATTGGAGTCTGACACTTGGGTTCAAACCCTGACTCTGGCCCTAACTAACTGTGTGACCCTAGGCAAGTTATTAGACCTGTTCGTCTCAGTCTCTTCATTTGTAAGGTGGAGATAATCGTATGGCCTTTGCAGGGTTTCCTGTGAGGATGAGATAAGGTAGATACGTCTTCCTTTCTTTTCTTTCTCCTCTTATCTATCACTCCAGCCCTACCTTAACAGAGAACCCTTTTGATCGTTCCTGGCACAAGGACATGGTTAAGTGTTTGGACCTCAGAAGGGTTGACTGCCCCACCGTGCTCTGTCCAGTATGGTAGGTGGTAGCCACATATAACTATTCAAAGTAAAATGGGGAATTCCCTGGTGGTCCAGTGGTTAGCATTCTGCGTTTTCACTGAGAGGGCCCGGGTTCAGTCCCCGGTCGGGGAACTAAGATCCCATAAGCTGCACAGTGCAGCCAAAAAAAAAAAAAAAAAGTGAAATGAACTAAGATAAACAAATTCGGTTCCTCACCAGCCACATCTCAAATGTCCAATAGCCACAGGTGACTGGTAGCTACTGTACTGGGCAGAGGAGGCAGGACATATCTGTCATCGCACAGTGTTCCACTGGACAGCGCTGCGCTGGGGGATGTGCTCTGACCCTGGAATCTGATAAGCAGATAAGGAGGGAAATGAATGAGTGGGGAGTGGGAGTGTGGGTAACCGAGAGCTGAGTAGTGGCCCTCTACTGCTTGGAGTGTCTGTGGTCTTGGACGCTCTGTGTGGCACTCTTCTGCCATCAGGGACCTCTGAGACGGGGCTGAGAAAGCTGCCCAGAGTCAGCCGTGCACTCCAGGCTTGGGTCACCTCCAGGCCTGACAGTGTTCCATGGCCCCCGTGCATGTACGAATCTTGACTGCTTAGGCCTGGGGGAGCCACAACTGCCAGGAGACTCTTTACCCCAAAGCCTGCTGCTCTGGACTCTCTTCCCCCTTTGTCTCCTGTCCTTGGTGTAGATACCAGAGCCATTCACGTGGCTACTCTGGGCTCTGGGCTTAGCTTTGGCCACCTGTGGATCTTAGCCATCTAACCCCAGCTGCACCTTCCCAGTTGATACCATTGCTAAGCCCTGCTTTGCTGCCGGATACCCTGACTAGTCTTGTTGGTGTCCCTCTCCTCTCCCCCTCTATCCCCCTAGGGGCTGGGATGGGTTTCTGTGCTCCCAAGCTGCAGGACTTGGGTCCTGCTCTGAATATACTCATCTCCTGAAGCTCCAGTTCTAAAAGCTGTCTGCTCTGAATACCAAACTGGCCTAAAGACATTGATGCTGGGCTGAATCTTGCCTTTGGAGGATCTCACCCTCCCTGCCCAAGTCCCAGCCTCCTGTCCTTTCCCATCAGCTTGCACCAGCAGTGAAGCCCAGCACGCCTGGCACCTGAGGCCACTGGCGTTGGCCCCCTATGCTTGCCCACCTTGGGCAGGTACACAGACAGTCATAGTAGTCAGAGTTCAGAGGAGCTTGGCAGGTGCGAAGGTTAGGAGTGGGTCTGGGATCACACGTGACGCCAAGTTATCCCCAAACTTGGGAGAGATCATGGTTCTCTAGTTCAGAGTTTATTCTGCTCCCATTGCGTGTTTCACAGTTGGGGACCCTGAAGGAAAGAAAAGAGAAATGGCTGGCTCCAGCCGCGTTGCAGGTCTCAGTTGGGCCATCTTGCTTCTATTGGTCAGAGGTCTCCCAGCCCCTTCTCCACCTAAGCCCAGGGTCATCCCCTGCCTCCCCAGCATAGAACAAGTTATTCTCTCGTCCCCCATCTGACCTCTCCTCTTTCCCTCCCTGCTCACGCAAAGTTGGGGTCAGGGAGGTGGTCCCCAGGCATCAGAAGGTTTCCAAAGATCCTGGCAGCTGCCCCTACCGTCCGTTTCTGCCTCTGCCTCACTCACTGCCAGCTGAGGGGTGGGGGGTATCCGGGGAGGTGTCTTGACCCAGAACAAACAATGTGCTGCCCGTGCCATTGTTGGGAGGAGCCCCAAGGGACAGCCTGACGGGTGCCCCCCCACCCCCCCAGCTTTTCTTTTCCCTGGCGCTGCTGCTCGTTGTCCGGCCCGTCCTGGAATGGAGGGGAAAGGGCATGTGGGGGCTGGGCAGGGCTTTAGGCAAGTGACCAAATTCCAGCGAGTACTGTTCAAGCAAAGAAGACCTTCAGGGTCCGCAGAGTTGCTTCAGTGGCAGACACGGGGCTCGCCAGTGCTCTCTCAGCCTCTCACTGCACACCTTTTTCTTCCATATGGAGGAAAACAGGGCTGCTGAGAGCTCCCAAGTCTGATATATTACAGGAACAACTTTGATCCTTGGTTTCTGAGTCCAAAAGAATCCCAGAGAAGAGACACACTGGCCCTTGACTAGCAGGTAGTGCCTGGGGGAAAGGTGAGTGTTAGGTGAGTCACGGCAGCTTCTGCAGAGGCTGGTGGATAGGGACCCAGTTCTCAGAGAAGGCAGACATTACAGGGGAAACGCGTATGGTGATGCCTCTTGGGCAGGGCAGGGGTTTGCCACGTAGGCTCAGCCCTCTCTGCTATGGTGATTTCTTAGTAGAAATGCACTGGCCTTAGAAATGGGGCCTTGGCATTGAGGTGGACATTAGAGGTGACCCAGGTCAGCTGCTGTCCTGGAAGGAGTGCGGTTGTGGAGCCTGTGACTTGGCCTCTTTGAGCCTGACCCCCATCTCTAAAGTGTGTGAGATGTGGCTTTCCCTGGCCTCACCAACCTGTGCCTGCAAATGAAATCACATTGGCCTTAACGCCCCACTTTTTCTGCCTCGTAGCTCCCCATCTATAGGACCCAGACTTCTACCTACTCAGAGGGTTCCCAGGACATCTCACATGTGTTCATAGTCTGTTACCTCATGACTGGTCCTGGCCTGCAAGCCACAGAAGGGCTATGGGACCCCTGAAAAAGCCCTTATTCCCCGCTCGGTGCTGTCCCCGTGCCCTCAAACCCGCGAGCAGACTGGGTGCCAGGTGGCATCCTGTTTCCTTCAGTCCTCCGTGAACTGGAGCCACTTGGAGTTCCACGAAGTGGGGAGAAGATTCCTCTCCCCAAATCCAGATTGTACTTTGTCTCTGGGCCCCAAAGCTGTGTGGCTATGAGCCTTCCCTCATGTGATCCTCCAGGAGAGAAGTTCCCCCTGCCAGCAGCTCATCTCTCTCCCTGACGTTCTGTCCCAGACCCAGGAGCTGGGCCGGGGAAAGGTCATCTGCTCTGGCCCCTTTCTCCGGGAGCCTGCTTCCTGTATATACCCCGATGTCGGGCCCTCCCCGTGTGAACGGTTGCTGGGGGGAGGGGGCGCTGTCCTTTCAATGTATCAGACACAACCTGACTCGGAACCCTGATTTAGCCTCCTGTGGAAACGCCTTCTTCACCAGAATAGCAATTCCCTTTTAGAAGGGTTGGTGTCAGTTAAAGGCGATACGTGATAGGTGCTCCACAATATTACTTCCTGTTCCTTAGTCCAGGAGTTCATTGGTCTCCTTTGGGAGGCCGAGGATGACAGCACCTCTTATTTTTGCACCTGCTTGGGAGCCAGGGCTGTAGGCCTTTGGAGGGCCAGGAAGGCCTGGCTGGCCTGGCCAGGTGAAGCCAGTATACTTCCAGCCTTGAAATTCTTCTGTGGTCATTCGGGGTGAGCTCCATGGGCCCCAGTGTGGTGGAATCAAAGATCCTGGCTGGTTGTTAGGTGTGTCAGAGTTTGAGGTGATGCTGGCTGAGACCTCAGGCTTAGGAGGAGAGCAAGGGGACATACATTTTGAGTGTCCCGAAAGCCCTTGTTTCACCTGGACCTGCTCCTGCAGTGTGCGTGTCTACCCAGCTGAAAATGAAAGCCCAGCCTCCCTCCTGCGCAGGAATCCGCTCTGCAGCGGTCCTTCTGTGGCCACCCAGCAGCTGGCCATTCAGTCACTGCAGGTCCATCAAATAGGAAAAATGTGTGCTCTAGATTCAAAGATATCACGTGTGTTGGAATGATAAAAACCTAACGGGTAGAGGGCAAAATAATAAACTCCATAAAGATAGGGTGGGGAGAGCTTGTTTAAAGATAGTCTCAAAAACAACCTTGGGGGGGCTTCCCTGGTGGCGCAGTGGTTGAGAGTCCGCCTGCCGATGCAGGGGACACGGGTTCGTGCCCCGGTCCGGGAGGATCCCACGTGCCGCGGAACGGCTGGGCCCGTGAGCCATGGACCCCTGAGCCTGCGCGTCCGGAGCCTGTACTCCACAACGGGAGAGGCCACAGCAGTGAGAGGCCCGCGTACCGCAAAAAAAAACAAAAACAAAACAAAACAAAACAAAAAAAACAACCTTGGGGAATGTGGTGACAGGGACTCAGTGAGGTGGATGAGGGAAGGGGCTAGGCTGGAGGCACGGAGAAGTCACTTGGAGTTGTTTGGGATCTCCCTGAGAGGAGGATATCTTCCCTGATTAGATGTTCTGAGCTCTGGAGGCCAGTCCTGACTGTCCCCAGATCCTCCCCATGTTCTCTGGGAAAGGTCCTTGGAGAAGGTTCTGGCTGGATCACTCAGTCCCTAGCAAAAGTTGGAACTAGGTCAGTGACCCGAGAAGGGAGCATGCAGAGGTGGTGTCCCTGGGGACCAGGCAGGATAAAGAGTCCACTGGAAGCTGCTTCAGGAGCATTGATGCTGGTGGCTTCCCAGAGGAGATGGCTTGTGTACTCAAGAAGGCTTCTAGAGCTGCCCTTTGCCCCGGGACCTAAGACAGGGAGGTGGCCGCCATGACCTGCTGTGTGTCCACCCAGCCTTCATTTTCCATGAAGAGACACATGAACCCCAGGGTCAGCCATGTGCACACACGGAGGCACATCACGCACAACTGGGGCACCCTCCCGCACATGCACCCCCATGCGCATACGTGGACCCTGACATAGGCACATGCTTCCTTCCCATCTTCAGCCACTCTTGTCCTGGAGACTTCATCCCCTCCCCCACTGCCCTCACTGCCCCCCCCACCAGCCCCACCCCTGAGAAAGTACAGCTCGGGGGTCCCCAGGGCTGCACAGGAAATGCTTTGTACACTACGGGTCAGCCAGGCTATTTTCTGTCCCAGAACTGGAGGGAGGTTGGGCCGGGAACAGCCAGATGCAACACAGTCAGTTGTTTTGCCTCTTTTTTTCTGCCTCTATAGTCTGCAGTCAGTGTTTCTCTCTCTCTCAATGGCTCTGTCCTGTCTCTATATTTCTCTTTCAGGCCTCTGGGTCTTTTTGACCCAATGCCCTTTGACACCTTTCACTTGACTATTGCCTACACACCCTTCAAAATTCAGCTCAATGCCACCTCTTCCAGAAAGCTTTCCCTGACTCCTATCTGGACTCTCCCCTTTGCTCCCAGAGCTCTGCACAGATGCTCTCAGAGCACGGGACTGATGAATTGGCCTCCCGTCTCCTGCTGGACCATGAGAAACGTGAGCACAGGACCTCTGTCTTCATGACCTGGTTTCTCAGCATCTACACACAGAGACATCCACATGCACATCCATGTGCACTTTGCACACATGCCTCATTTATTCATTTGCTCACATATGGGGGGACAGGATGTGCAGTGATTAAGAGCCCAGACTGGAGTCAGACCACCTGAATTAAAATCTCAGCTGTGTGACCTTGGGCAGGTTACTTAAACTTTCTGTGTCTCAATTCCCTGGACTGTAAGATGGGGCTGAGACCAGCACCTGCTTCAGTGAGTTGTTGGGAGAATGAAATGAGTTAACACATGTGGCACTAAGAATAGTGCCTGGCTTATAGCAAGTGCTCCCAAATGTTAGCATATTATTATTTTCACCTGTGGTAAGATGGAGAAAATCAGTTCGCCAGACTTCCCTCAGGGAGAATATCTCATCTATTTGGAAGCAGTATGTTGATCAGTTGCAAGGGTGTGAGCCCGCTTGTCGAGGGATATACTTTGTATAACAACAGATGGTTGCTAAACTGCCTTTTAAGGTTGGTGGGTTTGGGCAAACGGCAGGGCTTTTGTTCAGCTGGGTGAGCTGTGCAAGTTTGGGGCCAGAGCGGAATTGCTGGAGACAGGAGAGTCTGGGCATGGTAAGGGGCAAGGGCAAGAGGATGCATTAGTGTCCTATTGCTGATGAAACAAATGACCACAAACTTAGTGGCCTAAAACAACACAAGTGTATTCTTTTTTAAACAAATTAATTTATTTATTTTTGGCTGCTTTGGGTCTTCGTTACTGCGTGCAGGCTTTCTCTAGTGGTGGCGAGTGGGGGCTACTCTTCATTGTGGTACGTGGGCTTCTCCTTGTGGTGGCTTCTCTTGTTGAGGAGCACGGGCTCTAGGCGTGCAGGCTTCAGTAGCTGTGGCTCGTGGGCTCTAGAGCACAGGCTCAGTAGTTGTGGCACACGGGCTTAGTTGCTCCGTGGCATGTGGGATCTTCCCAGACCAGGGCTCGAATCTGTGCCCCCTGCATTTGCAGGTGGATTCTTAACCACTGTGCCACCAGGGAAGCCCCACAAGTGTACTCTTATGGTCCTGGGGGTCAGAAGTCTAAAATGGATCTCACTGGGCCGAAATCAAGGTGTTGTCAGGCTGCATTCTTCTCTGGAGGCTCCAGGGGGAAATCCATTTCCTTGCCTTTTCCAGCTTCCAGAGGCCACCTCCATTCCTTGGCACATGACTCCCTTTCTCCTTTTCCCATCTTCAGACCTGGCTCAAGTTCTTCTCACATTACATCACTCTGACTCTCACCTCTGCCATCCTCTTCCACTTTTTACGACACCCTTGATAATCCCAGGATAATCCCCCATTTGAATGTCAACTGACTAGTAACCTTAATTCAATCTGCAACTTTAAATTCCCTTTGCCACATAACCTGACATAATCACAGGTTTGGGGATTATTAGGACCTGGACATCTTGGGAGGGGGCATCATACTGGCTACCATCAAGGACTTCTGGTGTCATAGGAAGGAGATTGGAAATAAACATGTCTGATGGGTATTTGGAGGATCTTGCTGTGGAGTGTGCATGTCCTCTCTCTTTACAAAATCTCCAGCAGTCAGATGCTATGTGGCATGTATTTTCTTTGGGGTAGATGAGAAGACATATGGACTCTTGCTTCAAGGGTTGACATGAGGAAAAACCCCAGGCTTCCCACAACAGAAAGAGCTGAAGGTTGGGTTATACATTAATTCACTCAACCTGTATGTGCCGGGCTAGGCTCCTAGCCCTCAAGTCATCCATAGTCTATTTGGGGAGACCAGTGTACAGACAGATAAGGTCACTCTAGGGTCGGAAGATCAGTGATGAGGGTCTGCGCAGAGAGAGCACAGAGGAGGCATCCACTTAGGTTGGAGAGAGGAGAGGCTAGGAGGATTTCCCTGGGGAGATGACCCCTCATCTGAGGTTGGAAGGATAAATAGAAATTCATCAGGTGAAGAGAGGAAAGCATACTCTAGGCAGCCTGGACTGTTAGGGCAAGGGCATGGAGATGAAAGATGTGAGCCACCATGAGGGGTGTGTGTGTGTGTATGGGGGGGTGGGGGGATATGTAACCCTGCCCACAGTTCCTGGCACTCTGGAAATATTTCCGGAATGAATACTTCAATGTTAATGCTGTCCTGTCTCTATTTCTAGGTAGGCTATGGCCCTGCCAAACATAACCAGATAGGAGACACCTCCTTTTAGGGAAGCCTCGCAAAGAGTGGCCATGACCTACCTGCGAAGTCTTTTTCAGTGTCTCTCATTAAGAAAAGGAAGCAAGTTTGTTTCAACAATACTTCATATCTGGAGAATACTTCACACTTTACTGAGTCATTTGTAATTCAGTGGATCATTTTCCTTCAGCTGAAGAAACCAAGGCTCAGAGAATTAAGTAACCTTCCCAAGGTCACGCAGCCATGTGGCAGAGCCGGGACTGGACTCCAGCACACCTGCTCCACAGCCATGTCCTGAGTACCGGCTAATTGCTGCGGGTCCTGCATCCTTCCCTCTGGTGCTGAGGCAGCTGGGACCTGGTTCTGGGTGGCCTTGTGCTGCCCGTGACCGTCCACCCCCCTTCCCCGGAAGGGGTTTCCTGAGGGTGGAAGTGGGCCCCGAAGGCCTAGAGGGTGGGCATTGTTCATCTGCACCTGGAGAGTGAGCTCATGTCAGCGGCTCCAGTCGGGGAGGGCCTGAGCAGTTGCCTTGGCCCAGGTCTCTGCCTCCATCTTTGCGTCCTTTTCCTGGGAACAGGTCCTTTCCCTAAGTCCTCGGTGGACAGTCAGGAGGCCAGGGACCCAGTGAGGCCAGGGAAGTCCCTCAGTTTCCCTGTCTAAAAATGAGGGTTGAGTTAGAGTTCCCTAAGTGTGGTCTGCTGAACAGAATACTAGTTCTATAGAATACTTTCCAAGAAAAGGGCTGCATGGTCAAAGAAGGGAAAAGCTGATGATCTCTTCCCCTCTTGGATGTTCACAGCGTATGCTGGCACATCAAAGGCTCTGAGAGGCCTGAAATGAGGGAACTGGGTTAGCCAGTGTCTCTCACTTAGCCTTCCTCATACTCTTGTCCTCATGGTGTTCCACTGACAACATGTGGAAGATGTTGGAATAGATGATCTCCAAAATGCCGCCTCACCTCTCCTTCCAGAATATAAGCTCCTTGAGGCAAAGGTCTGTGGTTGACATTTGTCATATAGTTTTGGCTGCCCAGCACCCCAACTCCCCTCTTTGTTTTGAGGGAATCTCACGTGTGTCTTAGAAGGAAGCTGAGCCCCATCTCGCACTACAGAGGTTTCCCTTTGTGAGATCGTCCTTCCTCCCCCTTTCTGGCAGCTTGGGTGGGGGTGTATGATCTAGGCTCAGGACTCTGAGTCCGGAGAGAATGACCCAGAGATCAGGGGCAGCCGCGGGTTTGTTCAGACAGGCCGAGCCTGCCACCAGCAGGGACAGGCATCTGCAGCAGCATTCTGCACGGATCTTCTGCCCACAGTGTCACCTCAGCTGGAGCCCCTGCTGCTGAGCCTCCTTGGATTCCTGGGGGGTCTCTGAGCCTCATTTTTAAAAAATATTTATTTTATTAAAGTATAGTTGATTTACAATGTGTTAATTTCTACTGTATAGCAAAGTGATTTAGTTATATATATATGAATATGTGTATATATATACATATATATATGTACATTCTTTTTCATATTATTTTCCATTTTGGTTTGTCATAGGATATTGAATATAGTTCCCTGTGCTATGCAGTAGGACCTTGTTGTTTATCCATACTATATATAATAATTTGCATCTACTAGTCCCAAACTCCCAATCTATTTCTCCCCCGTCCCTCCTCCCCCTTGGGAACCACAAGCCTGTTCTCTGTCTGTGAGTCTGTTTCTATTTCGTAGATAAGTTCACTTGTGTCGTATTTTAGATTCCACATATTAATGGTATCATATGGTATTTGTCTTTCTCTTTCTTTTTTTTTTTTTTGTGGTACGCGGGCCTCTCACTGTTGTGGCCTCTCCCGTTGCAGAGCACAGGCTCTGGACGCGCAGGCTCAGCGGCCATGGCTCATGGGCCTAGCCGCTCCGCGGCATGTGGGATCTTCCTGGACCAGGGCACGAACCCGTGTCCCCTGCATCGGCAGGCGGACTCTCAACCACTGCGCCACCAGGGAAGCACTGTCTTTCTCTTTCTGACTTACTTAGCTTAGTATGATAATCTCTAGGTCCATCCATGTTGCTGCAAATGGCATTATTTCATTCTTTTTTATGGCTGAATAATATTCATATATATATAAAACCTTCTTTATCCATTCATCTGTTAATGGACATTTAGGTTGTTTCCATGTCTTGGCTATTGTAAATAATTGAGCCTCATTTTTTAGTCTTCCTATTGCTACTCTACATCCCTCCAATAAGTTTTCCATGTTCGTTTGCCAGAGTTGTTAATATTACTTACAGCTAAGAATCCTGACTGAGCACATACTTACAGCTAAGAATCCTGACTGCTCAATAAACATTGGTTGGCTGAATTTACATAACCAGTTTCTGTCCTGTGGTTGAGCCCACTTTCCTATTTTCAGTAATCCAATCCAGTTAATTCTGTCTTGTCCCACAGCTATGAGTGCAGACCCTTTGTGGGATGCAGCAGGAATCCAGAGATGGGCTAGACTCAATCTTTGTCTACGTGCGGCCCTTTGTCTACTGTGGGAGACGGGCCAGTGCTGACACAACGGGCCTGACACAGTGCTGAGGGAACACGGGGGAGTCCTGCTGGCTGAAAAGACTTCTCGGAGAAGGTGCCCTCAAGCTCGGTCTTGACGATGTAGGGCAGGATGTGAGGGAGGATGTCCCCGGGTAAGGAAGCAGCACCAGCCAAGGGAGGTGGGTGAGCCTGGAGCATGCAGGCCTGGTGTTTGTAGAGCAACAGGCGAGGCCTCAGAGTCCACCCTAAAGACATTGCCTTTGATTCTGTCTGCCAAGGGAGCCGTGGCGTTTTGAGTAGGAAAGAGACATGAGGACAGCCTGAAAGGCAGTTTGGTGCCATGGGAAGAGCCTGGGTTTTGGGACCAACAAACAGATGTTACCACTTATACTCTATGGAAGGGGTCCCCAGCGCCTGGGCCGAGGACAGGAGGAGCTGAGCAGCGGGCGAGCGAGCGAAGCTTCATCTGCCGCTCCCCATCGCTCGCATTACCGCCTGACCGCACCCCCCCGCCTTGGTCCATGGAAAAATTGTCTTCCACAAAACTGATCCCTGGTGCCAAAAAGGTTGGGGACCATTGCTCTATGGCTTGAACTTTCTGAGCTGCAGTTTCCTCATCTGTAAAAATGGATACGGTAAGACCCACTAGAACCGTTGAAAGGATTTGAGATATTGTATGATATAGAGTAGTTGGTATATAATAGGCACCCAATAAAGGATAATATCATCATCAGATCCCTGTGCTAGAAAGGTGAGCCCCTTCACTAGGTGAGCTCCTTGGGAATAGCGATTATTGTGCCTTTTATCTCGTCATCCTTAGCACAGTTCCTGAGACAGGGTAGCTGTGAGGTGACACTCTTTGAATGAAAGATGGATGGATGGAGTATGTTGCCAGTGTGCAGGAAGGAATGGAGACCGTCAGATGGATCCAGGCCAGAGATGCAAGGCCAGCGCTGGAGAGTGAGCTGTGACTCTGATGAGACAGAATTTTCACAGCTTGGCAACTCTTTCATGTTGGGAGTGAGGAAGAGCGAGACTTGAGAGCTGAGAGGTTCTTGCCCCGTGCAAATGGAGGGGGAGAAAAGCAGCTTTTCATCTTGGATGTGCTGACCTTGGCGTGGTTGTAGGACATCCATGTGAACATGCAGATGGGCCTGGGACAGAGACTGGGGTACTTGTGTGAGAATATAGGGGTTTTTCCCAAGGGGTGAAGGACATGGAGAGAGATTTTAGCTCAAACTTTGGAAAGATTTTGGGAATGGGCTGCCTTTGAAGGTCATCAGATTCCTGTTGATGGAGTCGTGTGAGCAGAAGCTCATCGGCCATCGATAGGAAAGCTGGAGCACAGTGGTCCAGTACCCACTTGGGTGGTACATCAGTCCCGTTTTCCTGCGAAATAACCATAAAACCTCAGTGGGACACAACAGTGAGGACTGAGGGCTCCCAGGTCTGCAGGAAACTGGGGGTTTGCGGGGCAGCTCTGCTGGCCTCCAATGGGCTCACTCACAGATGTGGGGGTGGCTTGGCTGTTGGCCAACGTACGTCGCCTGGGCTGGGGTGACCCGTGGGCTGGGCTCTGCTCCGTGTGTCCCTCATCTGCCCACAGCCTCACCCCGGCATGTTCTCTTGGCTGGGGCGGAGTTGCAGGAGTGCAGATGCTCACGTGCCAGGCCTCTGGGGGCTCTCACCCAGAACTTGCTCACGGTCACTCTGTTGCATCTTGTGGCCAAAGCAGGCCACAGGGCCAGCCCAGATTCAAGGAGCGGGGAAGGAGATGCCATCTCTTCAGTGAGAAAATCTACAAAGCCATATGATGAAGGCTGTGGGTCCGGGAGGGGAAGAATTAGCGTCATTCATGCAACGCAAAATGAGTGGTGGTTAAACAGTGTTTTTCGCTTTGAGTTCTGTGCAAACCTAGGTTTTGAACATTTTCCTTAGGGATCCCTGTAAGTCGGGGGGGAGTCTGAGTGGGTTGGAATTTCTCTTCTGGATTATTATGAAAGCCTCTTAACTTGGTATTAATAATGTATTATTAATAATGTATTATTAACTTGGTATTAATAATGGTAAATGCAATTGAGGGCTCACTACACATCTGATATTTTAGCTCCCTATTTAATCCCTGTAAGAACCTTTGAGATGGGTATTATTACTTTTGTCATTTTGTTGATGAAATGGCACTGCACCTTAGAGAGGTTAAGAATCAAACTGTCTGATCCTAGGGTCCTAGCTCTCAAATACTCTGCTGTCCCCCCTCCGGAGTTTCTATCCCTGGGGCTGCTGACTGGTTGAGCGGGTGCTGGGGAAAGACACAGATCTCAGGGCACCAGGGCAGGGGTGAGGGTACAGGGAGGAGGAGGAGGGCACAGTAGGGCTCTTGGACAGAGGGTGGGTGGCAGAAGAACCTGAGGGCCTTTGTGGGGGAAGGGCAGGTGTGCTCCGAGGGGGCTCAGAGTTTGAGATCCCGAAGGCAGAGTCATTCTGAGTGTAGAGGCTACCCCAGGTGGGTCTGGGCCCACAGGGTCAAAGTGTGGGCTGGGAAAACTCATTTAATTCTTTCAGTTGCCAGCTGCTGCTGCTTTTTTTTTTTTTTTTTTGGCCACGCCTTGCAGCATCCCCAACCAGGGGTCCAATCCATACCCCCTGCAGTGGAAGCGAGGAGTGCTAACCGCTGGACTGCCAGGGAAGTCCCCTCTGCTGCTAGCTTCTGAGTGTCTACCACATCCCAGGCACTGCGCTAGGTACTGGGGATGCAGCTGGGCACAAGATGGACCAGGTTTCTGCCCTTTTGAAATTTACTTTCCAGTGGAGGGAGACAGACACTAAACCTACAAGCGAATCTGTGATATAACTTTAGATAGTGATAAACCCTAAAGGCTAGATCTCCCTTAAGGGGATTGTTCAGAGGGCGTGTTGATGACACAATGCACAGGTGAGAAGTCACCTTCCAGTGCTCCTTGTGGATCTGCTGTGCGTGACCATCAGGAGACCACTGCCCAGAGGCAGACCAGCTGGAGGCCAGTGTTTTTGGAATGAATTCTCAGGCCAGGGCCCTGGGTGCCCTGGGGGCAGGAAGCAGGTGTGTAGTTGGACAAAGAACAAATATAGAGCAGAGGACAGTAAGGGAGGCTGAGTGAGGATTGTGAAATCAGAGAGACGGGGGTGGGACTTGGGTTAAGTGTGAGAGGACGGGGTTCAGGCTAGATTCCCTCGCCAGAGAACAGTCTGTGGAACACTTCTTGAAAAGGGTCTGGGCCAGGGATCTCAGGTGCTAGGGGTCAGTTTGATGCCAGCTCAGAATAGATTTGCTTAGAGTAACGTGTGGAGGAGAGGTTTGGAAGCAGCATCTCACTTCAGTGGAAAAGAGAGACCTGACTGCTTTATAATGTCTGTCACAGACGCAGAGTGGGAGAGGAGTGGCACCAAGCAGTGGTGCCTTAGGGGTGGTGGTGGGAGCAGTCCCCCTTGTGGGGGGGTGGTGGGGACTATTTTATCACTAACATTCTCTAGAATTGCCACTGTATGGCGAAAACAAAGAGCTGGCTGAGTTTTATTTTCTTTATTATTATTATTTTTTTAAAAATAAATTTATTTTATTTTTGAGTGCGTTGGGTCTTTGTTGCTGCGCGAGGGCTTTCTCTGGTTGCGGTGAGCGGGGGCTACTCTCCCTTGCGGTGCGCGGGCTTCTCATTGCGGTGGCTTCTCTTGTTGCGGAGCACGGGCTCTAGGTGCGTGAGCTTCAGTAGTGTGGCGCACGGACTTAGTTGCTCCGCGGCATGTGGGATCTTCCCGGACCAGGGCTCGAACCCCTGTCCCCTGCATTGGCAGGCGGATTCTTAACCACTGCACCACCAGGGAAGCTCTAAAAGCCGGCTGAGTTTTAGTCAGTTTTATTATTCTTTTAAAATTTGCTACAGACAATGCACCCCTTTATTGACCACATGTGGGGTGGACCACTCCCCCCTCCACCTTGGTGTACCCTTGCATAGGGACAAGTGGGACCAAAGCAGACAGAGCACTGCTTTCTAGCATCTGTTACAAACCTCAAGTGACAGGATGTACACTCCCTCTCTTCCAAAGACTTGGAATCAGGAGGTAGCGTGCTGAATTAAAGTTTGTCCATTTAAAAAAAATAGAAAAGTTGAGAGCTATGCTTTATTCGGTGGAAGTTTTTAGGACTTCAAGCCCAGGAGGCAGCATCTCAAGTAACCCTGAGAGAACTGCTCTGAGGAGGCAAAGCGGGGAGCCAGGATATATAAGAGTTTTGCAACAAAGGGCAGGTCGTCTGAACGTCACTTAGAGATGAAGAGGGGCCTTTGGGTCCAGAGTTCTAGTATGCATAGGTAGGGGGATGGTGTGGCCTAAGAACACAAGGGGTTCCATCTACCAAATGGGAGTGGTGCTCCTGTGTTACTAACTGTTGCAGGGCCTGTCAGTGCCCCACTCAGGTCCTCTGGGCCCTGCCTGTTCCCGCACATGCTGTCATGTCAACTTGCATTTCTCTGCCTGAGGACTTTCTCTGGTTGTGGGATCATGCTCAGCCCCCCTCACAGGCCAGTCTGAAGGTTTGGAGAACTAAGGGGCCAGGAGTAGCACCTTAGCTCTCAACCAGAGCCGGGCAGGAGTGGTGGGTAAGTATTGCAGCTTCCTTGTGTCTCCGGGGGACGATTCTGTTCCGTGTTGTGTCCCAGAGGTCTCCAGCAGGACTGAGTCCCAGTTGCCCACAGCAGTCCCAGCCTCCTGATGCATCCTGTATTTGTTTCTTCCCTTCCCTCCCTTATAGGAGCTTCCTGGGATCAACTCTGGAATAAACGGCTTTGCATTCAGACCCTTACCTCAGGGTCCGCTTTGGGGGGGAATGCAAACTAAGACACTAAGGGCTTCCTGATAAAAATGGCAGGTTGATCATGGCTCCCACTTCAGCCCTTAGAAAGTAATATGGTAAACTCATAAGTGCTTCGTACGCTAAAGACCCCTGCAAATACAAAGGGCTGTGGGGCTGGCTAGGGCGTGATCAGAAGGACATGGGCTTTGGGATCCGGCAGGTGTGGATTCACATCCCAGCTGTGCACCAATCGCCGTGTGGCCTTGGATGAGTCGCTTTGCCTCCCTGAACCTCCGTCTCCTCATCTGAGAAATGTGACGGGCAGCAGGCCGTACATTTCACATTCTCTGAGGGCTGAAAATGGTAACGGCCTAGAGGCTGGCTGAGAAGCAGGCACCAGTGGACGGGGCACTTCTGCCCTCAGAGGTTAGTGCACTGTGCTTCTGAGGTCAGTGGTGGTGCTTGTAGCCTGGCAGCCCCTGGGGTCTCCCCTTTTCAGTAAAGGCAGATTTGGCGTTGGGTGCTTTATCCCCAGAGTGGCCAGGACTTTGCTCTTCCCCCTCTGACTCTGAACCTGGCCTTCTGGCCTGAAGGGTCTCCCGGGTGGGCCTGGCTCTGCCCCTGCCTCCATGGCCCCGGCTGGCACCCTGGCAGCCAGGCCTGTCCGTGCTTATCAGCTCCCGTGTTTACTCAGGATGGGTACGGGCCTCCTCCTCCCCTTAGAAAACAAGAAAGCATGTTTTGCCAGTGGCGGGGTGGAGTGGGGGGCCTCTCTGGCTCCAGGCCGGCCCCCCAGCAAGGCCGCCAGTGGGCAGGCAGCCTGTTGTTGTTGGAGTGCAGAGCGGGCTCCCCAGCGCCTGTTTCCTCCAGCTGTCCAAGCGCGGCGGGCTGGCGGGCTGGGGAGGAAGCCCCCGGTCTGCAGGCCCCAGCTGAACCCCCTGTCACAACAAGGGAACAATGGCCTGGAGGGGCTGGTGGGTGGGTACAAGGGCAGCCCCCTCTGTTCCATGCTCCCACCAGCAACAGGGACAGGTTGCTGGGAGGTCTGCTCCCTCTCCCCTGCCTTGTTTTCCACCTTGTTGGGCACACTGTCTCCCACCACGGGGCCAAGGAAAACAGTGGCCTCAGGAAATGTCTCTGGGCTGTTGCTGGGGTTCTGCAGCTCTGGAAGGTAGCAGAATGGGGGGAGGGGACCAGAGAGGGACCAGCATTGCACAGGCTCCATTCTGCCTGGGACTGTAGCTAACGAATCACGGGTCTGTTTCCCACGTGCACCTTGAGGACTTGGTCTCCTTGCATCTTTGTGTCTCCAGGCCCAGCATAGGGCCTGGCCCAGAGCAGAGAGCAGAAATGATTTGTTGACTAAATCAGTGGACGAGTGAACATATGAACAGGTCCATTTCTAGCTTTGCTACCTGGAGGCTGTGTGGCTTTCAGTAGGTTACTTCTCCTCTTTGAACCTTATTTTCTTCATCGGGAGAGTAAGTACCTCATAGGCTTGTTGTGAAAGTGAAGTGTGCTTCTAGCATCTTATTTTCTTCTGGGGACTGTGCAACACAGTAAACCCAATAGGTTGTAACTGGCATTAGTATATGATTGGAGCTGTTTGTATTATTGTCAATGTACGATTTAAAGGAGGTTGCCACAATATTTGCAGTGAGAGGTCTATGGTTTTGTCTCTATGGGTACAGGAAGGGGGCTGAGCAGATGCTATCCCTCCTGGGGCCAGGAGTACCTCCCCACGCATTCACAGCCCTCTGAAATGTAGACTGGCTTCTGGGAGCCTGGCCAGCCTTGGTAGCTCTTGGGGATGAGGCAAGTAGTTTTGGGTCCACTGCAGGACTTACATATATCAGGCTGTGTAAGCCCTGCCATCTCTTACCTAGTTTAACCTTCACAACAATCATTTGAAGAAGATGTTGCTATCCCCGTCTTACAGATGGGGACACTGGGTCTCAGAGAGAGTCACACAGCCAAGGTCATGGCTGGTAATTTAATGGAGAGATTTGGACCTAGGTCTTAGAAATGCCAAGTTATGTTCGTTCTATTGTGCCTCACTGCTTAGAGATAAAGATGTGCTACTTAGAACCTTGAATTGTTGGTGGGGTTCGGACTATCAATGACTTTGGACTAAGGACTATAAGAGGAAGTAAAGATGGAGGTTGAGCATAGAGCCAGGGACGGAAACTGAAGAGTGGGAAGCGGAGCCTAGCACTGACTAAGGCTTTGGGGAGTTGTGTTCAGAGTACAACGGATAAGGATGGGCACACATATATACGATCAGTCAGGCGGGCTAATGCTGTAACAATAACACCAACAATAAAAACTCACCTAACTATACAGGAAAAGTTTATTTTTTGCTTATTTCACAGTCCAGTGTGGGAAGGAGGGAGCTCTGTTTTATGCAGTTATTCAGGGACCCAGGCTTCTTCCATATTGTGGTTTCATCATCTTCTAGGGTCTGAGTCCTCCACTGGATCCTCTCCATCCTCCAGCACACAGAGAGATCATGGACAAAGCAACCCACTCCTAACTGCCTTGCCCAGAAGTAACTCATATCACTTTCATCCACATTTTATGGGTGAGAACTAGTTGTGTGGTCCTACCTAAATGCAGGGAGGCTAGAAATGGGGTCGTGCAGCATGTCCAGGAAGAAGAGGACAACATGATATGGGTGAATCTTAGCAGGCTCTGCCGCAAAAATATCAATGATTTAAAAGATATAGCTAACAATCTCTTGAATTCTTTCCATGGGCAAGGTCTGTGCTAAGTTCCCTATAGAGGTTACCTCATTTAACTCTCACTTAATCCTTGCAACAACCCTATGAGATAGGTACAAATAGGGAGAGCTCCCCACTTACAGCCCAGGAAACTGGCAACCATCAATCTGGTTTCTCGCATTGAAGTTTTGTCTTTTCTAGAATTTCATAAATGGAATTATATAACACATTGTCTTTTATGTTTGGTTTTTTTACTTAGCATGTTTTTGAAATTCATCCATGTTGTTGGTATGATTAGTCTTTTATCCTTTCTAGTGGGTTTTGTTGTATTTCATTGTGGTTTTAATTTGTGTTTCCTTAATTACTTATATTATTGAGTGTCTTTTCATGTATTTCAGTTTACTTTTGATGAAGTCCCATTTATTAATTTTTTCTTGCATGGTTTGTGCTTTTTGTGTTCTATCTAAGAAATCTTTACCTAATCCAAGTTCACAAATCTTTATCCAACCCAAGAATTTATCTTCTTTTTACTTCTAGAAGTTTTTTTATTATTAGCTCTCATGTTTAGGTTTTTGACCTACTTAGGGTTAATTTTTATGTATGGTGTGAGGAAAGGGCTCAGGTTCCTTTTTCCCCTCCACATCCAATTGTTACAGGACCATTTAATGAAAAAAAACCCATCCTTTACCCACTTATTTACCCTATATCTTTGTCAAAAATCAACTGACACCATATGTGTGGGTCTATTTCTGGATTTTCTATTTTGTTCTGTTGATTTATTGTCTATTCCTATACCAATACCACATCTTTTTGATTATAGTAGTTTATAGTAAGTCCTTAAAACAGGTAGTGTATGTCCTCCAACCTACTTCTTTTTCGAGGAATATTGCATTTTTAACTAAGTTTCAGTCAGCTGGATAATTTCTACCCAAAAAGCCTGCTGGGATTTTTAAATCGTGATTGTATTTAAACCTATATATATTTAACTTAGGTTGTATTTAATCTATAAATCAGAAGAATCAACATCTTAAAAACAATGAGTCTTATTATCCATGAATCTGGTATATCTTTTATTTGTTTAGATCTTCTTTAATTTCTCTCCACAATGTGTTGTACTTTTCAGGGTACAGATCTTACACATGTTGTTCAATTGATCCCTAGTTTTTCATAGTTTCAATGCTATTACAAATGGTACTTTAGAAATTCCAATACCAATTATCCTTTGTGGTATATAAAAATAAAGTTGATTTCTATACATTGACTTTGAAAGTTGAGATCTCATGAAATTCACTTATTAGTTCTAGTATCTCTTTATTTTGTAGATTCCTTAGAATTTTCTAAACGATCATGTAATCTGAGAGTAAAGACCATTTGACTTCTTTCTTTACAAAGATGTATACCTTTTTTTTCCTTGCCTCATTGCATTGTCCAGTAAAAATGCTGAATAGAAGACATCCTTGCCCAATTCACCTTAAGTATAATGTTAGCGGTAGGATTTTTGTAGACCTGCTTTATCAGATTGAAGAAGTTCTCATCTATTCTTAGATTACTGAGAATTTTTTTTTTTTTTTTTTTTTTTTTGTGGTAAGCGGGCCTCTCACTGCTGTGGACTCTCCCGTTGCGAAGCACAGGCTCCGGATGCGCAGGCCCAGCGGCCATGGCTCACGGGCCCAGCCGCTCCGCGGCATGCGGGATCCTCCCGGACCGGGGCACGAACCCACGTCCCCTGCATCGGCAGGCGGACTCTCAACCACTGCGCCACCAGGGAAGCCCGATTACTGAGAATTTTTAATCATGAATACATGTTGAATTTTATTAAATGCTTTTCTTATATCTATTGAAATAATCATGTGGTTTTGATTTTCTAGTTACACCAAACTTGCACTTCTGGAATTATGCCCACTTAGTCATAATGTTCATTTCTGATAGAGGGGTATTGACATTTCCTACTGTAATAGTGGATACATCTTTCTCTCCTTGCAGTTTTATCAGTTTTTGCCTTATATATTTTAATGTTCTGTTAGATGCTTACACATTGATGATTGTTATATCTTCTTGGAGAATTGTTCCTTTAATTGTTATGTAATGCCCCTCTTTATCACCAATAACTTTCCTTGCCCTGAAGTCTGCCCTGTCTGAAATTAATACGGCTGGTCCTACTTTCTTTTGATTAGTGTTAGCATGATACCTTTTTCTCCATCAACTTACTCTTAATCTATATTTAAAGTGGATTTCTTATAGACAACATATAGTTGGGTGTTATTTTGTGATCCATTCAGACAATAACTGTCTGTCTTTTTTCTTTTTGGCTGTGCCACATGGCTTGCAGGATATTAGTTCCCTGACTAGGGATTGAACCCGGGCCCTGGCAGTGAAGAAACTGAGTCCTAATCACTGGATCACCAGGGAATTCCCAATAACTGTCTTTTTTTTTTTTTTCAGTACGTGGGCCTCTCACTGTTGTGGCCTCTCCCGTTGCGGAGCACAGGCTCCGGATGCTCAGGCTCAGCGGCCATGGCTCCAGGGCCCAGCCGCTCCGCGGCATGTGGGATCTTCCCGGACCGGGGCATGAACCCATGTCCCCTGCATCGGCAGGTGGACTCTCAACCACTGTGCCACCAGGGAAGCCCCTAACTGAACATTTTTATATGATTCCATCTTCTTTGTTTTCTTAGCATATCAGTTATATTTCTTTTAACTTTTTAAAATAATTGCTCTAGAGCTTGCAATATATATTTACAACTAATCCAAATCTACTTTCGGATAATACTATACAACTTCATGGGTAGTATTAATACCTTATAATAACAAAATAATCCTAATTCCTCCCTACTGTTCATTGTATCATCACTTTCATTTATTTCTCTTATGCATAAATGCACATACACTCACATACATATTTGCTGTTATTTTTGAATAAACTTATCTGCTAGAGCAACAAGCGTAAAAATAAGTTTTTATCTTAGCTTCACTTATTCTTTCTCTGATGCTGTTCCTTTCTTTATGTAGGTCTGAGTTTCTGGTCTATATAATTTTCCTTCTCTCTAAAGAACTTCTTTTAACATTTCTTGAAAGGCAGATCTACAGGCAACAAGTTTCCTCAATTTTTGTTTGTCTGGGAAGTCTTTATTTCTCCTTCATTTTGAAGAATAATTTTGCTAGGTACAGAATTCTAGGTTGGTGACTTTTTTCTCTCAATACTTTATTTCACTTTACTTTCTTCTTGCATAGTTTCTGAGGAGAGGTAGATGTAATTCTTATCTTTACTCCTCTATAGGTAAGGTGTTTTTTCCCTCTGAATTCTTTCAGGCTTTTTTCTTTGTTTTTGATTTTCGGCAATTTGAATATGATATGCCTGGGTTTAGTATTTCTGGCATTTATCCTGCTTGTTGTTCCCTGAGCTTCTTAGGTCTGTGATTTGGTATCAGACATTAATGTTGGGGAAATTCTGAGTCATTATTGCTTCACATATTTCTTCTGTTCCTTTCTCTTTTTCTTCTTCTTGTATTCCCGTTTTGTGTATATTATACTTTTTGTAGTTACCCCATAACTCTTGGATATTCTGTTCCATTTTCTTTTGTTTTTTCTTTGTTTTGTTTTTTTAGTTTAGGTTTTTTGTTCTTTTTTTCATTTTTGGAATTTTCTATTGAGATATCTTCAAGCTCAGAGATTCTTTCCTCAGCTGTGTCCACTCTACTTATAAGCCCCTCAAAGGCATTCTTCAGTTCTACACTTTTTTTTAATCTCTAGTATTTCTTTTTGATTCTTTCTTAGAATTTCTGTCTCTCTGCTTATATTGACAATGTGTTCTTGCATCTTGTCTCTTTTATCCATTACAGCCCTTATCATATTAATCATAGTTGTTTTAAATTCCCTGCTGATAAATCCAACATCCTTTTCATATCTGTGTCTGGTTCTGATGTTGGCTCTGTCTCCTCAAACTGTATTTTTGCCTTTTAGTATGCCTTGTAATTTTTTTTTGCTAGCTGGTCATAATGTACTGGGTGAAAGGAACTGCTGTAAATAGGACCTTAGTAATGTGGTGGTAAGGTGTGGGGACGGGGAAGTGTTCTCTACTCCTATGATTAGTCTCAGTCTTTTAATGAGCCTGTGTTTCTGGACTGTGAGCTTCATAAGTTCTTCTTAGATATTTCCTCCCTCCCTCCCTTTGGTGAGACAAGTTGGCAATAGCGGACCAGAGTTGAGTATTTCCCTTCCCCCCAGGTCAGTTAGGCTCTGATAAAACTCCAGCGGGTTAGGCTCTGGTAAAATCGTTTCTCCTGAGGACAGTCCTTGATAAGAAGAATAGTATGCTCTGATGTATTTCGAAATGGCTACTTTCCCCCTCCCTCTGCCAGAAGGAGGACTTTTTCTTCTGATATTCATTGTGAGAACCTAGGTGAGATCCTGAATGTAAAACTCACAGAAGTGTGAGGACCCTCCTTCCCCATGACGGGTTCCCCTGGTTTTTGACTCTCAGACCTGTCTACACGGAGATTCCAGGATTCATCAATTACAGTTTAAGTTTCCTACCCCAGCACTGGTTCCCTCAGAGGTTTCAGCTCACGTGTCTGGAATGTTGTGAATTTTCTATACTAGCCTGTTGGTCTCTCCTTTTGTGGGGACAGTGGTTTACTTCTCTTACCGATCCAGGAAGAGTTGTTGATTTTTCCGTTTGTTCAGCTTTTTACTTGTTGTTAGGAAGGAGTGGAGCTCTAAGCTCCTTACATACTGAGTAAGAAACCAGATGAGTGGAATCCAGAAGTCTCACTTATTTTTGAAATATATTTTCCCTGGGATTAGAGTTCTAGATTGATCTTTTAAAAAAAACTTAAAAAAACTATTGCTCCATCTTGTTTTGGCTTGCTCAGTTTTTTTTTTAACTGATTTATTTTATTTTTTATTTATTTTTGGCTGCATTGGGTCTTTGTTGCTGGTGCGAGCTTTGCTCTAGTTGTGGCGAGTGGGGGCTACTCTTTGTTGCGGTGCGTGGGCTTCTCATTGCGGTGGCTTCTCTTGTGGAACACAGGCTCTAGGTGCACGGGCTTCAGTAGTTGTGGCACGCAGGCTCAGTAGTTGTGGCTCATGGGCTCTAGAGCACAGGCTCAGTATTTGTGGTGCACGGGCTTAGTTGCTCCAGGGCATGTGGGATCTTCCCAGACCAGGGGCTGAACCTGTGTCCTCTGCATTGGCAGGTAGATGCTTAACCACTGCGCCACCAGGGAAGTCTAAATGTCTTCCATTGTTGTCTTCAGTATGTTCATGTTTTTCTTTATATGCTTGAGCATAATTTTTATATATATATATATATATATATATATATAATAACTCATTTAACTTGCTTTTTGCTAATTTCATCATCTCTGTCATTCTTGGGTCTATTTCCTTTGGTTAAATTTCCTCCTGGTTATGAGTTACATTTTCCTGCTTCTTTGCATTTCTGGCAATGTTTATTGAGTGTTGGACATTGTGAGTTGTACATTTTGGATGCTGGATTTTGTTGTATTTATTTTTAAAATGTTAAAATGCCCTAGCATGCAACTAACTTACTTGGTATTAGTTAGAACCTCTTGAGGCTTGTTTTTAAGTTTTGTTAGGGGAAGTCCAGAGGATCCTTTAGTTTGTGGCTAATTTAGCCCCACTACTACATGATACTCATGTCAGGACTATTCAACACCCCATATATTATGTGGTCTCTTACTCTGGCAGGTGGGAACACAAACTATTCCCAGACCTTTGGAGCTCCAGGATTTGTTCAGTTCATGGTTTTCCAGTGATTCTTGCTCTGTCTTCATGGAGTTTCACCATGGACTCAAGGGGAATTTTCTAAACATCTCTGGAGCTCTCTGTGAAGTTCCATCTTCTGTGGCACTCTACCCCAGAAAGTCTAATTGTCTTGGCTTCCTTGAACTCTGATCTCTTTCTCTTCAATTCAGCAAGACTGTTGGTCTCTGTTTGGGTTCCCCTTCCCTGCTTTGCAGCCAGGAAACTGTTCCCACGTAGTAAACTGTGGTAATTGCGGTGCTCACCTTGTTTATTTCCCTTCAGAGATAATAGCCCTTCACTGCCTATTGCCCAATGTCCAAAGGAGTTATTTCATATATTTTGTCTGTATTTTCTAGTTGTTTATGATGGGAGGAAAATTTTCATAGCAATTAATCCTTTGTGAGTAGAAGCACAATTCTCCATTAGTTTTAAACTTCAATAACTTCTAAAAATTTTCTGTAAGTTTGATTTAGTTCTTTTTCTAAAATGCATGGACCTTTATTTCTTAAAAATCTTTCTTTCTCACTTTTTTATTCCTTCTTTTTTTCTTAGTCATTTTAAACATACTTGTTTGTATAACTTAGCTATTTCCATAATAATATTGGATAACACATCATCCAAAAACTCAGTAGCCTACAACAAAAATCACTTATTCTTATGCATCTGTTTATTGGCTGGGGCAGCTCTGCAGAGCTAGGCTAGGTTCAGTTGGGAGCCTCTGGCAGCTGGCATGGCTCTACTTCTCACTGCAGGTCTGTGGTCAGCTCTGCTTCTAGAATGTTAGTTCAGGGGCCACCACCACTCAGGGGAAAATCTTCTCATAATGATCGCAGAGGCACAAAAGAACAAACAGAAACACTTGAGGCTTCTTAAGGCTTAGTCTGGGGACTGATCTGTGGTCACTTCCTCCCCATGCCTCTGGTCAAAACAAGGCATCTAGGCAAGCTCTAAGTTAAGGGGTGTATAAACACACTCTACCTACAATGAAACCATAGCAAGGGTGTGGATGCAAGGAAGGATAAGTACTGGGTCAGTAATTCAGTCTATCACAATTTGATCTACTGAATCTATCCCATGGTTCAATGATTCGAAGTTTTTGGAGGTCAAATTCTGCTGTATGTTGTTTTTGCTCACCCTTATTCATAGTGCATTACTTTCTTGCCTGTTTTGTAATTTTGTGTTGTGTGTTCGTATATGGTGGTGCTATTTTTATGGGACTTCCATGTGGCTTTGCTTGAGGAAACATTCCTCAAGCATGACTTTCTTTCAATTTCTACCAGGTGCCCTAAGTTTCATTAGCTAAGGACTACTTATTATGTTAATTTCTGAGCTTAGGGGTACCTGGATATTGCAAGGAGAAGAGATTCGAACTCCATACTCATGAGAACAGGTCTGTGGTTACTAAATCTCAAGGGAGGCATTTTTTTTCTACTAGCACTAGGGCTGAGAGAAAGAAAGTACTGGCTTTATGCAGGAGTCTCAATTCCAGCTTTGCCACAGGTGGGCCCAAAGCCTTGTCTCCTATTCCCACATCATTGTTAAGAGCCAGTCCCCTGTTACCAAACGCAGGACAACAAAAGCATTGGTACCCACATACTCACTTTGATTTTAAGTTTTCCTCCTTAGTTTTGATGTCTCTTTTCAGCTCAGCTCTCCACTTGAAAAGTTGTTTGTAAAATTTTATCCAGCATTTCTGTTTTATATTGTATCGCATCAGCTATATTGTCATTTTGTACAAGCTTTTCTCTTCCCCTGGATTTCTCCTTTCCTGTTCCCCAATCCTTTGGCTGATACCCTCTTATCCTTCAGGCCTCATTTCCTCTGAAACCTCCAGTAAATAAGATATCCCTGTTATTCCCCCTTATAGGGAAATTATTTTCCTATATAGCATTTATTCACAATTTGTAATCTTATATTTATATACTTTATTTAACTTCTGTCTCCCCCATTAGACTATTAAGTTCCTTGTAGACAGAGACTAGATCTATTTCATTTTCTACTGATCCCCAGAGCTTAGTTCAATGTTTGGAATATGACAGGCTATTTACTGAGGATAAATATTTGTTGAATGAACAGTCATGATATTTGCAAATACCATATTAAAGTCGTGTATGTGATATTATGTTAGTCAAAATAACTTCCAAAGTGTTCATCAAGTGTGGTTTCCCAAAGCTTGGGAAATATGAATGAGGGAGGGGCTCTAGTGGCCTGCTGTAGAGCTGTATCCTAGACTGTGTTCTGGCCAACATTTAACCAATGATGGGATGATGACGTCTATGGAGTATGTCAGAGAATTATATAGGCTTTGTCAAGCTCTTGGTTGAAATCAGTATTTGATTAATTATTATTGGTTGAAATCAGTATTTGATTAATTATTAAATCATTTATGATTAATCTAAACAGAAAAGGAATTTAATTGGGAAGGTATTAAGTAGCTCATAGAATTGACCCAGAAGGCTGAGAACTGGGCTTGAACAAGCTCTAGGGAAGACAAAGCCCAGCGAAGATCCAAGCATGGAAATGGTTTGCTTAGTACTCCTCAGCTAGGGCTGATGTGTCACTGGACACATCCTACCATTGTTCTTGGATTCAGTAGTCCCTGGGCACTTACCATCTGCTATGGACTGAATGTCTGTGTCCCCCCCCAAAATTTATATGTTGAAACCTTAATCCCGAAGATGATAGCATTTGGAGATTGGGCCTTTGAGAGGTGATTAGGTCATGAGTGTGGAACACTTGTGCTGGGATTAGTGAACTTATAAGAAGAGACAGGAGGAGCTTGCTCCACACCCACTCCCTGCTCCCCTCTCTCTGCCATGTGAAGAAACCAGGAAGAGGGTTCCCACCAGAAACCGACTGTGCTGGCACTCTGACCTCTGACTTCCAGTCTCTAGAACTGTGAGAAAAAAATTGTTGTTTAAGCTACCCAGTTTTTTAGTACTTTCATTATAATATAGCAGCCTGAACTAAGGCATCATCATACCAGTGGGCTCATCTCTAAGTGCCCTGTGTCTTGGCAGCCCTTCCTGAAGAGTCTTGGGTAGAAACATCTGATTGGCTGAACTTAAGTCATGGGCTCAAGCTCTGCTTTCTAGGTTCCAGGAACGAGGTCCTATCTCCTCACTTCAGCTTCCATGTTGGGAGGTAGACCCTGCCCTCAATTTATCTTAGGACTCCTTCCCCATTAGGAAGAGGTTCAGATACTTGTTCAGACCCAGCTGCTGACCCCCAGAGAAGATACTTCCCTTATCTGCCTAGGTCTCTGTTTGCCACATTTCCTCAACCCCTGCTCCAGGCTGCAGGGATATAGCTTCCTTTCCTTTTGTGACACTTACCTGCCTTCCATGCAGCGTTTTGGAGCTTTCTTCTCCTAAATTGTCCGTGGATTGGGTAGGTCTCCCCTGCTCTCTACTTCTTCATATCCTATAAATAAGCTCATGGACTTTATTCATTTGAAAGTGTTCTCTGCTGAGCCCTACCAGAATCTCTGAGTTCGGTTCAATTAAATTTTATAAACCTGAATGAACCCATTCTCCTGGTTCAAAAAGTGGTTATGCTATGTGAGTTTCCTGATTCTGGGTATTGAGGATGCATGCTCCACGCCCTTAGGGAACGCATGGGCCAGTGGAGGAGGCCTAGAAAACCAGACTATCAAAATATTTAGTCCAGGTTTCTCTTTTCAAAGCCTTTCAGGTATTGAAATGCTTGGGCCACTTTCATTTTTTGAGGCTCTCACTATATTAAATAGCTAAGAATTGTATAGAGAGAGTTATAAAAATTGTGGTATGTTTCAAATATGTCAATATTGAATGATTTTTAACACACACACTAAAACGCAATTGTGTGTGTAACCTCATTTGGAAGTAATGTCAAAACTCCCATTGATGTCGCTGCTGGGTTGGTAGAGTTCTCTGTCTTGGTTGTCCCTCGTTATCTCTACTCCAGGCATGCCTGGCTCTGACACAGCTTGTTGTCATCGCCTCAGTCCTGGAGGCCTCTCTAGAGCCAATCTTGGGAAGCCATCCTGGGCTCCCTGCCTTACTGAGTTCTGTTCTCTACAGGGGCCAACTACTGTAAGGCTGAGAATGCGTTTTCCAGTGGCTAAAACTTGGCTTGTGCACCTGTGGTCCTAACCTAACACCTGCACGTCTCGTCTTGGGAAGCTTTTGGGCCCTGTGCTGGACTTGGCTTCCTGTGTCTGACCCTCATTCCCCCTTGTAGAATCCACCCTCTGTCCACCCTCGAGTTTCTGTTTCTGGTTTTAGAGCTCCTCTGGGTCACAGCCAAGCTGGACTGACTGCCGTTCTTTGAGCTCAGGGCATGGCCTGGGTAATCAGGTCCCCCCACACACTCAGGTTCTCTGTGATACTTTGCTCTGCTGCCTCCCCACCTGTGGAGTGGGGTGGAGCAAGGAATATGCCTTTTAGAAATAGCATTTTGCACTTAACAAAGACCCCAAACATACAGATGCAGGAATAAACATAGTCTTCACCAGGAAGGGCCACTTAATTGTATTAAACTCTCAGATTTGCCAGATGAAAAATAAATCCTATTTATGGAAGCTAGAAGCTAATTCCGGATGACAAGAGTCCAGATTTAAGAGGATGGTTCTTGTCAGTTAGAGCAATGGGCTGAAGTAGACATGATGGAATTCGCTGGTACAGATGTAAGTCAGATGTGTTATTTTTAATTCCCAAATTCCCAGTTACATAAGCTCATGCTTAGTAATAGCTTAGTGGCAGGCCACATGTAAATGGCTTGGGGTTTTAGCTGGAATGCTTTCCAGTTATATTTTACCAAACTAGCATGACCCTGATTATGAAACGTCTCCACATGGCACACAAAGAAGCCAAGGAACAATTTTACTAAGGCTTTTAGTTGAAGTGTAAGCAAAGTGAGAATATATGGTCTGATGACAAAAGGCTGCTCAAACAATCAAATAGGCAAAATTTTTTGGGGGGGGGAAATATAAATTACTAAGATTCATGGAGAAGAAACTCTGAGTAGACAAATAGTCACTGAGTGACAGTGAAAAATTTTTTAAAGAATGACATAAAGAAGGCATTGAGTCCAACTGGCTTTACAGGCAAGTTTGTTCAAACCTTCAAGGAATCATGCTGTTAAAACAACTGCAGAGCACATAGTCTACTTTAGTTGATCATTGTCCTGGGTATAGAATTTCTGTTGCAAATCACTTCACTCAGAATTTTGAAGGCTTTGATCCATTTTCTTGTAGCCTCCAGGATTGCTGCAAAGTGTGATGCCATTCTGGTTCTTGAGACTGTGTTCTCTCTCTCTGGAAACTTGTAGGCTCATCTCTTTGTCTCAAGTATTTTGAAAAATTTCAGAGGTGTGGACCTATATTGTCCATTGAGCTGGGCACTTAGTAGCCCTCTCAATCTAAGATTTTCTCTGATTACTTCCACTCCTTTTTTTTTTTTCTCCTGTTCCCCTTTCTAGAGCTCCTGTTAATTGGACCTCCTGTACTGGTCCTCTAACTTAAAAAAAAATTTTTTTTGTAATGTCTATATCTTTGTCTTTTACTCTATTTTCTGGAGTGATTGCCTAGCTATCTTCCAAAATGTTTACTGAAGTTTTCAATTCTGCTATCATGTTTTTCATTTTCCAAGAACTTGATTTTGTTGTTATTCTCTGCATATTTCTTCTTCTTTTTTTTTTTTAAAGAATCATTTTTTTAAAACATTTATTTGTTTTTTGTCTGCGTTGGGTCTTTGTTGCTGCACGCGGACTTTCTCTAGTTGCGGGGAGCGGGGGCTCCTCTTCGTTGCGGTGCGCCGGCTTCTCATTGCGGTGGCTTCTCTTGTTGTGGAGCATGGGCTCTAGGGGGCGCAGGCTTCAGTAGTTGTGGCACACGGGTCCAGTAGTTGTGGCTTGTGGGCTCTAGGGCGCAGACTCAGTAGTTGTGGTGCACGGGCTTAGTTGCTCCATGGCATGTGGGATCCTCCTGGACCAGGGCTCGAACCCGTGTCCCCCGCATTGGCAGGCAGATTCTTAACCACTGTGCCACCAGGGAAATCCTATATTTCTTCTTTAGAGCATCATCTTCTTTTTTCATGGATGCAATACACTCTTTTATCTTTCTGAAGAAAGCAGTGATAGTTAAAAAAAGTTTTATTCTCCATACATAATCTCTACTTCCTCTAGAAAACTTTATTCTGTTTCTTTCAGACTCTTTCACATAAGGCGCTTCCCTTGAATACCTGACATCCTTGGGTGCACGCTCATATTTGAGAGTGGGTCACTAAAAAGCTGCTCTGAGTGAATGGGTGGGGCGTGGCCATCTAGCTGTCTGTTTTCTTGGGGAACATCTAGTGCCATATCTTTAGCTCTTTTCTTTTGGGTCTGTCAGATTCCACTTAGAAGGTTCTTTCAAACACCTGCCTCGAGAATATATACCTGGCTTCCAAGATTCTCAAGAAAAGTAAAAACAATAAAGGGAGAATGTATTCTACCAGACATTAAAATGTGTTACAAAGGCACACTCATGAAAAGGGTGGTAGTATCATATAATTTGATAGGTTGATGGAATATAATTTTAGGTAGTCCAGAAATAGACTGTTTTATGTATAAAAAGGTAGTAGACAGTCAAGCTGATATCACAAATTAGTATAGGAAGGATTATTCAATAAGTGCTGATGGAATCATTAATTATTGGGGGAAAAATTAGCACCTCAGCTTACATTATATGCTAAAATTAATTTATTTGTTCATGCTTTATTTCATTCAATAATTATTTATTTGTCTCATTATTTTCAAGACAGGTTACAGTATTAAATATCAAAGAGGAAAAATAATCTTAGAAAGTGGGAAACAGTATAAGTATAAAAATATTGTAAAGGAAAAAATTGACAAATTTGACTACATAGAAATTTAAAAGGACAAAATAACACACTGAGAAATTTTTAAAATAACAAATATGCCAGATAAAGAGTTGAAATCTCTCTATAAAGAGGTTACCCAAATTAATCAGAAAGCACCAAAACATGAGTGAAAAATGGGCAAAAAAAATTCACAGAAGAAACGTGTTAAAGATGCATGTGTTAAAATGTTTAGGCTCACTAGTAATCAAGGCTTATGCATTGAAAGGTGATATATATATTTTTCTGATTAATAATTAATAAACATGGGAATTGAAATTTTTAATAGTGCTAGCATGGGTGCTTTGAAACGGGCACTTTCATATGATGCTATTGAATATACAAGACATTTTGACTGGAAAGAAGCTTGTTTCATATCTAAAATAATCCTGAACAATGAATATATCGATCCCCTTTGTTTGTCAGCTCCTTTCTTCTTCAGCTGTTCCCTCTACCTAGGATGCTGTTCCCCACCTCTTCCCTGGAGCCTTCCTCCTCACCTTTCAGGTGCTGAAGCTCACCTCCTCAAGGAGCCTTCCCTGCCTGCAGTCTTATAGCCTTATCTATCATCCAGCGCTCTGGGAGCCAGCTCGGGGGAGATGGCTGAGCGTCTCGCCATTCAGTATGTAAATTTCCACTTCATTCCTCCATGATCTTCATGGCGCTGCCACCCTCTACTCGGCGTGGTGTTTCCCCGTCCGTCTCTGTTCTATCGTCTCCAGAGAATGAGCTCCCATCGCTCCACAGGGTAGGGGAAGGATGGTCACCTAGCTGCTCAGAATGGAGGAGGGGACCCATGAGCCCACCGCCTTCAGTCAGCTCTCCTGTCTTCAGCTCCACCTTCTCTCTACCCTCAGAGGAAGCTGATGCCTTCACTTATGATTTGCTTGTGCTCTTCTGCATTTCTGAATCATTCACAATGGATTACTTTCATAATCAGTAATGCATTAAAAATTTTTTTTAATTAAAAAAATTAAATTAAAAAAATTTGGGGCTTCCCTGGTGGCGCAGTGGTTGAGAATCTGCCTGCTAATGCAGGGGACACGGGTTTGAGCCCTGGTCTGGGAGGATTCCACATGCCGCAGAGCAACTAGGCCCGTGAGCCACAACTACTGAGCCTGCGCGTCTGGAGCCTGTGCTCCGCAACAAGAGAGGCCGCGATAGTGAGAGGCCCACGTACTGCGATGAAGAGTGGCCCCCCTGGGCTTCCCCGGTGGCGCAGCGGTTGAGAGTCTGCCTGCCGATGCAGGGGACACGGGTTCGTGTCCCGTTCCGGGAAGATCCCACATGCCGCGGAGCGGCTAGGCCCGTGAGCCATGGCCACTGAGCCTGCGTGTCTGGAGCCTGTGCTCCACAATGGGAGAGGCCACAACAGTGAGAGGCCTGCATACCACAAAAAAAAAAAAAAAAAAAAAAAAAAAAAAAGAGTGGCCCCTGCTTGCCACAACTAGAGAAAGCCCTTGCACAGAAAGGAAGACCCAACACAGCAAAAATAAATAACTTAATTAATAAACTCCTACCCCCAACATCTTCTTTAAAAAAAATTAAAAAAATTTTATTATTATTATTATTTTTATATATATATTTTAATTTAAATAAATTTTTAAACTTTAAATTTCATACCTTATTATTATTTTTTTTTTTGCGGTATGCAGGCCTCTCACTGTTGTGGTCTCTCCCGTTGTGGAGCACAGGCTCCGGACATGCAGGCTCAGTGGCCATGGCTCATGGGCCCAGCCGCTCCGCAGCATGTGGGATCCTCCTGGACTGGGGCACGAACCCATGTCCCCTTCATCGGCAGGCCGACTCTCAACCACTGTGCCACCAGGGAAGCCCCATAAATTTCATACCTTTTGACCCAGTAGTTTCACTTCTTGGAATGTCTTTCTTTTAAGGAAATAGGCAATTTGGAAAACTTTTATGTACATTCACATCACAGTACAATTTATAATAGAGGATAATTAGTTGCAAACACTCTAAAAATCCAATATCAGGGTCATGGTTAAGTAGATAATGATAAAGCCATATGATAAAGCCATTAAATGGTGTTTCCTAAGATACTTGATAACATGGTGAAAAGCCTTATGATTTAATGTAAAATTTAAAAAGCAGAATACAAAATTATAGGGACACCTTTACTCTGGTTTTTTATTTAAATATATGCATGGAAGAGTCTGGAAGGAATTACTTCTGAATATTAACAGTTGTTACCCCAAGATGGTGGGATCTCATTGTCTATAATGATCATGCATTACCTTTGTTATCCCCCCCCCCAAATTCTATATATGAAAAAGAGAAGAAAAGAGAAAAGCTAATGTAACCCTAGGTCGCATTAATAGAGGTAGAAGTTTTGAGACAAGAGAGGTGATAATCTGGATTCTGACCACCTGGAGTATCATGTCTAGCACCCAGGGGAGTGTGGCACATGTTAAGAGGAAAGTAGACAAACTGCAGATTGGCCAGAGACTTCTGGAAATCAGAGTCAGCTGGAGGAATAGGAGAAAAGCAGGCTCAGGACCAGCCTGGTGGCTATCTGTATGTGGCTTGGATGGGAAGGGCAAAACTGTTGAGTCTCATGTGACCCTTGAAGTCTGAGCCAGGACTGGTGGGAGAAGCTGTAAGGTAGAAAAAGAAGTTCCAACAATCCTGAGATCATACCTCTTCCTGCAAACATCAGTAGTCATGCTGACGTTAGTGTGAAAAGGAAATGAAGGACCTCCAGTCAAGGCACTGGAGGTCAGTGGTAAATTCATGAGGTCAGCAACCCAGTGGTCAGTGAGCCAGCATGTTAGATGGGGAAGAAGTTTTGACATCACCCAGCCCACGAGCTCTCTGTTTTGTTTATGTGTGGCCCATGACGTTCACTGCTCCCATGGGCTGCAGATAAGATGACCTTGGGTTATGAAAAATTCCCAGTGCACTCCACATAACCCCATCCCTTTCTTTTCTACTCAGGAAGGCAGTGTGGATTCAAGTGACTGGAATTGACCTTAGTGGCAAGTTATTCCTTGCGATGCTCCTCATGCCTAGTTGCCACATGCCTGTTTCTCATCCAGTCCTTTCATTTCACAATGGTGACACTGAGGCCCAGAGAGGGGAAAGGACCACAGTCAAGTGAGGGGGTGGGGGCGGGGAGGCAGGAGTCAAGCCTCCTACGGCTTTTTCTGTGACCAAGAGTTGCCTGTTACCAACTTGAATTTTGGTGGTGACGAGGGATAGGCTGGTGGGAGGAAGAAGAATGCGATGGAAGACGTGAGATGTGAATCTGCTGTGTTCCATCCAGGCCACATCACAAAGGAGATGCCTGAGTACAATATATATTAGCCTTCTCCTTGACTTCCCTCCACCAGTGCTTGGAGGTTAAGTGGGGCCCATGTGGTGGTGGTATGGGTTGAATTGTGTCCCCCCAAAAGGTATTGCTAACGCCCAGCCACTCAGAATGTGACCTTATATGGAAACAGGATCTTTACAGAGGCGAGCAAGTTAAAATGAAGCCATTAGGGTGACGCTAATCCAATAGGAATGGTATCTTTATAAAAAGAAGAAATTTGGACCTAGAGACAGACAGGCACACAGGGAGAATGCCATATGAAGATAAAGGCAGAGATGGGGGTGATGCTTCTGTAAGCTGAGGAATGCCAGGTATTGCCAGCAACCCATCGTTAAGTCAGGAGAGAGGCATGTAACAGATTCTCCCTCACAGCCCTCAGAAGGAAATAACCCTGTGGACACCTTGATCTTGGACTTCTGGCCTCCAGAACTGTTAGACAATACATTTCTATCATTGGAGCCACCCAGTCTGTGGTACTTTGTTATGACAGCTTTAGGAAGTGAATAGGGGTGGGCTGGGGCTTAGAGCCACTCTTCATTTCGTAAGTCTTCACCACACTGCCCCTGCCCTAACCTGTGTGGTCCCATCCCCACTACACTATCCTCATCCTTAAACCCCCAGCCCATTTGCCCTTGTGTTTGAGTGGCCACCAGTCTAGGACCCAACCCCAGCCTTACCAAAGGCCCAAGTCCCAGCACCAAGCTCAGAGTGGGTGAGCTTTGAGGGAGGGGATGGATGCCCTCCTCACTCACCTAAACCTGTCTTCTCCCACCTTTCCAAGCCAGGACAGGTAGGGGGTACCAGAAACACAGGCTCCCAGGGCCCCCAGGTTGGGTTGGCTCTAAGAGACCAACCTCTGACCCCCCAGATCTGGCTTCTCAGCCTGGCTTGGGGAGAATCCCTTGGAAGGGGACCTCAGCCTCCTGGAGTTATGCCCTTCCAACGTATGAACAGTCTACTTTCTGCCCAGTCTAACTTAATGCCTCACTTCATAGTCAAAGTGAATGCAGGGGGCTTCCCTGGTGGCGCAGTGGTTGAGAGTCCACCTGCCGATGCAGGGGACACGGGTTTGTGCCCCCGTCCAGGAGGATCCCACATGCCGCGGAGTGGCTGGGCCCGTGAGCCATGGCCGCTGAGCCTGCGCGTCCGGAGCCTGCGCTCCGCAACGGGAGAGGCCACAACGGTGAGAGGCCTGCGTACCGCAAAAAAAAAAAAAAAAAAAAAAAAGTGTATGCAGGGCTAGGCCCGTGGTAAATGAAGAACGTCTCCCCGGTGGTCCTTAGAGGCTCACTGGGGAGATGAAATAGGCTCATACCAAGCAGTGATCCAGATTGCCGAAAGGTAGAGATCATCACTGGAGACTGGCTGGAGAAGTGGGGAAGGGCTTCCTAGAGGAGGAAGAACCTATGATAGCCTTGCTGGAGAGGGTGAGCTGAATTTTACTGCATGGCATTAGGAGCTAGGTGCACTCATATACTTTCTCTTGTTTTTATTTCTTGCACCTGTGAGGCAGACAATATTATCTGCATTTTATAGCTGAGAAAACTCAGACATGGGGAAGTGAAATGATTGACTTAAGACCACATGGCTTTATACGTACTACAGGCAGCATTTAATTTGAGGACCCTCTAACATCAAAACTCATCTTACTCTTTCTTCTGCTTCAGGCTCTGCCTTTTCCAGGATACAGAAGTGTATGAAGGACTGGTGGGGTTTGGAAGTGTGGGGAAGAGGCACTCTAGGCTGGCAAAGGAGCAGGGTGAGAACATACCCAGTGAGTTTGGGGAGCTGTGAGGAGGCTGGTCTGATTGGATCTCAGGGGTTCAGAGGGAACAATGGGAACCAAAGCTGGAAGAGTAAGGGCTGTAACTTGTCAGGCCGAGCATTCAGACTTGATGGGTAAGCAGTGAGTGAGTGAATTCTGGGGTGAAGTATACAGAGCTGGTGTTTTGAAGACGTATCGTGATGGGACAGGGGAAGGTTGCTCACCTGCTATAATGGTTCTCAAGGAGAAGCATGTGGCCACGTGAGATGGACCCCATCCCTTCCTCCAACCCCACCCCCAGATCTCCCTGGGTAGGGGAGGACAACCAGCAGGCAACAGCTTGCCTCCGAGGGCCACTGAGCGTTCCCTCCATCCGGGTCACCTTCCACGTCAACTCTGCCAACACCGGGTTTATCCTCAGCTGTACTTCCCATGTCCTAGATGGCTCATCAGGCCCTAAGCACCCCCTCAGTCCCCAACGGTTCCCCTCCTCCATGCCTTTGCAGTTTTCTGTCCAAATAAGGTGTCCTTTTCCCTCCCCAGCAGACTCCTATTTATCTGTCAAGATCTAGTTCAATTGCTTTTTTTTTTTTTTTTTCCTGCAACCTTTGTGACTCAGAGGCAAGATTCAATTCCTCCACTGGACCCTGGCTGTCCCTTCCACCTCTCTACACTGCCACTGTCTGTTCTCACTGTGTGAGTTTTAGGTGCATGGGGAGGATTTACGATGCAGGTCCTTGAGTTGCTCCTTCTGGTGGGCAGACTAGACAGGGCCAAGGTAGGAGGGGGCAAGTGATCTAAACCTGCCTCCCCAAATACCAAGGGGTGCAGGCCCATTTGAGCTGGACTCTGAAGGGCTTGGCTGGCATGCAGGCAGGGTGGGGAGCAGTGTCCAGTAAGGAAGCACACTGCAGTTGGGAGCGTGGCGGAGGCACTGGATGGCCATGGGGCAGGATGGGGACAGAGTCTGCTTTGGCCACTGATTAAGGGGCAGGTTGAGGGGGCTGGTGCTGGGGCATTTCAAAAGGCAGTGTTAGGACTCAGAGCTGCTGAGAGGCAGTATGTAGGAGTTTGAGGGTTTAAGGTGCTGCCTGGTGTTGGGATTGCTAAGGCCAAAGACAGATTATGCAGGACCAAAAAGGAAGCCTGGGTAAAGCAGCTATCCCCCCACCGTAGGCACATCATGACAGTATCAATACACACCTCGCTTGTGGTCAAGTCCTGTTTATTTTAGAAGGATAAACAGCAGAACTAGGAAGGAGTGATGAGAACAAGACCCCAGTCCCCTTGACAGGGCCAGATCCAGCACAGGCTCTGTCTGTGTGTGGGATCAAGGCTGACCCAGCAGCCTCGACCAGCCTTTTTCTGTGAGGACAGGGTGTGTGGACAACCTGGGCAGAGGTGAATCTTCCACGGGGGTGGGGGTGGAGGAAGTTGTCTCCGAGTCCCTTTGAACACCGTGAAAAAGACCACAGGGCCCAAACACCCTTGGCCAAGAGCACCCCAAGCTGCCTCTGTCTGTGCCTGGGACAAAGCCACATTCTGGAAGGGAAACTGTGGTGCCCTCTGGTCACCAGGAAGGCCCCAGGTGTTCAAGAACAACATGCAGTGAGGCCTTCTGGCCAGCAAGCACCTGCTTCCCCAGCCCCAGTCATCTCTGCAGAGTCTTGCACGAAAGGCAGCAAGACTTCCCGGGCTCTTATACATACTGTTTCTTGGAAGCAGAGCTGCTGGGGCGACTGGGGGATTTCCGGCCACTCTGGGGGGGCGGGTCCAGGAAGAGGGGGGGTCTGGAAGAAGCCAGCCTCTCCTCCGTAGTCAGGTTGGCCCAGTTCTGCTCACTGGACGAGAGCCCATTGTAGGTGGGGCATGGCGGGGATGAGGGCCCCTCACCCATGGGGAGGTAGAAGAAGACCTGGTCAGCATAAGGCTCCGAGGAGGCGCCCTGGGCTGGGGGCGTGTCCTGGCTCTGCCGGGCCCTCATCGCCCGGTTGAGGCAGCGGCACAGCAGGTACGCCAGCTCCAGCAGGTTGAGCACCAGGGAGATGAGTCCAACCACCAGCATGAAGATGATGAAGATAGTCTTCTCTGTGGGGCGTGAGACAAAGCAATCTACGAGGTAGGGGCAGGGTGAGCGCTGGCACACGAACACAGGCTCCATGGTCCAGCCATAGAGACGCCACTGGCCGTACAGGAAGCCTGCCTCTAGCACACTCTTGCAGAGCACGCTGGCCACATAGGTGCCCATCAGCGCCCCGCGGATCCGCAGGTGACCGTCCTCCGCCACCGAGATCTTGGCCATCTGTCGCTCTATGGCTGCCAGTGCCCGCTCCACGCGTGGGTCCTTGGCCGGCAGTGCCCGCAGCTCCCCCTCTTTCTGCCGCAGCCGCTCCTCGCGCCGAGACAGGTAAATGACATGGCCCAGGTAGACCAGGGTGGGCGTGCTGACGAAGAGGAACTGCAGCACCCAGTAGCGGATGTGGGAGATGGGGAAGGCCTGGTCGTAGCAGACGTTGGTGCAGCCTGGCTGGGCTGTGTTACACTCGAAATCCGACTGCTCGTCGCCCCACACTGACTCACCAGCCAGGCCCAGGATGAGGATGCGGAAGATGAAAAGGACCGTCAGCCAGATCTTGCCCACCACGGTCGAGTGCTCCTGGACCTGGTCCAGCAGCTTCTCAAGGAAGCCCCAGTCGCCCATGGTTCCTGGGCCTCCGTCTGCAGGGAGACAGAGGACACTGTCAGCATCCTTCTCAGCTGTCTTAGCAATAAGCCTGCAGGGAGGCCGGCCACACCCATTTTACCTACAGGGAAACTGAGCTCCAGGAGGGGAAGGGACTGGCCTGGGGACTCACACCCAGATCTTTGGATGATGACTGCTAAGCTCTGGCAAGGGTACAGCTAGGGTCCCTGTCTAGTCACATGTGTCCCTCTTGTTCCCAGCTGCAGTCCCAGGGTGACCACAGCCGAAGGAGGTCTGGATCAAGGTGAGGCTCCTGAGCCTAAGGGAATAGAGAATTTGAGGAACTTATCCAAGGTCACACAGCTGTGCCATGCCCCTCCTCCCTTTTGCTCAGGACAGGCTGTCCCCCCCAGTGGGGGGGTGGGTGGTGGTGGTGACACCTTCAGCTTCTCAGGGGGCCGAAAGCCTCAGGTCCCCACTCCCCACCCCACCAGCTCTCACCCAGCTGGCCTCATTCTAACCTCTGAGTTTATGGTGGGGTGGGTGAAGGCATGCTAGACACTCAAGGCAGCATCCTGCATTAGCTCCACCTGTCAGCGATACTGACCACCTGCCGCTTAAGTACCAACACTTGATCCTGTCCCCTTTCTCTATCCCCTCCCCCTGCCAAAGCTGTTTCTGCCAAATTCTAGACTCTTGAAAGGAATTGTCATAGCAGGGTGAAGGCACAGGCCACAGAGTTCCCAGAACATCACGGGGAGAGTGGGGGGAGGAAGGTAGGGGAAAGGGGCAGGGGTGGTGCTTCTCCCCAGGAGCAAAGCTGCTTAGAGCCAGGCTCTGGAACCAGAGCTGGGTTCAAATTCTGACTCTTCTACAAACTGGGACCTTGGATAAGTGACGACCTCTGAGCACTCTCCTGTAAAATGGAAATGATACTATTCTTACCGCCTAGGGTTCTAAGGATGCAACCGAAGGAGGCAGGAGCCTGGCTTAGCACAGGCTGGGTGAGCGCGGCCGCGGTGGGTCCCCCAGCAGCCACCCTCAGCCCCTGGCACGTGGCAACCTGTCCCTGCCCGCTCGTCAGCTGGCAGGTGGCGCCCCAGCCCAACTCACCGCCTGCCTGCCGGCGGCCCAGGTGGCGATGGGGACGCGCGTCGGCCGGAGCGGTGCCCGTGGGAGCCCTGCCTGCTGGACGGCGCCTGGCGGCGGGGGCGCCTTAAATAGCACGCGGGGCGGGGTGGGGTCAGGAAGCGGCGGGAGGGCGGCGGGCGCTGTTCCGAGCGAGCCGAGCGGGGGCGGGACGGGAGGTGCAGGCTCCCTGAAGCCACACTCAAGGAAGGGGCCCGGGAGGTGGCACCGGGGGTCGAGAGGGAAGAGGATGAGAAACCGCTGCTTTCCATGTCTGCCCTCCGAGGTCTTCAGGCCGACAGACTCTCCCAGCCTCAGCTTCTTTGGCTGTGGAACAGGTTCTCGCAGAGGGGGTTTCGGAGTTTTGAGTTCCCAGGGTGGCTACATTTGAAAGGATTGCAGCCAGGACTTTCTGATCTCAGGCAACTGGCCTGAGAGGCTGTGAGAGATGGGCGGGTGGGGATGAGGGCGAGGGGGCCTCCAGGGAAGGGCATCTGCTTGACCCCTTGGTGAGAAGGGAGAAGACCTCTCATTTGTGGGGTGGCCACGGGGTGCCCCACGCAGTGCCAGGACTTGGTAATCAAGACTCATTAGGGCATGGGGAACCGCAGTGGGAGAGAAGGGTTATAATCTGCCCTCCCTGGCGCCTGTGGTGGAGCTGGGGTCTCTACCCAGCCCCTGTTCTTGCAGAATTCTCAAACATCCCCACTCCTGGGCAGGCTACACAATCAGAGGGCACTAAGCAGTGCCCATGGACCACGTGAGACTGGGGAGGTGATGGCTGGGGGGGACTCTCCCGACCATTAGCTTGGATCCCATTCTCATGCCTCTAAAGATGGGGTGGGGGGAGACATCCAAAGGAATTAAGGGTGGGCAGAGCCTGCCATTGTGCATTCGGGCATCACCCTGTGTGTGAACACTCGTGTGCTGCAGGCACTGTATGTGGAGCTGGGGATTTCACCACAAACCAGCCAGGTGTGGCCTCTGGCCTGGGGCTCCCACTGGCTGGAGCAGAAGGTGGGAACTGAGCATATCAGCCCTTGGGTTAGAGTAAATGCACACAGTTCTCCTGAGAACTACCAGACTCAGAGGGACTTGGTTAGGAGCGTTTCCTGGAGGGGACTGCGCTAGCCACGTCGATGGGCACAATCAACAATCTATAGTAGGAATAGAAAAGAGTTTTATTTGAGCCAAACTGAGGATTCGTGTCCAGGAAATAGCCTCTCAGATAACTCTGAGGAACTGCTCTGGAGAAGCATGGTTTTCAGCACAGTTTATATCTTGTCAGAACAAAGAACATCAAACAAGTCAGGGATACATTCCTTCAAGGTTTCAAGAAAAACAAAAACCAAAAAACCCCAAAGCCCGAAAAGCCACAGCTCAGCAGCACACAGTGAGTCAGTACGGCCTTGGCACCTGGGAAGGGAGTCGTCATCGCAGGAGTAGCAGCCGGGCGTCCCAGGAAGGGAGGCATGATGTGACCTTTATTTTTAACATGAACATTCTTTACTTCTGGTCAGTGCACCCTTTTCTTTAATAATTAAAGCAGATGAACAATGTAGGTTTGATAGGTCACAAACAGGCTGTTTTAGTTAGCATAAAATTCGAATTAACTCATGTACAAGCCAGAATGACTTTCCCATACTGCAATATGTGAAACTTGCTTTCGTCAGCCAGATGGGGGTTGGGGGGAGAGCATTCTAGGCAGAAGAACAGCATGAGCAAAGGCCCAAGGACTGGGGGCTGCGAGGTCCTGAGGCTTCACCGGCCTGGTGGGAGAGGCAGTGGGACCTAGAAGTTGAGACTTTTCTGTTTATCTCTGTGCCCTTAGGCACGTTGTTTAAACCCCTGTGCCTCAGTTTCTTCCCCTATAGATTGGGGAGGTAATAGTTCCTACTGTATAGGGCTGATGGGAGATCCAATCAAAGCACATAGCAAAATACTAGTACACAGCAAGTTTTCCAATGGATGGTGGCTAAAAACGTTGTAACAAAACATTTTTGTGACAAAAAGTGTCAGTGGCTTGGTCTTGGTGGGAGCAGAAAGGGCTGAAAGGGAGGGAGCTGGGGTCAGAATGTTGGTGAAGGATAGGACAGCTAAGGACAGGGAATGTGGCAGGTGGGGTCCAAGGCCTGGGGCCGGTGTCAGAAAGGTCCCGTGTTTCTCCACAACAGGATTCAATCTTTGGATTCCTGGTGCCCCAGGGTGGGTGCCCCAGGGTCCTGCCTTCAGCCCTCGCAGGAGGACCTCTGGGGCAGCAAGTGTGGTGGGCTCAGCCCAGACCTCAACTTCAGGAGGCCGAGCTAGCTTCCCCTTCCAGGACTGTCCCTCAGGGCCATGATGAGCTGAGCCTCCTGGATTTCCAAAGCTGACGAGGAGCCCACGAAATTCTGACCCCTGAGGCCATGAGAACCGAGGTCCCTGGAGGCGGGTTCTCACCACGCCCCCACTACAGCCTCTGCTCCCAGAGTTCCTCTCCTGTGGCTGGGCCCAGGCCCTCCCAAAGCCTCTGTGATCCCAGCTACTGGGAAGGAGGGAGGAGCTGCCCTCACCCTCACCCCTTCCTTAGCGGCCCTGGAGGTCAGAGTTTGAATGATCCCTCCCCTTCCTGGAAAGGAAGAGCCGGGGTCGGCCAAGACAATCCCACAGCCTGGCCATTCCACCTGGGAAACATCCTTAGATCCCCACACCTCCCTCTGTTCCCACTGCCCTGACCCTGTTTAGGCCACCATCTCAGTGGCCTCTCAACTGGTCTCCTGGCTTCCAGCCCAGCCCCACCCTTCGCCAGAAATCAGACCACACGCTGCCCTGCTTAGAACCCTTCTGTGGCTCTCCTTTGCCTCCTGGCCTCAAGCACCTCTCCAGCCTCCTCCCTCTTCCCCTTTCACTCAGTGATCCAGCTGTACTTGACTCTGGCCTTTGTCCGTGCTGTCCCCTCTGCCTGGGGCACCCTCACATGCTCAGCCCTACAGTCGTCCAGGACTTTCCTCCATGTCCCTTCCCTCAGAAATCCCCTTGCTGGCCTCCTCTGGATTAGATGAGCCTTTATGTTCTCAGCGGCTCACCTACTGCCCCTGGGTGCGGTGTTTAGTTGTGTTACATACATTCACATTGTTGTGCAACAGATCTCCAGAGCATTTTCATCTTGCAAAACTGAAACTCTATACACTTGAAACCATCCCCATTTCCCGTTCCCCCACCCAGAGTGCATTGTTTACTTGTCTTTGTCTTTACCCCCTCCCCTATTAGTCTGGGAGCCCCTTGAGGACAGGCAGCTGAGTCCTGTTTACACGCCCAGCACCTAGCAGGGCCCCAGGCTCATATACGAATTTATGAATTCAACAAATTATTTACTGAGCACTGCCTGGTGCTGCGGCTCTGTCCTCGACACTGGAGATCAACCAGGAACCAGCAATAACAGAACTCCCTGTCTTGTGGGCTTTACATTCTAGCCGGAGGGAGACAGACAGAATATAGAATATGTTAGCTGGTGATACCTGTTAGGTGGAGAGTAAAGCAGGAAAGGAGGATCAGGGCACAGGGGGTGGTGGTTTCAATTTTGAACAGAAGAAGGGAGAAATTCTCATGAAGCAGCTGACCTTTGATGTGGGCCCTGAAGGAAAGGAGGGACCCCTGTGGCTCTCGGGAGGAAAGCACATTCCAGGCAGAGGGAAAGAGAGTGCAAAGGCCCTGAGGCAGGAATGTGCCTGGTGTTTCCTGCCTGAGGGAGAGCAAGGAGGTCAGCATGACTGAGTGAGGTCAGCAAGGAGAAGAGATGAGGGTTCAGAAAGGGAACAGGTGGGGCAGGTCTTGTAGGCCCCTAAAGGCCAGTGTGAGATGCCTTTGGAGGTCTGGGGCAGAGGAGTGACATGGCCTGATTTAGGTTTTATGGCACCACCCTGGCTGCTGTGCTGGGAATAGACTGTGGGAGTGGGTGGTGGCATGGTTGTGCCTGGATATTTACTGGATATGTTAGCGCTGAACTAACATGTTATGACACTGTCTCCTTTTATCTCTACAACAATCCTAGGAGTGGATACTGTCCTGAGTGCAGGGCTGAGTATGTTCCTTTTGCCCCTCAGATCTGCTCTGTGCCCTGGGAGGCTGACCCGTACTGACTGTCTCAATAGGCTTCTGTGCCCTCTGGTTTCTGGTTGTGTTGGGTCAGTGGGAGCCACTGGCAGGTGAGTAGGAGATGGTAGAGTGAAGTCATGGTATTTATTTGATTGCTGCGGTTGGATGCATCCTTGCAGCCTTTGTGTGGCAACCCGTCCATTGCTACCCTGGTACTAGCCCCAGGGTACCTTTTATGGGTTTCCTTAATCATGCCTATACCTTCAAAAACAGTCCCTCAAGGAAACTCTTTGAAGTTCCTTGGTTTGAATGTGCCGTCTGTTTCCTGTTGAGACCCTGACTGATAAAATTCCCATTGTATTGATGACAAGACTGAGGTTCTGAAAGCCTGTCCAAGGTGCAGCATGGTGAAGCTGTGGTCATGAAGTGGTTAAGCTATGATTTAACCTGGGAGGTGAGTGTCGGCCCAACCCGGGCCCTTTAAACTTGGCTGGCTTATGCACCACAGTAACGACCACACGTGAGAGCAAAGGTGAACCCCAGCCTGTCCTGTCGACACAATGACCCGTCCTTTCCCTTCCTGCATTGTCTCTTGGCTCACTGCCTCCTGGATTTCTGGCTCCTGGCCTTGGCCTTGATAGTTACTAAATGTTCCTCTGGGTGAGTATAGCCTTGCACCCCCTTTTGCTTTCCATCCTGTCCTGGCTTGGATGTTGGTGTTCCTGAAATTTCAGGTCATCACACCGTGCTGGGAGTGGGGCTGGGATCCACCTGGGGTTGGTTAGTGCAGGAGATGAGTGTGCCTCTGTCTCCCCCAGGCTCTGAGCTCCTTGGGCTCAGGTCCTATTCCCCTGTGCAGTCCTTGTGTCTGCCAGGGGCCTGGGGTGGAGAAAATGCTCAGGGGAAATGGAAGGAGTGGATAGTGCTTGGGTGAGGCTGGGGCTTCATGCCTTTAGAGGAGCCTGTTGTGAGCATACGGGAGTGAGAGTATGAATAACAGGGATTTTGTGTACACAGGGTGGGGATGCACGTTGTGGATGGCAGTGACCGGGTTGCAAAGGAGGAAGGAGTGTGGTTTGTCTGCAACCAGAGGGGTGTGACTGTGTGCGCTCAGGGCAGGGCCTCACTATGAAGGGCTGGCGGTGCTGTTGTAGAGGGAGCACAGCGCCCTCTTGTGACCACGTCTACAATCACAGCATGTATATCTGTAGGTTCCGCCCCAGATCCCTCCTGGGTCAACCCCAGCCCCAGCCTAAATTCAGCTCGAGCCATGGAGCTCTCTCCCCTTCTGAGGGGCTACCTTCTCTGCCCTCAGGGTCTTGTGGGTGGGAGTGTGGGAGAAAAGAAGAGAGTCAACCTGTATAAAAGACAGCCTTTATTGATTTCAAAGAAATTGCCTTGGGGATGTTCCTATCAGCACATCCACCCCAAGTCCCTGAGAGTCGGGTCTGAAAGGCTGGCAACAGACTGAGTACACTTGTGGGAGGAAGATGGGAGCAAAGCTGCCTGAGGGTGGAGGAATAAGATGGGAGGGGGGTTCCCAAAGGGCAGTGGTGACCCAGAGGATCTCTGAGTGTCTCAAGCCTACTGGTGTCACCAGAGCCTACTCCTCCCCTTCCCAGGCTCACTCTCAGCCTCCAGACCTCCACTGCTGGGAGGATACTTCCTTTCCATCCCAGGAATCTGGGTGCTTCTCCCAAAGGAATGAAGATTCCCTTTGGTCTGGTACATCTCACCAGACCCAGGGCAAGCATCTTTCCTTTTGTGGCCTCCAGGCCTCTGCACCTGCTTTTGTCTGCTAGGAATCACTTCTCACCTCTCTTAAGCATTCCTCCCTCAGGGAAGCCTCTCCTCATCATCCCCTCCTGGCTTAGGTGAAGCCCAGCAGAGTCCTCTAAGTGTCCCCTTGCAGGCAGTAGTTAATTTGCTTGTCTTTCTCCCAGGAGGGCTGCCAGTGGGCCTGTGGTGTGACCTATACCAGATAGACAGCACAGTGCCCAGCGCTCAAAAAAATCTGCTAGGGGCTTCCCTGGTGGCGCAGTGGTTGAGAGTCCGCCTGCCTATGCAGGGGACACGGGTTCGGGTCCCGGTCCGGGAAGATCCCACATGCCGCGGAGCGGCTGGACCCGTGAGCCATGGCCGCTGAGCCTGTGCGTCTGGAGCCTGTGCTCCGCAACGGGAGAGGCCACAACAGTGAGAGGCCCGCGTACCGCCAAAAAAAAAAAAAAAAAAAATCTGCTAAAGAGATTGAATAGCGTAGTGGGGCCCCCCAGCTCTGGGAGGACCCCTCCACCGGCACAATACCTCCCTGCCTGTCCCCACGGGCAGTCCAGGATCGCTCGCTCCCCAGCCCGTGGTCAGATGGGGGTCATGTTGGGTGCCGAAGCACATAGCTTCTCGTTGCCGGAATCCGGGCCCAACTCCCCGGCCTCCACCAGCTTGTGGTGGCAGCCGCAGGTGGAGGCCTGGCTGGCGGAGGACGGGGGGCCGCGGCCCCGGAGGCCGCTCTTTCTGGGAAGGCTTCGCACGACCCTGTGGAAGATGAGGTAGCAGATCTCGCAGAAGGTGAGCACGATGCAGACGGCGGAGGCGCCCACCATGAAGTAGGTGAAGAGCTTCTTCTCGGTGGGCCGGGCGATGTAGCAGTCCACGATGTTGGGGCAGGGGGCCACGTTGGCGCACTGGACCAGGCGGGGCATGCTGAAGCCGTACCAGAGAGTGTGCAGCAAGTAGAGGAAGAGGAATTCGATGAGGAGCTTGAAGATGAGGCTTAACAGGTAGGTCCACCAGAGGCCGCCGTGCTTCTTGCCCGCGTTGTCGTACAGCTTGGCGCACTGGTCGCCGTGTTTCTGGCGGTGCCGCCGCTCCCGCTCCTCGCGGTAGGCCACATGCAGGATGACCAGCAGCGATGGGCACGTGACGAAGATGAGCTGCAGGGCCCAGAGGCGGATGTTGGAGATGGGGAAGAACTCGTCGTAGCAGACGTTGGTGCAGCCTGGCTGCTTGGTGTTGCAGTCAAAGTCCTTCTGCTCGTCCCCCCACACACGCTCTGCAGCCACCACATACACCAGCACGCGGAAGACGAACACCACCGACAACCAGATGCGTCCGAAGGCTGTGGAGTACTTGTTCACCCCGCTCAGTAGGGCCTGGAGCGTCTTCCAGTCCATGGTGCCTGGTGGGGGCGCTGGGGGCCGTGCCCGCCTGACAGGATGGGGAAACCAGTCTGAGAACGAGTAGATGACATTTATAGAGCATTTACTATGTGCCGGGCGCTGTTCTGAGTTCTCTATGTGGATGGATTCGTTTGATCATCCCAACGACCCTATGAGATCAGGACTGTTATTCTTCCTAAGCTACAGAGAGGAAACAGGCAGAGAGGCTAAGTAACCTGCCCAAAGTCACAGAGCTATACGCCAGAAGGAAGGGAATGTGCATTTGCTGATAATAACAGTTATTATTTATTGAGCATTTACAATGAGCCAGGCAAGGAGCTAAATACTTTATGTGCTGGACCTCATTTAATCCTTATAAGGACCTTGTGAGGTAGACACCATTATGCTTCTCACTGACAGATGAAGAAACTGATAATCAAATGAGAAAATGATTGCAAAGCACTCAGTACACAGTAAGTGCTCAATAAATGCTGGCTATCCATTGTGAAATCTAGAGCGGTCAAGTCACTCATTTAAAACTAGAATTGAATTCAAGGCTGGGCTGTCCACCACCTGCTCTCCATTTCTCTGCTGGATGCCTGCCCCAGACCAGGTTCTCAAAACTTACCTCATTTATGCCTCGCTATCATCCTGTGAAGTTGGGGTGAGGAACCCCAGATAGGAAACTGGGGCTTGGAGAGGGGAAATAATCTCCCCAAGGTCCCACAGGCAGTGGGTGCTGAAGTTGGGAGACCGGTTCAGGTTCGGGGGGGTGCATGGAGAGGGTAATGGTCTGGTTCCTGGGGACACCAGATCCAGGAAAAATCTAGGGACACCCTCCTTCCCTGTGCCAGAACCTGGGGGAGCCCCAGACACACCAGCAATCCGGGATGCCGGAGCTTTGTGGCGGGGAGTCATGCTTTGTTCAGGTCCCCAGATCACACATCTTCCTCCCAGTCCTGGAATGACTCAGAGGGTGTGGACAGGTGGGTCTGCCTGAGTGCACCTAGTGTCTACATGCTGCAAAGGGTGTTGGGAGCATGTGCCTCTCCGTGTGTACGTGTGGGCTTGTGTGCACACGTGAGTGCTCCTGGAGCTGCTCTGTGACTCTGAGCATGCATGCTGACTGAGGGTCCACCCCTGCATCACCACTTCTCACCCCTCCACCGCCACCCCCTGCTCCAAACCACCATCATCCTTGCTGGTATTATTACCAAAGCCTCCTGGCTGGCCTTCAAGTGTCTGCTCCTGTGCCCGCAGAGTCCATTAAATTGAATCATGTCACTCCCTTGTTTAAAACTTTCTACTAGCTTCTCATTATGCTGAGAATAAAACCCCAGTTTCTACATTCTCACCCTACTCTCCTACACCCTCCAACTGCCTCTCTGCTCGGGCCGCAATGGGGGCCTCTGGGGCTTTGTAATTATTCCTGCTGCCTAGAATGCTCTTCCTCCAGAAACTTGCATGGCTGCATCCTTCTCATTACTGAGGCCTCTGCTAAAACATCCTCTTCTTAGAGGCCACCCTAGATTACCCTGGATCTGGAAGCCCCTGCCCTCCCAGTCACTCTGCTCCTGTCCCCTTTATTTTCGTCCCGGAATTTAATTACCAGTGGGAATTAAAGTATTTGTTTAATCCTCTGCCTCTCTGAATTTTCATGAACTTCTGTTTCACAAGGGCGATTATTTTATATGCACTGGCAGCAGCACCCAGTAACATACTTAGAATAAAAAGAAAGCGTCTGCCTCAACTCAGCTCCTTCCAAGACCTGTCCTTTGGGGAGGGGCAGTGGGATGTGCATTGAGCATGGAGTCACATCTGGATTCAAGCTTCAGCTCTATGCCTTCTTCCTGGGCGACTTCCAAGTCCTCCTAATCTCTTTGACCTTCTTTCCTTATCTCTAAAGGGAAATAACTCCTACTTTCTTGAGCTGTGGTAAGAGTCGTAAAAGACCATTCCCTTCCCAGCCTGCCACTCACCTGGCGAGAGTTCAAGGAGACTGGAGTGGAGGTTGGAACCCTGTCTGCCAGCCCCGCAGGAGAGGGGCCCTGACAGGTGCTTCCACCTGAGCCTTCTCAGGGCGGCCCACCTGGGGGCTGCCCCCTCCTGGGCCCCCACCTTCCACCTTCCAGTCCTGTCTGCCCAGTCCTGTCTAACACACCCTAGGGACGCGACTCACCGGCAAAGAATTTCCCTCCAAGCCCAGGCCCGGGACTGGTGGAGCCGGATCTGGTCCCCCATGCGGCCCCCCAGCAGCGGCTCCCAGCTATCCGCTTTTCCCCTGCCCTGGGACCAAGGCGCGCCCAGCTTTCACCGCCACTCCACAGTGCCGGCCGGCCCCCTCCTCGGGGCAGAACTCCCCTCCCCTCTCCACCCCCCACCCCAGCCGTCACCAGCACCAAGTTTCCGTCCATTCCAGGCAGCTTGGGAGCCTGCCGACGGGGGAGGGGGTTGTCCGGGCACCTTCAGCAGCTGGAGCCCCCTCCCCGCCCGGAACGGAGGGGTGAGAAGGCAAGTGGGGAGTGGGGTGGGTCTAGTTCCCTCGACCTCCTCCCATCCCCTCACCTGCCAGTCTCAGCCTGGCCCGAAGGCAGGATCAAGCCCCCGCCCCGCCCGGGGTCGCCGGGGAGCGCTCAGCGGCCGTGGGCGCGGGGTGGGGAGGCGCCCCGCACTCACCAGCAGCGGCGCGGCCAGCGGGGGGCCGGGACCCCGCGTTCTCGAGGCCCGCAGCGGAGGCGAGCGGGGCCGGAGTCGAGTCTCTGCAGTGGCGGCGAGGCGCGTGGCGGCAGGCACAGCCGGGGGCGGCGTGGAGGAGGGAGGGTCAGGGGAGGAGCTCGGGAGCCGCCCGCCGCAGGGGGTCGGGTTTTAGTCCAGACACTGTCACTCGTTCCTCCGGCAACCTTTTCCCGGGCTTGACGCCCGTCTGAGCCTGGGCTTCTTCTTCATGTGTGAAACGGGGGCATCTGTGGCCCTGGGCATGGCTGTGGCAAAGGGTCCGATGAGATTCGGAGCGTGAAGCGCTCTAAACTGGTTAAGAGTGGTCCCCGGACGGACTGCAATCAGGACTCGCCCACGTGCGTTACCACGGGTACTGTGTCCGCGCCCTGCGGGTCACTGTCCCCGCCTGGCGCTGGGTCTCGACCACTCCCGGAGGCTGCCCTCCCCGCGTAGGTGCGTGGCTCAGGCTCCGCGTCCTGGAATGGGCATGGGCACTTTGGAGAACCAGGGTGGGGGGCAGACCCTGTGCCCGCAGCAGGAAGGGGCACTGCGCCTGGAAAGGAGATGGGGGGATCCTTCGTCCAGGGGTGAGGGCCGGATGGGGGGAGGCCGTTGCCTGGAGTTACCGCTGGGGGCAAATCCCGTGTGCGGTGTGGGGCGGGAGTAAGAGAGAGGTGAGGGAGCAGAGCCTGCGCTTTAGACCCCCTGCGGAGGGAGGCGGGGTCTGCGGTTGGGCTGGGCTGGGCTGGGCTCTGGGGATAAGGACGCTTTGTCTTATTTATTAGTGTGCCACGACTAGGAACGTAATGAGAGCCCCGGGGCCTCAGCCTGGTTAGGGAACCCCCAGGGTTTCCGGCCTCCCAGGGATCCTGGTATCTTAGTCACCAAACGGCCTGAGCACTCCTTGTCTGGACAGAGATGATGTTGCTAGCTGGAGGGTGATTATACATGGCATCTTCCCAGGACTGTACTGGTTTATGCCTGTGGCCCTGGTGTAATTAACAGCATCCGCTTTTACTCTCAAAAGTAACTCCAAACTTGGAAAGATCAATTGCACCATCACCCTACCTACTACTGCTGGTAGAAAACTAACACTCGAACCCGTGTCCCCTGCATTGGCAGGCAGACTCCCAACCACTGCACCACCAGGGAAGTCCCACCCTTTTTTTTTTTTTTTTTTCTTTTTGCGGTATGCGGGCCTCTCACTGCCGTGGCCTCTCCCGTTGCGGAGCACAGGCTCCGGACGCGCAGGCCCAGCGGCCATGGCTCACGGGCCCAGCCGCTCCGCGGCATATGGGATCCTCCCAGACCGGGGCACGAACCCGTATCCCCTGCATCGGCAGGCGGACTCCCAACCACTGCGCCACCAGCGAGGCCCAAGTCCCACCCTTTTGCTCTTTACCGGGTCTTTCCCATGACAATAGATACTCTGGTATTTCTCTGTCTTAACAAACAAAAGTCCCTTGACCCCACATCTTCCAGCATCTGCCTCGTTTCTTTCCATTCCTTTATAGCATAACTTCTCGGATGAGTTGTCTTGATCCCTCACTTCCTTTTACTTTCTCTCTCTCTCTCTTTTGCTCCATATAGTCCACCTACACCGCTCTTGCCACGGTTCCCGTAGCTAAATTCCACAGTCAAGTTTCAACCCTTATCTTTCCCTGCACTCCCAGCAGTGTTTGGCGGCCAGCACATCACATCCCCTGGCTTTTCACCTTCTTTTCTGGCCTTTCTTTCTAGATCTCCTTTGCTGGTTCCCCCTGATCTCCCTGACCTCTAAATATTGGGGTGCCCGGGGGCTCAGTCCTAGGACTCCTCTGTCCTCACTCAGTCTCTTGGTAATGCCATCCCTCTCGGGGTTCAAAATATCAAAATTCGGCTGACAACTCCTAAATACTTATCTCCAGCCCAGACCGTTTCCCTGAACTCCAGACCCCTGTATGCAGCTGCCACTCAACCTCTCTCTCAGGACGTCTAGCAGGTATCGCAAACTTCTCACATCCCAAATTCGTCTTCTTAATGGGATTGCCAGATATAGAAACGAAGCAAAACAAAAAACCAAACCCAGGACACTCAGTTAAATTTAAGTTTCACATAGTCCATGAGACATACTTAAAACTAAAAAAAAAAAATTTCTGTTGTTTATCTGAAATTGGAATTTCACTGAGTGTCCTGTATTCTGTCTAGCAACCTACTCCTTAGATTCCTCTCCACCTTCTCTACTCATGTACTCCTAGAGTAAACAGCAATGTTACTCATCTACCTGTTCAGGCCCCATACAGAGTCATGTTGACTCATTTTTCTCATACCTCACATTCAATGGCAGTGAATAATTTTTCTTTTCTCTTCTCTTCCTTTCTTTCCCTTTCTTTTCTATTTCCTCCCTTCCTTCCTTCCACTCTCTCTTTCTTTCTTCCTTCCTTCCTTCCTTTCTTTCTTTCTTTTTCACTCTCTCTCTTTTTCTTTCTCTCTGTCTCTACTCCTTTCTTCTTTCCTTCCTTCCTCCCTCCCTCCCTCACTCCCTCCCTTCCTTCCTTCCTTTCTCTCTCTCTCTCTCTCCTTCTTCCTTTCTCTCTCTCTCTCTCTCTTCTCTCTTTCTTTCTTGACTTTGGAACAGAGAAAGGTTTATTGCAAGGTCTGAGCAAGGAGAATGGGCGGCTCGGGCTCAAAGAGTCCACACTTTCAATGTCACTGAATTATTTTGTCTCTACTTTCAGATTATTTTCAGAATCCGGACACTACTCACTGACTCCATTAGTATTATTCTGGTAACATTAAGGTCACGAATCATTTCTTTCCTGCATCACTGCAATAGCCTTACAGCTGGTCACCCTGCTTTATTCCCTACCCCATCTATCTATTGCTAGAAATGCTCCACAGGTTTCCTGCTCACTCAGAATGACAGCCAAAGGCATCAGGATGGCTTTTAGGACCCTATGTGCGCTGGTCCTTCTCAGCCTCACCAGTGTGCTCTGGCCTCATATTCCACACCTCTTGACTCTCCCCCTGCCCTGCCTCATTGACTTCCTTGCTGTCCTGGGTCCACAGTGGGTCTTCCCTAGCCTCAGCACCTGTGAACTTGCCCTTCCTTCTAGCTGACACACTTTTCCCCAAACCTCTGCCTGGCTTGCCCCCTCACCTTGCCTAGCCGCCCCATTCAAATTGCAGTTCCCGTCTCCGTGCTCCTTCCATCCCTTCCTGCTTTATCTTTCTCCTTAGCACTAGAATCATGTAGCGTATTCTATATTTTGCTTATGCTTCTTGTTAATTGTCTCCCAATCACTAGAATCTATAGTCATCTTTGTCTGTTGCGTCCACTAGTGTATTCCCAATTCCTGAAACAGTGCCTGGCACTTTGTGGACAAAAGTACTCACCAAATGAGCGAATGGCACCATCAAGCACAATAACCTCCTGTCCCAGGCCAGTACATAGCAGCTGTTTAATCAGCCCCTTCTAGCTTAGTCTCCCACCCTCCGACCCTCCAGAAGTCTCTCCCTGACTGCCTGCCCTCCTCCAGGAAGCCTTTACTGACCGAGCCTTGTCTGTCTCCCTTTCTTCTTGCCACCACACCCAAATCCCTGGAACTCAAGGGTCAGGTGAGCTGTGTGTCTGGCTGAGTCTGTCTGTCCTCATCCAGCCACTGCTGTCCTTCTGGATGGGCGGAAGCTCTTTGCTTGGGCATCAGATAAGCCAGCCTGGGGTGCGGCGTGTGCAATATGCCTGAAGCCAACCAGCCACCTGCAGTGTGGGAGGTTCTGGAGCTTCGGTCCTGGGCCGACTAGGTGATGGGCACTGGACACCCGGGACTAGAGCCTAGACTGGGTCTGGGCTGCAGGACTGTGTTTCCTGAACTCACTGTTCCTGTGAACTGGGGAGGTCATGATCTTGGCACCTGTGTAGGTGGTTTGCCATTAGCTGAGCTGGGAGCACAAGAGGAGCAGACAGGGTGGGGAAGAAGGGGCCTTGTGCCTGGAGTTTGCTAAATGATATTTGTGTTTGTAAATGATATTCCCTTGCAGCCACTTTGACAGGGGCCATCGGGACATTCTGACATGGCTGTAAAAACCCTTTCTTGAGATGCAAGCACGTAGAAGACAGTTTTGCCCCGTTTGCCACTCCATCCCTGAGCCTCACCGGAAGCCCAACCCTTGGCCTCTCCCAGGTCCTCAGGGCTGGGGCGTAGCTCAGGACTGGTTGTTTCTATACAGCCAAACTGTCCTCTGCATCCAAATGCCCTGCCAGGTGGTCTGAGCTCCCTGTGGGACAACACGCATGTGGATGTCCGGAGGCAGTTGGATGCATGGGCCTGAGCCTCGGGAAAGAGAAGAACACTGGGAACTCTCGTGCCTTGCTAGTGCAAATGCAAAACGGTGCAGCCACTGAAGAAAACAGCTTGGCGGTTACTCAAAAAAGTTAAGCATAGAATTACCACTTGACCCAGCAAGTTCCTGCCTAGGTGTATACCCGAAAGATCTGGGAACAGGGACTCAGATACCTGTGCATGAATGTTCATAGCAACACTGTTCACAATAGCCAGTGTTTGAAAACAACCTGAATGTCCATCAAAGGAAGAATGGATGAATAAAATGTAGTCTATCCATACAATAGTATATTTTTCAGCCATAAAAAGGAATCAAGTTCTGATACATGCTACAACATGGATGAATCTTGAAAACATTATGCTAAGTGAAATACACCAAACACAAAGGACAAATATCGTATAATTTCACTTATATGAAATACCTAGAATAGGTGAATTCATAGAGACAGTAAGTTGTCAGAGGTTACCAGGGGCTGGGTGGAAGGGTGGGTGGGGGTTAGTGTTTAATGGGTATAGACTTTTTTTCAGAGGTGATGAAAATGTTCTAGAAATAGTAGTGACGGTTGTACGCCTTGTGAATGTAATTAACACTATTGAATTTTACACTTAAAAATGATTAAAATGGTAATTTCATTTTGTATATATTTTATCACCATTAAAAAAATGAAGGAAAAAGAAAAAGGGGATGGAAATATGGGTTTGGGAGTCAGTGGTGTCCAGATGGTAATGAAGGCCATGGGGGAGGACGAGTTCACCCAGGGAGGGCGTGGACACTGAGGACTGCGGATGGACGGCCTGGGACAGAGCCCTGAGGACCTCCCCAACGAAGTGGGCAGGTGAAGGAGATTGAGGGGGAGTGGCTGGAACAACAGGAAAACTGGAAGAGTGGTGTCCTAGAAGCCTGGATGTGTTAGTCGGCACCCTGGATTGCAAATGACAGAAACCCACCTTGAGTTAGTTTGGGCACAAAGGGGAATTGATTGGTTTGCAGAAACGTGGGAAGGGCAGGGGTACCTTGGGACTCCACAAGCACCTGGCCCAAGTCACGTCTGCTTTCTAGGACGTCTCTCCTGCTTGCCTCCCTCTGCTCCTCCGGGACTGCTGGCTTCCCTCTCCTCGTACAGACGAGCTTCTGCAACAAGGCTTTTTTTTTTAATTTTAAAAATTTATTTATTTATTCATTATTTATTTTTGGTTGCATTGGGTCTTTGTTGCTGTGCACGGGCTTTCTCTAGTTGTGGCGAGCGGGGGCTGCTCTTTTTTGCAGTGCGTGGGCTTCTCATTGTGGTGGCTTCTCTTGTTGCGGAGCACGGGCTCTAGGTGAGTGGGCTTCAGTAGTTGTGGCACACGGCCTCAGTAGTTGTTGCTCGTGGGCTCTAGAGCGCAGGCTTAGTAGTTGTGGCGCACAGGCTTAGTTGCTCCGCGACATGTGGGATCTTCCCAGACCAGGGCTCGAACCCATGTCCTCAGCACTGGCAGGCGGATTCTTAACCACTGCACCACCAGGGAAGCCCCTGCACAAGGCTTTTGCTCATGGCCTGTAGCAACCTGAGCACACACCTCCCCAGGTTTTGCTGCTACATGCTTCCCTTAGGAAGGATTCAAGTAACCTGGAGAAGACACCTGAGTGGCCCCACCTCGAGCACATATCCACTCTGAGGTCATGGGGCCAGGATGCATGCTGATAGTTGCTTTTGTTACCGAGTCTAAGCTCATACTGCTCGCTCCACGCAGGCCAATAGTTGAGAGACGAGTTGTTGGGGCAAGGGATAACAATTTTATTCAGAAAGCCAGCAAACTGGGAAGATGGTGGACTCATGCCCCAAACAACCATCTTGCTTGAGTTAGAATTCAGGCTCCTTCTATACCAGAAGGGGAAGGAGTAAAGTCAAACACTTCTTGGTTCCCATCAACCCCCGGAGGGGATGTGTTAATTTCTTCCTCCCTGCAGTCATTCACAGGTGGGCCTGGCCAGGATGTTTCCTGTGAGCTAAACAAAGGTATTTTAGCTTAATGCTCATTACCTGAGTAACAGGGTTCCCAGAGATGGGTCATTATGTACAATTTAAGCTTATAGGCAACATCCCTTTAGTGATTAACTTGTAATAGAATACAAAATGTTCTTCCCTGTTATACCTTTAGCACCCCAGTTTAGAGGGAGGGGAGAATCCTGGGTGCACAAGACCACATAGGGGAAGAGGCTCAAGAAGGAAGGCTGTTTAACCTGTAAGATGACTCATGGTTTAAGATGAGGACTGGGAACACCTGCTGGGCTTAGCAACAAAAGAGTCTTAGGTGTGCTTGGCAAGGGCAAGTCTGAGTGCTGGGGCAGAGACTGGCTTATACCTGGTGGGAGTGAGTGGGAGGTGAGGACATCGAGTCAGTACATGAAGACCAAGACCTCTGACTCAGGAGGCACAGTTGTGAGAGCCAGGAGAGGGATGAGGAGGTAGCTGCAGGAGACGGGGTCAAGGAGGGGTTTTGTTTTTGTTTTTTGGATGGAGAGAGGTGAGCATGCTTGGATGCTGGGAGAGCCTGGAGAGAAGCAGAGGTTGAAGAAACAGGAGAGAGTAAGGAGGTGGGGAGGGAGGGCATCTGAGCATGGGGTGAGGGGCAGATTAGAGCCTTGGCTGGAGCAGGCTCACGCCTTTTTCTGTGCTGGGGGAAAGGAGGAGGACCCGTGTGGATACGGTTGGTCTATAGGTCTGGTGGCTGTAGATGGGAGAGCGTTCTTCTCAGGCAGCTTTTATTTTCTTGGAGAGGTAGAATGAAAACAAGATGGAACTGGCTAGAAGGAGAGTAGAGAAAGTTGAGAAGGCTACCAGCATGAACAGCAGCAGAGAGACCGAAGCAGGGAAGAATGGGGACAGTCAGATTGGACTGGAGAACATGACTTTGCAGTGGCCTCATGCTGCTGGCTTGATTCACACCAGCAGAGCCCATCACAGGGTGCAGAGGTGGGAAAACAAGCAGGAGGGGCAGCGGGACAATGTGGGTATTGGTACGATGGAATTCATTCCAGTTTTATCTCAGCAAATATTTCTTACCCCTTGACAGTATATCAGGTGTGGTGTAGGGCCTGAGGATACATTGGCAAGCCAGGCAGATTCTGTTCCTGCCCTCGGAGAGCTTGCCCTATAGTAGGGAGGGCAGACATCAATTTATTTAATTTATTTATTAAAAAATTTTTTTGAGGGTATAATTGATTTACAATGTTGTGTTAGTTTCAGGTGTACAGCAAAGTGAATCTGTTATACAAATACATATATCCACTCTTTTTAAGATTCTTTTCCCATATAGGTCATTATAGAGTATTGAGTAGAGTTCCCTGTGCTGTAGAGTAGGTCCGATTAGTTATATATTTCAGCGGTCCCCAACCTTTTTGGCACCAGGGACTGGTTTTGTGGGAGACAATTTTTCCATGGACCAGGGCGGGGGTAGGGGTGGTTTCGGGATGATTCAAACACATTACATTTATTGTGCACTTTATTTCTATTATTACTACATTGTAATATATAATGAAATAATTATACAACTCACCATAATGCAGAATCAGTGGGAGCCCTGAGCTTGTTTTCCTGCAACTAGGTGGTCCCGTCTGGGGGTGATGGGAGACAGTGACACCCAAAGTGTGTTGCTTATGTCCAGTCTACTCCATGAGATGCAGCTTAATTGTCACTTGCCACCAACTGATAGGGTTTTGATATGTCTGCAAGCAATTGATTTATTATGGCCTCTGTGCAGTCAAACTTCTCTGCTAATGATGACCCGTGTTTGTAGCCGCTCCCCAGCGCTAGCATCACCGCCTCAGCTCCACCTCAGATCGTCAGGCGTTAGACTCTCATAAGGAGCGCGCAACCTAGATCCCATGCCTGCGCAGTTCACAGTAGGGCTCACGCTCCTATGAGAATCTAATGCCACCGCTGATCTGACAGGAGGTGGAGCTCAGGCCGTAATGCAAGCAATGGGGAGCAGCTGTAAGTACAGATTAAGCTTCACCTCCTGCTGTGCGGCCCATTTCCTAACAGGCCACAGACTGGTAGTGTGGGGGTTGGGGACACCTGGTCTATTTTATATATAGTAGTGTGTATGGGTCAATCCCAATCATCCAAAGTATCCCTCTCCTCCCCGTGCCCCCCAGTTAACCATAAGTTGATTTTCTTTTTTTTTTAGAATTTTATTTATTTTTTTATACAGCAGGTTCTTATTAGTTATCCATTTTATACATATTAGTGTATATATGTCAATCCCAATCTCCCAATTCATCACACCACACCCCCTCACCACTTTCCCCCCTTTGTGTCCATACATTTGTTCTCTACATCTGTGTCTCTATTTCTGCCCTGCAAACCAGTTCATCTGTACCAGTTTTCTAGGTTCCACATATATGCGTTAATATAGGATATTTGTTTTTCTCTTTCTGACGTTTCACTCTGTATGACAGTCTCTAGATCCATCCATGTCTCTACAAATGACCCAATTTAATTCCTTTTTATCACTGAGTAATATTCCATTGTATATATGTACCACATCTTTATCCATTCATCTGTCGATGGGCATTTAGGTTGCTTCCATGACCTGGCTATTGTAAATAGTGCTGCAATGAACACTGGGGCGCATGTGTCTTTTTGAATTATGGTTTTCTCTGGGTGTATGCCCAGTAGTGGGATTGCTGGGTCATATGGTAATTCTATTTTTAATTTTTTAAGGAACCTCCATACTGTTCTCCATAGTGGCTGTATCAATTTACATTCCCACCAACAGTGCAAGAGGGTTCCCTTTTCTCCACACCCTCTCCAACATTTATCATTTGTAGATTTTCTGATGCTGCCCATTCTAACTGGTGTGAGGTGATCCCTCATTGTAGTTTTGATTTGCATTTCTCTAATAATTAGTGATGTTGAGCAGGTTTTCATGTGCTTCTTGGCCATCTGTATGTCTTTTTTTTTTTTTTTTTTTTTTGCAGTATGTAGGCCTCTCACTGTTGTGGCCTCTCCCGTTGCAGAGCACAGGCTCTGGACGCGCAGGCTCAGTGGCCATGGCTCACGGGCCTAGCAGCTCCGTGGCATGTGGGATCTTCCCAGACCGGGGCACAAACCCGTGTCCCCTGCATCAGCAGGCAGACTCTCAACCACTGCACCACCAGGGAAGCCCCCATCTGTATGTCTTTGGAGAAATGTCTGTTTAGGTCTTCTGCCCATTTTTTGATTGAGTTGTTTTTTTAAAATTGAACTGCATGCGTGGTTTATATATTTTGGAGATTAATCCTTTGTCCATTGATTTGTTTGCAAATATTTTCTCCCATTCTGAGGGTTGTCTTCTCATCTTATTTGTAGTTTCCTTTGCTGTGCAAAAGCTTTTAAGTTTCATTAGGTCCCATTTGTTTATTTTTGTTTTCATTTCCATTACTCTAGGAGGTGGATCAAAAAACATCTTGCTGTGATTTATGTCAAAGAGTGTTCTTCCTATGTTTTCCTCTAAGAGTTTTATAGTGTCCTTTCTTACATTTAGGTCTCAAATCCATGTTGAGTTTATTTTTTGTGTATGGTGTTAGGGAGTGTTCTAATTTCATTCTTTTACATGTAGCTGTCCAGTTTTCCCAGCACAACTTATTGAAGAGACTGTCTTTTCGCCATTGTATATCCTTGCCTCCTTTGTCATAGATTAGTTGACCATAGGTTCATGGGTTTATCTCTGGGCTTTCTATCCTGTTCCATTGATCTATATTTCTGTTTTTGTGCAAGTACCATATTGTCTTGATTATTGTAGCTTTGTAGTATAGTCTGAAGTCAGGGCGTCTGATTCCTCCAGCTCCATTTTTTCCCCTCAAGACTGCTTTGGCTATTCGGGGTCTTTTGTGTCTCCTTACAAATTTTAAGATGTTTTGTTCTAGTTCTGTAAAAAATGCCATTGGTGATTTGATAGGGATTGCATTGAATCTGTAGATTGCTTTGGGTAGTATAATCATTTTCACAATATTGATTCTTCCAATCCGAGAACATGGTATATCTCTCCATCTGTTTGTATCAGCTTTAATTTCTTTCATCAGTGTCTTATAGTTTTCTGCATACAGGTCTTTTGTCTCCCTAGGTAGGTTTATTCCTAGATAGTTTATTGTTTTTGTTGCAATTGTAAATGGGAGTGCTTCCTTAATATTTCTTTCAGATTTTTCATCATTAGTGTATAGGAATGCAAGAGGTTTCTGTGCATTAATTTTGTATCCTGCAACTTTACCAAATTCACTGATTAGCTCTAGTAGTTTTCTGGTGGCATCTTTAGAATTCTCTCTATATAGTATCATGTCATCTGCAAACAGTGACAGTTTTACTTCTTCTTTTCCAATTTGTATTCCTTTTATTTCTCTTTCTTTTCTGATTGCTGTGGCCAGAACTTCCAAAACTATGTTGAATAATAGTGGTGAGAGTGGACATCCTTGTCTTGTTCCTGATCTTAGAGGAAATGCTTTCAGTTTTCTGCCATTGAGAATGATGTTTGCTGTGGGTTTGTTGTACATGGCCTTTATTACGTTGAGGTAGGTTCCCTCTATGCCCACTTTCTGGAGAGTTTTTATCATAAATGGGTGTTGAATTTTGTCAGAAGCTTTTTCTGCATCTATTGAGATGATCATATGGTTTTTCTTCTTCAGTTTGTTAATATGGTGAGTCGCATTGATTGATTTGCCTATATTGAAGAATCCTTGCTTCCCTGGGATAAATCCCACTTGATCATGGTGTATGATTCTTTTAATGTGTTGTTGGATTCTGTTTGCTAGTATTTTGTTTAGGATTTTTGTATCTATATTCATCAGTTTTATTGGTCTGTAATTTTCTTTTTTTGTAGTACCTTTGTCTGGTTTTGGTATCAGGGTGATGGTGGCCTCATAGAATGAGTTTGGGAGTGTTCCTTCCTCTGCAGTTTTTTGGAAGAGTTTGAGAAGGATGGGTGTTAGCTCTTCTCTAAATGTTTGATAGAATTCACCTGTGAAGCCATCTGGTCCTGGACTTTTGTTTGCTGGAAGATTTTTAATCACAGGTTCAATTTCATTACTTGTGATTGGTCTGTTCATATTTTCTGTTTCTTCCTGGTTCAGTCTTGGAAGGTTATACCTTTCTAAGAATTTGTCCATTTCTTCCAGGTTGTCCATTTTATTAGCATAGAGTTGATTGTAGTAGTCTCTTAGGATACTTCTGTGGTGTCTGTTGTAACTTCTCCTTTTTCATTTCTAATTTTATTGATTTGAGTCCTCTCCCTCTTTTCTTGATGAGTCTGGCTAATCAATTTTGTTTATCTTCTCAAAGAACCAGGCTTTAGTTTTATTGATCTTTGCTATTGTTTTCTTTGTTTCTATTTCATTATTCCTGCTCTGATTTTTATGATTTCTTTCCTTCTACTAATTTTGGGTTTTGTTTGTTCTTCTTTCTCTAGTTCCTTTAGGTGTAAGGTTAGATTGTTTATTTAAGATTTTTCTTGTTTCTTGAGGTAGGCTTGTATTGCTATAAACTTCCCTCTTAGACCTGCTTTTGCTGCATCCCATAGGTTTCGGATCATCGTGTTTTCGTTATAATTTGTCTCTAGGTATTTTTGATTTCTTTAGTGATCTCTTGGTTATTTAGTAACATATTGTTTAACATCCATGTGTTTGTGTTTTTTACATTTTTTTCCTGTAATTGATTTCTAATCTCATAGCGTTGTGGTCAGAAAAGATGCTTGATATGATTTCAATTTTCTTAAGTTTACTGAGGCTTGATTTGTGACCCAAGATGTGATCTATCCTGGAGCATGTTCCATGTGCACTTGAGGAGAAAGTGTAATCTGCTGGTTGGAATGTCTTATAAATATCAATTAAATCTATCTGCTCTATTGTGTCATTTAAAGCTTGCATTTCCTTATTAATTTTCTGTTTGGATGATCTGTCCATTGGTGTAAGTGAGGTGTTAAAGTCCCCCACTATTATTGTGTTACTGTCAATTTCCTGTTTTATAGCTGTTAGCAGTTGCCTTATGTATTGAGGTGCTCCTATGTTGGGTGCATATATATTTATAATTGTAATATCTTCTTCTTGGATTGATCCCTTGATCATTATATAGTGTCCTTCCTTGTCTCTTATAACATTCTTTATTTTAAAGTCTATTTTATCTGATATGAGTATTGCTACTCCAGCTTTCTTTTGATTTCCATTTGCATGGAATATCTTTTTCCATCCCCTCACTTTCAGTCTGTATGTGTCCCTAGGTCTGAAGTGTGTCTCTTGTAGACAGTATATATATGGGTCTTGTTTTTGTATCCATTCAGTGAGCCTGTGTCTTTTGGTTGGAGCATTTAATCCATTCACATTTAAGGTAATTATCAATATGTATGTTCCTATTACCATTTTCTTAATTGTTATGGGTTTGTTTTTGTAGGTCCTTTTCTTCTCTTGTGTTTCCCACTTAGAGAAGTTCCTTTAGCATTTGCTGTAGAGCTGTTTTGGTGGTGCTGAATTCTCTTAGCTTTTGCTTGTCTGTAAAGCTTTTGATTTCTCCATTGAATCTGAATGAGATCCTTGCTGGGTAGAGTAATCTTGGTTGTAGGTTCTTCCCTTTCATCACTTTAAATATATCATGCCATTCCCTTCTGGCTTGTAAAATTTCTGCTGAGAAATCAGCTGTTAACCTTATGGGAGTTCCCTTGTATGTTATTTGCCATGTTTTCCTTGTTGCTTTCAATAATTTTTCTTTGTCTTTAATTTTTTTCAATTTGATTACTCTGTGTCTCAGTGTGTTTCTCCTTGGGTTTGTCCTGCTTGGGCCTCTCTGTGCTTCCTGTACTTGGGTGGCCATTTCCTTTCCCATGTTAGTGAAGTTTTCGACTATAATCTCTTCAAATATTTTGTCGGGTCCTTCCTCTCTCTCTTCTCCTTCTGGGACCCCTATAATGCAAATGTTGTTGCGTTTAATGTTGTCCCAGAGGTCTGTTAGGCTGTCTTCATTTCCTTTCATTGTTTTTTCTTTATTCTGCTCCGCGGCAGTGAATTCCACCATTCTGTCTTCCAGGTCTCTAATCCGTTCTTCTGCCTCAGTTATTCTGTTATTGATTCCTTCTAGTGTATTTTTCATTTTAGTTATTGTATTGTTCATCTCTATTCATTTGTTCTTTAATTCTTCTAGGTGTTTGTTCTTTAATTCTTCTAGGTCTTTGCTAAACATTTCTTGCATCTTCCAGATCTTTGCCTCCATTCTTTTTCCAAGGCCCTGGATCATCTTCACTATCATTATTCTGAATTCTTTTTCTGGAAGGTTTCCTATCTCCACTTCATTTAGTTGTTTTTCTGGGCTTTAATCTTGTTCCTTCATACGGTACATAGCCTCTGCCTTTTCATCTTGTCTATCTTTCTGTGAATGTGGTTTTTGTTCCACAGGCGTCAGGATTGTAGTTCTTCTTGCTTCTGCTGTCTGCCCTCTGGTGGATGAGGCTATCAAAAAGGCTTAAATTTTCTTTAAAAAAATTACTTATTTATTTTAAAAATTATTTATTTAGCTGCATTGGGTCTTGTTTGCGGCAGGTGGGATCTTTCATTGCAGTGTGCAGACTCTCTAGTTGTGGTGCGTGAGCTCTAGAGTGCATGGGCTTAGTTGCCCCATGGCATGTGGGATCTTAGTTCCCTGATCAGAGATTTACATGTCCCCTGAATCGGAAGGCAGATTCTTAACCATTGGACCACCAGGAAAGTCCCCATAAGTTTATTTTCTACATCTGTAACTCTATTTCAATTTTGTAGATAAGTTCATTTGTAGCCTTTTTTTTAGATTCCACGTATAATTGATATCGTATGATATTAGACATCAATTTAGAAGCTCCCATGTGAGAGGAGGGTGGCGGGAGGGATTCTGTGGAGCCCGAATGTAGGCTGGATACAGACGGAAGGGAATGTAGGCAGGGCTGGCAGATTGGGAGAGGATCACAGGATCAGGTCTGGAGGTGCCCGTGGGGTCAACAAACATGGGCAGATGTTGAGGGAGAGTGAAGTGAGAGGGTTGGGGTGGCTGCGGTTAGAGAGCGGGTTGACTCGTACCTGCCTCATCCTTTCCTCCTCTCCTCCTGTTACAATAACCGAACTGTACTTTTCCTGTCGAAGTCTGAGCCTCCATCTGGGCTCTGCACCCCATTCCCTCTGGCTCTCTTGGGGACCTTGACCTCCTTTCCCTTCTAGTGGTTTCATCTCACCACTTGTAAATATTCCCAAGCCTCTCTCATTATAAAAAAAAAAAAATTGCTTGACTGCCCCCATTCTCTTGCAGCCAATACCCTTTAATTTTCTATTGTTCCCACAGCCACCATTTTCCAACCAGTTGTCTGCTCTTGCCATCTCCATTTGCTTGCCCTTCACTGTCCCTCACTTTGTTGGGACCTGGTTTCTGCACCCCATTCTCTACAGATGATATTCCTGCCATGGGTATCAATGACCATCTTTGTTAATCCAAAGAACACTTTTCAGTCTTTATGTGACCAATGTTTGGCACTGATGATCGCTTTCTCCTCTTCCTAGAAACTCTTCTAGAAACTTCTCTTGGCTTCCGTGACATCAGCTTCCTCCTCTGTGATATTGTTTTCCCTTGGCTTCTATGATACCAGTTTATCCCACAAGCCCACTCCATTTGGTCTTTAAGCCTCCATCCTAGGGCATCTTCTCATCTCTCCCCCAAACAGTCTCTGTACAGTATTAGACAGTCTCAGGGCTTAAGTTACCACCTACCATAGAGGCCCAGATATAAGAAAAAAAACAAACTAAAAGCAATCCCCTGGATTCCCAATGAGGAGACTCTCCAAAAAGTTTGGAGCCTAATTTGAATACATAAACTTTTAGTGTGGTTGAAGTACTGATGTACTTTATTAACTTAGTTTGCTATACATTAAAAAAATCACATATTATATAAGACATTGTAGTAAGACATTTTTTTTCTCCCCTCATATTTTATGAAGCAATTTTATTTAAACTTTTAACATTTCTCTTTAACACCTGGGTCAGTACCATTAGAGCTTTTGTTTGTTATCATTAACCTTTTATAGAACACACAAACTTTATTTTTGCCCAAGTTATTTGTGTCATAGTGCTTTCTGAATCTGTGTGTGATGCTGGAAACTTTATTCTTTGCCACAAAAACCTGATTGCATAATATTAGGTTGCATAAACTAAAAAAAAAAAAATCATCTGGTAGGTGTGTATTTGTCATCTCCACAACATAACCAATTTCTTTATTGTTCTTGAAGTGATTTTTTTAAGAAAGGCTTGCTTAAAAAGATGAATACTTGAAATTATAAGGTCATACCCCTAGGAATAATGATTGAATCTATGTGAAATATCTTTGCCTCCATTTTTTTCTGATTCTACCAGCGACCTCCATGCATATCCAAAACTTCATTGATTGAGGTTATTTCAGGCTAGCGAGTTTTCCCCAAAGAGCATTTTGTTGTTCAAAACGTGGTAATTGAGAGCCTGCCCCACAATTCAGGAAACTTTATAAGGACTGGAATATAAGACAAATCTTTCCTACCTCAGAGATAATTTTGGAGCAAAATCTTATCTCATATTTAGATATTTTGCTGACAACTCCCAAATTGATACCTCCTGGCCAGGGCTTTTCCCTCTTATACCCAACAGCTTGCTAGACGTCTCCACCTGGGTGCCAGTCACTCAGTGGGTCAACGCATTTTTACTGAGTGCCTACTATGTGTCAAGCACTGTTCTGGGTGCTGGTGGCTAAAGGGGTGAACATGACAGAGTCCCTGTTTTCAAGGAGCTTATCCTATTAGGATGATACAGAGAATAAACATGTAAACAAATAAGAAAATTTCATATACTAGTAAATGCCATGAAGACGATAAAATGGGGTCATATGTTAGAGGGCGACTGTGTGGCCTGTGTGTTTCATAGGGGGTGGGTTGGCCACAAAGTGCCGCCTGGAGGAGAGGATGTTGATTTGAGATGAGAATGCTAAGGAGACAGTTGTGTGAAGCTCTGGGGAAGAGCACTGGCAGCAGAAGTCAGAGCAAAGACACCGAGGTGGGAGAAGGCTGGTGTGTGTGTGCGTGCGGGGGTGGGTAGGGGAGAGCCAGCGGGTGGTGGTGTTGGGGGGGGATGCGTGCGAGGAGGGGAGCGGAGGGCTTAGGAAGATGAGTTTGGAGAGGTAACCAGGGCCTAACCAGGTAGGGACTTGTGGGCCATGGCAAAGAGTTTATCTTCATTTTTTATGGCCCTGATGGGAAGTCACTTGGAGGTGACTTCCTTGTTTTAAGCAAGGGAGTGACTTGGCCTGATTTACATGATAGAAAGATCTCTCAGGCTGCCACGTGGAGGAGGAATTGAAGAGGAGCAAGAGTGGAGGCAGGGAGCCAACTGCAGGTATCCAGTGTTCAATGAGGTGGCACTTGGAGATGGTAAGAAGGGAATGGACTTTGAACATACTTTGGAATTATATCCAACTTAACTCACTAATGGTGTGGATGTGATTATGCGGAAAGAGACATGTAGGTCTTTGAATCGAGCAGCTGGGTGGACAGGAATGACATCTTCCAAGGTGGAGAAGACCAAGAGGAAACATAAATCTGTTCTCTGTTGCGGGATTAGGAGTTCTATTTTGGATGACCAACAGGAAGTTGGATGCATGAGTCTAACACTCATGGGAGTGGTTAGGTCTGAACTTAAAAATGTGAGCGTCAGCAGTTTATAGATGATTTTATGGATGATTCTGAACAAGATCACAGAGGGGAAATGTAGATAGAGGAGAAAAGAGGGTAGAGGACTGGGCCCTGGGACATCCTGCGTTCAGAGATCAACAAGAGGAAGAAGAATCCATGGAGGTCAAGAAAGACCCATCAGTGAGGTGAAATTCAGGAGAGGGTGCTGCCCGGGAGCCAAGGGAAGATGGTGTTTAAGGAGGGAGCTCTCAACATCCAAATGTTGCTGAGGGAGTTAAGGTCAGGATGACCAGTGGATCTGACAATGTGTCGGCCATTCATGACCTTGACAAGAGCAGTCCTGACTGCAGTGGTTAAAGTGGTGAGGAAGTGGAGCTGTCAAGTGTAGACAACTTTTAGAGGATTTTGGTTTTTTTGTAAACAGGGTAGTAGCGGGAGAAGGATGTGATGTCAAGAGGGAATTTTTAAAAAGAGAGAGGGTCTTCCCTGGTGGCACAGGGGTTAAGAATCCACCTTCCAATGTAGGCGACGCGGATTTGATCCCTGGTTGGGGAACTAAGATCCCACATGCCACGGGGCAGCTAAGCCCATGTGCTGCAACCAAGACCCGACACAGCCAAAAATAAATAAATAAATATTAGAAAATAAAAATAGAAAAAGAGAGAGAGGAAAACCTTATAGGATATATTTATAGAAAGGAATCGTGATGCAGTGGAGGTGATGGGGTCCAGTGCCCACATACATTTGGGGGCGGGGGTACCAGAAGCAGGGATGCTTCATCCATGTTATAGGGGAGAAGGCAGAGTGAAGGGGCACTCATGCCAGGAGGCTGGCAGACTTGGTGGTGGGGGATAAGTTAGTGCTTGCCTACTGCTTCTATTGCCCAATGGCACAGGATGCCTGGCTCTCGGCTGAAATGGGGGATTAGGAGAATGGGAGCTGGAGGTTTGGGGAAAGAGAAGGTATGATATAGTTATCTTGGAGAATAGAGTTAAAGCTTTAGGAAAACGTAGAATTTCTTAGAGATGCTGAGTGCCCACTTGATCTTTGTGACTAGAAGTTGCACCTGAAACCAGCCAGTCCAGTGGTATTATTCTCCAGGTGTTCTGGAACAGGGGCCACATGGAGAGTTGGGTTTAACTGAAGTTAGGGTCTTGCCTGGGGAGTGATGACAGAAGCACAGAAAGGCAAGGGAGTGAGGATAACTACGAGTCGGCAATGACGTGGGGGCCCATGGACTCTAAACTGGGGAAGGAGGGAAGGTGGGGATATGGAGGAGGTGATGGACATTGAGATAATGGGGTTATTGACTAATAGATGGGGCAGAAGGATTGCTGGAGTGGGAACGAGAGAGAGTGAGCTACACAGATAGGAGGTTGTGCAGCTCTCGGTACACACAGGGTCTAGGGTGTGAGCACACACGTGGACAGGTTCAATGGGTGGAGAAAAAGACTGTTGGAAACAAGGAAGTCCAGGAACTGAGAGGTCAAGGTTTTGGGTGTGAAGTCACCAAGAATGATAATAAGTGTCTTAGTAGCGAGCCAGTGTTATAAGGCAGTCCATGAATGAGAGGGGATAGCCAGGTATCTTATTTGTGTCTCAGACTAATTCGTCTGAAACGGAATATCAGAAGTTATCAGGTGGAAGTTATCACACCTGCTCCTCCACTTGGTAAATGGCACCCCCACCCAGAGCCAGAAACCCGGGAGTCACTTTGATTCCTCTCTCTACCTGATCCCCACACCCAGCCAAGTCACCAAATCATTTTGATTCTATCTCGTAAGCATTTCTGAAATCCGGCTTCTTCTTTCCATCACCACTGTGCACCCCCTAGTTGAGGCCACTGTTGTTTCTCACTTGGACTATTGCATCAGGCTCTAAGCAGAGAGCCCTGCCTCGGCCCCTCCGCACTGTGACCAGGCGCTGTAAATTAGATCATGTTGCTTCTGTACAAAGTCTCCCCAGTGATTTTTCATTGTTCTTAGGATAAAGTCCAAAATCATTAATGGAGATTTCCAGAGAAAGCACTGCATGATCCAGCCCCTGTCTACTTCAGCCTGACTCCTACCATCAGCCCTCCTGGGTTGCTTCCTGTCCTTGGCATCAGGTTTGCTCTCCTTTCTAGGCTTTTCATATACTCTCCCCTCTGCCTGGAATCCTCTCCCCTCTTTGCTTGGCAGAATCCTCCTCTTTCTCTAGGTGTCAGCTTAAGAAGTCCCAGGGACTTCCCTGGTGGTCCAGTGGTTAAGACTGTGTGCTTCCACGGCAAGGGGGCATGGGCTCGCTCTCTGCTCGGGGGACTAAGATCCCACAGGCTTCGTGGCACGGCCAAAAAAAAAAAAAGAAAGAAGTCCCAGGGAAACTTTTCCTGGGTGCCCGGATGTTGGCTCCCCCTCCCCTTCCCCCAGCATCCCCTGCTTCCCCAGGTGTCACGAGTTCAGCAACCATCCTCTTCATAGCATGTAAGCTCCACGAGGTCAGGGACTGTGCCTGATTCTTCCCAGATAAATCCTGTGCACCTGGCATGGGGCTTGTCACATAAAAGTGAACAATAAATATTCACTGACCTGAATTGGATGGAAGATTCTAGAGGTGGAGCAGTTCTGGGGGAAGACAAGGTCTGGGGTGTGGTCCTGCAAGTGGGTAGCTAAATGGAGTGGAGGAGGAGGTCACAGGACACGAGGACGGCATGGAATGAAGAGCACAGAGTGACACATGGGTGGTCCCCGCAGCCCTGGGCCTTGAGAGAATACCAGAAGACTGCGAGTCACGTGCTCAAGTCTTTAATGAATGAGGAGAAGTAGGTGCAGCCATGGGGGTGGGTGGAGGGTGGAGGAGAAAGATGGCAGGGACTAAGAGAGGGAAGAGTTTTCAAGAAGATGGAGGTGGAATGTCAGAGAGTGGTGGCCTCAGGCCGGTCAGATGGTGTTTGGTCTCCACGTGGCTCAGTTGGCTCAGGACTTGAGACTTCTGGGAACAGTGCCCATGAAGAGGCCTGGCGTGGGAGTAGTCAAGGTCCTAGGATGCTCTCGCCCTGTGTTGGACCCAGCCCCTGGAATGGGAAGCCTGGAATCTCAGAGGGTGTTGCCTGTGGCTTGTCTGCTGTCCTGCATGCGGGAGCTGCCTTGGGCTGAGCAGCTTGGGGCCATCTGGTTCTGAACTGGTCGAGAGGGCCACCCTGTTCCCCGGGGTTGGGTGGTCACAGCTTGGCGGTGGGGGCCACCTTGTTTCTTGAGGTCGGGAGTTCAGTGGATGGTATTGGTGCCCTGCCCATGTCCCCTTTCCTGGGGGACATCCACTCATGGCTTATAGCTGCCCCTGGAGAATTGACCTTGACTGAGTGGGAGCCACCTACCCCTCCTGCCAGCCCTCCTGCTCGGGGTGAAACCATGACTGACAGCTATGGGAGTTCCTAAGCCTGATGCCCTTTCCTCCGGGGGGACCACGCTGTGGTGGGACTTATGATCCAAATGCTCTTCACCCCATGGGGATCAGTCAGGTCAAGGCTGAGTTTCCCTGAACACCCACCCTGCTCAGCTCCTCCCCCTCGCCATCAGCTTCCTCTGTTCCTTCCTTACATGCACACAAATTCCTGCCACTCACTCTGCTTCCAGGGACCCTGACCTAAGATGCGGTGACTCTCTGATCTTGTTCCATAATCAGGGGTGGGCTTGGAGGCTCTCCAGGGATCATGGGGGACACAGCCCTCCACAGATTCAGCTTATTTCTGTGGGCTTAGAAGGTCCCCTTCCCTCTTTAGGCCAAACTTTCCTCACCTATAAAAACCTTTAGGCTGTGTGGAGGTACCAGAAATGGAATGACCAGTTTCCCAAAAGCTTCCATCTTGGGAATGATGCTGATAGTTCTCATCCATTCACAAATGGTGCTTAATAACTCTTTTTAGATGAACAAATAGAAGAATGAATGAAGGTGCCCGCATGTGAACTGAAGTTTTTAAACTATTTGGTGGGAGACTGAGTCAGCCAAAGATATGTAATATGGACTTACTTATTCAGTGTATCTGCATAACGCCATTCTGTTCAGACCTAAGCTTCCTGCTGCTGTGCCCTCACTATATGATGGGGGTGGATACCTTGGGAAAAAGTACCAAATTCCCCTGGAAAGCTGAAGAGGCTGGCACGATGTTCCTTCTTTCGAATTCTATCTCCCAAACAATGAAGTTAATTAAGGGATGTATACTACCTATGAAATGGTGTCTCCTAAATGACTTAGTATCTATCAGCTCCAGTAACAATAAAGAATAATTGCTGAATACCTTAAAAAAACAAACAAACAACCTTTAGGCTGGATTAGTTAAAACAACAACAACAAAACACACAAGCAAGGAAACACCATGCTGAACTCCCTGGGCTAGGTGTGGTGGAGGATTCAGATTCAGATAAGTCCCTTCTGTCAAGCAGCTCATAGCCCCTTTACTCATTTAACAAACTTTTATTGAAGGCAGCAGGGAGCTGGATGACTCATCGTCCTGTGCGTGAAGGGCTCACAGACTCATGTGGAGAGGACCCCTCCAATTCGGGGACAATGGCAGAGGTACAGGCGAGGCTGGCGCATGGAGAAGGTAGCTGAGGCTGTCTCTGGGGTTTGAGGAAGCGTCCCAGCGGAGGGAGGAAGCGCATTCCAGGCAGAGGGAACAGCATGTCCAAAAGCTCCCGTCATGACCCAGCGTGATGTGTCTAGTTGGAGATCCGCAAGCCCTTTGGTGTGTTGTGATGGTATGAGGAGGGTGGGGGTGAGGCTGGGGAGGTCAGTGGGGCCAGGTGGAGGGCAGTGGGGGTGGTGGTCATGGTGGAAAGACTGTCAAAGCAGGAGGAATGATGTGGTCAGATTCGTACACAACCGCTCTGTCCCCGTAGAGGAGGGCAGATGGTACAGGCCCAGTGGGAGGTGGTCAGGCTGTGGGGTGGGAGAGGAGAGGTAGATTCAGGAAACATTTAGGGGTTGAAATTAGTGGGATTTGGTGCTGTACTGGGAGGTGGGGTGTGAGGGGCTGGGAGATGGGGCGGGGATGAGGATGTCAGGCTAGCTCCTGGCTTAGACAATTGGGAGGATGGCAGTGTTATTCATGGGTGGGGGGTGATCCTTGCGGAGGGCAGGTTTGGGGAAAGATGACATGGTCAGTTCGGGGGTTGCTGAGTGGGAGATGCCTGGGGGTCTCCCAGACGGTTGTCCCATGAGCCATTCTTGTGTATTCTGGGACTCAGGGCAAGTCTAGGCTGGATTTGGCCGTTGTCAAGGTCTGAGTGGTGTGTATAGGGGAGGATGAGGGATTGTGTAGCCAGTAAAGAGAAGGGAAGTTCCTCATCCTTAAGGATCTGTGAGGGACCCGTTAGCTTGGATGCTCTCCGTGGGTCCCTGGCCTTTGGGCGTGGGCCTCCTAGACACACTGGCAGACTGCCCATCCGGGACGTGCTCTCGGCACTGCCCCACGCACAGCAGGCCTTCCTCTCCTACCCTCCAAGGGACTTACCTCTGGGTACCTGTGCTGGGAAGGGTCAGGGAGGCTGGAATGGGGGAGCCATGTGCACTCATCTGAGGAACACTCGCTGAGAACCAACTCATGCTGGCACAGGATCTCCTGGGGTCCCTCCCCTCCTGCTTTGACCAGCTGGTTGCAGAGTCCAGAGACCCCTGGGTCAGCCTCTGGGCTTCCCACCACGTCCTGGGGGCATACTCTGTGTGTATGTGTGAGTGTGGTGTGACTGTGTGTGTGTGTGTGTGTGTGTGTGTGATGGGTAAACCTGGATCTGAGGTTCCAGGGCTCAGAGGCCCACTGAGAGGTCTTGGCCTCCTCTCCAAGGTCCATTGTGAACACCCCTGCTTTCCTTCCCATCACTCCCTCCCTGGTCTGCAAAACACTGAGAAAATCCTATTTATTAAGGGTTTGACATACCCTATCGCCATATACAAAATCCCCTCCAGCCATCAACCTTCCTTCCCTGGGGCTGAGGACCCAGAGACCGATTTGCTTCCCAGCATTGGCCCCTAGATGGGTCTCCTGAGCTCCACACCCATGTTCCTCACCTGCCCTGCTGTGGTCTTAGGGAGCAGGCAGAGGCTCTGGTGGTCTCAGCTGCTGACCTCACCGGTTATGGATACCCACTTGCATCCACTGTGCTTGATCCAGCCTTCATTAGGACAGAGTTCCCATCCTGGGGGCGCTCCCCCTGGGAGAGGGCATACGCTGGGCATGTCTCGGGCAGGTGAGTCCAGCACCGAGACCCCCGGCGTCTGGAGCCAAGGGTCTCCAGGCACCTCTTGCCCACCAGGTGGGTGACCTCACTGAGGCTGAGCAAGGCTGCGGCCACCATGAAGTGCATGAAGACCTTCTTCCCCGTGGGCCGGGAGATGTAGCAGTCCGCAGTGCAGAGGCATGGCGACTCGGAGCAGGCCACCACGTGGGGCATGTCATAGTCCTGGTAGAGGCGCTGAAAGATGTAGAGGAAGCCAGAGTCGACGGCCGCCTTGAGGAGGAGACTCAGCAGGTCCGTCCACCAGAGCCCGCCCCGTTTCTTGTCCAGGTTGTCATACAGGGATGGGACGTCGGGCCCGTGCTTCAGGCGGTGCTACCGCTTGCGCTCCCGGCGGTAGACCACACGCATGACCACGAGCAGTGAGGGACACGTGACTGGGATGAGCTGCAGGGCCCAGAGGCGCACGTGGGACACGGGGAACAACTCATTGTAACAGACGTTTGTGCAGCCCGGCTGGCGGGTGTTGCAGATGAAGTCCTTTTGCTCATCGTCCCACAGCTCCTCGGCTGCCACCACATACACCAGCACGCGGAAGATGAAGACCACGGACAGCCAGATGCGGCCCAGTGCCGTGGAGTACTTGTTCACCCCATTCAGGACGCCCCGCAGGAACGCCCAGTTCATGCTGACTGTGGCCTTTGTTCCTCGTGTGGACAATCTAGACCACGGGGTCACAAGGCCTAGGAGAACCTGGAAACGGGAACCTTCATTAAGGGTGCGACTGGCAAACCATTTCACAACCACCGTGTCATCCTGTCCACATTGGCAGTGACTCCCTGGGGGTAAGGATTGCCATTGTCCCCAATTCACGGGGGAGTAAGCTAAGGCCCAGAGAGGCACACGCCCAAGGCCCACGGCTGGAAGTGGCAGAGCTGGTCTTGAACTTCCATCTTCCAGTTCCAAAATCAGGGCATATTTTATTCTACAAAGTAATAGATACATGTGAAGGGTAATCATCCTGCATGGATGTGCCCACCAACCTCATCAACTCCAACCTTCAGGCCTGCGGGGTCGCATGAATTCTAAAGAAATAGTAACAAAAGTGTGGGTTGGATGATCCGCTCTCCCATCAGCTCCCAGGGCTGGACCCGGCAGGACGGGAGGGATGTGTATTTTTTTTTCTTGGCCGCATCGCACAGCGTGCAGGGCTTCTCCTACCAGGGATCGAACCCATGCCGCCTGCAGTGGCAGCATGGAGTCTTCACCACTGGACCGCTAGGGAAATCTGAGGGATGTGTATTTTTATCCTTCAACTTTCTCCACCTGAGCGCCATCATGAGCCGGGCCCTGTGCCTGGTGGGCAGACCCCGGAGTAATATCCATCCTCATTCTCCTCTCCGGCTCCAGGATGTCCCCCACCCTGACATTCCCTTCCAAATGACACAGGCTCTTTGGAACCATGGTGGCTTGGTATCATCCTGCCATCCCTTCTTTTGGTGCTGGGCCTGAGGGCTGACTGTCCTGACCACAGTGGGTTCCTCTGGAATTCCAACCATTCCAGCCTTTGGGAGGGACTGGGGAAGGGACACAGCTAACATTCTGGCACGGTCCTCCCCCCACCACCTACCTTTTCTTTCAGGGACACCTCCCTTCTCCGTCTGCTCGGTGACTGTTTGCTGCACACACAGGCCATTGTTCCATTCAGGCTGTGTCCTGCGTGCTCCATCCTCCACACCCCATACCTGCAGTGACATCTTTTTCCATCTCTGGCCCTGGGCCCTCCCCTATCCCTGACTCAGGTATCAGCATCTTCAAACCTTGTGCCTCTGGGACATTTTCTGAGCACCCTCCTCCATCGTTTCTGGAAGAATGCCTCACCGGTACTTAAATGGTCTGTTTACCTGTTTTCCGTGCCAGACTGTCAGCTTCTGGAGGGCAGCCTCCGCATATCATTCGTCTCTGATTCCCCAGGACTCAGCACCGAGCCTGGCCCAGTGAACACACAATAGACATTTGCTAAACCCAGTCGAAACCCCACTTCTTCCGCATCCCTCCTCTTATTGATCTCTTCTCTAGTCTTCTCTCCTCCCTTTGGTTTGGCAGGACATTTGTTCCCCTCCTTGGGGCTTCCCTGGGGTCTCTCCAGAGACCCTCTGTCCCCCCTACTCCTCCCTGAAGTCTGGCCCACAGCCCGAGTTCCCCTGGGGGTCGTCAGCCCATCCCTGCCTCCCAGCCCAGTCTCCCGGCCAGTCCCTGCCGGGTGGGCAGGCAGGCAGCTAGGCGGGCGGGCTTGCTGGGCACACGTTCAGAGCAAACACCTGTGTCTCTTCTCCCCTGGCCCATGCCTTCTCTGCAGCTTGGCCAGGCATGGCTGGGTCTGGCTCCCCGTGCTGGCAGGGAAACTGCCCGAGCAGGCGCAAGGGCCTGGTGGCCTTGTGTTCAGGACCTGGTCGGCACCAAATGACGTTGTCCCCATCCCCCTCCCATTGCCCTATTGCCCCCGTCCCCCTGTCCCCAGGCCTCTCTCCTACCCTTTTCTCTGGAAGCCTGGTTCTGAGGCCCTCAGCAGCTGACATCTATGGAAAGGGGAGACCTTGATCCAGTCCAGGATTGCATTCTACCCTGGCAGGACATTTCTGGGGACTAGAGCTTGGGCTGCTGGTGAGTTGTGTAGGGCATGGGAGGGCCTGCCTATGGTTCCTCTGGACAAGGGCACCACTGCCCTGGTGAAGTCAAGGAATGCAGGTTGCAGCATGAAATGCACAGCCTCCCTGTCCAGCCTCTATGGGCCTGGGTTTCTGGGGAAGTTGGAGTGTGACCCAGTGTGGGCTGCAGAGAGGCCTTGGGCCTGGAACAGTGAAGGTTAATGTGCAGCCTGGGAGGGGCTCCTTTGCCTCATTTCCCACAAGCATTTATAGAGCACTTCCTAATACCAGTGACTAATGCTTATGTGGCCTTCTTACAGCCGGCTAACCCCATCCGCAGTCGTGAGCTCATCCAGACTCACGACCCCACCAGCTCAGTATTATTAATCCATTTTGGAGAGGAGCTGTAGTCGCTTTTTCAGAGTTCCACTGGAACTTGTGTTCACATGCAAGTGTTATGACTCAAAAGTCCATCAACTTTCCACCGAGACACGCGTTTCCCCATGTAATTAAGCTCCATTCTCTTTGCAGACAAACCACGGGCCTAAAACTGAAACTGGGGATAAAGGCTAGACCTGAGCATGAGCAAGGAGCATGACCCCCCTGCCCCCCAGGAGTGCTGGGGGCTGTCTTACCTGGCTAGATCAAGTGCAGCCCTTTGCAGGGGCAGAGATGTTGATCCCATGACCTGATAAGACTCGCAAACGTCGAAGGATCAAAGGTCACCTTGAATCAGTGAATGAATTGACTTTTATTAAGCCCTGATCGTGGGCACCACACACTGAAGGCACGTGCACATCCGTTCTCGTTAAGCCCCTCCTCACAGCGGCAGCCCTGTTGGGGGGTGCCTCATCATCTCTGCTGTACACAAAAGGAAACCGAGGTTCAGCTCCGAGGGGTAACTTGCCCAAGGCCACACAGCTGGGGCAGGCGGCAGGAGCTGGGGAAAAGGGATCTGAACCCAGGTCGTCGGACCCTCCCTCTTGCCTGTCCCCACTCCCTGCACAGCGCTCCCACCCCCAAGGCTGCACCTTGGCTGCCGGGTCCTTCCAACCCAGGCCTGACCAGGCAGCCCCTCACAGGATGGTTTTCTTCACGTGGTCTCGAGGGTGGTCTGGTGAGAGAGGAGGGGGAGCGTCTGAGCCCAGAAAGATGAGGTCGCCCAAGGGGAGGTCGTCCTGTTTGGAGGAAGAGGTGACCCAGTTCCGGGGGTGGCCCAGGCCCGTGGCCCGGGCTTTTCTCGCCAGCAGGCACTCCCGGCACCTCTTGCTCACCAGGTAGGCCAGCTCCACCAGGTTGAGCATGATGCAAATGACGGCCGTGATCACCATGAAGAGAGTGAAGATGTTCTTCTCCGTGGGCTTGGAGATGAAGCAGTCCACTGTATTGGGACACGGAGCCACGTGGCACCTGACCACGCGAGGGAGGGTGTATTTGGGGTAGAACGAGCGGAACACGTGGAGGAAGGCGGCATCCACGCCGGCCTTGAACACCAGGCTGCAGACGTACGTCCACCAGAGCCCGCCCCGCTTCTTGCCGGGGTCCAGGTAGAGGCGCCCACCGTTCTTCCCCGCTGCCTCTCGGTGCTTCTTCTCCCGGGCCTCGCGGTAGGCCACGTGCATGACCACGAGCAGCGAGGGGCACGTGACCAGGATGAGCTGCAGGGCCCAGAGGCGCACATGGGACACGGGGAAGAACTCGTCGAAGCAGACGTTGGAGCAGCCCGGCTGGCGGGTGTCACAGTCGAAGTCCTTGTGGTCATAACTCCACACGCGCTCGGCCGTCACCAGGTACACCAGCACGCGGAAGATGAAGACCAGGGACAGCCAGATGCGCCCGAAGGCTGTGGAGTACTTGTTGACCCCGCTCAGGAGCCCCTCAAAGATCCCCCAGTTCATGATGGTCCTGGGCGTCGGCCGCTACTGCAGGGAGAGGATGACTGTCATTTCCCAAGTTTATAGAACACTCACCCTCAGCACCTTATAGAACAGTGTCACCGGGTTGGATCCTCCCAGCCACGGCGGAGCTAGGTTCTATTATCGTCCCCTTTACAGCTGAGGGAAACTGAGGTTCAGAGGGGTTATGCAGGGTCACACACGATTAGGTGCAGAGCTGGGCCTTGAGCACAGGTCATTCAGCCCAGAACCCAACTCCTACCCATAACGTGGGTGAAGGCGGGTCCAGGGAGCCACTGGCCCTCCCAGGTCTTACGGAGGCGGGACATGCTGACGTCTCTCTCTCTCCCAGCCACGGCCCTCCTCCTCAGCGAGTCAGACCTGGGGGTGACTTCTCCTTTCCTTTCTGAGCTAGGCTTTCTCCCCTTAGACAGCTTCCTCCCAGGGGGAACCTGCTCTTTGCCTTTTACTTGGTTTGGGGGATGGGGCTAGAGAGGAGGCTGGAACCTTGTCCCCAAACTCCCGTCTGGTCTAACACCATAAATATCCAGGCAGTGTCCTGCTCACGTGCGGCTCACTTGAAGCAAGGCCAATGGCAATGCAGCTGAAACGAAAGGGAGGGAGCGATGATTCTCTTGATATTGATACAATAGGCTTCATAGAGTAGCCTGGTATTCCTGTGCTTCCCAAACTGGTGTTCCATGGAACCCTGCTCAATAGGCTGGCAACAGAAGCAGCAAGAGAAAAGGATGCTATTCTGTGTTCAAGAAAAGTAGGCAAGCAGTATGTTCAGTGCAAAGTTAAATAGGTCCCTTTACTTGACCATGCTAATAAATTCACATTATGCATCTCCCTAAGGAGGACAGAATATGTAGCATTGCACCAACTCCTTTGACTATAGAACCCTTTTTTGTCATCTTGTAGAACAGCCTTGTCAAGACACCAAAATGGGAAATGCTGCTCTGTCAGTTCTGCTGGCGAGTTTGGTGTGATGAACACACAGGAATCAGATTTACCTTCAATTAGGGAATGTGACTATGGTTCAGAGTGAGGGGTGCCCATGACCTCTCTTGGAATTCCTCTGCCTGGTTCCTGGGGGGTCCACTGAGACCTATGCACAGTGGTCTTACCCTACTGGACTCCCTGGGACCTCAGGGAGCTTGTCTGCACAGCCTGTTGCTCTAAGGGGTTAGTGCTGGTCCAGGCCAAAGGTGACTGTGCTGTCCTCCCCGCCCCCACCCTGCCACTGCGTGATCCACTGCAGATGGGCAGGGTAGTGATAAAAGCCAGCATTTATCGGGTGTTTATGCAGTGCCAGCACTGTTCTGAGCGCTTTGCATGAATCAATACAGCAACTGTATAAAAGGGTATATGTTTTATTCCCAATTTACAGGTGAGGAAAGTGGAGCACAGAGAGGTTTGCTCATAGTTACACAGCTGGTAAACGGCAGAGCTGGGATTTGAACCCAGGCAGGCTGGCTTCAGAGCCCACACTCTGGGCCTGGGCCCCTTTCCTTAGGTTTCGGGAAGCTGCCTGCTGTGTCCACTCCCTCCTCCACCAGGTGAATCCGCAGTAGGGGAGGCTGGGGGTGACTCTGCTCCCTGCCCTGTCTCTCCACTGTCCTGTCTACATAAGAATGTGGGCCCCGGCTCTGAATCATCCGCTTGTCTTTGCTCAGTCCTGCTTAAGGTGGGCGGAACTCCTGGCAGCTCCTCAGGGAACACCCAAGGAGGCTCTAGCCCAGGGGCGCTCTGCCCAGTCCAACCTGGGGTTGGTGGGGTTTTGCAGGCCCAGGCAGAGCTGCCCCACCTGCTTAGCTCCTGGCCCCTCTGGGAGCCCCTCTCCCACTCAGTCCCTGGCTCCCACCTCTGCTCAGCTGGGGAGAAATGGGAAAAACTCAGAGCAGAGGAGGGGGGGGCCATCTTCATTCCTCCACCATCAGGATGCAGGGCGGCCTTGTGTCCAGGCGACTCCCCCGACACTCCACCAGAGAAGTCTCCCCCTTCCAGGTGTGCTGAGGGGCAGAGCACATCTGGACACAGGTGGCCTTACCTGAGTGGCTACTCCTCAGGGCTCTCTGGGTACCGGCTCCTGGCTGCCAGCCGTCGAACTCAGCAGGCAGCCGGAACTCAGGTCAGAACCAGGGAGAGTGTCTGGGGAAGCCCGTTCCTAGGACAGAGCCTGCAGATTTCGGCAGGCAGCCTGGGTGTGCCGCCGGCCAGGAGGAGGAGCTGCACCAGGCACTGCCACTGGCTGGGCCCCAGCCTCCCCAGACTGCCTCTGATGAGGCCCAGGAAATTTAGGGGTTCCCTCCTCCCAGGGGCTGGGCCCCAAATCCTGGCATCCTTTTGGGGACAACCACAGGTCCACTCTGACTCCCCGCTTGTCTTCCCACCCCTGGCCTTGGGTGGAAGAAGCCGAGGCCTGACCTGGCTTCTTATCCTTTCCAGAAATTCCCACTTCTTGGGACTCTATGGGCTGCTCCAGACTCTCCTCCCTCTCTAGTTGCTGCTCAGTGGCCTTCTGTTCTCACAGCTTCAGCTACCTTTGGAAATGCCATGAGTCCCAAATTCTCTCTCCAGCCCAAATGCTTTTGCCCATCAATAGTCCCCACCTGGATGGCCTTCCTTCACTTCTCCTCACCTGGCCTACTCCTCCAAGAAGCCTTCCCTGACTGTGCAGCCCCACGTGGCTTAGGGCCCCACTCGGGGCTTCCACTGCCCTCAGCTTCCACGCCCTCATCAGACTGTATTGGAGTAGTTGATTTTTTTTTTCGGTACGCGAGCCTCTCACTGTTGTGGCCTCTCCCGTTGCGGAGCACAGGATCCGGACGCGCAGGCTCAGCGGCCATGGCTCACGGGCCCAGCCGCTCTGCGGCATGTGGGATCTTCCCAGACCGGGGCACGAACCCGTGTCCCCTGCATCGGCAGGCAGACTCTCAACCACTGCGCCACCAGGGAAGCCCGGAATAGTTGATTTTAATTGAATTTGCTCCAGGGACCCGCCTGTTGAATGAGCAAATCAGTTCCCGCGAACGGACATTTTTAGGGGCTTGTCGTGAGCACGACATAACACGGATCAGCCCCTGACCCCCAGGAACTCACCAGCTTGACCTTAATTACCAGCTGATAAGTCTAGTACCAGCTGCATAGCCTCTCATGATGGCGAAGAGGTCATGGAACAGTTTCTGGGCCCAGCTTCCCATTGCTGCTGGAATCTAGTTCAGTCTTTGCACCCCAACACTGAGTATCTGAGGCGTTGGATGGAAAGCCACCCTCCCCCCTGCACACACAGCCCCACTCCTCCCTGCACACGTACACCAAGCTCCTCCCCAGCCCTTCCATGGCTGATTGCTCTTCACTGTCCACCCCGACCCCGAGGGGCTGCCCCCTGCCCCCATACCCCACACACTAGCCCTTCCATCAGCCCGTGTTTTGAATTCAAGAATCATTGCTGAGACACGGCTGTGTGCCGGGTGCTGTGTTTGGGGCTGGGCTGCACAGAGAAATAGACGAGCAGAGAGGTGGTCAGGGTCTCCCAGCCCGGGGCAGGCACCCAGATAGGGTCCCAGAGACACAGAGATGTAAGAAGGACGTTGAGGGTGAGTTCCAGCAGACGGGACTTGGGGTCCCTTGGGGTGGATGAGTCCTGTCCAGAGTAGGTGCCTCCCTGTCTAATGAGTCAGGCAGAAGAAGGAACTGCCTTAAGGCAGGGGAGACCTGCATCTGGAGCTCATACACCCCTACGTCTGGGCCCACACCCCTGCATCTGGAATCTCACAGCCCTGGGTTTGAATCTCACCTCTGGTACCTTCAGATCTGGGTACGTTCCCTGTTTCTCGGATGTACAATGAGACATTTGGTGCCCGTGAGGGGTGCCCTGTGAGGACAGTGAGTGCAATGCAGGGCGGTGCCTGCGTGCAGGCTGCGTGGCCTGAATCCGGCTCTGCCTCTTCCTCTCCGTGTGGTGCCAGTTTCCTATCGGTGCAGTGGGACAATAGCATTGCCTCCCTCATAGGGTTGGCACACAGATTAGCCCAGCCAGTAGAGGCACAGTGCCAGAACAGTGCCCCGCACAAAGGGAGCCCTTTCTACCACTGCCTCTGATGTATGTGAACTGCCCGCACACACCTGGCACGTGGTGGGTACCCAAAATGACTTCCTCCCCCTTTCCCTGTTCCTCATCTCTTCTCTCTGAGATGTAAAGAAGGCAGAGAAAGGAGGGGGAGACAGACTACTCGCCAGAGAAAATCTCATGTGGATGGATGATGTCTTTGGGTTAAAAAGGCAAAACCCGGGTCAGGCAGTGATGGTTGGGGAGTGGGGAGGGCAGGCAGGAGGTGCCCCGGGAGGGTTTCTCATTAGTGCCTGGTCGCAGCCTGTTGGTCTAATTAACTTCTAAGATGCCCTTTATCAGCAGGTCACACGGGGCCTGAATTCAATGGACGCTGTGTCCAAGAGCCACAAACACCACAGGTCTACAGTGAGCGTGGCACATCCCACACGCACACACTCTTACACCCAGGCCACACTATGGGCAGGATGCTACACACTTGTGGGGCAGTGCTGGGCCCTGGGTGCCTAGGATGGGGCCTGTGAGGTATGACGTTAGGCCTCTGTTTACGTTTATGGAATGAATGATGTATGAAATGCACACACCCTGAAAAGAGAGTCACACATATCTGTCCCCCTCCACGTTCTTCCTCCAAACGATTGCCAAGTACAGGAGAGAGGAGACACATGAATGGATCGGGTACAACATTGTGAGAAGAGCTATAAGAGACATATAACAGAGAGGGGAGTGTCAAGTTCTGCCAGAGGGAGACCCAGACAGAGTGACATTTAAGCTGGGTCTTGAAGGATGTGTAGGAGTTCACCAAGAGGAGATGAGGAGGAGAGGCCTTTGAGGCAGAGGGCATAGAGTGTGCAGTGAAAGATGGTGGAAGAGCTTTGGAGAGTGGGCTGGAGGAGGCGGCAGTGGGGGCACTAAAAAGCAAGGACATTCTGGACTGTGAAAGATCTGGAACACTGTGTTAAGAGACTTGGATTGATCTTGTGTGCAGAGGGAGACCTGGGGGAAGGAAGGAGGCTATGCGGTCAGATTGGTACAGTCAATTCTCATTCTTCATGGTAGTTAGTTTCTGTAAGTCACCACAAACACTGAATTAGCAAATCTTGAAACTTTGCCAGTAGAGGAAATACAGGGTTCGGTTCCTGCGAGCCTCTGGTTACAGCATTTTCATCAACTGATCAATATGTAACCTTGTTCTATGTGTTTCTCTTGAAAGACACCTTAATTATATATAGTGCTGAATCATTAATGTTGAACTCGCAGCCAACAGCACTATTACTCCTGAACGAAGCTCATCTTTCTATCCTCTTTCGTTTTGGCCGTGGCATGCGGGATCTTAGGAATCCAGGGATTGAACCCGTGCCTCCTGCAGTGGAAGCATGGAGTCTTAACCACTGGACTGCCAGGGAAGTCCCCCTGAACGATGCTCATCTAACACGTATTTTCTCCCTAAGGCCCGTCACAACCTTCCTATGCTTGGGAACACCAGACAGTACTTCAGTGCTATGCTTGGGGGCCAGTTTAAACAGCAGAATCACCTTCCACAAGCACAAAAATGCAAAAAAGAGGTACTCAATCAACCTCCAGTGGGGCATTTGTTTACAGTATCAGCTGAAACAAGAAGACAAGGCATCCCCTCGTTCAACTTCAGCTGGGAGTGTGCACATCGGTGACTCAAGTGTTTTGCTGCTCTGTGCGTGTCCACGGATAACAGCGAAAGCACTGCAAGTATTGATTTGGGGTTAAACAAATAAATTTTAGTGACTAGACAAACTCACCCATATGGAATCTGTGAGTAATGAGGATTGATGGTATGTTTAGAAAGCTCCTGCTCTTCGAAGGAAGAGGCGTGCGAGACCAGTAAAAAAATTACTGCAATGATCTGGGGAAGAGATGAGCCAGAGGGATGGATTTGGGAAATAGCTGTCAGATACAACTGGCAGTGTTTGGAGTCTGAGTGGATGCAGGGAAGGAGGCAGGAGGAAGACCCAGGAGGGCGCCCAGTTTGCTAGTTTTGGTGATTTGGCAGGTGGTGGGTCTCCTGATGGAAGGAAGGAATACAGGAGGAGAGCAGGTTGCTTGGGGGGTGGGGAGGGGCAGGTGAGGGGGAGTTCTTCCCAGATGTTTGGGAGTTAGTGAGTTCAGTGTTCCATGTGCCGAATGGGAGGGTGTGGAGGACAGCCGTGTGGATTGTCCGTAGCCAGCAGCTGGCAGCAACAGCTGGGCATGTACTTTGGGGGTTCCCAGTCCCAAGGGGGTGGTGGGAGCCGCCGTCGGAGTGGACGAGGTGACTTTGGGAGAGTGTGCGGAGTGAGAAGAGAAGATGGCCCAGGCAGAGTTCGGGGTAGCACTGATGTCTAGGAAGCAGGCAAGAAAGATGCTTGTGGAGGAGAAAGCACAGTAAGGGACAGAGAAACCAGGGCGGGCAGGGGAGGAAACCCAGCGGTAGAGAGGCCGGTCAGGTCCCTGGGGACTTTTGCCCGAGTGATTTCTGCAGAGTGATGGGGACAGAAGCCAGAGAGCCGTGGGTGGCACATTTTCAGGAAGCTGGCAAGCGAGGTAGAAAGGCGGGGGATCAGAGCTGGAGAAGGGTTCACTTCTTCTGGGGAGATGGGAACAGACACATCAGAGGAGCTGCTGGAGAGCCACTTGACCTGCAGTTAGATCTTGTTTTATATCCGCCATCCTATCCGTTCCCCACTCTGCTCTTTCCTGGTTCCCTGGCCTCTACTTGGCTCTCTCAGTCCCCCCAGTTTTCAGCCCAGGCATTCCTGACTCTTGTCACCGCCTCCAACATGTTCTTCTGGCTCAGGCTGAGCCCTGCCTGTTCTCCCTGTTAATGGGTGTGGGGTGGGTGAGAGTTGGAGTCTTTTCTGGAGACTAGCCGTCCCCCCCAGGCTCCCTTCTGAATGCAGAGGGCAGAGGGCAGCACAGGCATCAGGGCCCGATACCCTACCAGTTACCCATCAAAACTACTGTTCCCAAAGGCAAGTAAACTTTTGGTCCTGGACGAACAAGCTAGATTGGCCTGTGAGGCCAAGGTGGTGTCCGTTCACTGTTCTCAGGAGAGGTGGGAAGGCTGGACAATGGGGTAATAGTGTCAGCTTCGTCACCAGGTGCCTCCCCTGTGCCAGAAACCGTGCCAAATGCTCTACGTGCATCCTGTATGTAACACTCCCTGCTCTCACCTTGCCCCTCTCTAAGCAGTTGTCCACACAAGCAGAGTCATCTTGTGTTTGGAAAACACAAATCATATTAAAACAATCTGTTCCGGGTCTTTCAGAGGCTCCCCATTGTCTTGAAAAATAACTCCGGTTGCTAATATGTCCTATAAAGTCCTGCATGACCTGGCCTCTACCAGTCTTTGTTCCCAGCCTCTTCTCTTCCGTGTTTGTGCTCCAGCACAGTGGCCTTCTTTCACTTTCTAGAACGGAGGAGTCTCTTTCCCACCTCAGGGCCTTTGCACATGACTCGATGCTCTTTCCTCATTTTCTTTGAGCTAGCTACCATCAAGTTCCAGATATCAATTTATTTTTTTATTTTTATTTATTTATTTTTGGCTGCATTGGGTCTTCATCGCTGCACACGGGCTTTCTCTAGCTGCAGCGAGCGGGGGCTACTCTTCGTTGTGGTGCACAGGCTTCTCATTGCGGTGACTTCTTTTGTTGTGGAGCACAGGCTCTAGGTGTGTGGGCTCAGTAGTTGTGGCTCATGGGCTTAGTTGCTCTGCAGCATGTGGGATCTCCCCGGACCAGGGCTTGAACCCGTGTGTCCTGCATTGGCAGGCGGACTCTTAACCACTGCGCCACCAGGGAAGTCCCTCTGGATATTAATTGAAATGTCACTTTCAGGAAAGCCGTTCTTAACCCCTGAAACTAGGTCAGGTTCTTTGTTACCTATTCTCTTTGCATGTGCTTCTCCTTTGTATCCCTGTCACAACTGCATTCCTAGAGTTATGGGTGTGCTTGTGTGTTTAATGTCCTCTCCTCCTTTAGACTGTAATCTTCAAGAGGACCAGGCCCAGAGGTTGGGCCATGGGAATCATGCTCGCTGCTCCTTCCCCACCATCTGGCACAGCACCTGGCATGTAGTAGGTGCTTTATGAGTACTCGAAGATGAATGGATGAATGATTCTGTTTATTGAAACTAAAAAAGCCAAGAACACTGCCAAATGCTTGGGCACAAGGGTACTGAAGTGAAACTGTTTTGAGAGCCTGGGCTCTGGAGCTTGGCTGTCTGAATTCCCACCCCAGCAATCCTGCTTACTGGCTGTGCAGCCCTGCACAAGTTTTTAGCCTCTCTGGGCCTCAGTTTCACACGGAACATAGGGACTACGCTAGAACCTACCTCATAGGATTGTTGTAAGTCTCAGATGAATAAAAATATGTAAAATATATACACCTGGCACATAATAAACATGTAATAAATGCTAGCTGCTGTAATTCTCAGCCAGGACCGCTATCTGGGAGTGAGACTGAGTTGATGCTGCTTTCTGATTTCGGTCCCCCATGATTTGGACATGTCTTTGGGAGAGCCCATCTCAGCTCCACTGAGGGGAAATGCGGGGAGAGGTGAACAGCCATGTGGGCCTGAGCAGTCCAATCCTTCTCCGTCCCTGGAAGGACATGAGATGCTGCAGATCGGATTCCTGCCCTCCAGATGCCTAGAGGGGGGTGAGGGAGACCCCTTCACGTAGGTTCTGTGGGAAAAGCCGGACCCAGCTGCCGGGAGAGCTTCCTCTGCTGCTGACCTGCATCTGCTGTGAGGCCTGGGCTGGCTTTAGCCAGACAGCCTGCTCCTTTGATGGAGAAGCTTTGCTTTCTCCTGGAAAGAGTTGTGAGTTCCCATCCCCGGCGAGACTTCACGGCTATGCTTTTGCAGAACGAGGGGAGTTGTGGGATGGCAGGAGTCTAGGAATGGTGGGAGGCAGGCGCGGCAGAGAGGAAGCAGAGCTGGGAAGGGGAGAGAGCTGGGTGACAGACAGAGCCCGCACAGACCCGGGCTCGAGTCCCCTTCTACTCCCTAGCCGCATGTCCTTGATCAAACCAAGTTTTCTTTCTGAGCCTTAGTGTCCTTCCTGTACACGGGGGTGACGGCTGTTGTGGAGGAAAGTGATGGAGAGGAAAAGTACGGTGGGTCATGGCTGGCATGGCCAACCCCCATTCCTTTACTTCCCTGCTCTGCAGGCTATAGCTCTCTGGTTGCTTGGGTGGACATTCTTCTTTTTTATTTTATTTTTTTTTAGGTATTAGATTTTAATTAATTAATTAATAATATTGGCTGCACCGTGCAGCATGCAGGGGGATCTTGGTTCCCTGACCAGGGATTGAACCCATGCCCCCTGCAGTGGAAGCACGGAGTCTTAACCACTGGACCGCCAGGGAACTCCCAACGTTCTTATTTTATCTTCCTGGGGTCCCAGGTGGGCACATAACCACGCTGTTCCCCTGGGGCCCTAGACCCACCCCCAGTTCTGCCTATGCTCCCGTGCTCAGCCCGAGGGGGCTGGAGCTGGCCTCGCCCCTTGGCCTCTCTCTACTATTTCTGTGGCTCTGGGCGGATTGAGTCACGGCAGCAGTGAGACCCACTGTCGCTGAGGCTGGGGGCCCAGTGCTTCCGTACCTCCCCATCCCTCCAGCCAGGCCCACAGTAAGACTGAACTGAGAGCCCAAATCACCGGGTGCTCTGCTGTCTCTGGGCAGCTTGTGCAGCCTCCTTTGCAGAGGGTTGGGAGGCCCATGTACAGTTCTTGCAGCTTTGGCCACTGGCCACCACATTCTCTGCTGCTGGCATTCCAGGGCCAGGGACCTCCCTGTGGGTTCTGGCCTGGATGCTCAGCATCTCTGCTCAGTCACGGTCTAGTGTGGGGACCACATGGCTTATTGCAAACAATTGGGCAGATCTGGGTTTTAAACTTTGTTCCATCAAGCGGTGAGTACAGGTAGCGGGTGCTGTCAGAACCCAGCCCACATCTCCTTGGCCTGTTCTGTTTTGGTGGTTGAGGGGACCTATGTAAAGCATGGTGATTTACAGTAGGTGGGCTCAGTGCCTAGTGGCCAGCACCTGCCACTAGGCTGGCCGGGGCTCTCTGGGCTTCTGGGGTCTCTCTGCCCATGAATGGGGCAGCCTGGAAGTGCCAGGGAATTGCCGCCTCACGGTGGGCAGCCTTCAGCCAATGCCTTATGGAAGTTAGGGCATGATTCCTCCAGCCTCCTCCCCCTTGGGTTGAGATAACTGTGAGGTCCATGTCCTAGTCTTTCCCAGACTGAGTTCAATCCCCAGCAGGACTGAGCTCAGTTGTCCACAGAAACTCACTCAGTTACATACCTTCACCAGCTTCCTTCTCTTCTCTGCCTCAGTCCCCATTCCCATGCCCATATTTCCTGGGATCACCTCCCAAATAAGCAACTTGTTTGCAAATCCGTGTCTCAGGCTTGCCTTTTGGGAGAGCCCAAACTAAGACAGCAGTTGTTGAACAAGCAGCAGCCTCACTTCCTGTGCGATTCCCCCATCCTTAGGCTAACCAGCCTCACAAGCTTGCTCTCTTGTTGACTGTTGATTGGCCCAGGGGTGAGGCTAGCCCCAAACCGAGCTCATCAGTCACACTTACCTTGCTCAGTTGATCATCCCAAAGTGACAATGGAACCCACGCTGATCTGCCAAGGGTCCTTCCCTGGGACTTTTGAATATGGGCAGGGACAGAGTCCGTTGATGATAAACACTGGACCTGCTGGTGTCCTGCCGTTTGGAAATGCTGCTCGGCTGGATGAGATAATGATTCTGGGACAGAGCGGGAAGCAGAGATGAGGAGCAAGTGAGTGCTTGGAAGATGTTTGCGTCTCCGGCTCCATTTATCTTTGGAACCCAGTGTTGTTTCCCCACGGCATGGTCCCTCTGCCCGAGTCTATTTAATTTAGGTTTCTGTCACTTGCAACCAAGAATATTCTGTATGACATTGGGTTTGCCATTTAATAGAGCCTGGTGCATGGTAGGTGTTTGATAAGTATCTGTTGACTGATGTACACTCTCTGGACCCCATTTTCCTCATTTGCATGTTAGGGTCAATAATACTTTATAGGTTGTTGGAAATACAAGTTAGACAGTGAAAGGGCAGGGGCTTTGAAGTGTTGGACCCAAGCAGAGAGCTCCCTTCTGCCCAGAAGGCCAGGAATGGGGGGACTCAGGGAGGGGAGGCACCTTGGATGAGGGGCGCAGAGCCCTGCTGGGGTCTGTGGATGGACAGGGCCTGGCGGCTGCTGGCCAGTGAGAGCTGCATGGCGATGATGATGATGATTGGGGTAGAGTGGGAGGAACGGCCAGGAGTAACTTTTGTTTTTTCCTTTTGAGAGAATCAATAAGCAGGGCAGAGAAGGGAACTAATGTTTATTGACTCTCTGTTATGCGCGGGCACTGGGTCCAACTCCCTGCACACATCAGAGAGTATAGACTGGTGACCTGGAGGCAAATGTTTTGTTTGGCCTTCATGGGGCTTAAAGAAACATTTCAGTTAATTGCCAGCATATACATATCTGGAGATTCCACATGAAAAGCTGGTTGGGGGCCGCTCTTGAAAACTTGGAAGTTCTAGCAACACGGGACCCATATTCCCTGCGGCATCAATAGCTAGAGTGACGAACAGCTGCCCCCTTCTGATGAGGCATCTGCTCTCTAATTTGCACTGACCCCTCCTGAGCCTCTTCCCTCATGCATGGGACTTGCCTGGCCCTATAGTCATTTGAGATGGTCGTTCTAGGCGTTTTCTCAACAGCCCTGCAAGGTGGGTACCCTTAGCCCCATTTTACAGATGATCAGACTGAGGGTCAGAAGTGAAGTCATCTGCTCCAGGTCACACAGTTAGGAAATGATACAGCTGGGATGGTAGCTCAGTTCTTACCGACCCCAAAGTTCATTCTCCTGTCAAAAAACAGGGAGTGTTTGGCTGCAGGTAGAGAGGGGGAGGAGGAGGAAGAGAGGTTTGGGATCAGTGATTGGGAAGAAGGGGTGCCACGGATGAAGCAGGGAGACTGGGGGGAAGATGCTATAGTCAGACCCGGGCATTGCCAGTTTGAAGGGACCCCAGGCTATCCTGAGGAAGGGGTCCATTCCCAGGTGACTTTTAGGACGTGGAAGCTGGTGCTGGTGTCTGTGGTAAACAGAGAAATGGGTGGTTATGGAGGATTAGCCGAGGGGAGTGAGGCAAGAAGGATGTCAGGTGTATTACTGACAGCCTGGGTGGCTGGTGCTTCGGGCCATCAGGAGGAGGAGGGTAGGGATGGGGGAAGTAGGGGGAGATGGTGTGTCCAGGTTTGGAGGTTTCAGGGCCAGTGGCATGTACACGGGGAGGTGTCCCAGGGACAGTTGGCCAAACAAGGCTGGAACATAGGGGAACTCCAGGCTGGAGATAATGGTCTAGAGATTAAGCTGTGATGTCCAGGCAGACAAAGGGCCCAGGTGGGGGTTGGGAGTTGAGGGGATGGGGTAGGGAAGGGGGTAGGGGGGTGGGGTGTCACGGCCATAGTATTTGGTGGAGGTTGGAGGGATGCCCGCATTCACTTTCTCTGACCTTCCACCCCTCCTCACCCAGCGGGCTTCTCCATAATCAGCTTCCCTGGGGACGTTTGAGGGAAATGGATGAACGTGAGGCAGGCAGGGCTCCAAGTGGATAATTACACAGCTCTTTGAGCCCCAGGACTGGGCCAGGTAGCAATCCATACAGACAGCCTCTCAAAATTAATGGGACTCCAAGGAGTTTGAGATGGGGGGAGGGCCAAGGCTGGGAGAGGCTGAGGGGAGATGAACTGGAGACAGGAATACACTGTTTCTGATAGCCCGCGACGCAGGGTCTGAACGAGAGATGGAGAGAAAGGGAAGGAAAGAGCAAGGAAACCGAAGCCCAGAGAGGTTAAGTCACCTGCTCAGAGTCACACAGCGCTGAGGTGAAGCTGGGCTTGGGCCGGTCGGTCTGTCTGCTTCCAGAATGCCTCGTCTTTGCTCACTTTGTGGTTCTGCCTTTGCCTTCACTGGGAAGTCATGGGGAAACGGGCCTGTAGGAACCCCTTTGGCTTCTGGAGATGGTGAAAGAGGAAAAGGGGGCAGGCACTACTTGTCCCTCAAGGCTGGCTCGGACTGAGACACTCCCCTACAGGAACTAAGGGCAAGGCGTGCTTCCTCTCTCTGGGTAATCGGCTCGTTTTTCCATATCTGGTCCCCACCCCGCCCCAGGCTGTGAGTTCCGTGAGGGCAGGGCTGGGCTGGGGACATCTCTATCCCTGCACAGAACGCTCAGCTAATTTAAACACCAGGCAGAAAAGAGACAGTGAAGTTGAAGTCTGAATACATCTTGAGTTCAGTTTACAGAATTGTGTGAATGTTAATCTCTTGGTTTTGATAAGCATACCACCACGGTTGTGTAAGATGTTAACAGGAAGGGAAGCTAGGTGAAGGGTATACTAGAGCTCTCTGAACTATATGTGTAATTTTTACATTATCTCCAAATAAGTTTATTAAAGGAAAACAACAGGGCAGATTCTAGCTGTTGGCTGGGGGCAGGGAAGGGAGATGATAACACTGGGCAGAGGTCAGGGCCCCAGAGGCGAGCTGGGGTGTGGACAGTTGACCCAGGCGTCCCACAGCAATGTTCTCACCCAGATGGGGCACCTGAGGCTCGTGGCACCTAGGGTACCCCAGTCAGGTCACGCAACTCACTTAGGGCCCCATTGGCCAAGTGTGAACGGTGCTCACCCAGATTTAGTTCACCAAAAGGTGGAGGTGGTGGGAAAAAGTACCAGAAATATCCTGGCAGTCTCTACCATCTACTTCACACCTATCATGTGCCAGCAGCCTCCTAAACTGCTCCACACACAGTATCTATTTGAATTCTCACAAAATTCCATTCCATGGAGTAGTCTGAGGCTCAGAGAGGTTAAGTAACTTGCCCAAGGTCACACAGTATGTTCTGGCCAGAGCTCATCTGAGAGCCAGGATGGGAGACTTTTCCAAGCTCGCCCCATAAAGGGGATTTCTTGTAGATGCAGCAGGGTTTCCAGGTCTCCGAGGGCAGGAGCGCCGGACCACCAAGGCCTCCAGCAGCCTGGAACTTGGGAGCCGCAGAATCGAGGTTGTCTCAGGCCCCTCACCCAGTAGCTCCTCTGTCATCTCATCTTGGCTCCTGTCTGCACTGCCGCTCTGCCCTCTCTGTCACCGGGCCCTGAGGGCCATCTGTCTCTGCAGCATCATGGATGCTCAGCTTCTCCTTTTGGCCTCTGTGTCCCCTGCTGCCAGTCTAGCTAACAGAGCAACTGATTGGCCTGCCCCTCCTCTTGTGGACTGGCCACACTGGGGTCCAGGCAGCTATGGCCTAGACGGGAGGGGCACGCAGGCCAGTATGGCTCAGGCTGCACTCCGCTGATGGAGAGCTTGGCTTTGAATCCCTACTTGGCCCCTGTGTGATTCTGGGCGAGTTACTTCACCTTTCTGGGCTCTCAGTTCATCATTGGAAGTCATAATGGTCCATGCCTTATGTGGTTGCTGTGAGGACTGAATGCATGTAAAGGTCTTAGGACGGTGCCTGGCATGGAGGAAGCACCCTCCCACTACAGATTATTATTATTATTGTTGTTGTTGTTATTACCATTACAGAATATGGTGTCTCTGCTTGGCAGGGGCAGTGAGTGGAGCCAGCAGTGATGGACACGTCTGCTACACCCAGCCAGTCCATGGACTGTTGACTCCAACGCTCTCCTTCCTAACCTGTTTGTGATCCTGTCTGAAGGACTCATCCTAAGCAAAGGGAGAATTCAGGCTTCCCTGTACAGGTGTGTGTGTGTGTGTGTGTGTGTGTGTGTCTGTGTGTGTGTGTGTAAAGTAATTGTGACCCTCCCTCCACCACTGTGGCTGGGACCTTGGGCTATGACTCTGCTTTGGACTTTACGCCATCACAGTGGTAGGGGAGGGCTTCTCCCTGCTTCGGCAGAGCACAGGTGGATGTGTGGGCAAATGGTGGGATTTTAGTGGAAAGTAGGGGCTTTGCCTGAGAATCAGGAATTTTCTAGGATTGTAGGAGACTCTCACTGGATCTGGGTAAGTTAGCAAGTGGGTGATGGGAAAGGAAAGCAGTGATTTCAGGAGAGAGCTGCAAAACTTTAATTCCTCCCATCCCCATCTGTGGAACAGCTGTTTCTCCCAGAAAAATTTCTCTCAGGATCCCATCTAGAAGCCTCTCTGGACCCCCAGCTGCTGGACGTGTGGGTGGAGATCAGGGGCGGGAGAAGACTGAGGTGGCAGGTGAGAGGATGGCTCAGGCCTTCAGATATCGGGTACAGGCAGGACATGGGAGGAGGAATAGAGGCCAGGAGGAGGCTGGATAATAATAGCAAACATAGAGGGCTTACTTTGTGCCAGATACTGTTCATTTAACCCCCAACAACAAATTAATGGGGAGCTGTGATGATCACCACCCCCATTTTACAGATGAGAAGACAGAGGTTGAAAGGGGTTAAGCTTTTTTCTGTTCATTTTGAACATGCCAAGATTACATCTACCCCAGGGCCTTTGCACTTGCTCTTCCCTGTCTGCAATGCTCTGCCCTCAAATCTTCACAAGGCCATATAACAAATGGTGCTCAAAATTTGGTAATTTGGTGTAACAGATTACCCCCAAATTTAGTAGCTTAAAATAGCAAATATTTATTATCTCAAAGTTTCTGTGGTCAGGAATTCGAAGGCAGCTGCAGAACCACATTATGATGTTTGTCTTTGTTGGCCCCTTCCTTCTTAAAAGAATATTAAAACTTATATTTTCGGAATTCCCTGGCGGTCCAGTGGTTAGGACTCTGCTTCCATTGCAGGGGACATGGGTTTGATCCCTGGTTGGGGAACTAAGATCCTGCATGCCGCAGGACATGGCCAAAAATATTATATTTTATGATTGTGTTGGTATAACGATAGATACATTAGTATTATATATTAAAGCATTTTCTTTGGCCTAAAATTTCTTTCTCCTAACTTGAATGGAAATTAAAATATTTTTGTGGGTCCTAAAGGTATTGTGGGCCCTGGGCACTGTGTCTCCTGCGTCTAGTGAATGAATTGGCCCAGAGTGGCTCAGCCAGGTAGTTTTGGCTCAGGGTCTCTCATGTGGCTGCAGTGAAGATGTTGGTACTGGCTGCAGTCATCCGAAGGCTTGACTGATCCTGGAGGATCCACTTCCAAGATGGTGCACTCATATGGCTGTTGGCAGGAGGCCTCAGTTCCCAGCCATCTGGGCCTCTCCACAGGGCTCCTTGAGCATCTTCATGGCTGGCTTCCCCTAGAGCGAAAAAAAAGAAAGAGAGAGAGTCAGGTGGAATCCACAATGGCTTTTATGCCCTATCTTGGAAGTCATACATGGTCAACATATCCTTACTTCTGCCATATTCTTTTTGTTAGAAATGAGTCACTAAGTACAGCCTGCACATAAGGGGCCTATGGGGAGGGAAATTAGATTCTACTTTGTGAAACCAGTGGACATATTTCATAGAATTTATGGACATACTTTAAAACCATTACGCTTGGCTTCAGAGAGGCCTTCCCTGACCACCAATTTCTCTCTTCACTGCCACCCTCCTAGTACTCTAACTCGTCACAGTGTATCACTACCTAAAATTACCTCGCTCATTTGTCTGTCTGTCTGCCCCAGCTAGAAGGTAAGCTCCATGAGAGGGGGATCCTGTCTGTCTGCTCGCCGCCATCACCCCAGGGTCTAGTGTAGAGTCAGGTACCTAGGAGGCTCTCAGTAATTCGTGAATGAATGAATGACAGGACAAACATGGTGGTGGTGGGAAAGGCAGGTACCATTGCAGGCAGGTGGTGGAGGCGGTGTGTGTGGAGAGGCTGAAGCTCTACCGGAGTTAGCCGTCCTGAGATGGTTGCCCACGATCCAGGGGTTTGGGAAGGAAAGGGCAGAGCGGTAAGGGCGCGGGGAGGCTGGCTGACCAGAGATCAGGGGATTCTTCTGTGAGCAGAGACCTCAGATTACAGGGTCTAGGTGGGGAGCCAAATGTGGGAACAGGTAAATTACAAAGCATTATGGCAGATGCATAAAAGAAATGTGTTTAGGACCCTTTAAGCTGGATCCTGACACTGTCACCCCGACGGAGGCCCTTGCTTTTGGCCCCTCCCCTTGACCGGACCTTGTTTAACCTTGAGGAGTCCAGGGGAGAGGGGCTCCCCTCCGGGTCGCTGCGACTAGCTCATCTGCCTGTGCTGCTCCGTTCAGCCTCTGGGTGGCAGCAGAGGCCCAGGTTGGCTGAGCTCCCCGTTCGGCAGTCTCCGCCCTCAGAGCGAGGGGAGGAGCCATTCTCTGGTGGCAGGTCCAGCTCCGCTGGGTGAGTGGAGGGGCGCTCAGGCCAAAGGCTTGGGGTGTTGCAGCTTGTGCTCCTGCCTCTGAATGCTTTCCTACACGCTCCCCCCAACCTTCTCCTGTGTCCTCTCCTCCCCTACAGGTCTTCTTTCTGGAAGTTGAGAGCAGAGGGGTGTGGGGAGTCGGGTGGAGGTGCAGAATTTGCCTGACTTTTACCAAGATGCTTGGACTTTACCCTAAGGTGATGGAAAGTTCACTGAAACGTTTGAAGCAGGGAAGCAACACTATCAGATTTGTGTTTTTAGAAAGGTCACTCTGGCTACAGGAGGAAGGATGATGGAAGCTGAAATCCAGACAGGAAGCTGTGGCAATAGTCCAGGTGGGAGGAGGGCAGGGTCCGTGAGGAACCAGCCAGGCCTCTAGGCGGCTGGTGGGAGGCATCCTGCGGGGCAGCTGGGCTGAGCACGGGGTGGGTGGTGCCAGACCCCAGAAGGAGCCCACCACTGCCGTGGTGGCCGAGGGCTCGGGACACGGGTCCAGCCCAGATAGGAGGGGGGCAGCCTCCAATCCTACATGGACTGGCTTGCCAGGAAGGTGTCAGGGCTGCAAATCAGGACCAGGGGCTGAGGCCCACACCTGGAGTACAAGGTGAGGGGTGACCTTGGCAACAGGTGGAATCTCTGACCAGACCTGGGCTCAGAGGGCAGCTGGCCCTATGGTACCTAAAGGCTGTTTGCCCACATCCATATTCCCCGAAGCTACTGTTGCCAGACTTCAGGGAAGATGTGAGGAAGCCTAGAGGATTCGTTTGGGCTTGACCCTGACCTAGAGTTGACCACAGTCCTGTGCCTTGCCACCCGGGGCTGAATCCATGGGTCCCACCAGCCCTCACCCCACCTAGCTCCAGGTTCTCCTTCAGCGCTGGTGTGGAGCTGGGAGCTGGCTGTGTGATCACAGGTGGCTTTGTGCCCGGAGACTGCAGCTGCGTTGGGTCTGGCAGAGCGCCTGGCGGCCTCCCAGGGCTTGGGAAGGGGCTACTGCTGCTTCTAGCCTGGGAGCTCTTGCTGCAGAGGATGAAAGATTCACCTCTGAGCCTCTTGAAAGGTTTGGGTTTATCTCCTTTCCTTCTTCACCTGGGCTATTACCTACGCCTAGAACATTCTCCCACTGCTCCCTTTTACCTGTCTGACTCCTATTGATCTTTTATGTCTCAGTTTAAATGCCACTCCTTTGTAAATAAGTTTAGTTTCCCCCCATTATTCTTGCTCAGTGCATCCTTTGCCTTTTCTACAATGCATTTATTACAAGTTATTATACTTTTATTTGTGTGTGTGTGTTTTAACATCTTGGTCCCCTGAGTGGACTGGAAGCTCCCTGGAGGCAGGGACCATTTCTCTTTTACTCATCATCATATACTCATACTCCAGCCCAATGCCAGGGGCACTCTAAGTACTCTAAGAATATTTGTTGAATGAGTGAATGAAAGACAGAATGACTGTATTATGGATGCCCCTAGGGACACCCTAGGTGTGTTGGGAATTCATAAAGCCACAGAGTGAACCTGGCATCTCCCTGGATCATCAGGTTTTTTGTTTTTGTTTTTGTTTTTTTTTTGCAGTACGCGGGCCTCTCACTGTTGTGGCCTCTCCCGTTGCGGAGCACAGGCTCCGGACGCGCAGGCCCAGCGGCCATGGCTCACGGGCCCAGCTGCTCCGCGGCATGTGGGATCTTCCCGGACCAGGGCACGAACCTGCGTCCCCTGCATCGGCAGGCGGACTCTCAACCACTGCGCCACCAGGAAAGCCCTGGATCATCAGTTTTGCTCGATGGTAAGGAATTAGAAGCATTATATTTACTTACTAATTGAATATTTTTCATTACAAAATAATACATGTTCCTTGTGACAGTTCAATCAATTGGCATTATTTTATATTGAAACAAACCCGGATGCATTATGGAGTAGAATGCAAAGTTGACATGGCTTTAAAGAGAAAATATGAGGCTTCAAAGACATTTTGAGCTTAAGAGGGCCTGTGGTCCAAACCCCCGCTGGTCTGGGGTCACTCCTGTGGGTTGGGGCACTTCTGTGGTGGGTCTCAGGAACTGTTGTCAGGCAGTCGCGCTGCTGCCAGTATCGTAGCTGCAGAGCACAGGGTGCAGGACTCCAAGTGAAAGCAAACACCGACTTTTTATAACGTGAAATCTGCTGGCCAGATTCTAGGGCAGGGGCCTGGGGAAGAGTGTTTACATGGAGGGAGGCACTGTGGGGGGTATTAGGGAGGAAAGCTCCCTGGTGGGGAAATAACAAATCTTGCAAGTAGCCCAAGAAGGAGAGTTCACTTGCTGGGAAGGGTCAGCCATTTCTGAGGTGCAGAGCTGGCTGCCCAGGGCCAGGGCCCTCATTGCTGCAGAGAACTGGGGTGGAGTTGGCCGGGGAAGATGCCATTGGCTTGGCTGGAGTGGGCAACATACAGCCACTCTGGGAGACCAGAAGTGAGCGAGCCATGGAGAATGACAGTGTTATGTGCAAAATGCAAAGCACGGAGTGGAATAAAGAACATGGACCACAGCTCCGGGTTCAAATCTCAGTTATGCCACTTTTAGTTACGTGACTTTGCTCAAGCACTTTCCCTTTCTGAGCCTTAGTTTCTCCAACTGTAAAAGGGGGACCCTGATCTCCATCTTTAAGGGGGGTAACGAGGGTTACCCTAGGACTTTGTTCTCTGCACATTAGAATCACCCGGGTAGCATTTAAAAAATGCTGATGCCCGGGCTTCCGCCCAGACCAACTGTATCACAATCTCTGGCAGTCGTTCCTGGCAGCTTTAAAAGCACCCAGGTGATTCTGTGCTGCAGCTGTAATAGGTGATCTGACTAGAGCCCGGTGAATATCTCCAGCAGAAGGAGAAGTTGATGTTTCCCAATTAAACCAGAGCAGACTTTCCAGGCTTTGTGGTCAGTCAACAAACTGCTCTGTGCTTCTAACTGGGCAGCTCTCCTTTTCTCAGATGTCTGCTCTTTGTTTGCATCTGAGCTGTTGGGGACAGGGGACAGCAAGTGAAGTACACCCCTGGGGATGCAGCTGCTTCCTGTCCCGTCGCCTTGGATGTGACAGACATAGACCTAGAGGAGAGTGACACAGTGACAGACGAGGCCGAGAGCAAGGAGCCCCCTTCCATCCCCCACTCCCAACAGAGCCAGAAAGATTGACTTGGTGCTTAAAGTTGGCCTGTTATCAGACACCCCCAGCTACCTGGAGGGGCTTTTAGAAACAGAGATTGCTGGGCTCAACCTCAGAGTTCAGATTCAGTCTGTTTGGGGTGTTAAAGGAAAAAATATTCAATGCTGCTTGTTACAGCACAGTAAGAAAGATTTTATTCCCGGGGCTGGGGGCTGGGAAATGGGTATCCTGATAGGTACAGGGACTACTGCAATGGGATTCTGCAGTGAGGGAGAGAGATTGGGTCAGTGGGAACTTACAGCCAAAGAGCAGAGTAGGGGGTCAGTGGATGGAAAATTACTAAGAGGAAACGTCAGGGGTGAGGGGAGATTTCGGCTAAACCAACCTAGAGGGATTTTTGCTGAAGGGAGGCCAGGGTGATCAGACATCAGGTGAGTGATGGTGGAAGATGAGGAACCTGATCAGATATCTATTGAGGGGTGGGGGTGGGGTGCTTCTGGTTAAACTGACTTAGCAGGATTCTTGCTAAAATTGGACAATGCAGAGATGGACATGGAAACCACTGAAAAAGAGCTGAGTTGGAAAAGAGTGTAGTTGAAGAAGAGCTCAGAGGAGCGTGAATAGAGTTTGGTCGAAGACAGAATCTTTGCAGGGGGAGGGGCCGAGAATGTGTATTTCTACCAAATTCCCAAGAAACGCTACTGGTATCTGGACTACACTTTGAGAATCACCTACTTAAAGAGAGGCCCAAAGAGACGTCAGGCAGGCAGACGGATGGACAGACAGAATCAGACACGGAGAAACCCAGCTGCGTACCGCCCCCATTCACACATACTCAGAGCGAGAGAGAGAGAGACTTGAGAAATAGGCCCAGGAGGTGACAGACAGTCAAGTCAACCCACGGATGTACTCTGAGGCAGAGATACTGGGAGACCGAGAGACCCAGAGCCCCGGAGAGACAGGGACCCACAATACGGATCCAGGAAGGAGACCCCTCCCTGGCCCCTTGCCCCAGGTTGGAGAATGACCAGATACCTCAGGAAAGAGAGAGACTGACCCAAAGGAGACAGGCAGACAAAAATGTGGAGAAGGGGAGACAGAGGGAAGGATGGAGAGGAGGTGACCAAGGGGAGTGTCCACCCACGTCATGACCCTTGGGGAGCCCATGTTGGGGGGCTTTATAAGCAATGGCTCCTCCTCTCTGTTCGAGGTTTGCCCAGATGAGACTTTGCTCTTTCACTCAAAGTTTGGTTCCTGTCCCCTCCTCCAGGAAGCCTTCCTGACTGCGCTGCCCATGGGGCCCTTGTCTCCCAGGAATCCTGTGGCTCCAGCTTCTTGGGCTCTCTGTGGATTTCTCAGAGCTTTGGTTCTTGTTTCTGGTGTGACTCTGGGTTGAGTGCAGTCCCCTTACTGGCCCTCGGTGTCCGCATGTGTGAAATATGGGTGGGGGTTGGTGGAATGACCCCTAGGGCCCCTTCCATTTGAAATAATTTGTTTTACTCCCTCTCACCTACCCCTTTTTTTTTTTTTTTTTTTTTTTTTGCGGTACGCGGGCCTCTCACTGTTGTGGCCTCTCCCGTTGCGGAGCACAGGCTCCGGACACGCAGTCTCAGTGGCCATGGCTCACGGGCCCAGCTGCTCCACGGCATGTGGGATCTTCCCGGACCGGGGCATGAACCCGTGTCCCCTGCATCGGCAGGCGGACTCTCAACCACTGTGCCACCAGGGAAGCCCTCACCTACCCTTTTTTGAATCACGTTCCCCTGTCCTTGAAATGTGCTTGAATGAGGCCATATATATATAATATATAATATAAGCATCATAAGACATATATAAAATATAAATATAAATTAAAAAGGATGATATAAAAACACAAATGGAAGTTACAATATGTGGGTATTTTCTTCCCATGGGAGACCTCTGCTCTAGTTTGTAAGCCCCCCCAAAGCCATCTCTGTCTCCTGACACCCACACAGGGCTTTCTTGGCCCTGGGGGAACTGTTCTGTGATTTTTTTTTTTTGATAATAACAGTAATAGAATACTTACTCATTGCTCACGATGAGCTAGGTACCGTGCTCAGTGCTTTCCATGAATTAACTGTTTTAAGCCCCATCACAACCCTCTGAGGGGGGTGCCATCATTATTTCTACTTCCCAGGAGGAGAGACTGAGGCACAGAGATGGTGAGTAACTTGCGATGATCACACAGCCAGTAAACGGTGCCATGGGGATTGGAACCCTGGTCCAGCCACCACACTCTCTGCCTTCCAAAGGTGTTAGGTGGAAGCCAGAGGTGGCTTCTGCCTCTGAGCCTTGGCCCCCGAGTCTGCATGCTTCCATAAGGTGGAGGCCATGCCATCTGTTTTCATTAAAACTGTTACTACAGCTGCTAAATATTCTCGGAGAACTTCCCTGGGCCTGTGCCAGGAGCCGTACCCACATCATCTCATTTACTCCTTCCCCAGACTCCTGGAGGTCAGTGTTCCTTTTCTTAAAAAACCTGAATGGGGGCTTCCCTGGTGGCACAGTGGTTGAGAGTCTGCCTGCTGATGCAGGGGACACGGGTTCGTGCCCCGGTCCGGGAAGATCCCACATGCCACGGAGCGGCTAGGCCTGTGAGCCATGGTCACTGAGCCTGCGCGTCTGGAGCCTGTGCGCTGCAACGGGAGAGGCCACAACAGTGAGAGGCCCCGCGTACTGTGAAAAAAAAAAAAAAAAAAAAGCCTGAATGAAGCTGGGAGGCAGCTCCTTCCCCCGGGGCCTAGCTGGGCCACTCTCAGGCCACCCTAGCTAAGCCTGAAGGTGCGATTTATCCATAAACACATTAAAAGATGCATCAGGTTGCCCTAGAAACTAGACTCTAGTTAAGTGCCTAAAAAGTAATTATAGACTCCAGAATATCTTTCAGCCGAGCAGGTGGCTGGAAAATTAGAAATCTATTTCTGAGACACCTTCTGCTTTCCAGAGAGGCCGAGGTGACGTTTCAGGCAGGGACAGCGCGGGTGGCCTCGGTGGAGTGAGCGCACGGATGTGCGCGGGTGTGTGCGCGCGTGGGGATAGAGTGCGGCTGGGAGGGGCGCATGGGGGAGCCGCCAGTCTGGGGGCGTCGCTGTGGCGCCCGCCCTTCCTTGGCGCTCCCTGCAGTGCGGAGGCGACAAAGCGCCTCCTCTCCCAGTGTCATCCTCGAGAGCTGGGTTGCTAGGACACCGGAGCTGAGGAGATGCCAGATGATTTTCCAAACAATTTTTCTTCCAATTAGGAATAATTAGACAAAGGGAGAAAATGCGCACTCGGATGGCAGTAAACAGGCTTGGAGCTCGGGGACCTCGAGCAACCATCAGGGATTCGTGGCTGAAGATGCCCGGAAGTTTTGACCCCAGCTCCTGGCCGAGAAGGAGCTTCTCTTTGGACCCAGAGCACCCAGCTCTCGCAGGGAGGAAAGAGAATTCACGTTTATTAAGTGTCTACCGCATGCCTACTGAAGGCGTCATGCCTACTGCCTTCCGAGCAGGATCCCTTTCCAAGCTCATGACAAGCCCAGAAGAGTGACGAGCATCTTCCGCTATGATCCCTTCATTCATTGCGCGCTAGCCTTGCTGGGCTCCTCTGCCTCCCAAACTTCTTGGGGTCCTGGCACGTGCCCTTCCCTCTGCCTGGGTGCTCTTGCTCCTCCTCTCTGCGTGGCCGGCTCCTTCTTATCCTTAGGGTGACCGTTCTCGTCCCGAAGAGGTACCCTCCCCTGCTCTTTGCCCTCAGCTCCTTGTTAATTTCCTTCATGGCTCTCATTAGGGCTTAAATCTATTCTGTGTGTTCATCTGTTTTCTCATCTGTCTTCCTAGCTAGAATGTCAGATTCGTGAGGACAAGGGACAGTGTGTGTGTCACTCATGGCACAGTTCCTGGCACATAAAAGACACTCAGTACCTATTTGCTGAATGAATGAATGAGTGAATGAATGAGGATCTCTGGGTTATTGAATGGAAGCTGAGGCTAAGTGGATCTAAGGTTCTTCCCTGTGGTCCCTTGGGAAGTGGTAGTCAGGCCTTGGTCCCACACTGATCTGACTCTCAAGCTGGTTCTTTTCCTTTTTTGATTTTTATTGAAATATAGTTGATTTACAATGTCGTGCTAGTTTCAGGTGTACAGCAAAGTGATTCAGATATATATATATATATATATATATATATATATATATATATATATATATATATATATATATATATATATATATATATATATATATATATATATATATATATATATATATATATATATATATATATATATATATATATATATATATATATATATATATATATATATATATATATATATATATATATAAAAGAGCTCTTTTTCAGATTCTTTTCCCGTATAGGTTATTACAAAATATTGAGTATAGTTCCCTGTGCTATGCAGTAGGTCCTTGTTTTTATCTATTTTATATATAGTAGTGTGTATACGTTATTCCAAGCTGGTTCTTTTCCTGAAACATCATGCCGCCTTGGTCCGTGCCCCTCTCCAGAAAGGTCTGTTGCATCTCCTGAGCCTCTCCCCATAAGAGGGAAGGTTGCAGGGTCTCCTTCCATCCTTATATTTGGGGATTTCAAATGATGGCTATGTGGCAGTCTAGGGTAGTGGTCCCTGGACTCAACCTACCTGGGTTCAAATTCTAGATCTGCCAATTTCTAGCTTTGTGACTCTGGGCCTCAGTGTTCCCATCTGTAATAAGACCTACTTCATAAGGCTATTGTGAGGATATAGTGAGATAACACATCTGGATAGAAAGTTTAGAACAGTGCCTGGCACACAGGAAGTTCCTCCTACAATCTGAGGTCTAGAAGCAGCAGGGGTGACAAACTCCCCACTGTGTGTCTGTGACACATCAGAGGCCACATCACACAGCCCTTTGGGGGCATGGTATAAACTATTCCGCCTGGCACCTGAGGCCCCCTGTTCTTAATAGCTCCATTATCGGGAATATAGAGAGAGGCTAGCAGATGTGGAAGAGCCTCGTATAGTGTCTGCCTCCCAACTTGCTGGAGCATATGGGTGAGCCATATTGGAAGTACACCCTCCAGCCCCAGGGGGGTCATCTCAACTGATGCTGCATGAAACAGAGATGAGCCATTCTCCCTGAGCTCTGTTGAAATTGCAAAACTGGGAGCAAATACGTGATGGTTTTGTTGTGCCATTAAGTTTCGGGGTGGTTTGTTACAGATCAAAGGCTAATCATATAATTTGAGACGCTCTCCTCCCAGATCTTTACTTGGCTAGCTCTTGGTCATTCTAGCCACCTCCAAGTGGTTTTCCCTGACCACACAATCTGAGGTAGCCCCTTTCTGTAACTGGTAACTTTCTATCATGTCACCCGTTCTTATTTTCTTCATGTACTTTTAACTATTGGAAATGATCCTGTCTGTTTACTCATTTATTATCTGTCTCTTTTCACTAGCCTGAGAAGCTCCAGGAGAGTGGGCTTTGTCCAGGAGTGTGGCTTAATACAACAGCAAATATATTACCTTACCATCCTAGAGGTCAGAAGTGTAAAATGGGTGAGTGGGCTGTGTTCCTTCTGGAGATTCTGGTGAGGGGGGAATCTGTTTCCTTGCCTTTTCTAGCTTTTACAGGCCTTCCACATTCCTTGGCTTGTGGCCTTGCATCACTCCAACCTCTGCTTCTGTCATCACCGTCTTCTCTTTTTCTCTGCCTCTGACTCTCCTGTCTCCTTATAAGAATAAGGATCCTAGGGCTTCCCTGGTGGTGCAGTGGTTGAGAGTCCGCCTGCCGATGCAGGGGACACGGGTTCGTGCCCCGGTCCGGGAAGATCCCACATGCCGCGGAGCGGCTAGGCCCGTAAGCCATGGCCGCAGAGCCTGCGCGTCAGGAGCCTGTACTCCGCAACGGGAGAGGCCACAGCAGTGAGAGGCCCGCATACCGAAAAAAAAAAAAAAAAAAGAATAAGGATCCTGTGATTACTTTGGGCCCACCCAGAAAATCCAGGATAATCTCGCCACTGCAAGAGCCTTAACATAATCACACCTGCAAAGTCTCTTTTGTCTTGTAAGGTAACATTCACAAATCCCAAGGACTAAAATGTGGACATCTTTAGGGGGCGGTTATATTGCCTTTCACAGGCCTGATGCCCATCTGTCTTCTTCAATGATTTCTTCTCTTCCTTCTTTCTCCCTCCTCCCCGACACCCCACCCCCGGCCCTAGGCTTTGCAACGTGGAGAGGCTGCCTCAGTGGACAGGCCACGTATTCTCTTCTGAAACAGCTCTTGACCATGAAATCTGGGCGTGATAAGGGAATTTTAAGACTTTTTAAAATGTAATATTCTGGTGTTCTGGTACTCTGTGTTGTTGTACTGAAATGTAGGCAATTTTGGTTACTGTACCAGTGTTATTTCAGTTTTTTAAAAACCCGAATCATGGACACCTGAGGCCTGCCCAGAGAATTATATGCTGCATTAAGATTTCCAACTGAACAAAGCTGCACTCATTCAGACGCGTTCTGAGCGCATCTCGGCCCTCTGTGGGACTCTCCGAGATCCCTCATTGTGGTTTTAATTCCTACACCCTGGATGACAAGAAGGATGAGTGTCTGAGCCTCTTTCCCCATGTTTCAGTCACTTGTATTTCCTTCAGAGCCACTCGGGGTCTCTGATGGAATCTGCCTAGACTTGGGGTGTGGGATGGTTGGGTGCAGAGGACTTTGGAGAAAGTGGGAAGAAGGTTTTGTAAGGTGACATGAGGAAGAAGAGAGGGCAAAGGTGTTGGGAGAGTCCCCAGACCCAATTCTTAGTGCACCTCAACTCTTCCCTAATTTATGTACAGAACTTAACAGGTGCCAGGCTTTATTCCAAGCATTTTATAATATTAACTAATTCAATCCCCGCAAAAACCCATTGAAGTAGGTACTACAATTTTCCCTGCTACACAGACAAGGGCATAGAGAGGACAAGTAACTTGGTCAAGGTCACCCAACCAGTGAGGAGAAGCCTGGGATTGGACCCAGGCAGTTTAGCATCAGACTTTAAAACTGCACATGCTGTATTTTCCCTGAGGGTTAAAGTCCCTATAATCGTCCCTCCTTTATCCCCCTGAGCCAGCTGCTTCCTCCGGGGGCCTGCTCCTTCCTTTCTGATCATTTATTTTGGCCAGGGCCTTCTTCCCCCATCATCCTACCTGGAGAGACTCAAGCCAGAAGGACCAAGGAGGCTCAGCCATGGACCTCACCCCGTGTTGGGTGGAATGACCTCCGAGGATCATGGCTGGGGCTCAGTGGTAACTGTAGCTTGCTTTTAACAAAATGTTGGTATAAATACTTGTGTTTTAATAGCATGTAAACTAATTACTGAGGTATAGCCACTGACTGTTTTGCTCCAGACTTGCAGCCACTGGGTCAGGATCAGAGCCTCATTAATCATTAGGCCATCTGGGCAGTGATCTGGAACACCCATCTATCAAGAATTTTAGACATCTCTGGAATAAATTAGGAATAAACTGAGGTTTCCACACAAGACTTGGTATAGGGCTGGCGGGATGTAAATGAATCCTACTTCTGCTAAGGTAAGCAACGCCCTCCTCCAAGGGAATGTTGCAACATCTTTGACGTGCATTATTTCTTTTACTTTTTTTTTTTTGTGTGTGGTATGCGGGCCTCTCACTGTTGTGGCCTCTCCCGTTGCGGAGCACAGGCTCCGGACACGCAGGCTCGGCAGCCATGGCTCACGGGCCCAGCCGCTCCGCGGCATGTGGGATCTTCCCGGACCGGGGCACGAACCCGTGTCCCCTGCATCGGCAGGCGGACTCTCAACCACTGCGCCACCAGGGAAGCCCCTTTCTTTTACTTTTAATAGCAGTGAAGTTTGCATTATTACGCACATTTTACAGATGAGGAAATTGAGGCTCAAAGAGGTTCAGCAAGCTACCCAGAGTCATGACTAGTAAGAGGCAGAGCTGGGTGTGAACCAGGGTTGCCTGTGTCCAGTGCTTGTGCTTTTAATGCAGTTGCTCTGCTGCCTTTAAAGAGGTGAATGGAGGGGGTTCTTGATGAGGATACAGCTTGGACCATTCCTCTTCTCGTCTCATCTTACAGCCAGTGCAGGGTAAAAGGACCTGCAGCAAACTCAGGTCTGTGCCCAATAAGGACCCATCTGTGACCGAGATATATGCACCATGGCTGGGAGAAAGGGGAAGGGAAGGATGGTGAGAAGACTTCAAGAAAGAGGTGGCATTTGAATGGGGTCTTTGATATGTGGAAGGGGTATTTCTTTTTTAGGACTGTGTACACATGTGTGAATTCATTCAATAAATATTCCCTGAGCCCCTACCGTGTGCCAGACACCATGGTGATCACAGAGTACATGTTGGTGAGTAGAGGAGACATTGCCCTGCTCTCTCCAAGCTGCAGTCTAGAACTTTCTGTGATGATGGGAATGTTCACTAGCCACATGTGGCTACTGAGAGCTCGAAATGTGGCTAACTTGACAGAGGAACTGAATTTTTGGTTTTATTTAATTTTAGTGAATTAGCCACATGTGCCTACTCTATTGGACAGTGCAGGCTTAGGGGGAAAGGCAGACATGAACATAAAGAAATTGCTTATGGTAAGTACTATGCAGGAAACAAGATACAGTGGATTTAAATGATGGGGAATATGATCCAGCAATCCCACTCCTGGGCGTATACCCAGACAAAACTATAATTCAAAATGATACATGCACCCCTATGTTCATAGCAGCACTATTCACAATAGCCAAGACATGGAAACAACCTAAATGTCCATCAACAGATGAATGGACAAAGAAGATGTGGTATATATACACAATGGAATATTACTCAGCCATTAAAAAGAATAAAATAATGCCATTTGCAGCAACACGGTTGGACCTAGAGATTATCATACTAAGCGAAGTAAGTTAGAAAGAGAAAGACAAATACCACATGATATCACTTATATGTGGAATCTAAAATATGGCACAAATGAACCTATCTACAAAACAGAAACAGACTCACAGACATAGAGATCAGACCTGTGGTTGCCAAGGGGGGTGGGTGTGGGGCGAGGGAGAGGGTTGGACTGGGAATTTGGGTTCGGTAAATGCAAACTATTACATTTAGAATGGATAAACAAAAAGGTCCTACTGTATAGCATAGGGAACTATATCCAATCTCCTGGGATAAGCAATAATGGAAAAGAATATTAAAAAAAGAATTTATATATGTGTAAAACTGAGTCACTTTGCTGTACAGCAGAGATTGGCACAGTATTGTAAATGAACTATACTTCAATAAAAAAAATAAAATGATGGGGAGCATCCTGTTTAGATTAGAAAATCAGGGGAGTCCTTACTGGAGGAGGTGACATTACAGTAGAGACCTAGAGGATGTGTGTGGCCATAGGAAAAGTCAGGGAAAGAGCATCCCAGGCAGAGGGAGCAGTATATGAAAAGGTTCTGAGGGAGGAAGGGTTTGGCCTCCTCGAGACCATGAAAGGAGGCCAAGGTGGTTGAGAGAGGGGAGGGGAGGTGTGAGATGAGGTCAGGGCCTGAGAGACGGAGGTCTGATCATGTCCACTTGTGGGCTTGGATAAGGAGTCTTCCTTTTAGTTAGAGTGCCATGGAAGCCACTGAAATGTCTTTTGCTCCAGGCTGCCATGTAGAGGATGAATTGTAGGGGGAAATGAGGACGCTGGGGAGGGGGCTGTTGCAGTGGTGCAGATGAGAGACGGTGCCATGGAGAGGAAAGATGGCTTCGGAGATGAGAGAAGTGATTAGCTTTAAGGATGGTCTGGATGTGGAGGGTGAGGAAGATGGTGGAATCAAGGGTGATGCTCAGGCTTTCAGAAGAGCCACTGGGCAAATGGTGGCACCATTTCCAAAGAAAAGAAAGCTAAAAAAAGTCAAGAGTCCAGGCTGGGTGGTCACCCAGATGGCCATTGGAGTCGCTGGGAATGCTGAATGTTTATGTGATTGTGTTGCATCTCAGTGGACTGAGTTTGTACACACACTCCATGTGTGCGGGTGAGCATTCATGTTTGTGCACATCTTTGCTTTGAGTAAAGCGAATGCATACATTTGGTGTGGGATGACTGTGTATGCATATTAATGTCTATATTTTGGGTGAGTGTATGTGAATGTACACACACATCCTTATATGTGGGTGGGGCGGGTGTGAGTGAGCGTGTGCATCTGTGTATATGCAGGGTGAAGGTATGTGCAGGTTGTGGGGTGACTAGCATGCAAATCTGTGTGTATGTGTGAATGCAGCAGGTGTGAGTATGCACAAGGCTGGGGCTGGATGTAGTGGCACTTCTCTTCCTGTAAGAGTGCGTGTGCAGGCTCTGTGAATGCACATCTATTTGGGGGACCGTGTGCACAGAGTTGTGTGTGGGGAGTAGGGAGAGTGCATGCACATATGAGCACAGGTGTGAAAGAGTGTGTTCCAGGGATGGGCGCACATGGCTGTGTGTCCATCTGTGTGCGTGGGGAACGTGCCTGCCTGTGCCCGTTGGGGCTCCCGTGCCCGCAAGTCACGGAGGCAGCAGCTTGCAGAGTGTGTTATGACATGTTTATAGGTCGTTCAACCTTAATGCATTTTAAATTTCCAACCCTAGGTGATCCCTGAGGACTGAAGAGCCATTTGTTTCTTGCTTTGCTTTAAAAAGAAAGTTTCCAGAGTAAGATCCCTTCTGCCTCCAGCCTAGTAGCCCTACCTGATTCTTTTATTTTAAAATAAATTTATTTATTTTATTTATTTATTTTTGGCTGTGTTGGGTCTTCGTTGCTGTGTGCGGGCTTTCTCTAGTTGTGGCAAGCGGGGGCTACTCTTCGTTGGGTGCACAGGCTTCTCGTTGTGGTGGCTTCTCTTGTTGCGGAGCACCGGCGCTAGGCGTGTGGGCTTCAGTAGCTGTGGCACGCGGGCTCTAGAGTGCAGGCTCAGTAGTTGTGGTGCACCGGCTTAGTTGCTCCATGACATGTGGGATCTATCCCGGACCAGGGCTCAAACCCACGTCCCCTGCCTTGGCAGGTGGATTCTTAACCACTGCACCACCAGAGAAGTCCCCCTACCTGATTCTTGAGGACTTCTGATGGAAGGAAGACACAAACCAGGGTTCCTAAATGGTGTGGATGGGGGCACTGAAAGCTAGCTGGGGAGAGGGGCTCTTGAGTGTGAGAAGGAGGAGGGGCCTGGGGTGGCAGTGGGGATGCCGAGGTGGGAAGAACCCCTCCCCCTCCCCATGAGGGCCACCCCAGGACACAGAGGATCGCACACTGGATCTCCTTGCATGCCCTCTTTCTCTCCTGTCCGTATGTGGATTTGCTCTTGAACCTCTCCTTCTCACACTGCACGCTCTCCTTGGGTAACTTAACTCCTAACTGCTCCGAGGCAAGTCCTGAGACCTTTAATCCCTCCCCAAGTTGTTCTGGGCATCCCAAGGATGCCTCATGTGCCTTTGACAACCACCAGTGTCTACCGCTTCTCTCCTGTCCCTACAGAAGTGCAAAGTGCCAGCTGTGTCCCTTGGGCTGAAGGGGCTGCAACTCCCATTTCACTGTGCATGGGGGCCCTGGGGACTGCTGCTGACTCAGTTGCTGGCAGGGATCCAGGGAGGTGGGAGAGGAGTGGCCTCTCAAACTCCCACTTGTGTTTATGGAGGCACCTTGTGTCCTAGGTCCTAGGGCCTGAGACTGTAGGGATGTGCTGGGGAACCAGGTGACAACAGAGCTGTCCTCAGAATCGCCTCTACCTTCGTCTTTGGACCAAGCTCTGGGCTGCAATTCTCCCTTCCCTTAGGATGAGTTTTCCCCAGATGTTCCTTTCATCCTCATGCTGCAGCTCCTGGTGGGCCTGCCTTGCCCTCCTGCATGCATGCCCAGAGTCCAAGTGTGGACTCTGGCTGGGGCCCCTGCATCCTTTTGTACTGCCCGTCATCTCTTCTGGTGATCATCCTTTGATGCCACTATCTGCTGGATCTCACGTTCTAGCCACTGGGGTCTCATTTGAAACAGATATTTATCATAACACATTTTTCCAGCCTTGAATGGAGCCTCAGGTCAGAAGCTGCAGCTTGGGTCTGCAGGCTCCAGGGGTCTCATTCTTGGCCTTTGAACAGCCACAGACTTGAAGGACCCCACACTCCAGCCCAAGAGGACAAGCCTCCCGTTGGGTCTCCTTAATTTCCCGTTTGCACTATGGGGCTCCCTGGAGCAGACCTTGTCACATCCCTTGGACTTCTCCCAGGAGGATTTCTGTCTGTACATCCAGTGGGATAAAAGGGCAGGAAACCCCCCCTGCAAAGACCCATGGAAGCTCCTTCTAGAAACGTAAAGATTCTTAAGGCCAATTTGGTGACTTTTAAAAAAAGTCTTTACTGTTTTGGTAAATATGCTTTATCAAATCGCTGGAGAGAGGCAGGATAGCTTAATGACAGCGCATAGATTCTGAGGCTGACTGCCTGGGTTTGGCTCCTGTCTTTGTCATTTACTGGCTATGGGACTGGGGGTGAGCTGTTGACATCTGTGTGCCTCAGTATCCCTGTCTTGTAAGATGGAGATCATAGCAGTATTCACTTCACAGCATTGTTGTGAGGATAAGGTGAGTTAACATCAGTAAGAGGTTCACCACAGTTCACAGACATAGTAAGTGTAATATAAGCCTCATCATTATTAAACATTTTAACAGTACAGAAGAAAGCAAAATTCACACCAAATGCTACAACCCAGGGGACCTTGTTCCAGCCATCTCTCTCTGGGCTGAAGCACACATAGTTTTATATAAATATGATTTATGATATGTATGGTTCAAATAGTTTTTTCCTCCACTTAACCGTATGTCTTGGAGATTTTTCCATACCACTCCATAGAGATCTACTTCATTCATTGAATATTAATATTAATGAACTGCAATTTATTTGCCTAATCTATCACTGACATGGGGGCGTGAAGGTTGTTTCCAATTTTTCACTGTTATAAACAACACTCTGTGTACCTGCCCATCTAGTGCTTATGTATTTGTTTTATTGCATTTGGGCTGTTATCTCCTTGGGCTAAATTCTAGAAGTGGGAGTGCTGGGTCAAAGCGTACCACACATTTTACATTTTGATACATATGGCGAAGCTGCCCTTTGGAAAGGTTGTACCAATTTACATCCTCTCTCTCAATGACGTCTTTTGGTTGAAGCTTTTTCATTTTGTTTCTCGGTCTCTCATCAGATTTACCTTTGCCCCAGGTGAGGCCACCTGACTGCAGAAGAAAGCTGGGTGAACACATATTTTTTTTATTAGTCCACGAGGTCCTGAGCTGCCAGGAAAGCATTGTCACTGAGGGCGGCCCTTGAGGTGTACGGTGCAGCTGCTGAAGCGTTTCCCCAAGCAGAAAGGGCCAACCGTGGAGCATGAGGAAGCCTGTTGAAAAAGTGACTTAGATGAATGTTAAGCATTGTTCTCTCCAGGCTGCTCGATGAAGCAGCCTGGTTGATGTGACCCCATTTTGCACGTGAGCAGGGGCTTCAAGTGGCAGATTGATCATTGCGGAGATGGCCAGGACGCAGTTCCCAATGCATAAACTTGTGCACGGTGGGTCACATCCCACCAGGAGGCGGAGGCTAATTCCTTTCCTCTTCAATCTGGGCTGGCTTGGGACTGCTTTGACCGGTAGAGTCTGGTGGAAGTGATACCCTGCCCAAACTTCTGAACCACAAATTTGGGAGCAGAATAAAATGGTGGTTGTTTTACATGACTAAAGTTTTAGGTGATTTGTTACACAGCCATGAAAACTGGAGCAACAGTTGTTGTTCCCCTGCCCTTTGACCCTAAGTGAAAAATGTTGTGTGTTTAACTAGGAATGAGGGCCATAGTTTTATTCAAATGCTCAAAAGTCCTTTGTCTAAAGAAGGTTGAGAAAGCCCAAGAGAATGTGTCCACCCTTTGACCTGGCTCCAGTCTTCAAGAGTCCTTTTTCCTTCCAGCTGGAGCCTCTTGACCAGTCCCCATGGCTCGGCTTCATCCCAGAGCCTGGAAGGAAGACTTTAAAGGTGTCCTAGTTTCACTCTCTGGGACTCAATGAAAGCCCAAGGTAGTTGGAACATCATGGACGAAGATCTGGAAGTGAGATTGCACTGGAGTTCATGGGGGGTAGTAAGCTGAGAGGAAGAAAAAGAGGCAGCTTGGGGTCTGATCACAAACCATTTGGAATGCCAGGTAAAGGAGTTAGGACTGAGGAAATAGGGAGTCACGGACAATTCTGAGCAGGGAAATGGCAGAATTCCCACGATGACTCAGCAAAGCCCTGCAGTCTCTGTGATGGTGGTTAGGGAAGAGAGTGGCCTGGTTATTAAGGGAAGGGGAGAGCTCTGGATGCAGAAGCAGGCTCGTTACAAGGGTGAGCTCTGTGTTCCTACCTGGGAGTCCTTGAAGAGCTCATCACAGCTGACTGCTTCTGTCTGCCTTCTCTGCCCAGGTGTGCGGGGGCCCATTCTTTAGGCTGGAATGTTAAGGCTGGTAGTGGTGTAGCAGAGTGAAAATTAAGCTTCTGGTGTGTCCTTGGGAAAGCCGCTTCTCTCTGAGCCTTAGTTTTCCCATGAGTGAAATGAGGGGTTAGGAGACCTGGGTGAGTTTGTGACCGCTTCTACCTGGTTCTTTGAGACCTACTGTGATAGGATAGGGAGGGCAAACATGTTTCAATTCCTGTGTCAGTGCTGCCTAGAGTACTGTTTTTTTTTTGTTGTTGTTGTTTGTTTTTCTTAAGGTATAGTTGATGTACAGTATTATATAAGTTTCAAATGTACAACTTAGTGATTTGCAATTTTTAGAAGTTATAGTCCATTTATAGTCATTATAAAATATTGGCTATATTCCCTGTGTTGTACAATATATCCTTGTAGTTTATTTATTTATTTGGCCTTGCCACGTGGCATGTGGGATCTTAGTTCCCCAGCCAGGGATCGAACCTGTGCCCCCTGCAGTGGAAGCACAGAGTCCTAACCACTGGACTGCCAGGGAAGTCCCTAGTCTTTTTATTTTATACATAGTAGTTTGTACCTCTTAATCACCTACCCTTGTCTTGTCCCTTCCATCTTCCTTCTCCCACTGGTAACCGCTAGTTTATTCCTGGAGTGCTGTGTTGAGTTGGATTCTGAGGTGAAATCTAGGATCTGTGAGAAAGATCTATGATAGATTAGCAATGTCTGCCCTGGTTGTAACAGAGGCAGTGGCAGCATGCCCAATCATATGGAAATCTTACTTTCATACAGCATGAATTCAGTAATTCAGGTTGGCACCATCATAATTTTTGCTGCATCTATGTGCTATCTTCATTATTAAATTGATTTATATTTCTTAGAAATTAATTTATTTAAAAATTATATTTAAAATCATGCTATTTACATGATTATGAATGAAGATTGTTAAAAAAAAGAGCGGTTTCATTGCAGAGAAGTCTAATGTTTATTCCTATTTCCTTCCTCTTGTTCTCACCCTTCCTTCCAAAGGTAATCAATTTTATTTATTTTTTTGGTTTATCTTTCTATTGTTTCTATTTGAAAGTTATGTAATGCAGTATTACATTTCTAAACTTTCTTTAGATCAACGCAAGGACGAAAATGTTATTTATTTTTTTACCCAAATTTCTTTTTTTAAGTCATCTTTTTATTGATGCATAATGTATATACAGAAGAGTACACAAATCTTAAGTGTGCAGCTTCAAGAATAGAAAATCAGGAAACTAAGAGTGAATGGACCCATCTAATCACCTCTCAGATTAAGAAAGAGAACACAATAAAAAAATCATTTAACCATAAAAAAATAGAAGAAAGAGAATACTGCCAGTTCTCCACAAGTACTTCTCATTTGTCTTACGTTTGTGAGATAATTGGGCATCCTCTGTGAAGTGCCTGTTTGAGTTTTTGGCTCATTTTTCAATTGTGTGGTCTGTCTTTTAATGATTGGTTTGTAGGGCTTCTTTATATCTTCTGGAAGCAAGTCTATTGTTGATTATAAATATTGCCATCTTCTACTCTTTGTTCTTTTTTTCTTCTTTCTCTCAGTGGTGTGCTTCGATAAACAGAAGTTCCTAATTTTAAAGCAGTCTGGTTTTTCAGTCTTTTCCTATATGATTGGTAGTTTTTTATTCTGTTTAAGAAACCTTTGCACCCCAAAGTCACCAAGAGATTCTCCCATGTTTGACCTAGGAGCTTTATTGTTTATCTTTAACATTTAGGCTACTTGGAATTGATTTTGGGTATAGTGAGGTAGGGTCTAAATTACATTATCTCCATATAGCTATTCTGCAGACCCAGCACCATTTATTGAAAAGATAATCCTTGCCCCCATGCACTGCAGGAATCCCATTTTAAAAAATTTGAGTATCAACTGAATCATGGGTTTGATGTGCTAATTTATTTTTCTCCTGTGTTATCTTCTAAGAGTTTCATAGTTTTGCATTTCACATTTAGGTCTGTGATCCACTTTGAGTTAATTTTTGTGAAGGGTATAAAGTCTGCGTCTAGATTTATTTATTTTTTTATGTGAGTGCCCCATTGTTTCAGCACCATTAGTTGAAACTAATTTATTTTTGTATTATATGTTAAAGTAAACATATACTTATGAGAATAAGAAATGCTTAATCTGCATTGACCACCTAAAATCATCTTACATTCCAAGCTTTAGGAAACCCCACAGTGGGATGTTGCAATCACAACAATGGATAAGGGAGGGTTTTCTGTAGGAGTAAGTAAAAAAAAAAAAAAGCTTTAAGAATGTATTATATAAGAAGTTCATGTTTGTTTTAGAAACAATAGAAAATACAGATAAATAAAAGTCATCTATAATCTTCCTACCCAGGGGTAGGCACCTTACCATTAAAAAATTTTTTTTTATTTATTTGGTTGTGCTGGGTCTTAGTTGCGACAGGTGGGCTCCTTAGTTGCAGCTCGCTGGCTCCTTAGTTGTGGCATGTGAATTCTTAATTGCAGCATGCATGTGGGATCTAGTTCCTTGACCAGGGATCGAACCTGGGCCCCCTGCATTGGGAACATAGAGTCTTAACCACTGCACCACCAGGGAAGTCCCCACATTACCATTTTGGTGTATTTTTTTCCAGCTGTTTCCCCTCATACACACATATATATTGTATCTTATAAAAAGGGGATAATGAAATACATAATATTTTGTACTCCATATGTCCTCAGTTTTTTACTTAATATGTCCTTCACAGCTCTTCACGTTGATAAATTATATTTTTGCATAATCATTTTAATGAATGTAGATGCATGATATGCTCATTGGCTCCTACTTCCTCCCTTCTCCTAAACACAGACTCTATCCCCCTCTTTAGCCTCTGCTTCTGGACTCCCGTTTTAGTGGTACCTACCACCATGGCTTAAGATATAATGACAAAGGTCTCTGTATTTCTTTTCCTGATTCCATTTTCTTTTCTGCCCTTGAGTAACCATTATTCTAGAATTAGTGCTTCTTATTTCTCATGCATGAAAATATTCTCATTACTATACACAAATGTACCCATTAGCAATATATAGTATTGATTTGTAGGCTTTAAAACTTTATATATATATAAAGATATCCTACTATATACATCCATTTTCAGGTTGCTTTCTTCACTCAAAACGATGCTTCTAGATTTTACCCATGTTGCTATAAGGAACTTTCATTTATTCATTTTAACTGCTGTCTAGTATTCCATTATGAGTATACCACAATAGACTTATCCATTTTCTTTCTTTTTTTTAAAAAATAAATTTATTTTTGGCTGTGTTGGGTCTTCATTGCTGCATGAAGGCTTTCTCTAGTTGCAGCGAGCGGGGGCTACTCTTTGTTGCAGTGCATGGGCTTCTCATTGCTGTGGCTTCTCGTGTTGAGGAGCATGGCCTCTAGGCATGCAGGCTTCAGTAGTTGTGGCTCACAGGCTCTAGAGCTCAGGCTCAGTAGTTGTGGCACACAGGCTTAGTTGCTGCACGGCATGTGCGATCTTCCAGGACCAGGGCTCAAACCTGTGTCTCTTGTATTGGCAGGCAGATTCTTAACTACTGTGCCACCAAGGAAGTCCGACTTATCCATTTTCTACGATAGTAAAGGTAAAGAATGATGCTATCTTCTTGTGAAATCCATAGGAATTTCTTTAGTGCTCATACCCAGAATCAGAATTGCAGGGTTGAAGGGTGAATATATCTTTTTTTTTTCTTTTTTTTTTTTTTTTTTTGCGGTACGCAGGCCTCTCACTGTTGTGGCCTCTCCCGTTGAGGAGCACAGGCCCCGGACGCGCAGGCTCAGAGGCCATGGCTCACGGGCCCAGCCGCTCCATGGCATGTGGGATCTTCCCGGACCGGGGCACGAACCCGTGTCCCCTGCATCGGCAGGCGGACTCTCAACCACTGCGCCACCAGGGAAGCCCGGGTGAATATATCTTTAACTTTACTAGATATTGCCAGCCAAACTGCTCTCTAAAATGTTTATATTAATTTACAGTGCTATCAGCAATATATAAAATTTCCTGTTGCTTTAAATCCTAACTAACCCTTGGTATTGTTACATTTATAATTTTTTCCCCATCTGATGGATGTGAAATGGCATCTATATTAGCCAGGATCCAGTTAGGAAATCAGATACCACATAAGGCATTTCAAACAGAGGGAATTTAATACAGGCGATTGGCTACATAGGTGTTGGGGAGCTGATAGAGCAAGAAGGAAAAACAGAGATCAAAGATAATAACTGCAGGAAGCAGGTACCACCCTGAGGTGAGGGCTAGAGGAACAAAAGAAAAAATGTGGAGAAACTAGAACCTAGGAGCTCTGAGCGAGGGTTCTGGGGCACTCAGACCTTGGAAGGAGGGGTGTCACCAGCTGCTGCTGGTACCTTGGAGGAGTCTGAGGAGGCTGGGTTTGGGAGTGCAGAAAGAAAGTGGAGATTGGAGCCAGCTGCTGCTGCTGCTGGAGTGGTGCTGGCAGGAAAGGGAGAAACAGGAACTCAGTCCCTTCTCTTCTCGTCCTGCCTTCCAATCTTCCTTGAGTTCCTCCCATTGCCGGAACCTAACAGGAAGCCAGCTGGTCCTGGAGTCTGGGAAGTGGAATATGCAGAGTCTTGGGCCCAGCAGCAGAGCAGAATATGGAAGGGTGGATTTGGGCTGAGAGACATTAGGTGAATATCTTGCATTGCATCTCACTGTGTATATATTACACCTAGGTTCTTTCCAGTTTTCTGTGTAGCTATTTTAAACAGTGCTCCACAAACATTTGCCTTAAAATAAGTTTCTGGAGGTAGAATTACAGAGTCAAAGGAAGTGCATATTTTTTTTCAGGCTTTTGATCCAGACTGACAAAATCACTGGCGGAGTAGGTTTTGAAGGAAAGGGAGTCCCTCCCATGGTGTATTCCTGGAATCTGTATCATAGAGCAGATGGCAACAGAAAAGATCATCTTTCTACACTGGAGTGCTATGTTACCTAGGGACTGCTTTCTTTTCCAAGGAATGAATGCCAGGAGATTGGAGTTCTAACTATCCTATGTCACTGATAGAGGAATACAGCCTTAAGCGTCTATATCATTTATACTAGTTATATTGGCCTCTGAATTCTATAAAAGAGATATAAGTATCCATTATCCACAGAAAAGACACAGTGAATGTTAAGTTGTACCTACACAATTAGAACACGTCAAAATATAATTCCATAGTATCATTCATGCAGTTTACTTCCATGTGATACATCCCCACACTAAATGCTCAGTATTTAATTAACTGTGGATTTGTTCACTTGATTGGTCTTACAGGGGCCAGGAGTGAGAATGGGGAGTCTGGGAGGCTGAAAGGCAGGGGCTAGAGGGGTTGTAGAGAGGGAGATAGTCTGAGTTTAGGAGGGTGGAGAATGTGGACCAGCTAGCACATTGGGGGTTCTGGAGAAGTACATTCAGGGAACAGAATGTACAGTGGGAGGAGGGCACTATGGGGATAAAGGTGAGGCAGTGCTGAAGAACGATCTCACCTACACCACAATATACCTAAGACGACTCTACCTGGCCCAGATTCTATGGCCTGTGTTTCTGCTCAGTTCTGTCGAGAGCATGAATCCCTAATCAGATGACTACAATCATGAGACACCCCACTAGCAGGTAACCAAGAGGCTGGAGCCCCTGCCCATTGGGGCAGGTATCCATCTCCAAGGGAGCTGCCTCTGCCATGCTCACCTTGAAGCAGGGCCCTGCAGAGGGAAACTGGATACTGCGGTGGCTTTGACTGGATATCATGAGAAATGCAGGGTCTGAGCCTTGAAGAAAACTCCTGATGATTTCTCCAGCTCTGGATGCTTTCTGAAATGTTTATCCAGGGCAGTTGGGAAAATGACTTTAAAACCTTCTCCAGCCCTGACTCCTCTCTGAATTGCCTCCTGGACATCTCTAGCTGGATGCCCCATAGGCACCTCAGCGTCATCCTGTCCCCAGGCTGTATCTCCCAGGAGGACAGGAACTGTCAGTTTGGCACACCGTGATATACTCAGAGCCCCATGCAGTGTGTAGCATAGATACTCAAGAAATACCGTTTGGATGAAGGAATGGAGTTTTAGGGCATCACTTTCCATTTGGAAACCGTTCCATCTCTGGACTGCCTTGTCAGTCGCTGATATCACCATCATCATTGTCAAATTGCTCCTCCGTCTTCCTCCTTCTCACACCCTATTGGTCAACAAGTCCTCTGCATTCTACAGCAATATCTCTTGAATCCATTCCCCCCTCTTTACCATCACAGACTGCCCTAGATTAATCTCTTCCTGCACTTTGTGCCACTCTTCTACTTCCTGATCTAAAACTTCCAGTGGTTCTCTATTGCCTTCAGCATAAACCCAAACTTCTTAGTTTGGCCTTCAAGGTCCATCACTGGCCACTGTCATCCTTCTGTCTGTATCATCCATTTCTCCTCTGCATGTCTCCTGCTCCTGCCAAGCCAGCCTCCTCCTTATTCCTCAGACATGTCCTGGGTTTACCTGACCTTATATCTAGGCTCGTAACCCTGTCTGTACTTGCCTCTCTTCATTGACGGATCCTGGATTTGATCCTCTCTCCTACCATTGAGTTGAGAATCAGGTTGAACTCACACTATAAGACCCGCTCTATGTTGGCATGTTTGTTGAGTGCTAGTGATAAAACTAAGGCTGTGGCGTGCCCAGGGATAGTCAAGGCCACACAGCTGGCAATAATAATAGCTACGACCTACTGGCTGTTTTCCATGTTTTAGGTACTCTTCTAGGTGTTTTACATGCTTTCTTTCCAATTCTTCCAATAAGTTTGCAATACATCATTCAAATAAAGATACAGCATTAAAGGATTCCACACCAGCTGTGCTCATTGCCAGGCAGGACTGTTGGAGAGCATTGGTTCAGTGGATGGAGAAAGTTGTGACTGGGAGAACAGGAGCTTAGAGTCCTGTTGAGGACACTAGCGGTTACCTAGTGAATGTTGGGTTCTTGGGGAAGGCAAGAGGAAGGAAAGGGGAGATGCAGAGGAAAAACTCCCTCCATATGTGTCAAATTATTTCTCTCCTGGAGGAAGATGGATTCAGGTGATGCTGGCGTTCTACCTACACATAAGAAACACTTGGGTTGCATTAAAAAAAATTTAAAATCGAAATATAGTTGATTTACAATGTTGTGTTAATTTCTGCTGCACAGCAAAATGATTCATTATATATATATATATATATATATATATATATATATATATATATATATATATATACATTCTTTTAAAAAATATTCCTTTCCATTATGGTTTATCCCAGGATATTGAATATAGTTCCCTGTGCTATACAGTAGGACCTTGTTGTTTATCCATTCTATAGATAATAGTTTGCATCTGCTAACCCCAAATTCCCACTCCATCCCTTTCCCATCCTCCTCCCTCTTGGCAACCACAAGTCTGTTCTCTATGTCTGTGAGTCTGTTTCTGTTTCGTACATATGTTCATTTGTGTTGTGTTTTAGATTCCGCATATAAGTGATATCATATGGTATTTGTCTTTCTCTTTCTGACTTACTTCACTTAGTATGATAATCTCTAGTTGCATCCATGTTGCTGCAAATGGGTTGCTTTCTAAAGGTATTAATACAGATTCTGATTTAGTGTGGCTCAAGTAGGCCTGGGATTCTGCATTTCTAACAAGTTTCCAGGTGATGCCTATGATGCTGGGTCCCACATTCTGAGCAGCAAAGGTGTAGGAAAGTTCAACCTATAGCAGTCTGTGACTGGGTCTGGGGTGATCTGTGGCCGGGGTCCAGGATCAGTCTCTGCTTGGGGAATTGGGCCAGTCCATAACTAGGGATTTGGGGATCTGACCAGACATTTTTTCTTTTTTTATAAATTTATTTATTTTTATTTATTTATTTTTGGCTGTGTTAGGTCTTTGCTGCTGTGCATGGGCTTTCTCTAGTTGGCGGCGAGTGGGGGCTACTCTTCATTGTGGTGCACAGGCTTCTCATTGCGGGGCTTCTCTTGTTGCAGAACATGGGCTCTAGGTGCATGGGCTTCAGTAGTTGTGGCTCACCGGCTCTAGAGCCCAGGCTCAGTAGTTGTGGCACATGGGCTTAGTTGCTCCGTGGCATGTGGGATCTTCCCAGACCAGGGATCAAACCCATGTCCCCTGCATTATCAGGTGGATTCTTTTTTTTTTTTTTTTTTTTTTTTTTTATGCATATATTTTTTATTTTCTCCCATTTTTTTTATAACAAATTTAATCAGTTATACATATACATATGTTTCCATAACCCCTCCCTTTTGCGTCTCCCTCCCACCCTCCCTATCCCACCCCTCCAGGCGGTCACAAAGTACCGAGCTGACCTCCCTGTGCTATGCGGCTGCTTCCCACTAGCTATCTACCTCACGTTTGGTAGTGTATATATGTCCATGCCGCTCTTTCACTTTGTCACAGCTTACCCTTACCCCTCCCCATATCCTCAAGTCCATTCTCTAGTAGGTCTGTGTCTTTATTCCTGTCTTACCCCTATGTTCTTCATGACATTTTTTTTTCTTAAATTCCATATATATGTGTTAGCATACAGTATTTGTCTTTCTCTTTCTGACTTACTTCACTCTGTATGACAGACTCTAGGTCTATCCACCTCATTACAAATAGCTCAATTTCATTTCTTTTTATGGCTGAGTAATATTCCATTGTATATATGTGCCACATCTTCTTTATCCATTCATCCGATGATGGACACTTAGGTTGTTTCCATCTCCGGGCTATTGTAAATAGGGCTGCTATGAACATTTTGGTACATGTCTTTTTTTGAATTATGGTTTTCTCAGGGTATATGCCCAGTAGTGGGATTGCTGGGTCATATGGTAGTTCTATTTGTAGTTTTTTAAGGAACCTCCATACCGTTCTCCATAGCGGCTGTACCAATTCACATTCCCACCAGCAGTGCAAGAGTGTTCCCTTTTTTCCACACCCTCTCCAGCATTTATTGTTTCTAGATTTTTTGATGATGGCCATTCTGACTGGTGTGAGATGATATCTCATTGTAGTTTTGATTTGCATTTCTCTAATGAGTAAAGATGTTGAGCATCCTTTCATGTGTTTGTTGGCAGTCTGTATATCTTCTGTGGAGAAATGTCTATTTAGGTCTTCTGCCCATTTTTGGATTGGGTTGTTTGTTTTTTTGTTATTGAGCTGCATGAGCTGCTTATAAATTTTGGAGATTAATCCTTTGTCAGTTGCTTCATTTGCAAATATTTTCTCCCATTCTGAGGGTTGTCTTTTGGTCTTGTTTATGGTTTCCTTTGCTGTGCAAAAGCTTTTAAGTTTCATTAGGTCCCATGTGTTCATTTTTGTCTTTATTTCCATTTCTCTAGGAGGTGGGTCCAAAAGGATCTTGCTGTGATTTATGTCATAGAGTGTTCTGCCTATGTGTTCCTCTAAGAGTTTGATAGTGTCTGGCCTTACATTTAGGTCTTTAATCCATTTTGAGCTTATTTTTGTGTATGGTGTTAGGGAGTGATCTAATCTCATACTTTTACATGTCCCTATCCAGTTTTCCCAGCACCACTTATTGAAGAGACTGTCCTTTCTCCACTGTACATTCCTGCCTCCTTTATCAAAGATAAGGTGACCATATGTCCGTGGGTTTAACTCTGGGCTTTCTATCCTGTTCCATTGATCTATCTTTCTGTTTTTGTGCCAGTACCATACTGTCTTGATTACTGTAGCTTTGTAGTATAGTCTGAAGTCAGGGAGCCTGATTCCTCCAGCTCCATTTTTCGTTCTCAAGATTGCTTTGGCTATTCGGGGTCTTTTGTGTTTCCATACAAATTGTGAAATTTTTTGTTCTAGTTCTGTGAAAAATGCCAGTGGTAGTTTGATAGGGATTGCATTGAACCTGTAGATTGCTTTGGGTAGTAGAGTCATTTTCACAATGTTGATTCTTCCAATCCAAGAACATGGTACATCTCTCCATCTATTTGTATCATCTTTAATTTCTTTCATCAGTGTCTTATAATTTTCTGCATACAGGTCTTTTGTCTCCTTAGGTAGGTTTATTCCTAGATATTTTATTCTTTTTGTTGCAATGGTAAATGGGAGTGCTTCCTTGATTTCACTTTCAGATTTTTCATCATCAGTATATAGGAATGCCAGAGATTTCTGTGCATTAATTTTGTATCCTGCAACTTTACCAAATTCATTGATTAACTCTAGTAGTTTTCTGGTAGCATCTTTAGGATTCTCTATGTATAGTATCATGTCATCTGCAAACAGTGACAGCTTTACTTCTTCTTTTCCAATTTGGATTCCTTTTATTTCCTTTTCTTCTCTGATTGCTGTGGCTAAAACTTCCAAAACTAGGTTGAATAAGAGTGGTGAAAGTGGGCAACCTTGTCTAGTTCCTGATCTTAGTGGAAATGGTTTCAGTTTTTCACCATTGAGGACGATGCTGGCTGTGGGTTTGTCATATATGGCCTTTATTATGTTGAGGAAAGTTCCCTCTATGCCTACTTTCTGCAGGGTTTTTATCATAAATGGGTGTTGAATTTTGTCGAAAGCTTTCTCTGCATCTATTGAGATGATCATATGGTTTTTCTCCTTCAGTTTGTTAATATGGTGTATCACGTTGATTGATTTGCGTATATTGAAGAATCCTTGCATTCCTGGAATAAACCCCACTTGATCATGGTGTATGATCCTTTTAATGTGCTGTTGGATTCTGTTTGCTAGTATTTTGTTGAGGATTTTTGCATCTATGTTCATCAGTGAGATTGGCCTGTAGTTTTCTTTCTTTGTGACATCCTTGCCTGGTTTTGGTATCAAGGTGATGGTGGCCTCGTAGAATGAGTTTGGGAGTGTTCCTCCCTCTGCTATATTTTGGAAGAGTTTCAGAAGGATAGGTGTTAGCTCTTCTCTAAATGCTTGATAGAATTCACCTGTGAAGCCATCTGGTCCTGGGCTTTTGTTTGTTGGAAGATTTTTTATCACAGTTTCAATTTCAGTGCTTGTGATTGGTCTGTTCATATTTTCTATTTCTTCCTGATTCAGTCTTGGCAGGTTGTGCATTTCTAAGAATTTGTCCATTTCTTCCAGGTTGTCCATTTTATTGGCATAGAGTTGCTTATAGTAATCTCTCATGATCTTTTGTATTTCTGTAGTGTCAGTTGTTACTTCTCCTTTTTCATTTCTAATTCTATTGATTTGAGTCTTCTCCCTTTTTTTCTTGATGAGTCTGGCTAATGGTTTATCAATTTTGTTTATCTTCTCAAAGAACCAGCTTTTAGTTTTATTGATCTTTGCTATCGTTTCCTTCATTTCTTTTTCATTTATTTCTGATCTGATTTTTATGATTTCTTTCCTTCTGCTAACTTTGGGATGTTTTTGTTCTTCTTTCTCTAATTGCTTTAGGTGCAAGGTTAGGTTGTTTATTCGAGATGTTTCCTGTTTCTTAAGGTGGGATTGTATTGCTATAAACTTCCCTCTTAGAACTGCTTTTGATGCATCCCATAGGTTTTGGGTCGTCGTGTCTCCATTGTCATTTGTTTCTAGGTATTTTTTAATTTCCTCTTTGATTTCTTCAGTGATCACTTCGTTATTAAGTAGTGTATTGTTTAGCCTCCATGTGTTTGTATTTTTTACAGCTCTTTTCCTGTAATTGATATCTAGTCTCATAGCATTGTGGTCGGAAAAGATACTTGATACAATTTCAATTTTCTTAAATTTACCAAGGCTTGATTTATGACCCAAGATATGATCTATCCTGGAGAATGTTCCATGAGCACTTGAGAAAAATGTGTATTCTGTTGTTTTTGGATGGAATGTCCTATAAATATCAATTAAGTCCATCTTGTTTAATGTATCATTTAAAGCTTGTGTTTCCTTATTTATTTTCATTTTGGATGATCTGTCCATTGGTGAAAGTGGGGTGTTAAAGTCCCCTACTATGATTGTGTTACTGTCGATTTCTCCTTTTATGGCTGTTAGTATTTGCCTTATGTATTGAGGTGCTCCTATGTTGGGTGCATAAATATTTACAATTGTTATATCTTCTTCTTGGATCGATCCCTTGATCATTATGTAGTGTCCTTCTTTGTCTCTTCTAGTAGTCCTTATTTTAAAGTCTATTTTGTCTGATATGAGAATTGCTACTCCAGCTTTCTTTTGGTTTCCATTTGCATGGAATATCTTTTTCCATCCCCTTACTTTCAGTCTGTATGTGTCTCTAGGTCTGAAGTGGGTCTCTTGTAGACAGCATATAGATGGGTCTTGTTTTTGTATCCATTCAGCCACTCTGTGTCTTTTGGTGGGAGCATTTAGTCCATTTACATTTAAGGTAATTATCGATATGTATGTTCCTATTCCCATTTTCTTAATTGTTTTGGGTTCATTATTGTAGGTATATTCCTTCTGTTGTGTTTCTTGCCTAGAGAAGTTCCTTTAGCATTTGTTGTAAAGCTGGTTTGGTGGTGCTGAACTCTCTCAGCTTTTGCTTGTCTGTAAACGTTTTAATTTCTCCATCAAATCTGAATGAGATCCTTGCTGGGTAGAGTAATCTTGGTTGCAGGTTTTTCTCCTTCATCACTTTAAGTATGTCCTGCCACTCCCTTCTGGCTTGCAGAGTTTCTGCTGAGAGATCAGCTGTTATCCTGATGGGGATTCCCTTGTGTGTTATTTGTTGTTTTTGCCTTGCTGCTTTTAATATGATTTCTTTGTGTTTAATTTTTGACAGTTTGATTAATATGTGTCTTGGCGTATTTCTCCTTGGATTTATTCTGTATGGGACTCTCTGTGCCTCCTGGACTTGATTAACTATTTCCTTTCCCATATTAGGGAAGTTTTCAACTATAATCTCTTCAAATATTTTCTCAGTCCCTTTCTTTTTCTCTTCTTCTTCTGGAACCCCTATAATTCGAATGTTGGTGCGTTTAATGTTGTCCCAGAGGTCTCTGAGACTGTCCTCTGTTCTTTTCATTCTTTTTTCTTTATTTTGCTCTGCAGCAGTTATTTCCACTATTTTATCTTCCACCTCACTTATCCGTTCCTCTGCCTCAGTTATTCTGCTATTGATCCCATCTAGAGTATTTTTTATTTCATTTATTGTGTTTTTAATCGATGCTTGATTCATCTTTAGTTCTTCTAGGTCCTTGTTAACTGTTTCTTGCATTTTGTCCATTCTATTTCCAAGATTTTGGATATGGGAAATAGAATCTTGGATCATCTTTACCATCATTATTCTGAATTCCTTTTCAGGTAGAGTGCCTATTACCTCTTCATTTGTTAGGTCTGGTGGGTTTTTATCTTGCTCCTTCTCCTGCTGTGTGTTTTTCTGTCTTCTCATTTTGCTTATGTCACTGTGTTTGGGGTCTCCTTTTTGCAGGCTGCAGGTTCGTAGTTCCTGTTGTTTTTGGTGTCTGTCCCCAGTGGCTAAGGTTGGTTTAGTGGGTTGTGTAGGCTTCCTGGTGGAGGGGACTAGTGCCTGTGTTCTGGTGGATGAGGCTGGATCTTGTCTTTCTGGTGGGCAGGTCCACGTCTGGTGGTGTGTTTTGGGGTGTCTGTGGACTTTTTATGATTTTAGGCCACCTCTCTGCTAATGGGTGGCGTTGTGTTCCTGTCTTGCTAGTTGTTTGGCTCAGGGTGTCCAGCACTGTAGCCTGCTGGTCGTTGAGTGAAGCTGGGTGCTGGTGTTGAGATGGAGATCTCTGGAAGATTTTCGCCGTTTGATATTATGTGGAGCTGGGAGGTCTCTTGTGGACCAGTGTCCTGAAGTTGGCTCTCCCACCTCAGAGGCACAGCACTGACTCCGGGCTCCTCAATTTGGGATGATGTGTTGTCTATTCATGTATTCCACAGATGCAGGATACATCAAGTTGATTGTGGAGCTTTAATCCGCTGCTTCTGAGGCTGCTGGGAGAGGTTTCCCTTTCTCTTCTTTGTTCTCACAGCTCCTGGGTCTCAGCTTTGGATTTGGCCCCGCCTCTGCGTGTAGGTAGCCGGAGGGCGTCTGCTCTTCGCTCAGATAGGACAGGGTTAAAGGAGCAGCCTCTTCGGGGACTCTGGCTCACTCAGGCCGGGAGGGAGGGAGGGGCACGGAGTGCGGGGCGAGCCTGCAGCGGCAGAGGTCGGCGTGACGTTGCACCAGCCCGAGGCGCGCCGTGCGTTCTCCCAGGGAAGCCGCCCCTGGATCCCGGGACCCCGGCAGTGGCGGGCTGCACAGGCTCCCGGAAGGGCGGTGTGGGCAGTGACCTGCGCTCGCACACAGGCTTCTTGGCGGCGGCAGCAGCAGCCCCAGCGTCCCACGCCCGTCACTGGGCTCCGCGCTTTCAGTCGCGACTCGCGCCCGTCTGTGGAGCCCCTTTAAGCAGCGCTCTTAATCCCCTCTCCTCGCGCACCAGGAAACCAAGAGGGAAGAAAAAGTCTCTTGCCTCTTCGGCAGCTCCAGAGTTTTCCCGGACTTCCGTTACCGGGTAACAACAGGAGGGATTCTCCAAGACACTTACAATTCCATCAGTTTGGTTTTGTTTTCTTTCATCATGTGCTCGTTCTGGATAAACACAGTGCTCATTCTGCTGAGCTCCCTGGAGCCGCTGCCTGCTCGCTGCCTCTGGAGGTGTGGGGACGTCCCCTCGGATCCCGGTCCTCGTTCAGCAGCTTTGCGTCACGAGCTTTCAGACTCTGAGCATCTTTTTATCCCCCAAACTGGGTCCCGAAACCAACTGGAGTTGGCCTACTTCCGACTTAGAAACCGGAGGGGGTATCAGGTGGATTCTTAACCCATGCACCACCAGGAAGTCCCTGACCAGACTTTTGACTTTGGCCAACATTGCCTCTGTCCTCTAATCCAGCAGTCCCCAACCTTTTTGGCACCAGGGACCAGTTTTGTGGAAGACAGTTTTTCGAAGGACGGGGTGAGGGGGTTGGGGGGGAGGGGGGATGGTTCAGGCAGTAATGCGAGCAGTGGGGAGCGGCAGATGAAGCTTCACTCGTTCGCTTGCCCGCCGCTCACCTCCTGCTCTGTGGCCGGGTTCCTAACAGGTCACAGGCCGGTACATGTCCATGGCGCAGAGGTTGGGGACCTCTGCTCTTATCCTATAACCATTAACCATAATATAAAGAGTGAAGGAGAAGAAAGAGATTTCCCCTGAGGTAAAGGCGGGCGGTACAGAGCAGATGGGGGGAAGGATTCCTGAACCATAAGAGTTGATTAGTTTTTGAGGAGCTGTCCTGTCTCCTGAGAAGTGTTTGGATAGGAGAATAAGCTCCTTTTCTGCAGAGATAATTTTTCCTTCTTCCTCTGTTGCTCTTCCCCCTCTACCATCTGATATACAGTCCTGACAAGGACATGTAACATCAGTGCCACATCTAGGGGTCTTGTCCTCAGGGCCCAATGGCCAAACATATATCAGTTTTGGAGGGCGACAGCACGGTTCGAGAAAGGGAATAGTTGTTCTAGATGAGGAAAGAAGAAAGGGAGGAAAGGAAACCAACATGTATTGAGCTCCTACTGTATACAAGGCACTATACCAGGTGTTTCTATGTAAGCCAACCATTTGATCTCAATATCCTATAAAATATATTTCTTATCTTATTTTACAGATAAGGAAACAAAGGCTTATAGTGGCTGAGGCACATATCCATGGTCACTCGAGTCTTAGAACCGAGTGTGTAATCTCAAAAACTCCTGCTGCCTCATGGGTCTTGGTAAGATGAGTTCAGGTTTGGAAATAAGGGCATCTGAGGGGCCCCTGGTGTGGCTGGGGGAAATGGTCAGGTGCAGTGGTAGAGGTCCTGGGGTTGCCACATGATGGGGTGTGGAGAGAGAAGAGAGCATGGCAGGGGCTGCTCTTTCTTCCTCCTCAGGAATCAGGATCCTCAAGTTTTAGTTGGACACACCATGTGGAATAAAGACTATACTTCCCAACCTCCCATGAAGCTGAGTGTGGCCATTGCTAAGTTATGGCTAGTGAGGAGGGAGGGGAAGTGGTCCCTGCAGACTTTTACTGCTTTTCACTTCTCTCTCCTTCCTGCTGTCTAGAGCAAGGCTGTGAAGCTCAAGCAGCTGTTTTGTGCCATGAGGTAGGATGAGTCTGAGTACCTGATGCAGCCACTAAACTCATCCAGACTTCTAGAGTCCATACGTACAAGAGACACGAACCTCTGTCTTTTTTTTTGTTTTTGAGGCCCATTTGCCCATATTGGGCCATGTTGAGTCATTGGGTGAGTAATTCTTCTATTGCACTTTCAGTATTTTGCCTGCCTGCTATACCATTTTTCTAATATAATAGAAAATATCTATTTGTGATCTGATTTTTAATCTGTTAAGCAAATGCTCTTTCTTCTATGTCACTTAGACACTTCCCTCTGAAATATACTCCTCTAAATATTTAGTTTTAAAGATTTTATATTTCAAATACACATACATACCCTATATCTAGGTTTATTCTAGCTGTTTTTAAGCTGCCCAGAAAACTATAACACCCCCCCAAAAAAAGTAAGCATCCATCCACATTGCTGAAGACTTTGCTTTAATGGGGTAGATCGAAAATCATTAAAGGAAACCCAACCCCCTCCCTACCTGCCTCCCATTGCCTCTCTCTTTGTTGTCACACTTCTGAAGAGCATGGTGTGTTCTAGTTGTGGCTCCCGGCTTACCTCCTACTTACTACTTTACCTTATAATCTGTCTCCTGTCCCCAGTACTTCCCAGTAGCTCTCAAACCTCTGTCTTATCTGAGCTGCTATTAGTTTGTCTCTTCTTCTGTAAACTTGAAATAATCGTAACAAGTAGAAGGGCCAACAGCATAGTCTTCATCCGGGGTTGCAGTTCTCAAAACCAGCTGCACTTAGAATGCTTGAGCCTCCCTAAGACCAACTGAATGAGACTTGCTGGAGGGTGGGGCTGGCCATTGGTATTTTAGGCTCCCCAGGCATTTCTAATGTGTAGCCACTGATCTAGGAAAGTCAGAAAGGAGGTAGGGAAGGATGTTCATAAAAGTTGGAGGAGAACTAGGAGAGTAGCTGTGAAGCCAAATGAGGCGAGAATTTGAGGAAGGAAACAGGTGGGTGTCAGCAACAAACACCTCAATTGGAAGCTGGGAAGAAGCCATTGAATTAGGTCACCAGGGATAGTTGGTGACCTGGGCAGGAGGTGTGAGGACAGGGTACCATTTGCAGTAGGCTAAGGGGGTTGAGTGCTCAGGAAATATAAGAAGTCTGCTACTGAAAGGAAGAAAAGAAGCCATTAGCCTGATGAGACAGTGGCTCACATTTATAATAATGATGAAATGGCCTTGAGTAGTGAAAGGGCAGGCACTGTGCTAAGCCCTTTCCAGGCATCACCACCTCATTTCACAATCCTTTCTCGGAGATGGAGACTACAATTTCCATTTTCCAAATGTGGAAACTGAGATGCAAATATGAAAAGACTGGCTCAAGGTCATGCAGCTGGTAAGTGATGGGGCCTGAACTTGAATCCAGATCTGCCTGATACAAGTGAGGGCCACTCTGGGAAGGCCACTTTAGCATGGGGGCAGGGATCTTGAGCCTGTTTGTTGCAAGAGGGCAGGGGAGATGTTTTGGGTGCAGACTTTTGAGGAAGTGTGAGTTTCCATCTGACTGCAGGGTTGCCCTTGGATGGGAGGAGGAACCCTCTCTCCCTCTGAGTTGGGAGTGAGGATGTGGGGAGTTGTTGAGAGGAGAGACATTGAGCCCTCCCTCGGCACCTCCGTCTCTTTAGGAAGAGGGAGGCAGGGTCACAGCAGTGGTCACAGCAGGGTCACAGCCATGGTGGGGACTCATTGACCTGGAACTGCAGTGGTTTGTCTTCCGCCAAAGGGTAGGGGAGTCAATTTGTCTCTGACATGGTTTTGAGGCCATGGGGCCTTGAGATAGAAGCCAGTTCCAGTCTCTGATGGTGCTAAGCCAAGCAGAGCTGATTAGTAAATATGCAAGGACACAGCTTCTGATAGAGACATAGGTGAGCTGCCCCTGGCTCCATTCCCAGGACAGCCTGCTCACAGGATCCTGTTGTGGCTGCAGATGACTTTGCCACGATCCTTTGATTCAAGCAGCCATCCCTGGAGAGGAGCCCTTAGGGAGAGTGTTTCTGAGTTTTTACAGAACTTCCTTAAGTTCACATAGCTAGTTACTGTCTGAGTCAGGATTTGAACTTGGCACTTTCTGATACCAAAGCTCATGAACATAACTACCAGAACACATGGCCACTGAAGTGAGTAGTTCCTTCTCCGGGCTCCCAGAGCACCCTGCTCTCTCATGGAACTCATTCCTCTTAACTGTATGCACTTGCTTGTGAGATTTCTAGGCAAAAGTCCTGTACAGGAGTCATTGTGACTTTTCAACAAAGAATCAACAACATAGATGCTCATGGGATAATAAGATAATTAATGTGCCAGGTTCCAGGCTAATCTCTATATCATTTATTACTCATGACAGATGATGACATAGTGATGATTATTATTCTTTCCATTTCATATTTGGGCCAACTGAGGCTTAAAGTGTTGAAACAACTTGTCCAAGTCTCATAGCTAGACAAGGCAGAGTTGGGATTTAAATTCAGGTCTGAGCCCTGAATTTAAATTATTCTAGAGCCCACTGTCTTAACTTCTGTATTACACTGCTTCTCCTGGACATGTTCTGTCAGACGCTGGGGTGCAGAAACACGTGTCACACAGCTCCTGCCCTCAAGGAGCTCACAGTCAAGTGGGGAAGACAGACACCCCATGTGAATAGAAAATCATAACACATGCTCTGATTCGGAGGAAGGAATGAGTAATTCACCAAACAGGGGGAGTGCTAGGGAGAGATTTCATAGAAGAGGGGATACCTGAATAGAGTTTTGAAGATTAAATAAGAGTTTTCCCAGAGATAAGGCAGTGAAAGCATATTCCAGGCAGAGAGAGCAGCATATACAAAGGAGAGAGAGAGGGAGACACAGAGACAGAGAGACAGAGAGAAAGACACTGAGTGGTTGGGAAATTCCAAGTGTTCTGAAATTTCACCCCACCCGTCTCTTGTCCCCATAGCAGACTCTGCAGAAGATGTGGAGAGCCATAGCTAGACAGCTGGTTGCACCTGCCCTGCTGGAGTTCTCATTTCTTCCCTCACACCTGTCTGTTTAGAAAGGAGCAGGCGGGCTGTGAAGCTCTGTGGGATTCTTCTCACTGCTAGGGCTGGAGGAGAAACGGTGGAGACAGCTGTTCTGGGCATCAGAATCCAGCACCTGCTCCCCACCCCTTTCAGTTGTGCAGCTCAGCTCTCCACTGCCTTGTAGTGGGAGGGGAGGCCAGGGAGTGTGCATGATCAAGACCCTTCTAGCTGTGGTAGCGCTGGGGCCCTAGCTTGGGATCTGGAGGTCGAGGGCAGGTCTACCAGTTGTCTTCCTGGCAGCAGAGGGAATAACAGAGTCCAGAGGCTGGCTCAGAGGCTGGGTCTGTCTTCCCCCAGTCTCCCTAGCTGTAGCTACTGATGGAGTCCATAGGCCCTGCCTGCCAAGTCCCTGCACTCACCCTGACCCAGCCTGGCTCTGAGTGGGGAGCCCAGCATGGCAGTGTGTGTGGGGCTGGTACACTCATACTTCCCTGAATAGAGGATGAAAGCTGGGGGGACCCTGAACATCCAGGACCCACAAACCCTGTTGCAGTCCCCTGACTGTAGGTGCCCAGGGCCATGGCTAGTTCCTGGTTTTACCTGTTCTTCTCCACTGGGCTAAGGCTCTGGCATCCAGCTTCACTTTGGGAAGAAGGCCTCCCCCAGGGGCTGTTCTTGGTCCCTGATCCCCAGTGCAGTCTGGGAATTTGCTTCACTCAGGAAGGACCCACCCTGCCCCACCATGGTGCTCCCCACCCCGCCTTCACACTTCTGTCCAGATTAGACTCTCAGGTGCAGCCGGGTTAGACTCACTTTGGCCACGTCTCCTTGGCTCTATCTATAATTTGGAATCCAAGCCGCCCCCTGCTTAGCCACCTGCGAAGCGGGGTCCATTTCCTGGCCTGGCTCTCCCTCTTCCTCAGCCTCATATATGTGTGTCTGAGTACACATGTCGGTCAGTGATCACGCCATCACGGCTGGCCGGACCGTGTCGACGTGCGTGTGTGTTCACAGAGGCTGTCATGCGCGGTTGTCACCGTGTGCTGGCTGCAGCCTGGCCCTATGCCCACCATGAACAAGAACATGCCTAGTGTGGCTGGTGAGGGACATCAGGATACATGACATTTAGGTACACAGGTATATGTCTGTACACACATACAGATCTCTCGGATACGCCTGTGTACATACATGTGTGTATGGCTATCTGAGTGTGTGTCTGTGAGTGTCTGTCCTTATCTGAGATGGGCCCTCTTTCCACTCTGAAAGGAAAGGGGACAAGGTCCAGTCTCCCTTCCTGTGGTCCCCCTAGGGCCTGGGCTGGCTTGTGACCAAGCAACTGGAGGTGAGTGGCCTCAGAGCCTCCTGGAATCTCCCTGGCTACCACCCTGGGACGTCCCCAGCTGTCCCCTAGTCCCCTAGTGGCCTTGGCTCTGAGTACTTTAAGATTATCGAGTGCTCTCGTCCTGCTCCCATCTCTTTCCCTTGGAAAGTGTGTACCTGCAAAATGTCCAACAGTCAGTCCCCCCAATTCATTTTGGACAGTGGTGCCCCCCATTCTGGAGTCACCCACTGTGGCCCCTGTAGGCCTTTCTCCAATGCTCTTGTCCGAGCTCTTCCTTCCATGAGCCAGGGGGGCCCAAGGACAGGGTCCTGGTCAGGCGTGGCTGTTCCTGAGGCCGAGGTGTGCCAGGGGACTCAGGACTGCTTGGAGATGCTCCCAAGGAGCCTGGTTGTGTCTGGGTGCATGTCCCGACCTTCCCTTTCCCAACAAATCTCCGGATGGGGAGGAGGAACACTTGTGGGGCAATTACCAATTTAACTAGGAAATGCAAGCAATTTGGATGGAACCCCGGGATGGCAGTTTGAGAGCCCATTCTCTGCCCCGTGGGGGCTTGATTACAACCAACTTGGCTGATAACGTGCAGAGAGGGCCAGAGAAATAGTTTCCAAGGAAACTCAGAGCTTTCTAAGTCCCTTCTGGCTCAGGTGGGAGCCAGTGTTGGCCAGGAAATCAGATGCTGTGCTTAGTACCACTGGACTCCCCGCTCCCTGCGAGCCCCCGGCCAAGCTCTGTCTGCTCCTACCCCCCGAACCTGGCCAGCACTTCCATTTCTGTCCACAATAGTTGCTTTCCTCCTTTCTCTGTTTTCTCCCCCAGTATCCTTCTTTATCTCAGTCTTTGTCTGTTCATACTTAAACATTTGGGAAAGTTGGCAAACAGTAAAAAAAAAAAAAAAAAAAAAAGCTACTACTGACTTCTGTTTATATAGCACCTATTATATTCCAGAAAGGTCACAGGATTTACTTCTAGCATTTCCATCTTCACAGCGACCCTGTGATAGGGAGGATACCCTGTGTTCATCAAATCCCCTTCCCTCTTTCTCCTGGAACTACATGTCCCAGCATCCCTTGCTATCAGGTCAAGTCACAGGACTGAGTTCTAGACCATGGAGTGTGGGTAGGAGTAATATACGCCACATTCATGTCTGTCCCCTAAAAATATCACACACAGTCTTCTACACACACTTGCTCACTCTTTTCCCTTGTGGTTTGCTGAAACAGAAAATCCAGTGAAGAAAGCTGAGCCCCAGGCGACGGTTGAGCCACTGGACTGAATTCCTGTATAATCGTGTGTAGTAGCACCCTGGCCCCTGCTCACCTTCACTGGACTGTAACATTAGGTTCGTTAAGTCACTGAGGTTTTAGGGGTTGTTATTAAGCAGTTGCCTAGACTGGTAATACAAAGCTTGAAAGAGGGGTGTTTGTATCCTTGTTTTTCCAGGGAGGAAACAGACTCAGACATGCTAAGTAACTTGCCCAGGTCACACAGCAAATAAGTGGCATATCTGAGATTTGAGCCCAGGTTATATCTTTTCCACTATACCAGGCTAGCAGGATGACTGCCCTGTAGAGAAGTTGCATTAGCGTTTGTCTGTCTTTTGAGGAGTCACAGAAAGAAAGACACAGAGCAGGATTAGGAGATGGAGAGGGAGGGAGCAGGTGGAGGGCAGGTGTGTGGAGTGGCCTATTACAGCGGCCCAGAGAGGTAGAGTTTCAAGGAAGGGGTGGTCAGTTGTGTCTAATGAGACCCAGCCAGGTGGAGGAGGAAGAGGGCCTAGAAAAGACCATTAAACTTAACGAGCTGTGTGACGGTTTCAGCTGAGTGATGGGGCGGATGCCAGATTGCAGGGGGTTTGGGAACAAGTTGGTGGTTGGATTGGTGAAGGCAAGAAGAGAAATAAAGGGATAGTTTTAAGCAGAGGCCAGGCCAAGGGAAGGAATGTTGAGGAGAGTCAATGGTTAGAAGGAGATTAAAAATAAAAAAGGGAATCATGACCTACATAATGCAAAGCACCTGAATGTGATGGTTTTCCCTTTCTGACTGGTTCTGGTGAGCATTCCCAGAGCTAAGCTGACAGGCCAGGAAGCAGGGAGGGAGGGTTTGGACATAGCCAGCAGGTCATGCAACATTAACTCAGCTGCAAGGCTGTCTCCTGAGCGGGCAAAGAGGTGGCAGCTGAAGTGCTGTGTTTGGAGAGCCTGAAGTTCTTCAGGGTTGTCTGAGATTATTTTTTCTCCATATTAAATTAAAAAAATTTTCTTCTTATTCCTTCCAAGTTTTTTTTAGCTTTATTGAGGTATAATTGACAAAACTGTAATATATTTAAAGGATACGATGTGCTGATTTGATATAATACACAATGTGAAAGTATTCCCACAATCCAGTTAATTAACACATCCGTCACCTCACATATATACCTTTTTAGTTTTGCGAGAATGCCTAAGATCTACTGTCTTAGCAAATTTCAGTTATATAATACAGCATTATCAACCACAGTCCCCACGTTATACATTAGATCCTCAGATCTTATTCATAATACTATCCATTTGACTCGGTTAAGGTATTGATGCCGATAAGCCTACATGATACATCTGAGGAAGAGAGCGGTAGTTGCTTATATAGTACCTACCGCATCTTCCTAGACCCTTGTGCTGGAACTTGCTAAGTGTACCCAAATGTCCATTCCCTCCCAGCCTTCCTTGCAGCTAGGTGTGAAGCTGTTTGCACTGAACATTTTCTGTTTCTCTTTTTCCGTGGGCTGGAAATTGCAACTGCCAGTGATGAGCCAGCTGTGGTTATGTGGACAAAGGCAAGACCCTGTGGGATGGTTGAGCAACCAGACAGAAGGAACTTGGACCCCTCAAGACCTTGTGGGGAAAAACAGCCTACTGCTCTGGGCCGTCTCTCCCTCTGGACTGTCATGTGGGAGAGAAATGAACTTCCACTATGAGTCTCATAGTTAAAGCAGCTTGGCCTACACCTTAATTAATATTCCCCCTTCACTCCTCTCCATGTCTCTTTCCAGCAGTGTTCTTTAGCATTCAGCAGTTGCCCCATCCCTCCTTTTTCCTTTCTGCCTTTATTTTTTTCTCTCCCCAGTTTGACCTCCCCACATCCAGAACATCTTCGCTTATCTTTCGCTTATCTTTGTTTCCTTTGTTTTTATTCCTTTGTTTTCTTTAGAGCCCTCCCAAGTGAGCCCTCACAATGTTAATGATTCCCAGGGTTCTGTCCTTGACCTTGCTCTTCTCTCCTCTCCACACTCCATGTGCTTTCCTTGGTCAATCTCATCTACTTTCTCAGCTTTTATCCCATCTGATGGCATCAGATCTACATCTCCAGCTTGACCTCTTTCTTGAGCTTCAGATTGATGAGGCATCTTCCTGTTGGGTACCACTTCTTTAGTGTTCTAAAAGTCACCCTAAGGATGCTGTGTTGCACACCTCCGGGGGCTCCAAGTTCTGGGTCACCTCAATTCAACATGTCCATATCAGTTAGGAGGTTTGTAATGGTACATAACAGAAAACCCAGCTCGAAGTGGATTAAGCAATAAGGAAATGTATTGGCTCATATAGGAGGATAGGTTGAGCTTCTGGGTGGCTTGATCCAGTGGTTCAATGAGTTCATCCAAGGTCCAGGTTTTTCTATCCCTCCATTATACTCTCCTCCCAGAATTGCCTTAGCCCAAGCCTCCTGAGTTGGAGGAGTGCTGTCAGTGGCAATCAGGACTACATGTTTCCTTGTTCTCATGAGGAGAGATCTCCTTTCCCAAAACTGTTGAAGAAAGATTCTTTCCTATGGACTGGAGTGAGTCAACTGATGGTCTCTATGCCAATAAAATCACAAGGGGAATGCTATGTACTCATTAGCTTAGCCCTATGCTCCACACCAGTCATTGGCAAGGGGGATTATTATGGGATGGGCTTATTATGGTTGGGTTATATGATTGGGTCCACCCTGGATCTGGAGTGAATTCCTCAGACTTCATTTGTGTGACAGATGGCAGAGGGGCTGAGTAGATGTTGGGTAGTCAATTACAATGTCAACCCCGATATCAAAAGCTAAACTCATCATGTCTACTCATTCCCCTCAACCCCGACTTCTCTTCTGTATTTTCTATTTCAGTGAATGGTCCCACTATTAACTCAACCACTTGAACCAGAAGCCAGATCATCCTCGACTTTCTCTCTGTTGCCCCCACTCAGTGATTTATTTAATCACCAAGACCCAGCACTTCTATCATTTGTGGCCCTGTCTCACATCTACTGTCACCAATCACAGCTTTCTATTTGATTTCCTTTCTCTAGTCCCAAGACCCTCCAACCTACTCTTGCTGCAGCTACCAGAATGAGTTTTCTAAAATGCAAATCTGGTCTTTTCGTCACCCCCTTTGCTTAAATCCTTCACTGGCTTCATATCATTTACAGGATAAAATCAACCTCTCCTCAGTGGTTGGGGGCTAAGCAGGATCTAGAGGGCTTTATCTTGGCTATGAAGGGACCATAGCTAATACTGATACATAGTAGTATCAGTAAATGTTTGTTGACTTAGACAGAATGCTGTGTGGTGTGCTTGCTTGTGTCTAAGGGTCCGATGGGGGGGGGCGACTTAGGCTGTGAGCCTGGGTATAGGGAGGAAGCAATATGAGGTAGACAGAAGTTTGACGAAGTTCAGAATTTTATACTGAGTGGTGGGTTGTTCTGCTTTTAACTGTAGTCTGGTGCGTACAAAGTTTTAATTTAGAAGTTAGACAGCTGGGGTTAAGTTCAAATCCTGACATTGCTCTTTGCTACCTTGGGCCTATTGTTGATCTCCCTAGACTCAGTACCTTCCTCTGCAAATGAAGAGAATAAAATTGCTCACCTCAAAGGTTTGTTGGGAGAATTTGATGAGCTGATGCCCATAAAGCACTTGGAACACAGTAAATGTGTGATAAATGCTGGTTGTTTTTGTTATTACTTAATTGAAAACTAATATATATTAGTAATATTTAAAACAGATTAAAAGAGTTTTATTAGTACAAACTTATTGTATAAGGAGATGAATTAATATTTTCTCTCAAATACAAACACAAGTTTTCCTATTGATCGTCTTCAATGTGTTAAAATTTGGAATGGGACATCTTTAAGTGTGAATTTTGTTATATCACTAATTTAAAGGTTTAAAATCCATAAAAAATGAAATTAAAAGCAAACATTTAGGGAATGCCTGGAGCACTTCTGAGGAACACTGGGGTCCACTGAACATTGTTTAAAAATGGTGGGTCTACACCTCCTAAAGAAATGGAAATAAAAACAAAAATAAACAAATGGGACCTAATGAAACTTCAAAGCTTTTGCACAGCAAAGGAAGCCATAAACAAGACCAAAAGACAACCCTCAGAATGGGAGAAAATATTTGCAAATGAAGCAACTGACAAAGGATTAATCTCCAAAATTTACAAGCAGCTCATGCAGCTCAATAACAAAAAAAACAAACAACCCAATCCAAAAATGGGCAGAAGACCTAAATAGACATTTCTCCAAAGAAGACATACAGACTGCCAACAAACACATGAAAGAATGCTCAACATCATTAATCATTACAGAAATGCAAATCAAAACTACAATGAGATATCATCTCACACCAGTCAGAATGGCCATCATAAAAAAATCTAGAAACAATAAATGCTGGAGAGGGTGTGGAGAAAAGGGAACCCTCTGGCACTGCTGGTGGGAATGTGAATTGGTACAGCCACTATGGAGAACAGTATGGAGGTTCCTTAAAAACCTACAAATAGAACTACCATATGACCCAGCAATCCCACTACTGGGCATATACCATGAGAAAACCATAATTCAAAAAGAGTCATGTACCAAAATGTTCATTGCAGCCCTATTTACAATAGCCCGGAGATGGAAACAACCTAAGTGTCCATCATCGGATGAATGGATAAAGCCGATGTGGCACATGTATACAGTGGAATATTACTCAGCCATAAAAAGAAATGAAATTGAGCTATTTTTAATGAGGTGGATGGACCTAGAGTCTGTCATACAGAGTGAAGTAAGTCAGAAAGAGAAAGACAAATACCGTATGCTAACACACATATATGGAATTTAAGGAAAAAAAATGTCATGAAGAACCTAGGGGTAAGACAGGAATAAAGACACAGACCTACTAGAGAATGGACTTGAGGATACGGGAAGGGGGAAGGGTAAGCTGTGACAAAATGAGAGAGTGGCATGGACATATATACACTACCAAACGTAAAATAGATGGCTAGTGGGAAGCAGCCGCATAGCACAGGGAGATCAGCTTGGTGCTTTGTGACCACCTAGAGGGGTGGGATAGGGAGTGTGGGAGGGAGGGAGACGCAAGAGGGAAGAGATAAGGGAACACATGTATATGTATAACTGATTCACTTTGTTATAAAGCAGAAACTAACACACCATTGTAAAGCAATTATACCAATAAAGATGTAAAAAAAAATAAAAAAAAGAAAATAAAAACGGTGGGTCTAGTCCTGCACTGTGCAATACAGGAGCCACTGGCCACACGTGGCCACTGAGTTCCTGAAGTTGGCAAGTCCAACCTGAGATGGACCATAAGTGTAAAATACACATGGGACTGCAAAGACTTAGTACAAAAAAAGAATGTAAAATCTTATGGATACGTTTTTCTATTTGATTACATGTTGAAATTGTACTTGGGATCCGTTCAGTTAAAGAAATATATTATTAATATTAATTTCACCTGTCTCTTTTTACTTTTTAAAATGTGGCTACTAGAACATTTAACAATAGATATATGGCTCGCATTATATTTCTACTGAAGAAGGCTGATCTAGACTTTCTCTAGCATTACCCCCCTTGCCACTCTGGAAGCCACTGCTTCTCTGTCTGCTTTGCTGTCTTTGACTCGTTTCAAAGATCCCAGCCTCCACGTCTTGCTCTGCACGTCTTGGAGGCGACCCTTGACCAGAGGGCTGCGGCTCCGCTCTGGGGGTCTGTGAGTTCTCAAGTAGAACTCCCTCGGTCCATGCTGCTGCTTCCGGTGGGTGGGGTTGAGACTCAGGAGCACAGCCTGAGATCCCTAGAGACTTCATTAGGGCCAGTCCCTGCGTGTAGAACTCAGCAGAGTCTTCGGCTGAGTCGGGGCAGCTGGGTGCTGGGCAAAGCATACTCTGTGTCCCTGGGGGATGCTGCTCCCCCAGACACCTGCTCTTGGATTTCTGCACCACGGTGGTTACCCGTGTAATGGTGAGCAATGGCCAGAACACGGGCTTTGGAGTCAGAGAGGCTCTCCTTTCAGCTCCACCTTACTAGCTGTTCTTGTTTCTTGATCTCTTTGTGCCTCAGTTTCCTCTTCTGGGGGTGATACCAACTTCTGAGAATTATGGGTAGACCTAAATGGGATCATGCGTGTAAACTGCCTAGCCCAGTGTCTGGCTTATGTGTAGGCACTCAGTGATCTTACTTCTCCCCACCCCATTCCCTAGGTTTTGGTAAAGGATAAAGGAAGAGCAGGCAGACAGAGAGGGTTCAGAACAGAAAGGTGAAGGGCACCAGAGGAAAACCTCCCAGCTGCCCATTTTTGCCCAGGGTTAGCCCTGAGGGAGGAGACAGGGCTGGGGCTGCTCGGAGCTCCAGGTTAATGAAGAATTGGAGCCCACTCTGTTACTGTCACCATTGATTTTTTGTTCCAGGCACCTTGCAAGCTGCCCCAGGAGTCAATGTCGGGAAGGTGAAAACAAATGTCTAAAATTAGCCCAGAATATACTGCAAGAAAAAAAACCTTTTTGCACGACAAATTGTAATGAGGCAAATGCCAGATATCATAATGGGGAACGCAGGGGACAGGCAGCACGCCCCCAGCTCACTGCTTCGGCATCGGGGGGACTCAGTCCCTGTGTGTAACCATCCCATCTACTGGGCAGTGCACGCAACCCATCAACACGCAGACGCACACACAGCGCATCCTGGCGCCTTGCGGATCGTATTATGCAGCCATTAAACAAGCAAGAAAAGATGGTCCTGCTCAGAGCTGACTTTGGGATGGTGGGGAAGAGGGGCATGCATTTGTACTCTGCCGGTGGTCCTAGAAATCAGTCCGTCTTGCCAGAGGGCTCATAAAGGCCAGGAAACCATTTAGATTTTTGGCCAGGTTACTCTGCTGGGCAGGGTCGAATGTGACCGTTTGCACCGGGTTGGGAATCCCAGACCTGACAGTTTTTGCTCACTTTTCCTGATGATGTTCTGAGGCCCATAAACCTTACTATCTTAAATGAGCACTCTCACTGAAGCCCAAACACCGGTGTGTCTTATTTGGCAGGCTTCCCACATCCCCCACCACTGACAAGCTATAAGAAGACAGGAAATAAACAATGTATTTCAGGAGAACCATTCTGTGCCAGGAGACAGCCTCCTGGGACCCATCACCCAGACTGTGGTGTTGTATTGAAAGAGCTTCAGGAAAGGGTGTGTGAAGTGGGAGGTCATTTATCCTGGCTCTTGTGACTCAGAGATGATATAAATGAGTTGAAGAATAATCCTGTGGATCTTGCATTCTCAGTAGACTCTGGGTCGTTCTAGGACCACTTAGCTCTTAGTTAGAATGCTCTTGGTCTGTCGTCTGCTAGCTATGGGACTAGGAATCACTACAACGCGTAGCAGCTGGAAGAACTCGAGTGTACAGTCCCAAATCTGCCAGAGGAGCTAGTCACCAATTGGGCAAAGACATCCAACAATCTCCTTTTGCAAAGTAGAGTCCAGGGAAATAACCAAGAAGGAAAACAAATATTTGAATACCCATGTTTGTAGCTATGTTTCACAACATATTTACAATACATTGTAAATGTAAAATATTGTAAAAGACCAAATGCACAACTTCTGGGCCTTGGTTAAGTGGCATGGTGACATCATGGTGTGCTATGTGGGGGGGTCTCAAGGTGAAGCAACTAGGGTGGGATGTTATAACCTGAAAGGAGTACAGAGTGGTCTGGGACTGCAGCTGGGTTAAATGAGGGCATGTACATTGGAAGAAATGAGTCATGATGAAAATAATCAGGACTTTATAGACATTGATTATAAATTCCACAGGACCACAGACATACTTCCAGAAGGACCCTTATTGGTAATCTGGTCTAACACTTCATCTCACTAATTGATTAATTCAATCGATAATGTTGTTTTGAGCATGTATTATAATCCAGCTATGTGCTAAGGATCTGGGGAAATAATGTTGAGTAAACCCCCAAATCCTGAGCCTCATAGCCTTCAAAGTCAAGGGCACAACCCCTTCTATATGGCTCTCAGAACCAGTGACCACCTAACATTTGCTGGGATACCTGCCCCGTCACTGGCTGGGAGCAGGAAGGCGCCTCTCTTGTTCCTTCCACATTAAAGCTGACTCCGCCCTCTGGATTCACACTACAGAGGTCTCTTCCTCCTCCAGACTAACCCATGTGTTTTCAAGATGGGAGAGGGTATTTAAAAGCTCCAACCCCTGTGTGCTTACTCTGGTCACACCCAGGGAAAGGTGTTTTCAGAGCTGCCTTAGCTGTCCCAGGACTGCGGATGGCTTTGCTGTGCTGAGTGGTTCTCTGTGCCCCCGGCCATGGGCTTTCTTCCCCAAAGGAGATTTTTCCCAAGGTATGACAAACTCTTTGGGTGGCCTAACACGGGCTGGCACCCAAGGAGTTGTAGATATTTTAGGCTGTTCAGTTCTTGATGAGAAGGAGCTGAAATCGAGTTCCCTAGTGGTGGGCTGGGTGAGGTGGGAGGATGACTAATTTTTTGACATCACCCTGTGCTAACTTTCCCAGTTTCCCCCCGCGACCCAATCTCATGTTCTTTGATTTCCCCAAACCCGAGAGTCAAACTTTCTTCACCTTTTATGACAGAGGGACTTAATTCTGGTGTTTGGGATTCTGAAATTCAGTCCCAGTCGTTCCAACATTCAGTCCCAGGGGCCCCTTCCCAAATTCTCCCAAGCAGACTAGGGACCCTTAGTCAATTAGAACCCCTGGGGCTTCCCTGGTGGTGCAGTGGTTGAGAGTCCCCCTGCCGAAGCAGGGGACACAGGTTCGTGCCCCGGTCCGGGAAGATCCCACATGCCGCGGAGCGGCTAGGCCCGTGAGCCATGGCCGCTGAGCCTGCGCGTCCGGAGCCTGTGCTCTGCAACGGGAGAGGCCACAACAGTGAGAGGCCTGCGTACCGCAAAACAAAACAAAACAAAACAAAAAAGAAAGAACCCCTGGAGGCCGGTCCTGACATTGAGGATTCCTGGGGTGGGTCTGTGGGTGATGCTTCATGCTCAGCAGTACTTGCAATATTTGCAGGGAATTTGTCTGTCTCTTTGCAGTCTCCTTTTCCTGGTCTAATGTATCCAGTTAATCCTGGTGCTGCTGTTCACTAACCCTTGGGCAAGTTGCTTGGCCTCTCTGAACCTTGTCTGTAAACAGGTGGAGAAAACAGTGGTATCTGTCTGATAGGGAGCTATAAGATAGTGGAACTACTAAATGAGACGACCAATTAAAAGAACTTAGCACACTTCCAGGCACACCGAAAGCACTCAAAGTGTTTACTCTTACCTTTTATCCCTAAGTTGCCCTTTGTTAAAGGAAGGCACCGAGAACTAGCCTCAAGAACCCAGGCTTGACTGTGCCTGGGACTTCTTTCTCCAACTTTTTAGACACTAGATTCCACATATCTGAAGACTGCATTAGTCTTCTAAAACCTTCAAAAACTTTACACACTTACTGAGACCTCCCCCTATACACAAGTCACCCTAATACCATCTAGAAACTGCCAAGTTCACACTTCAGTGAACTTGGTGTGTATCTTTCCATAGCTTTTTTTTTTCAATCCTTTAAAAAAATTGGCTCCAACCGCACATATTGCTTTGTAATCTACTATTTTTCATTTAATATTTTCCCATGACATTTTGGATATTCTTATGCCCTTATTATTGTTAATAGGTATATTGTTATCACTTATACAGAGGAACCATATCTACTGGACCACGATTGTTTCCACTGTTGTGCTCTTATAAACAATGCTGTGGTAAACATTCTGGATTATTCTCTTAGTGTCATAGCCATGTTGACTGTGTTGACTAAAGCTCCAAGTTTTATTAAAATCTGCCACTGTTCAGTCCCATTTCTGTCCTGTCCACCTCCATCCTGTCCTTGCGCAGTTATTGTTTTGAAGCCAAGTTCAGGACCTAACATTTATCCCTGTTTTATTTTATCTTATTAGATTCAGCCCATCAGTCCAGCCTGTCTAGAGCCATCTGGATCCTGTTGATGTTTTTGCAATCTGCCTATCTTTTTGCTTTTCATTTTTTTGAAATCAACGACAAATTTGGTGAAGAGGCCTATTATATTTTCAACTAAGTCATTAATAAAAATGTTGTATAGGGCTTCCCTGGTGGCGCAATGGTTGAGAGTCCGCCTGACGATGCAGGGGACGTGGGTTCGTGCCCCGGTCCGGGAGGATCCCACGTGACGTGGAGCGGCTGGGCCCGTGAGCCACGGTCGCTGGGCCTGCGCGTCTGGAGCCTGTGCTCCGCAGCGGGAGAGGCCACAACAGTGAGAGGCCCGCGTACCGCAAAAAAAAAAAAAAAAAAAAAAAAAAGGTTGTGTAGGTCAAAGTTAAGGACAGAACTCTGTGGCTGGCCAGCAGAGAACTTCTTCCAGGTGTGACCAGCACTCATGGGGTTCAGCAAGTTACAAATTCTCCTAAATGAACCAGCATTCAGCTCACATCCTCCTGTAAATTTATAATAAAGTTCATAAAACAAAGTTGGACCAGATGGTCTCAACATCCAGGCTCACTCAAGGAGAACCATCTTCAGAACCAGAAGCTCAGGCTCTGGATGGAGAATTGGGCTCCTATCGTTCCTGTTTTAACTGGGGCACTTGGCCACCTGGTCTACTCACTGTTTTCTTGGTGACCCAGGCTGAGGGCTCTCCGGGGTTACTGTCTCCCCCATCACTCAGGGAGGGCCCTGGGGAAATGGCTGACAATACCAGCTGAGCCCGAGTAGGAGTGAAATCTGACGCTGAAGCAACCCAGCTGGGGAGTAGCACCTCTGGGTGCTGCATCGGAGCTTCAGCCCTCACCCCACATGCTGCACTGAGTGACAGACACCATGGGTATAGGAAACCGCCAGCCCCAGGCTTTTACCATCTGCAGGAGCAACCTGGTATAGATAGGGTACTTCAGGACCTGGCAGAAAGCACAGACGCCGGGTTAGGTATGTATCAGTTATATGACTATGGACAAGTCCCTTCCCTTCCTCTGAGTTTTGGGGTCCTTTTCTGTTAAATGAGGATAAACACTCTTTACCTTATAAGGGCTGCTATGTGAATTTAACAAGATGAAGTAGAAATAGCACATATGGTACAGTAGAGGCAGATGGGTGACTCATGGGCTAGATTTGGCCAGCCAATGTGTTTTGTTTGGCCTCATAGCATATTAAAAAACTCTGAGTCAGTCTCCAAAAATCAGGGGATTTCACTTACAACTCTGGATGCTGACTTCTCTTGAAAAACTAGAAGGTCTAGCAAGGTTGAGCCCATATTCTCAGCTTCCTGCACATGGCAGCAGTGTGGTAGACCACTAGTGACTACTCCCCGTGGACAGCTGCCCTTTCCACTTGCCGTGATCTCCTCCACTCAGATGCATATGCCTGGGCACTTATGCCCAGCTGGCTCGAGCTGCTATCCTTGCAGGCCTGGGTCCTGGCAGCAGCTGAGTGCCTCACCCTGGTGGCATGTGGAAAGTGCTGGCTCAGGAATCAAACTGTTTAGCCTTCGTGTGACCTCTCAGTGGCTCAAGTTCCTCTTGCATCAAACTGGCATAATAATTGTGGCTTACAAAGATCGTGTCTGTTGTGGCTCTTGGTTCGTGCCCCGAGGAGTGGTGTAGCCTGTGTGACCACCTATGGTGGCCTTAGCTGGGAGACCAATGGGAAACTGGTGGGAACAGGAGTAGTTCCAAAGTGCAGGGAAGCAGCAAGCCCAGCAGCCATCTCACAGATGCATCCTTCAATCACTGAGGCCACGGAAAACCATTCCGAGGAAAAAGGATGTCCACAGATAAAGATGCCCAGGAAGTAGGGGAAGATGTTGCCTGTCACCGAGGCACCCAGTCCCTGTGTTACCGTGTCCTTCAGCTTCCTCGGTCCACTTCTCTCCACGGGTCCCCATGGCTCACGTCTTTTTCCCCCTGTTCTGTCTCCTCCTCTATTCAGTGTATTAGGGACTCATGCAGGTGGATTTTCTGAGAAACCAGAGCCATCCACTGTGGACCTCAGAGGGAAAAGAGTCTCACCAGGCCACAGGTAGCGAGCAGCTGGGAAATCAGAGCTTTTCAACTTTCATCCTGAAAAACTTGCTGGAGCTACAGGGCAGCCCAGTGCAGTGCTCTCAGGTAGAATAGTGAGTGGAGTTAATCATTGCGTCTGCCTGTCCAATGATTTGAAAGTGCTGGGCTAGTGAACAGCTGGCTCCTGCCTGCGAGGTTTTGGCCCAGAGTTCGTGCCTGTTGTACCAGTTTGTACTGAATCCCCTCTGGCTGTGTGTATCAGCCGATTTCAAAGCTGCCTCCCACCTCTGCACTCTAGTCCCTGCTAGAGACCTCCCTCCTCTGGGGGATGGTGTTTAATGAGCCCTGATGGGCACAGCTGTTGGAGCCACTGGGCTTTGACGTCTGCCTGCCATGCAAGCCTTTCCCACTTTCTTGTGGTCACCAACTCTACACCCCCTGATTTATTCTCTTTTCCCCCTTCAGAGAGTGAAGACCATCAGACTTGGGCTCCCTATCTCAACGTTTCTCTATAAATTTGTCCAATGCCTTCTTTTCCCCTCCTACCTCACAGTCCAATAGTTCAGGTCAGCATCAGTGTGCACCTACTATGTGCCTGCACTGTGGATGGCACTGTGCAGATGGCAAGGTCTCCATTCTCTCCAAGGGCATCCCCCCTGCTGCCCCCTGCATCCTCCTGCAGGGCCAGTTGCACACTGTGCTCTAGATGAGGATTGGTAAACTATGGCCCAGGGCCAAATCCAGCTCACCATCTGTTTTTATAAAGTTTTATTGGAACACAGCCATGCTTACTTGTTTACTCATTGTCCGTGCTGCCTTTGCACTACAAGGGCATTTTGGTAGTTGTGACAGAGGCTGTATGGCCTGCAAAGCTGAAAATATTTATTCTCTGGCCTTTTACAGGAAAAGTTTGCAGATCCCTGGCTTAGATCCTGTGCCTTCCTGCCTCCCCCTCCCCCAGAAACTCAAGCTGTGAATGATCCCTGCATCTTCTGTGCCTTCAGCCTCTCCATCTCCAGGAGAAGCTTGTCTCTGGTCCAGGCTGTTTGCCTGTATCGTACAAAACCTCCCTCTCTCCGTCCATTGCCAGAATTCCTGGGGGAGTTGTCTACACTTACTGTCTCCACTGTCTCCCTGTGTTGATCTTTTCAGTCACTGATGCCCATTCTCTGGATGGAGCCTGGGAGCAGTGGGAGGGGCCTGCTGAGACTCCTCCCCCAGCCTCCCACCCCTCTTGCTTCCAGTCCCCCTATGCTCACCAATGACGTGGGGAGCTGGGAAGGATGCAGGGTCCTGAAGAGGAAACAACATAGGCTGGGGTATCAGACAAGCCTGGGGGACCCTGCCACTTACTAGACCGTGACCTCAGATTGGTCCCTTCACCTCATCGACTGTCTCAGTTTTCTCATCTCCTCAGTGGGGTTGAGATGACCTCCCTCTTGATCACTGTGATGATGGAGGTGCTCAGCACCCCGTACCCAGGGAGGATGCTCCGCTCCCTTTCTCAGTCTTGTAGGGGAGCCCATCCTCCTGCCTGCTGGAGGATGACAGAGGCCAGGCAGAATGCTGCAGAAGCTCAGAGACAGAAGAGGCAGTGGCCCATGGCCTGGCCAGTTGTGGACTCTGGATTCCCTCTACCTGCCCCTCCCCAAGCTGGTCCTTTCTCCCCCTTAGACGGGGCTGCGTGTGAGTGTACCCAGCCGAACGCGGGCTACAGAAGGCAGCAGCCACGAGGCTGAGGGACTGTCAGAGGCACAGATGCTGGGGCTTGGCAGAGGAGACCAGGCCCGTTGCTATGGAGAGAGAAATGTTATGCAGTTAACTTGTTTGACTGGCGGCCTTGAGAAATACTCATGTCCCTCGGGGGCCTCAGAGCCATCCATCACTCCAGAAAGGCTCCTTTCATGATGAGGGTTATCTATTTGGCTAATAAAACCACAATCACAATCCCTTACATACAGACAGGCCTTCCCTTTTTATTCATTTTATGGAGCCCTCTTTAGTTTATAAGGAGCCTGAGGCTTCATTCTGTTCAGCTCTGATTCTGCCACTGAGACAGGCATTTCGGGTACATGCTATATGCCAGGCACAGAGAGCAAGAGATGAACCAGCACGGCCCTTGGCTTGCAGGTGCTCCTAATCCCTGCAAGATGAGCAGGAGGGGAAGGAGAAGGTTCTGAGTGGAGGGCGGGGAGGTGGTCTTGGACAGGAGGAGGGACACCCCCATCTGAGATGGGAAGGGAGAGGCAAAGAGGATGAAATTACAGGAGTTGCACGAAGGGAGCTAAAGACAATTATGCATCTGCTCTGACCCAGGCACTGGTCCAGGCATTCGGCATACATCGATTCATTTATCATGAAAACAGAATTCTTTGGTTGCAAGTGACAGAATCACAATGCACACTGGCTTAGACAAAGAGATGGTTATTGGCTCAGGTGTCCAAATCACTGGAGAGGCTGTGTTGACAGGGCATCCAGAGTCTTTTTTGTGCTCCCAGCCTCCCCACTGTGTCTCTCTGGGAACATTTTTGCTCTTTTCCTTGGCTGTAGTTTGAAACATCCCAGGGAAGATCTCTGATTGGTTCAGACCAAGTCATGTAACTACCCCCTGACATTCACTGTGGCCAAGGGGAGGGTCATGTCAGAAGGTGGCTGGCAGCTCCCATTCCACCAAATATTAGAACTGGGATGTGAAGGTGGTGTAACTGTTTCTCAGAGGAATGGTGGTGGTGGTCTTGGTAGCAAAGAAATAGCCCAGATAGCCATCTTAGATTTTTTTCTGTTATTCACTTAACAAAATTTCATGAACACCAGGCATTGTTTTACCATTGCAAGTTACTGTGAGCAAGACACAGTCCCTGCTCTCTTGGAGCTTACAATTTTGTGAGAGAGATAGGAAATAAACAAGTAAACAAAGAAATAAAATTTCAGGGAGTAAGTGATAAGTGAAACAAAGAAAGATGAAGAGGTTAGAAAAGATGGTGCTACTTTATTTGGGGTAATCAGGGAAAGACTCTCTGAGAACTACCTGTGGGGGAGGAGTCACAGCAAGATGTTGCAGAGGAAAAAGGCCCTGGGGTGGGGATGAGCATGGTGTGTTCCAGGAATAATCAAAAGACAAAGTGGCTGGAGCAGCTCAGCCAGGGAGGGATGGGTAGCAGATGGGGTCAGACTTGACAGGACCAGGTCACAGAGGGCCACCTTTGCTGGCCATGACAAGGAGTTTGGATTTTTTTCTGAGAGTGATAGAATGTCATCTTGAAGCAATAGCTTTTCTCTCACCAATAAAGAAACTGAGCTGCAGGGAGGTAGTGTGAACTTGCCCAAGAAGGAAGGTCTTATAAGTGGAACGGTCTGGAGCCAAACTTGATTTCTTCCTTCTTCACCACATGCCTTTCTCTAGTTAGCTTTGGAAAAATTAGGAGGGTGTGAGGAAAGAAACTTTGCAACAGGCCCATGACTTTCCCTTTCTCTGCGAGGGAGGACCGACGGTCTTCTGAGAGTGGGGGGCAGGGACGGGTCAGTGGGGCTGGCCGAGGACGGAAGGCTTGGCCCAAGCTTCTTGCTGAGCAGATAGGAAATGGCCTAGCCTGGGAGTGAACGGGAGGACTGCTGGGCAGCAGAGGGCCCAGCAGCCATTGGAGACGGTGAAATTGTAGTGCAGTGGCTCAGCACAGATTTGAGCTTCTCAAAAATAGGGATTGGAAGAGCACGGTCAGGGGAAGCAGAGGGTGCTGACGAAGATGTGGTTGAAATGATAGATACCCACGTGCGGCAAACATATATTTTGCTTTTCTTGGGGCTGGTCCGAGGTAAAGTTATTTTTTAGTTTCAACAAAGGTGGTTACCGAAGTTACTAATTCATTGAGATTTAGGTTTTATACATTTGTAGGATCTCACATACAGACAATATCACTGCATCACATTTATGGGCTGAGTTGTAACCTCTCCAAATTTGTATGTTGAAGCCCCAACGCCTCTAGTACCTCAGAATGTGACTGTACTTGGAGTAAGGGCCTTAAAAGAGGAGATTAAGTTCAAATGAGGCCATTCAAGTGGGCCGTGATTCAATGTGACTTGTGTCTTTACAAGAAGAGCAGCTCGGAACACATACAGAGACACCAGGGGCTCAGGTGCCCAGAGGGATGACCATGTGAAGAGGAAGCAAGAGGGCGGTCTCCACTAGCCAAGGGGAGAGGCCTCAGAGGAAGCCACCCCTGCCGGCACCTTGATCTTGAACTTCCAGCCTCCAGACCAACAAATTTCTGTTGTTTATGCCATCCAGTCTGTGGTCTTTTGAACGGCAGCTGTAGCAAACTAACGCAATCATGAATCAGAAAGTTTTCTCTTTGGTTCTGCCGTAACCTAACTTGGCCTATGAGGACCTTGACCGAGCCTACGTTTCCACGCTCGCCTCTCTCCCTTCCCTGATGCCTCTCACTCTCAGTGTTCCAGCCACTCTGGCCTTCAGCTTCCTTTTTCACCCTCTCTGTTCCCAATGCTTAGAACATTCTTTCTCCAGATAACTCCTTATTCTTCAGGTTTCAGCTCAAATGCACCCTTGTTAGTAAAGCTTTCTGTGACCCTCACACCCCAACTCACTGCCACCACCCCTCTACCTAGGTCAGTCCTTCTCTGATGTGTTGTCTGAGGTGGGTTCCTTGGGAAGCAGATCTTTTTTTTTTTTTTTTTTTGCGGTACGCGGGCCTCTCACTGTTGTGGCCTCTCCCACTGCGGAACACAGGCTCCAGACACTCAGGTTCAGCGGCCATGGCTCACGGGCCCAGCCGCTCCGCGGCATGTGGGATCTTCCCAGACCGGGGCACGAACCCGTGTCCCCTGCACCGGCAGGCGGACTCTCAACCACTGCGCCACCAGGGAAGCCCCAGATCTTTTTATTTTTAAAATTTTCTTAAATTGAAGTATAGTTGATTTACAATATCACATTAATTTCAGATGTAAAGCACAGTGATTATATAAAATATAATTCCTTTTCAGATTCTTTTCCCTTGTCGTTTATTAAAAAATATTGAGGATAGTTCCCTTTGCTATACAGTAGGGAGAAGCAGGTCTTGAGACAGAGAATTGTGTGCAGGAAGTTTATTGGGGACCACCCATGGGATCAACACCCATGGAGGGGGTGGTGAAGCATGTAGGAATGGGCAGGTGGAGGAGTTGAGCTTTGATTCATAACAGGGTCAAGTCAATCCCGGGAGGAGCTATGGGGCAGGGGTGGTTCTTCAGAGTTTCCACTTTGAGGCAATAGGGCTGCAAGCGCCAGACGTTGGAGATGGGTTGTTCCCAGGGAAGGGGCAGGATCTTTGTCAAGGTGGCTCTGAAAGGCAGAGGGCACTTCCTGGGGAGGACTCAAGTGACAGCTGTAGGCATCCAACACTCCTGGCAGTTGGAGGGATGAGTGTCTGAGCCCTGAGGGGGTGCGGGGCGCACACCACAGCACTCTTACCTTTCCTTCATGGCCCTTGGCAATTGCACGTTGATGTTTGTGTGCCTGTTTTTACTAATTTTGCCTTCCCCACTAGGTTTAGAACAGAGAGGAGCTCCTTGCCCATAAAAGCTACACTCAGTTGGGCATAGAGGAAAGCGATATGATGGATGCATATATGGAGGGAGGAGAATTAACACCAGCAGAGGGAAGAGCAGGAATGTCAGGAAAATCTAGGAGGAAATGCCTGTGTGGCTGGAAAGACTTGACATTGGTTATTATTGTAAGAAAACAAGGGAATGGATGTGAGAGGAATGTTAGTTTGCTACCTGCTATGTGCCAGGCACTTTCCTATTTAATCCTTATAACAATCCTGGGACTAAGGATTGTTGAGGCTTGAAAAGGGTTGAGAGGTCGGATGTCTCTAAGAGAAAGGCTGAGTTGCTGGCTGCTAAGAGGCCTCTGATCCTGGCATCAACTTTGTGAATTTATCACAGAATGAATATGGCCAGCTTCTGGCTCCTTGGGCTCCCCTTGTCTCTGCTCCAGGCTAGGCATGCTTTCTCTGCTCACACACTCTTTTGCCAACTGATTCAGTTAATTAGGTTTCTGCTTACTCAATTACCATCACCCCTCAGTCTTGTATCCCTGTGACCATACTTGGGCTACCATGACTGGCGTTTGGGGTCTTCCCAAACTCTTCAGTCAGTTTCAGGCCACCTCTTGGTTTGTGATAACAGATGGCATATCTTATCCTTTGTGGATTTTACTAACCTAACTCTCAAAGGGCTTCCTTGTTTCCAGGTTCCACACTCATTCTCACGTGCTGCTGACAGGTATTATTGCTGCTTGGCAGATGAGAGGCTGAAGCTCAGAGAGGCTAAGTCACTGGGCCAGGGTCATCTAGTCAGTAGAGCCAAGATTTGATGCCAGGTCATTTCTGGTTCCCAAGGCAGGGAATGAAGGGGTGGATAAAGGGCAGAAGGGCCATGGGTCAGAGTTGCACAATCTCAGGTTCTATGGGGAGTTCTGAGCAGAGAATGTTTTGCTTGCTCTTAGGGTCTTGCAGGACTTGGTGGGAACAACTGCAGCCAGTTCAGCCAATAGCCACTGGAAGCTCCGAGCCATATCCATGTTCCACCAGAATGGAGCCTCTGTTCCAGGGATCTCTCAGAGCTGAGCCTACTATGGTGGCCCTGGCAGGGAGTTGACTAGCATTGCTGCCTGTGGTTGGGTAGGTTGAGTCTGGAGGATGAGAGGGACTGAAATCCAGCCCATGTACCACTCACCAACCTTTGCACCCTGGTTTGGGACTGCCATAGTCTAGAGGAAGGAACACCTTCTCCCTACCATACATGGTATCATTTTGTAATTTGACCACCTGAAGGGGGAGTCTTCCTCTAATTCATAGGAAGGTTCCCTAGAGCTTTTTAGTTGTGACTGTCCCTTGCTCCTTTGTATATGCCAGCTTACTTTCTGAGGTGTAAGTCCATACTCAGGTCCTTGACCAAGCCCCTGTAGAGGTCAACAGAATCTATTTGGGCATCTTTACTGACCCAGGAGAGTGCAGCAGTGAAGCCCAGAAGTCAGCAGAGAGGGTCATGCCCATCAGGGTGTAGGCTCTGCAGACCCTGCTTGTGCCCCCGGTTTTCTGGAAAGCCCTCTAGGCAACGAGCACAAGGTCAAACACTCTGTGCAGCAAGTCCCTGCAGGGACATTTGTTCCGGGCAGGGAATTACATTTCAATTTGATTTAATTCAATGAGAATGACACCAAATTGATCTGCTGGTAAAATGCCATTTGATGGGCAGATCTGCTCTTTCCATTCAATAGGAATCACCAGAAAAATTAGTCTTGCTTTTTCAGACAGAACTGAAAATTTTACCCATTTCCTTTGCCTTTTAAAAAGGGCTCAAATTCCCTGAAGGTGGAGAACATTTTCCTGATAGGTCTGTTGACCTGGGCAAAGAAATTAACCACCTCGCACCCAGGGAAGAAAGTACATGTTCTGTATCAGTGTTATGTTTTGTTAATTAACCACCTTGCAGCAGACTTTTGTGTGATCTTGAGAGATTACTCAGATTCTTTGGGCCTCAGTTCTGCCATCTGTAAAAAGGGCATTAGCCTCCCTTGGTCCACCTCTGGGTGACTCCCTTCAGTGTAACAATGGGAACAGTAATCATGGCACCATAATGACCATTATCCCAACAACCACAATTACTCACATTACTTTTGAGCAGTTACTATATATTAAGCAGTTACTATGTGTTGAAAGCATCCTATGTATTTTATTACATAATCCTTGTGATAATTCCATCAGGTAATCAGGTAGGTACAGTCAGTTCTGCTATTGTGCTTATTTTGAAAATGAGAATTTGTTTCACTGCCACTGATATATTAGGGACTGCTTTGTGTATAAGGTTAACTTTGCATTTGCTTGTGAGATGACGTTGTGTGTGAGACACACTAGGTGAGCCCACCACTGCACCCAGTTGAACTGAACCACATAGGAATAAGCAAAGCTCACACATGCACACACCTCAAATGTCTGACAGCTTCCCCAGTTCACTGCATGTTACGTGTGTTTTTACTGAAATCAGCTCTGGCTGCTTACCTCTCAAAAGTCAATACTCAAGAGACAAGCACTGGTAGAAACAGAAAGTTTGCTTTAATCAGAAAGCCAGCAATCTGGGGAGAAGGTGGACTCATGTCCCAAAACCAACTCCAAAGTTTCTGCTCAACCATAGAGGTTTTTTTTTTTTTTTTTGCGGTACGTGGGCCTCTCACTGCTGTGGCCTCTCCCATTGTGGAGCACAGGCTCCAGATGCACAGGCTCAGCGACCATGGCTCATGGGCCTAGCCGCTCCGTGGCATGTGGGATCTTCCCGGACTGGGGCACGAACCCGCATCCCCTGCATCGGCAGGCGGACTCTCAACCACTGCGCCACCAGGGAAGCCCCATAGAAGTTTTTAAAGGGAAAAAGGGAAGTAATCTCAGTTAGTCATTGGGATAGGGGATCAGATTCATAGCTATCTCGTATTGTGTGCAGGTTTGTAGACTCCTTGTGATCTTCCTTTAGATGCTATCTTATTCACGCAGTTTGCTCAAGAGATTACTGAAGAGGCAGCCGGTGAGAAGATCTGGTCATCTGTTAATTACTTATTCTTCATTTCTATTTCTTTGATCTAAGGAAAGAACCAACAGGTTAGGCAAGGTATTATGTGATCAAAAGATTTGAGAAGTGTGCTTGGGCTGGAGATGAGTAAATCATGGAGATGCCTGATTTAAGGTTAGTTACAATATAGCTTTGCTAAAGTGACAAGATAAAAGGGGCCTCCTGCAGAGAGCTCTTTCCTGAAAAGAGCTCTTTCCTGCCAAAAACTGCTGCTTACGTGTTATGAGCCATGTGTCTGGTGCTAGAACTTTCCTTCCCATTTCTGATGACCCTCCTCCTACCACTTCACAGTAACTCACAAGCTGTAACCCTTTTGACACCCACTTCCACAAACAAACCAAAGGTTCATTTTCAAAGTGAAGTGCCATGTTTTTGTAGTATTTATGTATGTCAACTACTTCACATGTGTAAAACTGGGCTAATGTTTTTATTAGGTTGCTTAAAAAATGTGTCACTGATGAAGTTTTTGAGTGTTGTGCCCTAACTCCATTGTTCCCATTGGCTCTGTGGGTTTTACAAAGTGTGTTGATTTATTTTATTTTAAATTAAAAGATTGGGATTAAAATATGGGAATTTTTTAAGACGGGAACCTCCATCTTACTCATTTTTAAGTGTACAGTTTATTGGTATTAAGTACATTCACACTGTTGTGCTACCATTACCACCATCCATCCACAGAACTCTTTTCATCTTGCAAACAGAAACTCCGTACCCTTTAAACATTAGCTTTCGGGCTTCCCTGGTGGCACAGAGGTTGAGAATCTGCCTGCCAATGCAGGGGAAACGGGTTCGAGCCCTGGTCTGGGAAGATCCCACATGCCGTGGAGCAACTAGGCCCGTGAGCCACAGCTACTGAGCTTGCGCGTCTGGAGCTTGTGCTCCACAACAAGAGAGGCCGCGACAGTGAGAGGCCCGCGCACCGCAATGAAGAGTGGCCCCCGCTCACCGCAACTAGAGAAAGCCCACGCACAGAAACGAAGACCCAGTGCAGCCAAAAATACATACATACATACATACATACATACATACATAAAATTAAAAACAACAACAACAACAAAAAATATTAGCTTTCCATTCCCCACTCCCCCGGCCCCTGGCAACCACCATTCTACTTTCTGTCTGTGAATTTGATCACTCTAGGTATCCCATAGGGGTGGGATCATACAGTATTTGTCCTTTTGTGACTGGCTTATTTCAATTAGCATAATGTGCTCAAGGTTCATCCATGCTGTATGACACACATGTGTCACAATTTCCTTCTTTCTAAAGGCTGAATGGTATTCCATTGTATGTATATACCACACTTTGTTTATCCATAGTCTGGAGTGTTTTCCAACACCAAAAACCAATTCTCCCATTCTCTGGACACCAGCTGAGTATCCAACAGTTCAATTCGATTCTTAAGGGCTCTGCCCACAAACCTACCCCCGACTTCAGACATCAGTCACAAGTCCCAGGCCTCCCATAATTTTGACCTACTGGCTATAAACTGAAGGTTCCCATGACCCCCTCTTAAGGTTTAATAATTTGCTAGAATGGCTTACATAACTCAAGAAGGTACTTTACTCACCCTTACTGGTTTATTATAAAGGGTACAACTCAGGAACAGCCAAATGGAAAAAGTGCATAGGGCAGGGTATAGGGGGTGGGGGCATGGAGCTTCCCTGCCCTCTCCAGGCACATCAGCATCTCAGCTCTTTTATGTGTTCACCAGCCTGGACGCTCAAAGTTCCAAACCTCTAATCACGGGGTCTTTCTGGTGACCAGTCCCATCCTGAGGCTCTCTAGGGGCCCTCTCCTAAGCTGCCTCATTAGCATAAACTCAGGTGTGATTGAAAGGGGCTTATTATGAATAACGAAAGATGCTCCTATCACTCAGGAAATTCCAAGGGTTTTAGGAGCTCTGTGCCAGGAACCAGGGACAAAAACCAAGCCTATTTTCGTTACACCACACACAGTATGGTAGTGCTTTCTAGGGATGCATGTTACGTTACAGCAGAACTGACTGTACTGGTATATCTCCACTTTGCACATGAGGAAGCTGAGGCACAGAGAGGTTGGGTGACTTCCCCAAGCTTCCCAGCTATAAATGGGAGATCCAGGACTTAAACCCAGTCTTTGCTGATTCCACGACTTTTGCCTCAAATGCTGTGCTACACTGCTTCCTTTTTTTTTTTTCCAGACATTTTCACCAATCCAGATGATGATGACTATGAGTTAGCTTGGTTATTAATTTCCTGTTGTTAACAGAAGCTATAGTGTCTGAAAAATCTGCTGCACCATCTGGAATTTTTAATAAAATCTTGAGGAATTTCCAGGGGTTTTTGTGCAATGCAGATGTGTAATGCAAGGGAAAAATTGCTATTTAAAGCCAGAAATGCCTACAGCCATTTTTACACTCCAGGTGGGGGTAAGAGTGGTGCCTGGCAGAAGGAAGGCTGCTCTTTAAGAAAATACTAAAAATAAGCTTTTTTGATTATGTAACAGAAGACTCACTCCCTACCTCTACCTCACATATTCTGGAAGGTGGAGGCTCTATCAGGGGTTAAATTGCTCTACAAAATGAACTAGTAAGAGTCAGAGAACTGTCCACTGGTAGCTTATGAAGAAGGGAGTCTTGCAAGACTCAGGGAAAAGAGGAGATTAAAGAAAGTTCATGGTAGCGAAATTAAATGTTCCCAAATAGGGCAGCAGGCTTGGCCCCAGATGAGCAATGACTCACGAGAAATTCCCTGTGTTGGGTTGATTGAGGAACTCTGAGATGATGACTATTCAGTTTTAAATGTTTCCAGTTGTGTACTACTTTGAAACTTCCCTCCCCTCAGTAAAATCAGCTACATGCAGCAGGCTCTGGGTAGTAATGTCTTAGAATTTTAAGGTAGAGGGTCTAGATTCCCGAGAGGCAGAAGTGGTGGGGAACAGGACAGCAGGGATAGGAAGCCTGAGGTGGGAGTGATAGGGACAGAGTAAAGGGACAAAGTAGGTAATTAAATAGTTAATCCCACTAAGGGATTGTAAATAAAAAAAAATTTTGTGAGACCCCTGTAAGTTAATGATCACTCAAGAAAGTAGGTTTACTTAACCATAAAACCAAGCAGGCTTGCTTAGTGACAAAACCGTGCAACAGAAGCATGAGACATGCCCCCAAACAATAAAACAATGGAGGCATGAGACCCACATGCTGCCCAGTGAGCTCAGTAAGTTAGTGATTCCGAAGACATGCTCCTCTGGACACACTAAAAACAAAAATATAAGGAAAGGATGACATTATACTGAAACCTGAGATGATTTACCATTTTTAGTATATGTTATCACCTTTTTGTTCATTTCCATTGCACCATGACAGTCCCAGCTTGACCATGTAGGGACAAGAAAACTCCCCCGCCTGAAGTGGAGGAGGAGCTGATGGTGGAAGTGTGACATCCACGCAAGAATGAAAAAGAAGGTGGTCTTCTCCCCCTCCACACGTTTCCTTTGGTTATAAAACTGTAGACCACTAAGTTCTTGGGGTGCAACACCCTCTCGCCCACCCGCTTGTAAGCCTCACAAGCATCCTATTCTAATAAATTACTTCTTCTCTATTGAGTTGGCCAAAAAGTTCGTTTGGGATTTCTGTAAGATGTTATGGAAAAACCCAAATGAACTTTTTGGCCAACCCAATATCACTTTGCCTCTCGCTGAATTCTTTCTGGGCTAAGACATAAAGAACTGGAGCTCCTCAGAGCCGCTCCCCATCCCTGCTGGCGAGATGCATTTCTGTGGTTTCAGGAGGATGTTAAGAACTGGGACGAGAGCAGGAGTTGGGAGCCAGAAGTGACCAGGAGAGTGGAAGCACCCCTGAATACAGTAAGAAATCTTGGGGAGAAGCCTGGTCTTCCCCCAGATGGCTGGGTTGGAGGATGAGGTGATTTCTCTGGATACTAGAGGAGAATGTTCCAGAAGACACCAGACATTACCTTCTGGGGAGCTGGTCCCAGGGAGCAGTCCTGCATTCTCTCTTGTCTGGGCTGTATACCCCACTTCGGCACCTTAAGGATATGAACTTCATAATAATCAACACAGCCATTCACGGTTCTATTTTGCGCATCTTCAGGGTGCCCATCGCACAGGTAGGTGTCCTCCTTAAAATTGTTCTCTTAGATATGAAAAGTTAGTACGACCATTTCCACACATGGCAGTAAAGAGGTGTGAGGAAGGGACTGCTTTGTCTGATGTGCCCAAAGTCGTCATCTGGGGTTGTGGCCAATCTATACAGCTGCTCTTTTTTGAGTACTTAATATGTGCCCTGCCGTCCATGCATATTACCTCTTTAAATTCTCAAAACAACCCCATGGGTTTGGCTTTGTCCAGTTTTTATGGAGGAGGAGAGGCTTACCTCAAGGTCATGCAGCTAGGAAGTGGAAGAGCTGGAATGTGAACCAGGATTTCTCTGTCTCTCAAACCTGTGCTTGGCTTGTGACCACAGTGGCTTCTGCCTTTGTCCTTAGGAAAAACTGACAGGTCCTTAGGTCCGTCCATTGGCCTAGAAATTTCCTCTGCAAGGCCTGTAGTTCTTATACTTGAGCTGCATCATAGTCACCAGGAGGATTTGTTAAAGCAGGGTGCTGGGCCGCATCCCCAGAGTCTCCAGATGGAGTCAGAGAATTTGCATTTCTAACCAGTTCTCAAGTGACCAGAATAGATGCTCTGAGGACTAGAGCTGAGAATCACTGTGCTGGGGTGATCTTCTAACTACCAGGTAACCTGGGCATTGTCTCCAAGTCCCGTGGTTGCACTCTGCTGTACTGCAGCCAGTGATCCAGACTGCACAGGACTTGATTTGTCATCCTTTCAGATTGGGTTCTGGATGGCTGTCCTGTCATCCTGGCCAGCTCCCTGGCCCTGTCTGGGCCTGGCTTGGTCTGTTTTCAGGGTTTTCCCTTCTTCCTTGTGGGAGCATCCACACTTCTTGGGCTGCACACCAATACTTTATGGGCTGGAGGCAGAGGGAAGCAGAGCCTGGGAGCTGAAGGGGGGACTCCTCTTCTGCCTCCCTCTGAGAGCTGGTGTAGAGCCTGGGGGGTTTGCGGGCTGTGCTGACTCAGGGATTCAGATGGCCTCTGCAGTAGCTCAGTGACTCCCCACCACGGCCTTGCACAGACAGCTTTCACCTGGGAGACAGACAGGTTGGACCTCTAAGCAGAGAGAGAAACATCTTAATATATCAAGTGTCTTTTGGTAGTGGTTTAAAGGGCCCAAGAGACAGACTGTCAAATGCTGTCCCTGGGTATCCAGACCAACATGCCTCTGTTCCTGATGCCTGTGTCTTGTCTCTACGGCTGGAAGGGGAGCAGAATCGTGTGGTGTGAGTGTGTGTGTATGTGCACAAGTGGGGAGAGCTGCCTTTGATAAAGGAGGAATTTAAGGAGCAGGTGTAGAGCTCCTGCCTGGTGTAAGGCTCGTGGAGTAGGGGTGGGGTCAGGCACACAGGGCTCTGGGGTTGGAGGGACTGTCACAACAACGTCATGAGGTGGGGACTGTCATTATCCTGTTTTACAGAATCAGAAGCACAGAGAGGTTAAGTCACTTGCTTGAAGTTACTCAGTGGGTAAGTGGCGTGGATGAGATTTGGAAAGACACATCACCAAAGAAGGTATATGGAAAGCAAATAAGCACGTGAAAAGATGCTCAACATTATTAGTCACCAGAGAAATGCAAATTAAAGCCACAATGAGATGCCACTGCATACCCACTAGAATGGCTAATCTGAAAAAAACCTGACCATATCAACTGTTGGCAAAGATATGGAGGCACTGGAACTCTCATACACTGCTGGTGGGAAAGTAGAATGGTGCAACCACTTTGGAAAACAATTAGGCAGTTTCTTAAGAAGTTAAAGGTACACCTATCGTAGGATCTGCTATCGTAGGATCTGCCATTCTTCTCCTAGATATTTATCCAAGAGGAAAGAAAGGATATATCCACATAGAGACTTGGACGTGAATGTTCCCAGAAGCTTCATTTGTAATGGCCCCAAACTGGAAACAACCTAAATGTCATTCAACAGGTGAATTGATAAACAGTGGCAAATGCATACAATGGAATAATACAAAGCAGTATAAAGGAATGAACTATTGAAATTGCAAAAATGTGGATATGTCTCAAAATAATAATGCTGAGTGAAAGAAGCCAGAAGTAAAAGAATGCATACTGTATGGTTCTATTTATATAAAATTCAGGAAAACACAAGCTAATCTGTAGTGACAGGAAACGGATCAGTGGTTGCCTGGAGATGGGGTAATGGGGAATGGGGAGGGCCTGGAGGGAGGACTGAAAGGGCACAAGGAAATGTTTGGTGGGGGGGATGGAGATGTTCATTATCTTGATTGTGGTGATGGTTTCAAGGGTGTATACATAGGTCCAAACTTATCGAATGGTGTACTTTAAACATGTACAGCTTATTTTGTAGTAGTTATGCCTCAATAAAGCTGTTAATTAAAAAGAAAAACAGGGACTTCCCTGGCGGTCCAGAGGTTAAGACTCTACGCTTCTACTGCAGGGGGCACGGGTATGATCCCTGGTCGGGGAAATAAGATCCCACAAGCTGTGTGGCACAGCAGCCCCCCCCAAAAGAAAACAATTAAAACAAACAAAAAAATAAACAAAAAACCCCAAACCAACCCAGGCAGCAGTCTGTCTCTAGAGCTGCTTCACATTTGTTTATCCATTGTTCTATTTGCAGCTGTGCATTACAGAGAAGGGCTGGCTCTGTGTCTGTCCTGGGTAGATAATAACAGCAGCCTATTCTGTGATGGTCACTTTACATCGTGCAATCCTCCCATTCGTCAGGCAGGACCTATCTGATGATGCCCATTTAGTGGATGTGGAGAAGTTAATGACATACTCAAGGTCCCATGGGTGAGACATGGGAGGAGGGAGGAGTCACATGCTTCACCACTTACACACCCACCCCCTCAAGAAGGGAGACAAAGGGAGCAGCAAGCCCAGTGGCTTCCACAGCCTTTGGTCAGGGTCCAAGAGCAGGCTAGCCAGGCCTGTAGACTTCTCCTCTGAAAGAGTTAAACCAGATCTCTAAATGTCCTTCCAGTTTTGGTATCCAACGAGTCTGTGAGATGAAAAAACTTCCATTCCTTAAAGGGCCAGCCACTATGCAGACTCCTTTGCCTGACTCCTATTTAAAAAGAGATAGACTTTGTCCTACCATTTACCCAGCCTGTGACCTTGAGCAGTTCACTTCTCTGGGGCTCAATTTTCTCATCTGTAGAATGACAACAATTAAACCTGATGTCTAGGGTTTTAAAAAAGGATTCAGTAAGTTAGGGGATAGAAAATGCTTTGGACACTGATGGACCCTAAAAAAAGTTTGATTGTTTTTCTCAGTGTTTCATAGCTTACCACCTGCCCCAAATGGGATATATATATTTTTAAAAATTGTGATAAAATATACATAACACAGAATTTACCATTTTAATCCTTAGTAAGTGTCACTGAATAAATTCACAATGTTGTACAACCATCACCACTATACAGTTCCAGAACTTCTTAATCACACCAAACAGAAACTCTGTATCCATTAAACACTAGCTCCTTATCCCCCCCTTGCCCCACTCCCAGCCTCTCTGTTGGGAAAGTAACTGCTCTTCTATTTTCTGACTCTATGGATTTGCCTATTCTAGGTACCACATATAAGTGGAATCATACAATACCCAAGTGGGATCTTTCACCCCACTTGAACTCCCACTTTTTGTTTGTTTTGGTGGCAGGAGTGGGAGGAGATAGGACTTTGGATGCTGCATTATAGATAGTGGAGTCCACTGTTTCCAGAGCAGAAGATGGGATGGGGAGGGTCCTCTACTGGGACAGGCCCAGGGGCTCTCCATGCGACTGGAGTTGGCATCTGCTCCTGACCAACAACTCTGTCATTGTATATGGCTGTTTATGTGTATCCTGTTGGCCTGGATCTGCGGTTTCCAAATCATATTCAGCAGATGCCTCAGGAGTTCTGCAAATGATTGATTTGGATGTCATTTAATTGTTTTAAAAATGGCTATAAACATACCCACTTAAACATATCTCAAATAAACATGCTGATTGAGCAGACTGTGCAGATCTTAGAATGGAAGGGGTCCTGATGTCCCTGTTTAATTAAAGAGAATCCTAAGATTATAAGAAAGCTGTTGGGAAACGTCTACCATTTGTGATAACTTCTCTGTGTGATTAGAGGTTTCCTATAAAGTATGGAAATTTATTGTCCATTGAGGTCGATGACTGCGGCATATTGTATTTTATAAAGAAGTCTCCAATAACATCTCCCATTCCACATGTTCTTGTTATAACGTGACTGTTATGGATTGAATTGGGTCCCCCCAAATTCATATGTTGAAGTCCTATCCACCAGCACCTCAGAATGTGACCTTATTTGGAAATAAGCTCATTGCAGATGTAATTAGTTAAAATGACGTCAGACTGGAGTACAGTGGGTGCCTTATCCAATATGACTGGTGTCCTTATAAAAGGAGAAATTTGGACACAGGTGGAGAACACCACGTGAAGCTGAAGGTAGAGATCCAGGTGATGCTTCTACAAGCTGAAGAATGCCAAGATTGTCGGTAAACCATCAGATGCTAGGAGAGAGGCATGGAACAGATTCTCCCTCGGAGCCCTCAGAAGGCACTGACCATGCCGACTCCTTGATTTTGGACTTCCAGCCTCCAGAACTGTGAGACAATACATTTCTGTTGTTTGAGCCACCCAGTCCATTTTAGTTTGTTATGGAAGCCCTAGCAAACTAGTACAGTGACCTGTATGCCACTCTTATTTAGAGGTGAGGTCTATGTCCCCTCTCCTAGAAATTGGATGGCTTTTTTGATTGTTGGACTAGTAGAGTACAACAGAAGTGAAGCCCTGTTACTTCTGAGGCCAGGCCATAAAAAGTGATAAAGCTTCTGCCTGGCTTGTTGGGATACTTTCTTTTGAAGGCTTCAGTCTTCTTTTGAAGACTTCAGTCACCATGCAAGCAGTCTGGGTACAAAGACTCCTGTGGTTTTGGGGTATAGAGCAGGCAAGTGGATCTCCATAGATGGGGGTGGGATTTGCAGGAGCAAGGAAGCATCCTGGGGCTTCCATGGGGGACCCCAAAAGGCAAGAATGGGCTCTTGCTCTTTGAAAGCTTCTTTGAATCCACTGACAAATTAATTAGACACAACACCATGTCCAGATGCAGCTTCTAGAAAGGCACCTGCAGTTAGGTGACTGGTTCTCTTTCTCTACTAGAAAACCAGATAATTATGAGACAATCCAAACTGAAGATGGGTCAGAGGATGGGAGGCCCCTTCTCAAAGGGAGGCATATTCTGAGAGCCATCCCCAGGCTGTGCCCCCAGACACCTCCTCTCCTCCCCTACATTTCCCTTGTTAGCAGCACCTTCATTGAACTGTCATAACTTACCCTTAGGATGTTTTTTTACTGAGTCCCTACTTGGTGCCAACCACTTTCCCTGCCTTATCTCGTGCAATCCTTGCAATGGCTCTGCCAAAAGGCTTTATTGTCTTCCTACTCTGTTAATCGATCCCTACATCTCAGTAGGGATCAATTAACCAAATTAATTCTATAAGCAAATCTCAGTAGCACCATGAACATTTCAGGCAAAAGAATAGGCTTTCACTACCTCGGAGGAAGGCCAGCACCTTTAAGGAAGAAGTAACTGCCATCAGTGTTTAAGTGGGCTGTAAAATGTTGAAATCTGCTGAGCTCTGGAATAGAAATTTCTTTCAATGTAGATTAGGCCTTGATTCAGGAGGATGGCAGGAGACTGGTACCTGTGGTTCCCTTGGCAACCGCCTTCTGATTGGAAGGAGCCAGAGTGCAGAGATGGGAGTCGCTGGGAAGGCCTGTGTGACTCACCCATAATTAGGCAGGAAACAGTTAAAAAGGAGCCACCCAGTGAAGCTATGGGGTGGGTGGGTTGGGGGGACAGCGTTTTTTTCTTTCTTTTTATCAAACTGCCAAGGTCTTGGAAAGGACTACTGATTCCAGGGAAATAGCATAGAATGGCTGGCTTCTGAGAAGCCCCTTGGTTAGAGAGAAAGCTGTTCGCTTTCCACTGAAAGCTTAGAAGTCTTCCAAGTCCTCTCCTTCTGCAGCACAAAGAGTGAAGAAGTCAGACAAAGGTATCCTCAAGAGTTTCCAGACAGATGCACAGATGTAAGCACAGAATTCTGAGCAGAGGCTTAGCCCTGGCATTTACATGAATGCCTTTCAGTGGCAGGGAGAACGAAAGGAGAGAGAGCTACAGAAACACTAGGGGTGAAGACTTCATCTGGAAGTCTACCCTTTGATTAGGTGTTGGTAGACAGCCTGAGAATTTGTATCAGCCCTGATTCGAGGCTGTCCAGTCTGAGTAATAAGGATCAGCACGAAAGCTTATGTAATGCATCCCTGGCACCAGGTTCCTTTCTAAGGGCTTCATGTCCATTTGCTTATTTTAATCTACACAACAATTATATGAGGTGAGTTCTATTGTTATCCCCTCTTATGAGTGGAGAGATTGAGGCACAGAGGAAATTGGACCACAGGCACAAAGCTGTTAAATGCCGGAGTCAGGATGCAGACCCAGTCTGTTTCAGTGTGGACCAGCATGGGATACAGAGGAGAATCAGCCGGAGAACCAGGGCCTGGAGCAACAGAGGACAGCACTAGCCAGAGACATCTAAGTCACATCTCAGCCTGATCGTAGATGTGTTTTATCCCAGAAGACCCCAGCACCCAGAGGGGTCCCTCCTCAGCATGGCTTCTGGCCCGTTTCTAAACAAGATGAATGCATTTAAAACCCAGATCTGATTATGGCGTGCACCTCTGTGAAAACATCCCTTGCCTATAGGATAAAGTATAGACTCCTTGGCCTGTCATATGAAGCTTCCCTATCAGACCCCGTTCTACTCACATCACTCCTTACTGCCTTCCTGTTATTCAAAACCCTAAATTCCCTAAGTCTCCCCTTTCCCCTGGCAGAGCCAAGCATGGCTCACCCCATCTCCCTGATGGCTGTCCTTCCCAGATGAAGCCACCACTGTGGTGAGTTGTCTTCGAAAAGAAGCACATCTCCTCCGTGGGACCATTGGATCATCACAATAAAACCAAACACCAGAGCATAAAGTAAAGCTGCAATAACCATAAACTTCAACAAGAATTTTAAAACGAGAAAGCAAGCGTTGAGTTCTAGAAAATGAGCACATATGCATTAATTATACAACAGACCCTCATGTCCTATAAAGCATGCGTGAAGCAAAAAACTCACTACATCATAAATTGGATATAAAATGGATATGCAGGGAGGAAGAATTGTGCCAAGGAAAGTCATCCCACCTCTGCCACTACTGGCTGTGTGACTTTGGGCAAATAAACCTCCCAAGCCTCAGTTTCCTTGATGGTAAAAAGGTAATAACAATGGCCCCCAGGCCGTGGTGGTGTCATGAGAATTAAATGAGACACACGTAACTCTCCGATCAGAGTCCTTTGCCTTGCCCTTCCTGACCAGTAGGAGATATTAAATAACAATTAATAGCAACTTTCCGTACCTTCAGAGTGATTTTTATAAGTTCTCTAGATGAGAAGCTGGATCTGAGGTCATCTTTCCCTGTGTGACATTCAGACTCTTTCTATGTACTTAGAGATACTTACAATCTTTCTAGGTGCTTGGACTGAGGAGTCTCCAGGCATGGTCCTTGGCCCACACAGGGCCTCCTGACAGGCTGCAGACTGATCTAAAAAATCTAAGTTCTTGTTTTGTTTTGTTTTTGCCTTTTTAAAAAGCGACAAACGCTGTGCAAAAATCTACTGGCTTTCGTTTTTGTATAACACTAGGGGTTACTTACTGAGTTGTTAAAGATTACAGAAAATCATTATTTTTGAGGAAAAAAACTTTATTTATTTATTGTAAAAAAACCCAAACCAACCAACCAACCTCCTCCCGACCCTCCCACCCCGCCCCCCAAAAACCCTGAGTAAGTAATGGAGCCCTATAACCTTCTTTGTCTTTTTACTTAAAATTAAAAAAAAACAACTTTATTGAGATATAATTCACATACCACAGAATTCACCCACTTAAAGTGTACTATTCAATAGGGTTCAGTATATTCACACATATCAAAAATCATGATTTTGTTTCTCTCCAATTTTTTGATATCACAGAGCTCCCCAAACTTCCTTCCCTATCTGGAAAGTGGGAACAGGTCAGGAGCTGAGCCATGGATTTTTGCCTCAGCTAAGTAAGGATGATGAGATAGTTTGAGACCCTCCTGGCTTGGAGCTGTTTGGAAAAGTAGCCCGCATTCCCGACTTTAGCCACTAGGCGTCAGGCTCAAGGATTGGCAAAGTCTCCTCCCTTGGGGAGCTCTGCTATGTGCCTGGCCCTCTACTGATGCTGTGCAGGTAAATGCGATGGACAGAAACGTAGAAGTAAAAATCAGGCCTCATGGAATGATTAGAGCTTTGAAATTTCCAATATCTATTTGGCCTGGGCTTGGAAAATCGCTTCGCATTGGCTTGGGCATTTGGCAAAAATTAGAATCAGTTATTTGTCCTTCCTTTCATTCTTTATTCCTTCATTTCAACATGTTTTGAGGGCTTCTATGGTCAGGAACCATGCTGGAAGTGGAGAATACAGAGATGAACAAGGCAGAGCAGGTCCTTTCCCTTAAGGAGCTCATACTATAGCGAGGAGGGCGATTATAAATAGATCAGCACATCATAGATGACAAATACCATGCAAGTGGGGAGAACAGGGTGTGGTGAAGGTCAGGGGAGAGGTTACAGTGTAAACATAACAACAAAACAGCAATGCCAATGCTCCTGGCTTGTGTGCGTGGGGAGAATTTCCATATTACAAATGCTTTCACAGACAGGTTTATTTATTATTTAAATCATATTGATTGAGCCCTGTGCTAGGTAATGAGGGTCCAACAGTGAAAAATTAACGTGGAAGCTATCATTTTTACTTGCATATCCCACACACTGTGCTTGGCTTTTTACATACATTATCACATTCAGTCTTCCAATAAATCCTACGAGGAAGGAACTATTAGGCTCATTTTTCAGATAAGAAACCTGAGGTACAGAAAGACTTACTAACTTCCCAAGATTTGAAAAAATGAGTAAATAGTAAGAGCAAGTAGTGAGGTAAGATTCTGACTCAGATGGTGTGACTCTAAAGCCAGAACTTGAACTAGGTCTGACCCACTCAAGGGCTCACACATCTAATCACTGTGTACTCTGCCTTAGAGAGCTTTTAATGTCGTGAACACCATGACAACATTTTATCCTCTTCCAAACCATGTGGAGCAGGAAGAAACAAGTGTTCATACTGTCATTTTACATATAGGAACACTGATGATCAATTAGAGAAAGGATAATCTTTCCAACAAACGGTGTTGGAACAATTGATCATCTATACACACACACACACACACACACACACACAGAAAAAGAGAGAAAAACAAAAAAACTTCGATCCATATCTCACACCATATAAAACATTTACTCAAACTTGATCATTGAAGTGAAAATAAAATCTCAAACTATGGAATTTCTAGGAGAAAACAGGAGAGAAGTTTTGTGATTTTAGATTAATCAAAGATAACTAGATAAGACACCGAATGCACATCTATAAAAGAACATATTGATACATTGGACTTGATCAAAATTAAAGATGTCTGCTCTTCAAAAGACACTGTTAAGTGAATGAAAAGACAAGTCATACACTGGGAGAAAATATTTGCACAGCGTATATAGTTTTGGACTATCATTGAAAAACAAAAGCTGTTAGCCAGTATGAACATTCATAGACAAATATTTGTATGAACATATACTTTCTTTTCTTTTGGTTAAATACTTAGGAATGAAATGCAAAATCATACGGTAGATGCATGTTTAACTTTTTAAGAAACTACCAAACTGTTTTCCAAAGTGGTTTACCATTTTGCATTTTCACCAGAAGTGTATGAGTTCCAGTTCCTTTATATCCTTGCCACACTCGGGACGGTGGGTCTTCTTAATTTTAGCCATTCTAGTAGGTGTGGAGTGGTGTCTCATTGTGGTTTTAATTTACATTTTCCTAACGATTAATGATGTTGTGCACTTTTCACATGCTTATTTGCCTTCCATATATCTTCTCTGGTGAAGTGTCTGTTTAAATCTTTTGCCTATTTTTAATTGGGCTATTTGTTTTATTATTGAATTTTAAGAGTTCTTTATATATTCTGGACACAAGCTCTTTATCAGATTAGAAGAACTCAAATGTCCGTCAACTAGTGAGGCAATAATAAATGGTGGTAAATCCATACAATGGAAAATATTAAGAAATAAAAAGGAATGAACTACACATACTATGTGGATGAATCTCAAAAATAAATTTGTTAAATGGAAGAAGCCAAACAAAAAATATCTACCATATGATTTCACTTTTACAAATTTATAGAAAATGCAAACTTATCCATGGGGACAGAAAGCAGATCAATGGTTTCCTGGGAATTGGGGGTGGGGTGGAGAAGAGAGGGAGGGATTCCAAAGAAATTTTGAGGAGTAATGATTATGTTCACTGTCTTGGTTTTGATGATAGTTTTATGAGTGTATATACAGGTCAAAACTTACCAAAATGTACATTTTAAATATCTTCAGTTTATTGTATGTCAGTTAAACCTCAACAAAATTGCTAAAAAACTTAATAGCAGGAAAACAAATAATGTAATAAAAAATAGACAAAGATTTGAATGGACATCTCACTGTAGAAGCTATATGAATGAAGTATAAACACGAGAAAAGATGCTTAAAATTATCAGCCATTTTGGAAATACAAATTAAAACCAAAATGATTACACACCTATTAGAATGGCTAAAACAAAAACAAAAATAAAACAAAACACCAAACCTGACACCAAATGCGGGTGAGTATGTAGAGTAGCTGGAGCTCTCATACATTGTTGGTAGGAATCAAAACGGTACAGCCAACCCTGGAAATCAGTTTGCAGTTTATTATAAGTTTAAACATACACTTACCATGTGATCCAGCTATCCTATTCCTGGGTATTTAGGGAAATGAATACTTATGTTCGCCCCCAAATCTGTACACAAATGGCATCTCTATTCATAACCATCAGAAGAATGGTAACAACCCCAAAGTCCTTTAATGTGTGAATGGATAAAAAGATGATATTACATTCATACAATAGAATACTACTCAGCAATCAAAATGAATGAACTATTGATTCATGCAATAGTATGGATGAATCTCAAAGGCATTGTGCTGAGTGAAAGAAACCATTTTCAAACAGTTATATACTGTATGATTCTATTTATGTGACATCCTGGAAAACGGGATGTACAGAGAGTGGATCAGTGGTTACCAATGGTAGGGGGAGAGTTTGGCTACAAAGAGGCAGCATGAGAGCATCTTCTGGGGAGATGAAACTGTTTTGTATACTGATTGTGGTGGTAGTTACACATATCTACACATGTTAATACTCGTAGAACTGTACACCAAAAAGAAAGTCAATTTTACCTCATTTAAATTGAAAAAAATATGTATGGGATGCAGCTAAAGTGTACTCAGCAGGAAATTTTTACTTTTAAGTGCTCTTATTAGAAAAGATGAAAGGCTGAGGATTAATAAGCTAGAACAGGGCTTCTCAACCTCATCAGTATTGACATTTTGGACTGCAAATTCTCTGTTGTTGGGGGCTGTTCTGTGCATTGTGGGATGTTTAGCAGCATCCCTGGCTGCTACCCAGTAGATGTCAATATCATTTTCTCCCCAGTTGTGACATCAAATAATGTCTCCGAATATGGCTAAATGTTCCCTATGGGGCAAAATTGCCCCAGTTTGGTAACCCCCGAGCTAAATATCTGACTTAAGAATTTAAAAATGAATAATATAAAAATTATCCAAAAATTAGGAGGTAGGAAATATTAAAAACAAGAGAAAACATTTATGAAATGGAAATCAAACATACAGTAGAAAGACCCAACTCAGCCAAAAGTTGTTTTTTTTTTTTTTTTGAGAAAACTAATAAAATTGAAAAATCTCTGGTGAGATTGATCAAGGAAAAAAGAAAGAAAGATAATACAAGGAGTTAAAAAAGGGAACATATTTATAGATGCTGCAGAGATTTAAAGGATAAGAAGGTATAGTGAAGAACTTTGTACTAATTCTTTGGAAAACTTAGATGAAATGAAAAAAATTTCTAAAGAAATATAGATTACAAAAACTGACTCAAGAAGAAATATAAAACTTGATCAGTACTATAATTATTAAATAAATTGAATTATTAGTTAAAAAATGTACCCTAAAAAAAACACCAGACCCTCCCAAATGATTTTACTCAGGAGTTCTGCCACCAGATATCTATTGGAATAGATATTTCCAATCTTACACAAACTATTCCATAGTGCAGAAAAAGAGGAAACATACCACAATCCATTTTATAAGGCTAGCACAATCTTGATAGTATATCCTGTCAAGGACAGTATGAGAAATTAAAATTATAAGCTAATCTCACCCAAGAACACAGATACAGAATTTTAAACCAAATATTGTTAAACAAATTTTGCCATGTATTAAACTATGCCATGACCTAGTTTACTCAAGGTATGTAAGACTGGGTAAACATTAAAGCTTAAAAAATTAAAGTGATTTTCTACTTTAACAAAATAAAGAAGAAAAGTAATATTTTAATAGATGTGACAATTTAATAAAATTCAACATCCATTTATGATTTTAAAAAAAAGTTTCTGCAAAGCAAAACTAGAATGAAGTGTCTTCACCTGATAAAGAGAACCTACAAAAAACCTACACCAAATATCATATTTAAACGTGAAGCATTGAAAGCATTCCCTTTAAGATGAGAAACAAGACAAGGGTGCCTGCTATTTCCACATCTCTTCAACAGCACACCAAAGGCCCTAGCCAATGAAATAAGACAAAGATTTAAAAAAAAAGAAATAATAATTGTGAAGAAAAATCATACTGTTATTATTTTGAGATGATCTGATTATAAACATAGAAATCTCCAAAGAATATGCAGATACATTAATAGAATTAATAAAGGCTTATCAAGTTTGCTATATATAAAGCTAGTACAAAAAGTTAATTGCATTTTCTATATCAACAATGAACAGTAAAAACTGCACTTAAATATAGATACCATTATAATGGTATAATACTTCCAATAAAATGAAATACCTGGGAATAAATCTAAAAAACACATGCAGGAACTTTATGCAGAAAATTAGAAAACTATTGAAAGACATTTAAAAATGATTAAGTATACAGATCTACTAGAGAATGGACTTGAGGATATGGGGAGGGGGAAGGGTAAGCTGTGACAAAGTGAGAGAGTGGCATGGACATATATACACTACCAAACGTAAAATAGATAGCTAGTGGGAAGCAGCCGCATAGCACAGGGAGATCAGCTTGGTGCTTTGTGACCACCTAGAGGGGTGGGATAGGGAGTGTGGGAGGGAGGGAGACGCAAGAGGGAAGAGATATGGGAACATATGTATATGTATAACTGATTCACTTTGTTATAAAGCAGAAACTAACACACCATTGTAAAGCAATTATACTCCAATAAAGGTGTTAAAAAAATAAAATAAGAATGATTAAGTAATAGTAAGTTCATGGATTGAGAGACAATAAAGCACACGTCAGTTCTCTGAAATGGATCTAGATTCAATGCAATTCCAATAAAAATTCAATAGGTTTTTTTTTCAAGGATCTCAACAAAGTGATTCTAAAGTATCTATGGAAGAATAAAGCATCAGGAATAGCCAAAATATTGCCAAAAAAGAATAAGGTGGAGCACTAGTCGTATTAAATATCATTATAACACTCTAGTAATCAAGACCGAGTGACCTTGGTTAAGAGTAGACAGACCAATGGAGATGAAAAGACTCTCACATCAGCCCTTACACATTCTGAAGTGATCTTGTTTGTTTACTCATTTACCTGTCTCTCCTGATTAGAATGTCAGCTCCCTGAGGTCTGGAACATTTGCTGACTCATTCACCCCAGCACCTAGACATGGACTGGCAGTCTGAAAGGATATTTGTGCACAGGAATTTAGGGTTTAAAAAAAAAGGCCAGTTGGAAGTTGACTGCCTAAGATTAGTTGGAGGCACTGACTTGTCCTTTGAAGGCATCATGGTAAACAGGGTTAACTTGATTTTAAAATCACTGAAGACTTCTGACTGAAAGGAGAGTTATGTACAACGACAAGGGGCCTGTCTTTGCAGGACACGGGTAACAGCAACGAACAAGTTTAAAAGAGCCAAACAAATTCAAGCTAAAGAGAGAATAAGTTTAAATTGGGTCATTTCCCCTGGAGATGATTGCAATTTTAAGGGTAATGCTGCTCCTCAGAATGTTAGCTTTACTTGGTCACCATGGATGTGACAGTGTGTGGGCCCATCATTAATCAGGATAAGGAATTACAGATCTGGGTGCTATTACCCTAGGTTTGTTTGTAAAATGGATTTCTTTGCAGGAAGCACTGACCTGTGACCACGTGATGTTTGGATTATGCTTCAGAGCAGGGGATGACTTGGCAAAGGCCTTGTGGATTATAACCGATTTTATTGTCTACAATTGAATTTTGAATTTTGAGGTCCAATCAGTTTGAATTCTTTCCAAGTATAATTTTGTTAACCATGGAATGGCTTGAATTTAAGTTTCATGAGAGTAAGTTTGCAGGCGGTTTGGGTTTTAAAAATTAAGTCTTACTGGAAACATTTTATTATTCTGAAATGTATTTGTTTTGGTGATAGCAGTCGTAAGGCTAGAACTGCTTGCTCACAAATGGGGTTGTTATTGGATTTCCTTGTGCCTGGACTGATGGATGATGGAGAAGACACACCTGTAGCATAAGGCTCTTTTTGGGTGGTGATTTTGGATACAATTGTCACGGAATCCAAAACTATGAGACGCAGAAGTAGAGAATTTAGTTCATGTCCCTGAGTGTAATTGATTTCAGTACATTCAGTCAGAATGTGTGCTTATGGGGAATTAAAGGATCAGCAATTTACAGATGCTGCCATTATAATAGGATCTGAAAAAGAAATGATAGAACCTGCTGAGTGATGTGAGGCGACGGGGAATGTATCTTTTGACAGGAGCCTAAATGCCTAGGGTTTTCTGTAATGTGAAATGCAGTGGGTGTGCTGGGCTGGGTGGAAAACCACCAGTTCCAGGATCAAAATTATAAAAATAATTGTAATAACTGCCACTTATTGAGAATAACTGTGTGTCAGACAATTGACTAAGAATTTATCTTCATTATTTCATTTAATCTCCTAAGAATCCTATGTGGCAAGTCACACCGGGTTGTCTGTTGTCTATGTGGCATCATGGCCATCTGTCATCAGGTGTTTCTTGCATTGCAGAGGAGAAACTGGGACCTACATTTCCCAGAATGCCCTTCCTCATATGGTTCCTGGTTTGAGTTGGCCAAGAAAGATGCTTGTAGGAGATTTGGAAAGTGGAGAAGAAAGTCAGGTAGATACATAGACATGAGTTATTTTTCCCTGCGGTACGCGGGCCTCTCACTGCTGTGGCCTCTCCCGTTGCGGAGCACAGGCTCTAGACGCGCGGGCCCCGCGGCCATGGCTCATGGGCCCAGCCGCTCCGTGGCATGTGAGATCCTCCTGGACCGGGGCACAAACCCGCGTCCCCTGCACTGGCAGGCGGACTCTCAACCACTGCGCCACCAGGGAAGCCCTAGACATGAGTTTTGAAGCACCTTCCAGATGAGCTTCCGAGATTCACCTGCTTCCCTCCTGCAGCCTGAGAAGGTCAGAAGGCGCTTCCCAAGGAAAAAATACCTGCTGTAGTGATGTAGCTGAGGTCTTCAAAGTACTTTTCCCAACTGCTGCTTTCCCAGCCCTTCCAACAGCTGTGGAAGCTTCTAATTCCCTTCATTAAGGCCCTTTCTATCAATACCTGGAATATATCGAGTGGCTTCTGTATTTTTGATTGGACACTCACTAATACATAGGTGTTATTCTTATTTCTGTTTGTCAGATGAGTAAACTGAGGTTTAGAGTAGTGAATTGCCCAAGTGCACACAGAAAAAGGCAGAGTGGAATTTAAACCTGCGTCTGCCTGATGCAGGATTTCCATCACCAGATTCCACTATTTCTGAACATAACCTGGAGATCCAGGCACTTGAACTTTACTCATGACCTCATACATGCAAAGCTGGCTCTCTCCCAGAACTCTAGCCCCGGGGTTAACTATCAGAGTGGGCATCCCTCTTAGAGGCAGAGCCTGCCAGTTTGCTGATCCACTTAAACTGCATGGACACCAGCCAGCTCTGATTATTCTTTCTTGTTGGAGACATGGGCAACTTCCGGGGATTCCTTAACTTGTGGGAAAACGAGGAATGTATTTTCACACACTGCCTTGCTCATATCGATTGCCACTATAGAGGGCAGATTTTTGCACTGATGATTTAAGGGATATCTAAAATTGTTCATCATAAATGTCCACTTGAATGCCACATAACAGGATATTAAAATTGGTTACATCAGAGGAGAGGTAGTGGACTGGGGACTGGGAAAGCTGTAATTTATAACCTTTCTATTGTACATTTCAATTGTTACAACAAGCCTATATTCCTCTTATAATTTGAAAAATATTTCACAAAAACCTGAAAATAAAATAAAGGATAGGTCCACTTTGATACAATGGCATGTGGCATGATGTATGTAGGTGTGACAATAAGTTGACAACAGACATCTATAATGTCACATAGTGTGTTTTAAGTGATGGCTCAGGACATTTTGTATATGATGGCAAGTAGAAGAGAAATGGTTCTCAGATTTTTGTTTAATTACATGGTGGATGCTATGTTTGAAAAGCCTGTTAGATACCCAAGTGGAGATGGGAATATGCAGTTGAATGTATGGGTCTGAAGCTCAGAGAAGAGGGCCTGCCTGGTGATATACATACAAGAACCATCAGCATATGAATAGTATTTAAAGCCTTGGGACTACGTGAGATGTTTCAGTCAGCTTTCATTAGGTTATGCTGCTGTAACAAACAATCCCTAAATTTCAGTGGTTCATAAAGAACACGTGTTTATGTTCCCATCTCTTTACCTATTACCTGCAGGTCAGATGCCATGTCTCTGCTCTGTTTTGCTCTGCATGTCTTCTTCATTCTGGCAGCTGGGCTGAAGGAGCAGCCTCCATCTAGGACTTGTGGTCCTTAGGGAGGAGGAAAAGAGCAAAAGCAGGCAATGTGATAACACTAGAAGCTCTGTTCAGGTGTGGCACACGTCACTAATTGCTTTCATCAGAACAAAGGATCGAATATTATGTGCATGCCCCTTTCCCTCCAACATTCACATTTTCACCCTCCTATACCATGTCCTCCAATACGTAGAGTGACTGTCTGTGCCCTTAAATAAGTGGCTGAGATACATGATGTATGAACTGTCCGTGATGACTTTGGAGTGGAGCTTGTGTTCCTCCTCCGCAGGCATGCCTCCCTGTGTATGTAGCACACATGACCACATCCTTCCCTCCCTGATGTGTTAGTTGGGGGATCTTCAGGCTGCTTCCTACAATCCTCGCTCGGGCCTATGGAGGTCTTCCCCTTCACAGATCTTGAGCTTCCTCCCTTGATCTCTAGATGATGCCACCGCTTGAAGTTCTAGGATTGGGGGAAGGGGACAGGAGGGGGAGAACAGGCATCCCAGATGGAGCAGATAAGAAAACCATCTGCATCGAATCCCTAAAGAGTAGGGATGAAAAGACAGTCTGTCGCCAGGAGAACAAGAAAGAGGTAACAACAAATGTGCGATTGTGTCACTGAGTGCCATGTCCTTGAGGGTGGACAGTGAGGGCCACCAGCAAGGGGAGGGGGCAGGTTTTCTGTAGGAGGGGAAGATGGTGGCAAGGAGAAAAGCCACAGAGAAGGAGCCCACAAAGGTGGCAGAGACCCAGCGAAAGAACAGGGTCACAGAGACACAGAGAAAGCCAGACACTGCGATGCCGACAAAGGACAGAGGCAGAGATGAGATGGGATGGAGACACAGAGAAATGGGAGTGTCAGAGAGAGCATGAGAAAGGCAGGTGGAGGGAGAGTCAGAGAGAACTTTTTTTCCTGTGGGCTTTCACTGCGGAGACTGGGGCCCTGGGAGATGCTCTGAGGGGCTGTCCCAGGTAGGTGTCAATCAGAGGACATCGGCAGGACAAGCCCAATCAGTGTGTGGACACACGCCAAAGGTCAGCTGGAAGGTGCCAATCAGTACATTCCGGTCAATGAGGGTTGGTCGGTAAATATCAGCCTGAAATTCAATTAAGCAATCTAAGAAACAGACTGATCACTCTTGGGGTGCCAGGCACAGTGCTGGGCGTCCAGGGATGGGAAGAGGAGATGAGGCTGAGCTCAGGATCTCACAGGGCAGGTGAACACATCATGGTGAATAAATTACTGCCATGTAGTGTTTGCTGGGTAAGCACTGAGCCTAGTTTCTCAGCACGGATCACCTACCTGAGACCTCCCAGAATCCCAGGAGGAAGGTATCAGTATCCCCATTTTCTAGAGAAATAAACTGAGGCTCAGACAAGTGAAGTTAGTACCAGACAGAGCCGGGGTTTGCACCCAGCTCCTTTGGATCTCCAGAGGTGATGTACTGGCCTACAGTGTGTTGCCAGGTCTCCAGAGGGTTGTCAGGTCTGTTGCCAGGTCTCCAGATCAGCACCAGAGGGTTGAACATGGGCGCAGGTGTGCTGTTTATCTGATGGTGTGTCATTGGAGGGGGTGAGAAGAACTGGTGGGAGGGAAGCCCAGGAAGAGGGGACAGCCAGGGCACACAGGCAAGGTGTTCCGGGCTCAGCTTGTATTTTCCCTGCCCGAGTCCTGGGATTAGCCTTTTCTTTAAAGAACCCTGGTCTCTTTTGGTGGAGAATGGTATCTAGGAAACAAGATGTAGGTGCCTGGTGTGCTGGTTGCCTCTCTGGGGCAAGACGGAGGCCACTGGCAGAAGGGAGCACAAGGTCAGAGCTGGGGCAGGACTGGGACCTGGGGTCCGGGGCTGGAGGGGCTGCAGGAGCGGGCCACATGACCTGGCGGTGGGGACGAGGTGAGGTGGAGATCCTGGGGGAGGGGCCTGGGGAGGAGGCTCGGTTTCTGGCGCTGCGGCTCCTTTATTTCACGCAGCCTCTTGAAGAGCTCCTCCCTGTCAAACCATCCATTTCTCTTCATTGCCTTCTATCTTGTAAGCACAACTTGACGGTTCCTTTTTGAGGGCCTTGGGCTTTATCTTTCACATCTCCTCAGTGAGTTCTTTTCAGAGGTCACCTTTTCTGTGGCTGAAAGCTCTTCTCTCCAGCCGCATGCCCCCAGCCTGCTTTCCCCACAGGTGCAGTGTGATGTCTGTCCTCTGGCATTGTTGTCCTGACCTTCTTGTGTTGACAACACAAGCCCAGACACTGGAAAGCAGTTCTATATCGAACCTGCTGGGGCCTCAAGCCTCCGCAAGCTGCCTGGGGCACGTCAGTCCTGGGAGCCCTGATGGGGACCACACAGGACCACAGCTCACTAAGGTGGCCCCAGACTCTGCTTGGTGGGGCTTCACTTTTTCATTTTTAGTAAACTACATGAATCTCCTGTTTCTCTTCTCTAAGCCTGACATTCAAGGCCCAGAATAGCCTGACGTTGAACTAATATTTTAGCTCTGCTTCCCACGAACCCCCCTTTTCCATGAATGTCAACGTCTGTATGCTTGGGATCTTCACATCTCTTTACATTTTGGTTCTTTGTATTCATTTTTTTAATTAAAAGAATTTCATGCACTTGCATACTGATTGGTTGATTGGTTGAGGCATACCTTGTCTCTTTTCTTACCTTTTCCCACCTTCCACCTGCTGAAATCCTGTTCATACCACAAATGTCACCTCTCCCTAGGAGTCTTCCCAGATTTTTCTGATTAGCACTAGTCATTCCTTCTGGGCTCCATGGCTCTTTTAATGGAAGTGATTACCTCCTGCCCAGGTGTTGGGTGCATACTCATCTGTCCCACAGGTTCTGGGCGCCTTCTCTTGTGGACAAGGGCTGTGCCATGTTTGCCTGTCTCCAGCATGAAAAGGCCTGGTGCACAGTGGGAAATAATCCAAGAGGATTTCATTTAATCAAGCAGAATCATTTTCCATGGATTTCTTTTTCTTCACAGTTTGCTCTGGGATGTTAAAGCCCAGACATTCACAACTTGTCTGCTAGTTCTTTGCTATTCAAAGCATGGTCTAAAGATAGGGAATGTGACCCCCTACCCCAGGCTGGAGTCAGAACCTGCATTTTAACAGACTCTCCAGGTGTTTCCTATGCACAGGGATCTAGCGTACTTTCTGGGGGCTGGGATAAGGGGGTGGGGATGGACTGCCATGTATGGCTGTGCCGTTATATGCTGCGCAAAGGTGATTGGCTGAGGGGGCAAGTGAGGACTCAAAACCAGCCAGGGCTCCACTCGCCCAGGTGTGTGCCTGAGCTGTCAGTCCCGAAGGAGTGCCTTATTTGTTATAAAGCAGAAACTAATACACCATTGTGAAGCAATTATACTCCAATAAAGTTGTAGAAAAAAAAAAAACTCACGCTGAGGCTCCATGTAGGCTGCAGGTGGGAGTGGGGGAGGTGGGGAGGGCTTAGGCTACCATTTCTGCTGAGTCCCATTGTCACAGCTTTAGCCTTTATTGGTTCCTAATTCTTCTTCCCCGACAACAAAAATCTGAAAAAGAAAATGCATATTTTGTGTTCTAGCCCTTCTGGCCTTTTGGTCTTTCAATTCCTCAAATATGTCACGTTTCTTCCCTCCTTAGGCCCTTTAACAGGTTCTTCCCTCTGCCCTCTGTCTCCCTGTCTTTCTTCCTCTGGCTGCCTCCCTCTACTCCCCATCCATCACTAACTCCTGTTCCAATCCTCTGAGTCTCAGCTGAAATGTCACTTCCTCGGAAACGCTTTCCCTCCTTCTCCAGATTACATCAGATCCCTGGGTTGTTTGCTGTCAGAGCTCCCTGTACCTCTTCATGGCATTTATTGCCGTTTATAATTAAATAACTAATTGTATAATTAGCTGTTTCACGCCTGTCTCCTCCCGATCCTTGATGGGAGCGCCTCGAGAACTGTAGCACCAGCTTCCAGCCTGGTAGTTTGTTCAAAGGTGCTCAAAAAATGTTCGTTGAATGAATGCATAAGACTCTAAAGACACGAACTACACAGGTCACCCTGTCTTCTTTTTTCCTTGTCATGGGGATTTCAAGCCCTACACCTGAGCTTGGGTTCTGGTCACACTGCTGTGTTAACCCAAACTGTAACAATTCTGCACCCTAAAGCAGGTAAACCTGTCTTCAAAGTGAACAAAGAGATTGGCCAAATCCTGTTCCTGATATAAACCTAATACAATTTCCCTTTGCCCCTTCCTCTGGCATAGTCTGTGCTTCTGCACTGGTTAGTCTGACCGGATAGTTAGCCAAGATGTTAATTTTCCCACTTCCCCACCTTGTGTTTCATGTATATGTAGGTAGCACAGTGCACAGAAGAATCCAGAAGTCAACACTAGACTTGCTCTGGCCACTGATTATGTGACTTTGGGTAAGTTCCTCCCCTTTTCCATCTATAAAATGAGGAGTTGGGTTAGATTAGAGATGGCAAATATGTGGCACACATGCTCTCATTCCCCTTCCTGCACCAGTGGCAGACAGTATTAATTGATCACTGAATTCTTTATTGCTGACTCCAGATGAGCCTTAGAATTCTTAAGGTAGTACTCTGACAGCCACTACCAGCCGATCAGAGTTGGTACTTACGTTGAGCTCTATTTGCCATCTGAGGACCAGACGTTCCCTAAGGTTTGCTCTTGCTCAGGCATTTGAAGATTTTGTTTCCTCTGCTGTTCTCACCAGCCTTTCTAAGAAAACCTTGTCAGCGCTCATCTCTTTCCAAAGCCTCCCTCTTCTTACACCCTCTGCTACAGCCATGGGGAATACTCTTTGCTAAGAATTTTGGACATTCTTCACCTCTCCCATGTGCCACGGAAGACAGCTGCCCCATATGCATGCAAGCCAGTCTCAGAAGCCCCCAAACTGACCACAGTTTTGATTCAATTCATTTGAACATGGGTCGAACATTTAAAGAAAATGATAAGCCCTCTCCTTCCTTCAGTGCCTTCCCCAAGCTTTCTGCAAATTCCTGGGGCAGTTTTTGTTCTCATGCTTACCTTTCAGTTCTGACTTTTTGCTTCCCTGACTTCTCAGCCATGCACCTGTCAGCACCTCTCTGTAGCTGTCCCTCTGTGTATTGTCTCTCTCCATGCTGGACAGGGCCTCGTTTCCTTCATTCTTTTCAAAGCACCATCACCCCATGGCTGCTGTCATGTGATAGACTTGTCCTGAAGGTTTGAAGTCATTGGGGGAGGGGAGGTCAGAGGAGGGATTGCAGCCTGGGAAAGCGCAGTACAAGAAACACTTTAAACTGGAATATTCATCACCTTGTTTCTCCATGTCCCTCAGCCCACACTTCCCCAGAGATGTCCACTGCCCTCCTTTCCCCCTAAGGCCCTCAGCCTACTTGCTGGGTCCACTATCCCCTATAGCCTTTTGCACACACTCCCCCACTTCCCTCTGTTTCCCTGAGAGCTGCGTGCCTCCTCTCCTGGACTGTCCGGGGAACTAGAACATTGCCTTACCTTATTATACAATTCCTTTGAGTCCAAAGAAGTGCCTCCATGTATTTTCCTAGATAAGACGCCATCTCCTCTGATAGGAATTTTGCCATTCTTCCAGGATGTAAAAGCAGCCATAGTCGGTTCTTATTTTGAAGAGCAATCATCGTTTCTTCTTGATACTAAAGATGAATAAGATGCATCCTTGCCCTCAAGGTGCTCACAGCTGGGTGGTGGCTACAGGCAAGCAAACCATTGTTACCTTATGTATATAACATGATCAGGTACCTACCCTTCTGTGGGGTCTGTTGTGCTGAAAACACTTCTTAAAAGCTTACTATGTGCTAAGCCCTGCACTAAGCCCTTTATTATCTCAGTTACGCCTCACCGCAACTTTATAAGGGTAGGTACACTGATCATGTTACATACATAAGGAAATTAAAGCCCAGAGGGTTTATGAGACAGACCCAAGTCAGGAAGGCCAAGTTTCAGTCTTGGCCTGACCACTTCTTATATGTCACTGGGCATGTCACTTTTAGTTCCTCTAATCTCAGTTTCTGTGACTGGAAACCCATGAACTCTGTAAGTGCCCAGCAAATATGTGCTACTGCTATTTTCAGGTGAATACAGCTGATTTCAGCAACTCCTCTTAGATTAGGTCACGGTGGTCCTGGGTTGAATCAGGCTCCAGTCCCTCTTCTTACCTGCAGTCAAAAGTCTTAGCTGCGCCAAGAACATTTTTTCAAAGAGGGTTCCACAGGATGTTGGTAGGTATCTGTGAAAAAGATCCCTTAATCAAAGCAGTTTGGGAAACAATGGGTTAAACAAAGCTAAGTAGGTTATTTACTGCAGGACTTCTCAGAGCTTTTATAATGCTAATGCGGGGACTTCCCTGGTGGCACAGTGGTTAAAGAATCCGCCTGCCAGTGTAGGGGACACCTGTTCCATCCCTGGTCCAGGAAAATCCCACATGCCGTGGAGCAGCTAAGCCTGTGCACCACAACTACTGAGCCTGCGCTCTAGAGCCCGCAAGCCACAATTATTGAAGACCGCACGCCTAGAGCCCGTGTTCTGCAACAAGAGACGTCACCGCAACGAGAAGCCCGCACAAAGCAACACACAGTAGCCCCCGCTCGCCGCAACTAGAGAAAGCCCGCGCGCAGCAACGAACACCCAAAACAGCCAAAAAAAAAAAAAAAAAAAAAAGCGAATGAGTACTGTGACACTCCTAAAGCAGGTTACGGTATGCAGCAACCCCAAATTTATTTAATCATGTACATCTCTCCATCCTTTTATTTTTGGCATCATTGCTCAGGACTGTTTGCTGACTCTCTAAGCTAATTACTTTTGGGAAAGCTCAGACCTCCCTGGCTCTTGATAAGGAGCAGGGAGAATAATCAAGACAGGAGGCTGTCATGATAGCTAGCACCCAAGTGGAATCACAGGAACTACCAAGAGAATGACCTTCCCCAACTCCTGGACAGGGGTAGGCATGCAGGTGCAAGATGTGGGTTCTCTGGGTTTATTTAGGCTGGTAGCAACATGGCAGTAGGGGAAATGACAGCAGGCACCGAGCCCACGACTTTGCTGAGCATCTGGGTTTTGTTTATCCTTTATACCACTCAAGCCTGCCCCCTGAGCTTTAGTTCTCTATCCTATGTGCAAACGTTGCCCAGTTTGGTTCCCGGATCTCCTTCTCAGTTTACAAGAGGGTCCAGATCATCTAATCTTTTCCTCATTGTCATTTCTGGGTCACCAAGATTCTTAGAGACATGTTGTTCTTGCTGACCAAGATGTTTATTAATTCTACCGATTCAATACAATATATTCCTTGTCTACCGAGGAAACATAATAGATAAAATATACCAAGCTCGCGTTACCACATGCAGAACCTCTTACAAGGTACGCTTCCCTTTCTTATTATCTAGCCTAATTATTTCTCCCTGTTACAGTACAATACATTTTCCTCCTAATCACTGGTCCATTTGGGAATCATGTCTTGAAGACAGTTAGGGAAAAGGGGGTGGGGGGCTCCGTGGGCTGCATAGTGGAGGGCTCAGTCTCTAGGCTTTAGCTCTGGAAGTGCTGAAGGGCTGCTTGGTCTTTCAGCCCAGGAAGGGTCCAGTCAGCCGGTTCTGACCCCTGTGGCCTCTAGGCCCTTGTGAAAAAGAAAAATGAGTCAGCATCAGCTCCAGTGTAGTTTGCTTCCCTCCTAATCGGTGCCAGGGCCCCAGACACCAGGGATGTAATTACTTATGCTGTCGAGAGAAGGGAGTTCTTAAAGTGATTTATCATGGAGGTGACAGAAAATGACAATTGTTCATCACTTAAAACAAAGAGCCTGCCAGATGCTGACCACGCAGGTGTGGGCAGGGGGAGGTGGCAGCATTTCATCTCTACTGGACTTCTTTGGCGGAGTTAATGAAACATTAGCCCCCCAGGGAGATTTCCCTCCAGGAAGAGACAGCCCCTGACATCTATTAGGCCTTTGTCAGGGCTGTGCCACCCACATGAGCCCTTCTAAAAGGATTTAAAAACACTTATCAAACTTTTACTATATCAGGTGCTGTGCTGAGTGTTTTGTGTACATCATCTCACAACAACTGGTACGAGGTGGGTATTATCTCTCAGGTGCACTGAGAAAGCCCAGGAGGCAGAGGTCGCCACAGCAGGACCACTCCAAAGGGCTGAGAGAGCCAGTTGCCATGGCAACTGGATAGCCATGCCCATGTACCTACTCTAAGGACAGGAGCTGATGACCAGGCTTAAGATTCCAGAGGCAGAAGTGAGCACTGGGGCTCTCTATGGCCCCACATTTGGTCCCCAAATCAGAGGTGTTTCCTGACTCATTACCACAATGTAGCAGCTGGGATGTTCTTGTATGTCTCTTCTCACAGTCTTTGTTTTCCTCTGGCTAGTCTCTTGTGCAACAAAAGCCCTCTGCATCACAGCCCTCCTCCACCTCTCTATTCCTAGGTACACGCTTCTCCAATGCCCCCTTTCTCAAGGGGCAACACAGTGCAGTGGTGAATAACATGCAGCTGGAGTTTGACTGCCTGCCTTGTAATCCCAGCTCCTCTTGTTAGCTGTGTGACCTTGAGCAAGTTATCTAACCTCTCTGTGCCTTGGCTTCCACACTTGTAAAATGGAGGTACTAAAAGTATCCACCTTAGAATTATTATAAATCTTCAAGAAGTTAATGTGTGTAAAGTGCTTAAAATGACTTTAGTGTTAACTATTTTTACCTCATTAATATTTTGAGCAGTCACAGACTGTAACATGGTGCAGCAGTTATGGAAAATGGTATGGGAGTTCCTCAAAGAATTAAAAATAGAACTATCATATGATCCAGCAATCCCACTTCTGGGTATATATCCAAAAGAATTGAATTGAGGATCTCAAAGAGATATCTGCACTCTCATATTGATTGCAGCATTAGTCACAATAGCCAAGATGTGGAAACAACCTAAATGCCCATCGATGGATGAATGGATGAAGAAAATGTGGTATATATATACAATGGAATATTATTCAGCCATTAAAAAAAGAAAGAAATTCTGCAACATGCTGCCATATGGATGAGCCTGGAGGGCATTATCCTAAGTGAAATAAGCCAGTTACAGGACAAATATTACATGATTCCACTTATGTGAGGTATCTAAAATAGTCGATTTCACAGAAGTAGAGAGTAGAATGGTGGTTGTCAGGGCTGGAGCGGGGGAGAGTGGGGAGTTGCTACTCAGTGGGTATGGAGTGTCATTTCTGCAAGAGGAATCAATTCCAGGGTCTGCTCTACAACATAGTGCCTGTACTTAACAATACTATATTTTGCACTTTAAATTTTTGTTAAGTGTTTTTATAGTGAAAGCAAAACCAAAATAAAACCCTAAAATATGAGAAAACAAAGGGGCATGAGGAAACTTTTGGAGGTGTTGGATGCGTTTATTAGGTTGATCATGGAAGTGCTTTCATGAGTGTATGCATATGCCCAAACTCATCACATTGTATACATTAAGTTAACTATGTGCAATTTTTGTATATCAATTATATCTCAATATAGTTGTTAAAAAGAAATAAAACTCAAAACAACAGGAAAGTATCATTAAAACAAACAAATAAATAAGCAGTAAAACCACTATTTTGAGCACCCACCATGTGCTGTTGCTGGAACCGTTGCTGGAGATATAGCAGACACCCTCATGGACATAGCCTCTGCTCTCAATGCACTTAGTCTTCTCCAGAAAGCAGACATTAGTCAGATAATCATAGAAAAAAATTACCTAATCTCATGACAAATGCTGCAAAGAGGGTGTACAGAAGCTAGGAGAGCGTATAACAGGGGGATGTGACCTTGTGCGGGAGATCAGGAAGGGTTTCCTGGGGGAGTGATGTTTAAGCTCAGACCTGAAAGACAAGTAAGGAGTCAATAGACAAAGGGAGAAAAGAGCAGAGTGTTCTAAGTACACACACACACACACACACACACACACACACACACACACACACACACAAAGGTATGTGCAAAAGCCCTGGGGTGAGAAGCAGCATGCATTTTTGTAGAACCAAAAGGAAGGCCAGTGTAGAGAGGGTATAGAATGGGGTGACTGATGTTGGGGGTTGTTCTTATTTTCCACACCTGGTGAGTCCCAGCCTCCTTCTGCCTCATTTCCTCTCTCCCTCCTCTCAGAGAGGACAAGTGATCATTCTGACTAGTGAGTTTGGGAAAAGGGGCTGAGTGTTCAGCCACCCCCTTTGTCTCCTTTAGGGATCTTCTGCCCCTGTGGGGTGAAGCTTGTGGTCCTACTGCTGCCTGTGGCTGGAGGTGTGAGGCTGTCTTATGCGGAGGGTGGAATCAGGAAGCCCAGTGTTGCCACCTGAGCCACAGTCCCCAGTGGAGTCTTGAGTGTGCCACTCAAGATAGCACAGCTGGTATTTCACCCTCCATCTGCCGGCCTCCCTAAGGTCTGTATTCAGGCAGAATCAGAAAGCGGTGTCACTTACAATTCCTCATCAGCCACCCTCCCTTTCTCCATTCTCTGGCCCAGAGTCCAGTGTTTCTCAGTTTGGAGGGCTAGCAGGTATTTTCAATACAACCTGTTTTTCCTTCATAGATGGAGGGTTGGGAGTGCGGGAAAGGAGTCCGGGAACCTCGTTAAGATTGGGAGGTCCAGAGATTCAATTACACTTTTTTTTCTACCAGAAAGTGAACCAATTTTAATGGAATACATCAACAGTTTAAATGGCATTGCTGACTTTTCTCTGTGATGAGAAATTTCGAACTCTCGAGTTTTGCCTCTCTGAGCCCACACAGCTTCTGGGTCTGGCTTCTGGCCCAGAGCATGAGGGTCCCCTCACTCTTTTACTCCCACTCAGATGGCAAACTGCCCAAGCCCGGCCATCCCTTTGCAGCTCATTATGCAAGGGATGCGCCTTCCATCTCACTTCATCCTCACAAGAACCCTGCAAAGGGAGGTCTGTGGTCCTACTTTATAGATAGGGTGACTGAAGCTCACAGAGAGGAAGTAACTGGCCCAGGGACACACAATAAAGAGTGGACACTCCAAGATTTGAATCCAAGCCTCTATGATCTCAAAGGCCATGCCACTGTCTGCCGGGAGCCTTATTATTTGTTGTGCAGGGGTTGCTCATTACTAGTCTATGAAAGAAAGATGGGGTAGCCTCAGAAAATTAGAGGCAGAAGCTTCAGGAGCCTCAGGCCAGGAACTAGAGCCGCACTGACCTTCAGGATCCTCTTTTCATCTCATATTTTGCTTCCTTTACTCTCACGGCAGGTGGGCTTTTCCCACTTAGTGGGGCACGGGGCCACTCACAGACCCAGGTGCCTATCCTACCAGTGCCAGAACTACTCTCACCTCTCAGCTCAAAGATCCCTTCCTCAGGGAAGCCCTCCCAGATTGCAAGGTTAGGTCGCCGTGTCATTTTCCTCCATTGCACTGATCACAGTTTGAACTTATACACCATGTGGTTATTTGATTAATCTATGACTCTTCCATGAGACCCAAAGCCTCAAGAGGACAGTGCCTGACACATCCCTGGCACTCTACAGACACCCACTGAATAACCTCAGCAGGTGAAGAAGAGGAGGGAAAGGCGTTCCAGGCAGAGGGAATAACATACGCCAAGGCCCAGAGGAGAGAAGGAATCTGAAACTCTTAAAGCAGGCAAGTCAAGGGTCTGGTCAGATTGGGCCAAAGGCAAGGGCAGATGGTTCAGACATCGTCAACCCGGTTAAGGATTTGGGACTTTCTCCCAGGTGCAGTGAGAAAATTTTGCAAGCCAGGGAGTGACGAGGTAGGATTTGTGTTATAGCAAGATTGTTCTGGCTGTAGCAAGTGGTGAGGCTGGAGGCAGGGAGACCACGAAGGAGGCTGTGGCACCATTCCAGGAGAGGGATGAGTGTGGCTTGGAATAGGTTGGTGGCAGTGGTGTTGGAGGGAAATGGACACACTTGGGAGATAGAATGGATGGGACTTGGTGTGGGGCTGAGTTGAGAAAGGGGTGGAGGGAGACACTTGGGTCTGTAGCCCAGACAGCAAAGGGCTGAGGGTTTGAGCAGGGGTGTGGTGGGTCCAGGCTAATGTTCAGTGGCAGGTGGAGGTCTGGTTCCCTCAGGGCTCTTGACCTCTTACACGCCTCAGAGTAGTGCTCTGAGCTGGGCCCCTGATAAGGCTCGAATTCAAGGGCTCAGGAGCTCCACCCTCCACAGCTAGACATCATCCCATTACAGATAGCAGTTCTGGTCACTCTGTCAGGCCACCTGAAGTCCCACCTGAGTCAGCTACAGGAGCTCAGGCAATCTTTGCTGGGTTGCAGTGCAGAGAAAGGCACCCTCATGTGGAAACCAGAGGGACAGCGCCCTCTCAGTCTGAAATGCTCAGATGAGTCAGGACAGGGTTTAGAAGGTCTGAACCAATCTGGGTTTGTTCATACAATGCCAGATAAGAACACCAGGGGGCTCCCTTGAGTCTTGAGAAAGATTAGCACAAGGCCAAAAAAGGAAGGTGGGTTTCCTTACCTTTGTCTTGAGTGGTTTTTAACAGACTCGTGGTACTTAATCCCTAGAGGGGATTAAGGAGGCTCTTGCACAGGAGGCTGGGATTGATTGATTGATTGACTGATGGTCATTCATCCAACAAATAGCTGTTGAGAGTCTCTACAGGAGGCTCTGGCGTGCCATGGGAGTTGGAAGATCTGGACTTGCTACTAATCCACCTGGTAACCTTGGACAAGCCCCTTCTCCCTCCTGGATTGATCATCATAAAAGCTATGCTTTACTGAGTCACTTATATCTTCAAGGCACTAATCATTTTAATCTCTCATAATGGTCCTTTGAGGTAAGTAAGATCATCCTCATTTTACAGATGAGGAAGCCATGTTTGGAGAGATTTAGTAACTTCCTCAAGGCCACAGGGAAACTAGGGAGAGCTGCAGTTTAAACCCAGTGCTGAAGATTAAGGGTGAGTGCGCCATTCTATGTTGCATCTTGGCGGTGGGGCACCATGAAAGGATTTGAAGTAGGAGGACGACATGATTGAATTCTTTATGGAATATAGAGTGAGTCGGGGAGTGACCAGATAGGAGTGATAGTGGTCCATGCCAGGGATGAGGCCAGAGTGAGGGCAGAGTCCACAGGCCTGGAGAGGGGGGTGTGATATGAACTACACTGGCAAGGGCAAATCCCTGGAATGTGGGGTCTGAGTGCACAGTGGGGTACAGAATTCTGAGGATGTCAGTCATGTGCTGGAAAGGTGGTGGAGCCATTGGCAGAGACAAGGAAGGTTGAGGAAGAACAGGTTTTAGGGGAAGGTAGACCTCTGCAACCTAAAGGTGCCCAGCCAAGCTGTCCCAAGCAGTGATGCCTGAGAGGGCCCTGGTCTTCTTTGGTGTGAAATCCTATCTTTCTTTAATAGGTTTCCAGGTAGGGGCCATATCTCTCTGTTTAGCTTTTAAGAATCATTTGAAATTGTGTATGACAGTGTACATGTGTGTGTGTGTGTTTATTTCTTAGCTTTTAACCTTGGCAACTTGTGCTTCTTAAGTACTAATTACCTCTCGGACTCCGACAATTTTTCTTCCTTAAAACAGCCTCAGCAGACTCCTCCTGTCCATGAAAAGCCAAGCATATGGTTGTCTCTGTGCAGAAGGCCCCTGGATAGTGCTGGTCCTGGTATGATTAGCCAGGAAGGCTGAGGCTCCTGAAGCAGACAAGGTGACTCAGGGCTGGCAGCCACAGCACCTCCACAGTGGAATCCTGGTCTCCAAGCGGAAGACTCTGCAGCAAGCTGCTGGCTGAGCTTCTTCCTGTCCCCTCCCACCTAATGAGAAGAGACAGACCAACCACAGTGTCTGCTGGATGAGGGGGTGGGGTGGGGGGGCAGGGTTGTCCATGTGGACCAGACAGATCCTACCCTGGGCAGGCTGACAGCCCCACTGGTCTCTTAGCACTGGAGGGGCAATTACCTTCCTCCTGTGGGAACATAGCACACTGCACAGTCACCAAGCTCCCTACTCCTGGAACTAACTCTGCTGAGTTCAGAGCTGAGCCTTCGCCCAAGACAGAGCACTGATAGTTGAGGAGCAAGAGTGGGGCCTTCAAGAGATGTGAGAGGTCAGGGCTTGTCCTTCAAGGGAGAGGGTACAGGTAGCAGATATATGTAAGACATGATAAGAGCCACTCAACACTCTGATGTACCCCAGCACTGTATGCAGTGTGGTGTAGATGAGTGGTTAAAATATGTATAGGGGAGGAAAAGAATCCTCCCTACTCTTTTGAATGCTTGGCTGAGACTCCTAGAATAAAAGAGATTAATAAGAGAAAAATAAACAGAAGTTTATTAACCTGTATACTCATGTTTACATGGGAGAGACCCAGAGAAAAATGAGTAACTCCAGGAGGTGGCTTAGAACTCAAGCCTAAATGCCATCTTCAGCTAAAGGCAAAAGAAAGAAAGGTATGGGGGAGGCCAGTTCTGGGGTGGTGACGAGGAAAAGCACAGTAAAGAAGAGTAAAGTTTGTTATGCAGATTTAAGTTGGTGCCTTCTTCACTGGTAGGGGTCTAAAGTTGTCTCCATGGAGTAAGCTTTTTTCTTCCTGGTCCAGAGCAGAGGAGGGACACATTTGTAAATTTACATCCTGCTTTTAGACAAATAGAGGAGGGCAGAGAGCTTCTCTCGTACCTGCTTCTTCTCAATTGCCTTCAGTTCAAAATAATCCTTATGTCAAAGCAGCATTCTCTGGGGTGGCATATTCTGTTTGGAGATGTCTGTTTGGAACCTCTGTCTGAAATCTGGCAAACATTGGTTCAAATTCCACTTCTTGTAGGCAAGTTACTCAACACCTATGAATTTCAGTTTATGTGAAATGGGGATAATAACAGAGCTGACCTCCCAGAATGGTAGCAATGACTTGATGAGATTGTATTCATTTATGGGGCCTGCCATAATAAAGTACCACAAACTGGATGGCTTAAACAACAGAATTTTATTGTCTTGTAGTTCTGGAGGCTAGAAGTCTGAATCAAGGTGTCAGCAGTGTTGGTTCCTTCTGAGGGCTGTGAGGGAGAATCTGTTCCTTTCCTCTCTCCAGGCCTCTTGTAGATGGTCATCTTCACGTTCATGTGGCATTGTCCCGTTATGTGTATCTGTCTCCAAATTACCCCTTTTTATAAGGACATCAGTCATATGGATTAGGGCCACCCTAAAGACCTCATTTCAACATGATTACTTCTGTAAAGACCCTATCTCCAGATAAGGTCGTGTTCTGAAGTACTTGGGGTTAAGGCTTCAATTTATGAATTTTAGGGGAGACACAAAATTTAACTCATAACTGAGATATTGCAATCAAGACACTTAAGTATGGGGTTAGATAGTACAGACTAAGCATGCTGTAAATCATCATCGTTGTCACCACCACAGTCCCTAACCTCTATCCCCCATCTCATGCTCTGTTTTAACCCCAATATCCTGCCTGTTCCCCAATGCTTCCTACCCTATTCATTCCCACCCTAACTTCTATCTCCTCTCCTTCCTTACTTGAGGATTCAATCGCCATCCTCAACACAGAAAGGATCAGTGATAAATGGCGTGAAAGGTTGAGATCATCGGGTGTGTGGACCACAGGTCCAGTCTGCTGGTTCCTGGCTGATAAGTGAAGCCTGCGTCCTGCATCTTTGATGATCTTCACTCTGGGACTTGCTCACTTCAGCCTCTAAAAGAGGATGTGGATAAAGGTTAAGAACGTGGACCCTAAAGCCAGTTACCTCCCAGCTCAAGGATTGGCAAACTACAGTCTATGGGCCATATGTGGCCCACTGCCTGATTTTGTAAGTAAAGTTTTATTGGGACACAGCCACACCCTTTCATTTACATATTGTCTATGACTGCTTTTGCTTTACAAATGCAGAGTTGCATACTTGCAACAGAGACCATATGGCCTGCAAAGCTAAAAATACTATCTGGCTTGTTATGGAAAAAGGAAAATATCTTAACTTCTTGTGCCTCACTTTGCAATTTATTAATTGGAAGTGGTAACGATACCTTCCTCACGGTACCTTCCTCCTATTACAATGGAGTTGTTATGATTATTTAATGATCTGATACATACCATGCTGCATTGGCTATGAGTATTATTATTACATGAGTATTAGTATTATTATTATACAAAACTGTAACCAGACTCCATGGACTCAGAGCCCTGTGCTCTCAGCTAGGGGTGTAATCAGGGCCCAAGGCCCGAGCACACAGCCTTGATGGAGGACCTCAGCTTCTCTAAACCCATAGCATCTTCTGGCCTGAGAAGATCTTCTCTGGCTCCTTCTGGCTTCCATAGATAGGCCTGTGGTGTCTCTCTAGTTTTTATTTCCAGGCTGCCCTAGACCTGGAATCTCACACCTGCCCCTGTCTATGCCATCTCATTTGACTACTATTTATTGAGAACCTACTATGTGTGCAGAAACTCTTGAGCTGAGCATTCCCATGTCTAGAGATAAATATGACATCATCCCTGCCTTCAAATTTATCGCCCTCCTTCCACTCCTTATATAACAGGGCTCCTGGTAGATCGGACCTTACAATTTCTGAAGCAGAAAAACTTATTTTAAAAATAATGCAGTGTCTGCCTTTTAGGGTGGAGACTGTCGCTTTGTTCTTGGCAAAACCTCTTGAGTGGGCCCTTGTGGTTATGTAAATGAGAAGCAAGTACTCTCCCTGCTTCTTGGAGAAGGCCTAAATGTGATGTTAGGTGTACTGCTTAGTAATATAAATCAGAAGTGTATTTTAGCAGAACCATTCCTCTGCAAATTATGTTCCCTTTAGAGAAATGTTTCCTTTCTAATTCTGAATCCAGACTGCCCCGTGCCTGTAAATTTTTGTATTTGTACCAAGATGGTGAAGTTTTTCTTAGTGCCCTTGTTGGAAGCGAAGGTGGAACTGGGAAAGTGGAGAGCACAGAAGGGCTGTGTAGCCTGAACTTCTGGGCACTGCCAGGGAAAGAGTGGGGAAAGGTCTGGACTGGCCTCAGCCAGCACAACCTGGCTCTCCCGGAGACCCAGATTTTGGGAAATGTGCCGTGGGATTCTCGCAGTTTTGTCTTGTTGGGGACCTGGTGCCAGACCTCACCCCTGTGGGTGGGTAGGGGTCCCCATTGTCTACCATTTTGGGATAGGATTTGAGGACTTGGGATGCAGATCTGTGCTTGGAGAGGAAGGGCTGGCCAGCATTCAAGCAGGGAGCCAGTCCCACAAGACGTTCTGAGGTCAGGTTTGGGCCTGGATGTTCCAAGGGTGGCCACTACTAGAAGTAGCTCTAAATTGTGCCTTATGCTGTACTTCCTTTTCTTTAGTCCCAAATCTTCAGTAAAGTCCTGCTAAAGTTCTAGCTTGTTCGCAGCAGTAACATAGGTAATCGGCGTTAGCAAATTGGGGGAGGAGATGACCCGGGTTCCGAAGAGCAGTCAATTCCTGAGCAAGGGCATCAGAGGTGGCCATCTTGTGGCATCAGGCAAGGTCGGCTGGGCTCAGCAGCCTCTTGACCTCACTGGAGGCAACAGCTTGTTCTGGAACACCCTGGGCTGTACCTTGGGAGACTCTCGGAAGGAGCTGGAGGACAGGTTGAGGGGTTCATTTCCAGCAGTGAGGGGGATGTTCTCCCAGATTAGGCAGAGACAGCAGTCTGTCACCCTTCATTTCTTTGCCTGCTAAACCAAACCACCTGGTGATGATCTGTACTTCCTTTTGCCTTGGAATATTTCACTGTCACCTTTCCCCTGGTTGACAGGCTGGATCTAAATACATTTAATATCTGTTTGGCCTATTGATGTTAGACCTGACAGAGAGGACTTGTGATAAATAAAACCACCTGTGACAGAGTGTCTGGAGCAACCAAGCCCTTCAGCACATGTGAACAGGCGCTCAAGGTCAGGCGCCAAGGGTTCGCAAGGTGGAGGGAGGAGGGGACCTCTCAGGACAAGCATCCCTGGAGTACAGGCCCAGGGTGATTGTCATGTTGGTGAGAGGGCGTTGAAAATGAAGGTGGCTGTGCAAAGTTGCCATGGGATAGGGTAGCTTTCTCTTTCTTACTGAAGCATCTTCTGAATGTCCACATTTTGAGCTTGGCAAGTAACACCTATTTTCTAGTTCCCATCATTCAGTAAAATCACCAGGGCTTCCATGAGCTAAACTCCCTGATTGTGTCTGCTGTTCCTGGTACCGGATCATTCTCTGTGGGGGGAATGGGATCTGGGCAGGAACTAGGTCTGTGCAGCAAGTCAGTAGATTAGAAGCAAGTTCTGTCTGAGAGGACCTACATGAGAAATAATCACAGAGGAAAGGGTGAGAAGAAGCTCTAAGGAGAAAAACATTTAGTGCATGAACCAACCACTTCGCACACTTTTGGAGCCCTGAAGGCATCATGTCCTTTGCAGAGGGACTGCATGAATCAAGCAGCATTTTATTTGGAAAATTCAGATCAACAGCCTGCTTTCAAATGACTCAGAGCCAGATGCCTGTTGGTGTATAATGTCTGCCAGCTGCTACCTACAGGTGATTTGCATGGGTGGTTCCTGCCCCTGGGTGGGGCCTCGGTGCTCTCTCCATGACTCTGGGTGACTCTATTCAAGATCCTCAAAGCATAAAAGGAGAACAGGACTAATGGGCTGCAAGTCATGTGGTTTGGAGAGAGCCTGGTGACCTAGGGCAGTGGTTCTCTCTCTCTTTTTTCCCCCACTCTCCTTTATTCCACAAACACCTGTTACAAGTTGCATAAATCAAAAAATAAAGGCAGGGCTTCCCTGGTGGCGCAGTGGTTGAGAGTCTGCCTGCCGATGCAAGGGACATGGGTTCGTGCCCCGGTCCGGGAAGATCCCACATGCTGCGGAGCGGCTGGGCCCGTGGGCCATGGCCGCTGAGCCTGCGTGTCCGGAGCCTGTGCTCTGCAGCGGGAGAGGCCACCACAGTGAGAGGCCAACGTGCCGCAAAAAAAAAAAAAAAAAAAAAAAAAAAGGCAGAGAAGGGTGTGGGGAAGATTTTTGTGATGTGTAGGGGGTGGGAAGTGAGGAAGGGGTGGGAACCTGTCCTCTCCCTGCATCCACACACAGCCCTGGACTAGGGCTATGGCCCCTGCAGTGGGGAATCTGAGGAGGAGCTAGGCAAAGAGTAGCTGAAGGATGGAGGAGGCCCCGAAACCCAGAGCTCACCCCAAAAGCCCCTTTAATGCATGGCAGGGGGAGAACGGGGAAGGTGAGGGGGTTCAAAGAGAGAACAGCAAAATGAAACATCAAGGCAGTGGACACAGGAGAAGCGGAGTCATCATGGGAAGGAGATTCAAGAAAGAAAAAGTAGGTAAAGGGGCAGTGAAAGGCAGACACAGCAAGCCCTGCCCCTCGGAGCTGGATTGCTTGTGATTTCAGGAGAAGGAAGCTGGCCAGAGCCCAAGGAGAGATTGACAGGTCTCCTCTGCCCCCAGAGCAGAAGAGAGATGTTCTGGACTGCTGTGAGGCAGATGTCCTTTTTCTTGAAATAACGCAGACAAAAGACAGAACCTATGACTTTTCCTTTGAATAGGAATTGAGTTTTCCAGGGGAGGACATTTAATAAGTTTCACTCAGGAAGTCTCTGTTACCAATAAAGACTTAACAAAGTTAATTAGACTAAACGGCAATTATCGTGTCTCCTCATTGTTCAATTATCTGCTGAACTGGTGTTTCCTGATTAATTTTCTGATTAAAATGTATTAAACTAAAAAAACCAGCAAACAGGCCTTGGCAGGTTCCCAAAGAAGGAGGGAAGCTGCAGCTGGCTGTGCAGGGCAGTGGGCATCGGGGCCACTGAGGTTGGATTCCGCCTTCCCAGGTAGGGGCCCAGGGCAGGTGAGAGGGCGAAGGAAGGGGAGGTGGCATCCTGCCTGCCTGCATTCCCACAGACACAACCATCAGTGTCATCACTCAGAGTCTTCCCTTCCCCAAACCTGGGCTTCCTCCTGGATGGGAATGGCATCTTGGCAAATGGCACCTACCTGAAGGTGTCCTGCAGAAACCTAGGAGTCACCCTCCATCTCCCTTGCCCCCTCCTTGCTGCTCAGGATGTATTATAATCATTTCCTTATAAATGTCCTTAACTGCCTTCCTAGCAAAACCTCCATCCTGGCAAGAGCCCCATCCTGGCTAACTCCACTCGTTGGTCCACCATGAACTCGCACCTCTGAGCATTGCTATAGAAACACTGTAACCCTGCTGAGCGGTCTCGCTCTGAATTCATGACCACAGACCTCAGATGGGCACTCGACCCTGCCCAGCAATGCCACAACACTGCCTCCCTGTGTTCCCTTTCCCACTCGGAGACAGCAGCCTTTCTCTGCTCAAACCCCAACCCTCCCCCACTTCCTCACTGTCAGCTCACGACCTTGCCTTATACTTCACTGAGACACAGAAACAATCAGACAAGATATCATGTCACACCAGTCAGCATGGCCATCATCAAAAAATCTAGAAACAATAAATGCTGGAGAGGGTGTGGAGAAAAGGGAACACTCTTGCACTGCTGGTGGGAATGTGAATTGGTCCAGCCACTATGGAGAACAGTATGGAGGTTCCTTAAAAAACTACAAATAGAGCTACCATATGACCCAGCAATCCCACTACTGGGCATATACCCTGAGAAAACCATAATTCAAAAAGAGACATGTACCAAAATGTTCATTGCAGCCCTATTTACAATAGCCCGGAGATGGAAACAACCTAAGTGTCCATCATCCGATGAATGGATAAAGAAGATGTGGCACATATATACAATGGAATATTACTCAGCCATAAAAAGAAATGAAATTGAGCTATTTGTAATGAGGTAGATAGACCTAGAGTCTGTCATACAGAGTGAAGTAAGTCAGAAAGAGAAAGACAAATACCGTATGCTAATACATATATATGGAATTTAAGGAAAAAACATGTCATGAAGAACCTAGGGGTAAAACAGGAATAAAGACACAGACCTACTTGAGAATGGACTTGAGGATATCGGGAGGGGGAAGGGTAAGCTGTGACAAAGCGAGAGAGTGGCATGGACATATATACAGTACCAAACGTAAGGTAGATAGCTAGTGGGAAGCAGCCGCATAGCACAGGGAGATCAGCTCGGTGCTTTGTGACTGCCTGGAGGGGTGGCATAGGGAAGGTGGGAGGGAGGGAGACGCAAGAGGGAAGGGATATGGGAACAGATGTATATGTATGACTGATTCACTTTGTTATAAAGCAGAAACTAATAATAATAATAAAAAAAGAACTCCTGTGCCTTCCCATCACTAAATTGACATACCTCCTCCTATTACAATGGAAGATGTGTCCCTACCCTTAACAGAGGCTGACCCCTCCACGCGGCCCTGGATCCCGTTCTTTCTCACCTTCTCAAGGACTTTGTTCCTGTAAATATCCTCTCTCTGTCCTGCATCATCAGTTTCTCCCCTCTCAACTGGATCATTCCCATTAGCATACAAAATGCTGTAGTACCTCTTATCTTAAAAAAAAAAAGAAAAAAGAAAAACTCCCTTCAAACAGCACATAGATCCTATAGTTATTCTTTTGAATGTCGGATGCACTTCACAATCATAAAAAATAAAACAAAAGTTCCTTCCCCTGATCCCACATCCCATCCCTGTGTTGTCCATTTTCCTACCATCCTTTACAGCAAAGTTTCTCAGAGGAGTTGTTTGGATTCATTGTCTTCACGCCCTCATCCCCTGTTCTCTCCTCCACACACGTGAACTTGGTTTCTGCCCTCCCTAGGTCACTGAAATTGCTCTCATCGCAGCCAACAACCCACATGCTGCCCAATCCAATGGCGCTTTCTCTTTCTCCTCTTACCCAAGCTCTCGGCAGCATAACCACTATCACCCGTTTCTCCCTGAAATGCCAGCCTGGTTCTTCTCCTACCTCGCGATCTCCTCCTTCTCAGTCTGCCTTGCTCTCCCCTCCTCAACTCCACGTTGAAACCCTAGGGATTCTGTACCCTCTTTTTCTCCTCTTTCTATGCTCTCTTTAGGTGATCTCATAAGACTTGGCTTTCGATACTTTCTCTAAGCTGAATGACTCACACATTCTTTTTTTTTTTTTTTTTAAATAATTGACCCCTTTTCTTTTTTTATTATTATTTTTTAAAATTAATTAATTAATTTATTTATGGCTGTGTTGGGTCTTCGTTTCTGTGCGAGGGCTTTCTCTAGTTGTGGCAAGCGGGGGCCACTCTTCATCACTGTGCGCGGGCCTCTCACTATCGTGGCCTCTCGTTGGGAGCACAGGCTCCAGACGCGCAGGCTCAGCAATTGTGGCTCACGGGCCCAGTCGCTCCGCGGCATGTGGGATCTTCCCAGACCAGGGCTTGAACCCGTGTCCCCTGCATTGGCAGGCAGACTCTCAACCACTGCGCCACCAGGGAAGCCCTCACACATTCTTATCTCCAGCCTAAATCTCTCCCTTGAGCTCCAGTGTGAATGTCCAACTTGGAATTCCACATTTCCGCTTGGTTATCTAATAGATGTTTCTAATTGAATCCATCCCAAAGTGAACTGCTGATCTCCCTCCACGACTAAACCACCCTCACCCCCAGTTTCTTCACATCTCAGTAAATGCCCCCATGGTTTGCCCAATTACTCAAGCTGAAAACGTGGCATCTTTCTTGAGTCTGCTCCTCCTCTCCTACTCACATCTAACCAACCATATCTTTATTCTGGCCACTCCCCTCCATCTCCACTGCTACCATTCCAGGCCAAGTCATGTCTGTTCTTGCCTGGACCGATGTCTCCTAACATTGGCCTCTACTCTGATTCCTATAGAGCCCTGTCCCCATAGAGCACTGTATCAGTTAACTACTGCTGTGTAACAAGTCCTCCCTAACTTTAGTGGCATAAAACAATAATGATTTTATTTGCTCACAATTCTGTGGGTCAGCAGTTTGGGCCAGGCTCAGCTGGGTGGTTTTTCTGCTGGTCTGACCCAGGGCCACTCATTCCACTGCAGTCAGCTGACAGATTAGCTGGGGCTGGTTGGCGTAGGGACAGTCAGCTGGGGCATCTTTTCTCTGCTCTATGTGGTCTCATCCTCCAGTAGGCTAGCCTGGGTTTCTTCACATGGTAGGGTGATTTGTGCCTGAGTCTTAATTTATAAAGATGACTGGGTGATGACATGGAGAAGTCAGTGCCATTGAAAGAATAATTTTTTTTTTTCGGTACACGGGCCTCTCACTGTTGTGGCCTCTCCCGTTGCGGAGCACAGGCTCCGGACGTGCAGGCTCAGTGGCCATGGCTCACGGGCCCAGCCGCTCCATGGCATGTAGGGTCCTCCCAGACCGGGGCACGAACCCGTGTCCGCTGCATTGGCAGGCAGACTCTCAACCACTGTGCCACCAGGGAAGCCCTGAAAGAATAATTTAAAGTTACAGTTTCATTAGAAGTGAGAGGCACAGTGCTCCATGCAGGGCCACAAGGAGAAGCACCATTGTCATTCAGGAGGCAGAAAGGAATGCAGGAAAGGCATCAGCTACAGCCTTTACTGGAATTTCTGAGGGAAGCAAGGCCGGCCTGGGCAAACAATTTAGGATTGGCTGGTTTGAATAATTCTAGCAGGCTTTGAGGCATAGGAGCTATCTTTACTTATCTGGTAGCAGGTCCTGGTTGATTTAGGACAAGGGAAATATTGGCCTGCTATGACAGTTAGATAAAGGAGGTGGTTGGGGTTATGGACTTGGGACTGGTTGGTTTATAAATGAAAGCTGGGCTCACTGACAAGTTGTTTACTGACTAGGAATTAGCCAGCCCTGGGAGGGCAGTCACTCCCCAGTCAGCAAGGCCCTCTAAAGATGCCTAGACATCATAAAATATAGAAAATAATAAATAGATCAGTACACAGGGTGGCAAGATGGTAAGGGTGGAAGGAAACTGTACAGTTTCTTTTGAGGTTTATCTTTGGAACTCCCAAACATTTCACTGCATTGATCAAAGTAAGTCATAAGCCAGCTCAGGTTCAAGGGAGATGGGGAAACAGGCTTCTCTCTTGGTGGGGGAGTGGCAAATCACACAGCAAAGGGATGTGTATACAGGGATTGGAGGAAATTGGAGCCATATTTTGGAACATTTTACAGGCAGCCAGAATGATGCTTTAAAAGTAGGAATCAGAGAATATCGCTCTCCTATGTAAAACACTCTAATGGCTTCCTTCCTGCTGCTACTGAAATAAAAACACATGGCCCTGCAGGCCCTCCATGATCTGGTCTCTGCTGACCTCTTTAGTTTTATCCAGTTCACTGTGCTCTGGTCACACTGGCCTTTTCTCTACTTCTTGGATGCTCCTAGCTCATTCCAACCTCAGGATCTTTCCCTCTGGAATGTTAATCTATAGAACTTAGCCATTTTGGCTCCTTCATCCATTTTTTAGGTTTCAGCTCAAGAATAGCAGCCCAGAAATCCATTTCTTGACGTGTTAACCAAAATCATCTTTCCCTACCTCCACCATGAAAGTCTCTCTCTAATGCATGGGTCCTGTATTATTTTTCTTAATTATAATGGCTAATACTTATATAGTGCTTACTATGGGCCAGGCCAGTTTGAAGCCCTTTATGTATATCAACTCATTGCATCCTCACAACCGTCCTGTGAGGTAGATATTATTAACATCTTCATTTTGCAGATGAGGAAACTGAGGCACAGAAAAGTTCACTTGTTCAAGCTCACACATCTATTTTTTTTAAAAGTCTTTATTGAATTTTTTACAATATTGCTTCTGTTTTATATTTTGACTTTTTGGCATGGCTGTGAGGCATGTGAGATCTTAGCTCCCTGACCGGGGATCGAACCTGCAACCCCTGCATTAGAAGGTGAAGTCTTAACCACTGGACTGCCAGGGAAGTCCCTAAGCTCACACATCTTTAATCATGTTTGTATTTGTTTGCTTCTTTATTTTATCATTCTTTTTTCACCCCACCATAAGTTTTACGGGGATAAGACTTTGGCTCCCTTGTTCATTGCTAAATTCTCCGTGTCTAGAACGGTGCCTGCTACAGAGCAGGTGTTCCATAAATATTCGTTGAATAAATGAATAAGCCTTCCAGTCCAATTTGTTGCCAAATCCGTCTATATTTCATAAACATTTCTTAATTTTGGCCACATTTCTCTATTTCCACCACATAAGTAAAGATAATCTCTTATCTGGTCCCTTGTACCAGCCTATGTAGACTCAGTCTCACTTCCTCCAACCCACAGCAGAGTGAGTAAGCTGAAATAAAAAGCGAGGCAACATTTTTCTGCTTAAAAACCTCTCATAGCCTCTGATTATCATCACAACAAACTGCATGCTCCTTAGAATGGCCTACATGGGCCTTCCTGATCAGGCTCCCTCTGCTTCTCTCCCAGAACTCCTAGCACCAAGTTCTGCACTGCTTCCCAGACTTGCAGACTTCTTCCCACACACATGTCCTTGTGTGGGGTGCCTTTCTTCTCTTTCTCCATGCAGACTCCTATTCATCTTTTGAAACCCAATTTAAATGATCCTTGTTTATATTCACAGGCACGTAGTTTGTAACTCACTTCTCCATACCACAGATATTCATCCATCCATCCATCCATCCATCCAGCAAACATTTACTGAAAACAACTGTAGAAGCTCAGTCTATGGTTTAGAGAGGTGCAGTAATTTATTTTTTTTTAATACTTAACCATCTGCATGTTTGTTTCTTCCTTTACATTGAAAGCCTCATTTGCTTTTATATCCCTAATGCCTAGCTTAATAAATGTTTGCTGAATAAATGAAGATAATTATGAAACAAACCAGCACAGACTATTGAGGGACAATTGGAGCAGACCTAACCCAGTGTGGGAGGATCAGGGAAGGCTTCTTGGGAGAGGTGATGTCTGAGCTGAGAGTTACTTTTTTCTTGCCTTTCTCCCTCAGATTTTGAGCTTCCTAACGGCAAGGATTTTGTACCATTCATGTTTTTATCTGGGCCAGCATGTAACACAGTGCACATATTAATTAACTCAATACTCTTTTTTAAAATTTTTCTTATCATGGGAAAATACACATAACATAAAATTTACCATCTTAACCATTTTTAAGTGTACAGTTCAGTAGTATTAGGTACATTCATATTGTTGTGTGACTGTCACCACCATCCATCTTCAGAACTCTTTTTAATATTGCAAAACAAGAAATAATTTTTGAATGAATGAATGAATATTCTTTGTTATGCTCCCTATTCCTTCATGCCTATCTCATACCCAGTATTTACAGTAGCTCAATAATTCAATTTACCCATAACACCTCTTGTCTAGAGTAAGACCTAGCCAAACTATGCAAAACCAGACAACGTGACTTAGAAATCTACGAGGAATGATCAGATTCACACTAGAACCACATGCACTTTGCCTTTGAACTCTTCATAATTCAGGATGTCTCCTACCCCCAGACCTGGGAGGGCTTCATCTTATCAACTCTGCCACTGAGTTGGAATTCTAAATTGGTCCCTGGCATCTGAGCCCAAGAGTTCTAATTGTAATGGGAAGGATGATTAGTTGCATGCTCACCCCCTTCCCCTGCTTCCTTCCTCCCTGTGTTAACTGTGTAGGCATCTGTCTCCCCTGCCAGATTACATGCTCCTTTGAGGCCAGAGACCATACCTTGGGCATGTTTGTATTCCCCACAGTGCCTGCCACATCACAGGCAGACATCAATAAAGGGCTGTTAAATAAATAAATAAATAAATAAATAAATAAATAAATAACCCACTCTGAATGATTTATCCTGATTAACTCCTTGGAAATAGTTCCCTCAGGATGGATTCAATATGTGGTTTCTCACATCTTCTAAAAGGCTTACCCTTTATCTGCACCAAATTATGGTCATTCCAGGTTCTATATCATTGGTCTCCATAAACTACCCATGCAGGTCTCTCCAACCCGAACTGTAATAACCGGCTGGGCTCTGCAAGCCAAGAGCCCTCCTGGGCTCCCAGCTTGATGCCTGGGCAGGAGTTTTGGCCTCATTGACTCCCAGAAGTGATACTGCATTGTGACTGAGATATGATAGTGTGATGGTCATAGGTTAGGAACTTAGGACAACCTGAGGGTGTTCTGTGCACAGGAAGGCTTTCTTACCAGGGGCCTTGGCTGTAAACCCAGTGTGATGCATGAGTCAGCAGCCTTGGCTGTGAAGGGCCACCTCTGCCTTAGCTATGTGGTCATCAATGACCTAAACGTTTTGTCTGCTTCATTTTCTTCCGCCCAAAGCTTGGACCCCCATCTCAGCTCCTATGATTTCAGTGGGAGGACAGATTAGTCCAAAGCTTCAGAGTCAGCGAGTGGAACCAGAAGAATGATTGAGAGAGGATTTACCTTGGTGCTTAGAGCTGAGCTTGCCTAGATCACCCAAGGCTTTTTCCCCTGGGACGTTTCCTTTGTACTCCTCTTACCTACTCTCATAGGAGAAGAGAGAACATCCATAAAATGACCACACCCATGCTTGCACAACCCCTTTAAAGCCCCATTCAGTGGGACTGTGGCGGCCCTGAATTTGAACTCTGCTGAGCGACACCCCTCCTCCAGGAGGTGGGGAACCAGGTGGAAGGGAAGGTACAGGTTCTTTGATCTCTCCCTAGATCCCAGTGTCTTCCTTCCCACCACCTCCAGGCCCTGGATCCAATTCAGTTCTGAGGAAGGGGACTCGAAGGAACTCTAATTTAGGGTTCAGTATCTCAAGGACTCAGTCCAATCTTGGAGAGAAGCCTTCTGCTTAATCCTCAAACCAAAGCCCTCCTTTGTACCCCTGGTATCTGAGGCTTAATTTGCTCCTTCCTCCTCACCTTATGTTCTTGCCTTGTACCCTAGTCCTACTAACACTGAGGTCTTACCTGGTTCAGACCATCTTTGTGGGTATGGGATTCTGTCTCTGAGCCTTGGTCTCTGGGACCTTAATCTTCCTTACTCCCTGCCAGGTTCTTTGCATTGGCATGTTCCACTCACCTTTGAAGCACTTATTTTTGCCTAAATCCTTTTGCAGCTGAACTTGCTTGGAAAACGGTTCATCTGTTGATTACTTGTTCGCCCTTCTCTGGATCCTGGGGCACCCCTGGCATGGGTTGACTTATTTCAGTCAGCTTCAGCTGGGCTCACCTTCTGGCCCTGGCCACATTCTAGCTGATAGGCTGGGTCTTCAGGCACCAGCCTCTCCTGGTCCCACTCAAACCCCTGCTCCTTTGTTTCCAGCTCCTCCGCTGATCGATCTTGCATGAAGACTAACTAGGTCTAGACAGAACTGCTTGAATACTGATCATTGCTATACTGTTTAGTGTCACCCAGATGGCAGCTTAAAATAATGAAAAGCTTTGGTTTTTTTCCAGCATTATTGATTTACTATCAGTCATTAGTCCCCAAAGAGAAAATATTTGAGTGGATGCAGATTAAACCATAATAGGAGAGAATAGTAATGGCCCCATGTTCAATGGAATAAAATATGATTACACTCTGTTATTTCAAATTTATGTTTAAATAATTTAATTGAAATTTTAGATGACCTGGCTATATCTACTCCTGCTATGGTAGTCTTGGAGGCAAACAAGTTTTCTTTGCTGAGGACTGGTTTGCTGAGTGTAAGTAAGTTTTAAGAAATGATTATTTTGTTTATTTGTGCATTCATTCATTCATTCATGCATTTATTAATTATGCATGCATGTGTTTATGCATTTGTTCACTCTACCAAACACCCCTGGAATGCCCAGCATGTCCCAGACACTGGGCTAGTTGTTGGCGATTCGGAGGTAGGTCAACAGTGGTGCCAACCTCAAGGAGCAACTGTTCCAGAAGAAGAGGCAGATTATTACAATGCAACATGTATGGTAGGCAGCCTCTCCAGTGGCCCTCCGTGGTCCCTGACTCCTGTGTTCATACCCTTTTGTACTCCCTTCTCCTGTGTGAGGGCTGGACCTAGTGACTCACTTTTAACAAATACAGGAAAAGGGATGGGATGTCACTTTTGTGACCAGGTTCCAGAAAGGCTCTGGCTTTTGTCTTGGGCTGCCCTCCTCCCTCTCTCCACCTCTTGCTCTGAGGGAGGCCTGCTCTATGGATAGGCTCATGTGGAAGGAACTGATATCTCTGGCCAATAGCTAGTGAGGACCTGAGGCCTGTCAACAGCCACAGGAATGAGCTTGGAAATGGATCTTCTGAGGTCTACCAACAGCCATGTGAGTGGACTTGGAGGTGCATCCTACCCCTCTTGGCGGCAGCATCCCAAGGCACTTAGCCAGATGCTCCGAGCTAAGCCACACCCAGGTTCCTGATGCATAGACACTGTGAAATAATGAGTGTTGTTTGCTGTTTTAAGCCACTAAGTTGTGGGGTAATTTGTTATGCAGCGGTAGGTAACTAATACAACATGATGCTTTGCTCAAGAGATAAAGCATGTATTGTAGGAATACTGAGGTAGGAGTGATTAAATCTGCATGGAGCAGTTGGGCAAGGTTCCCCTGTGATTGAAATGGTCCTCTAGCTAGAGATGGGTACAGATAATTTGTGGTGATTCATCCTCCCCATCTCCTTTCTTTTATCATCATTGCACAATCTCCCAGCTCCTCCCGGAGAGTTCTTCTCATCTTGCGAAGTAACCCGGCCATGTCATTCCATAGATCCGGGCTAACGCACTATTGGTAATGGACTAAGAGAGATGCTTCTCTTCCCACATCTCTTTCAGCCACAGCAGGCTGGCCCTGTCCTGGCTATCTCAACTGGATCCCAATCCTGGCTGCTCCTCCCCTAAAATGGGCCTCAGACATTTCATCTTTCATTTACGAAGTCTCTGCTCAGCACAGCTCGGCACATCTCCCTGTGCCCTCCTCAATTAAAAATGACACAAAAGTAAAGGAGACACACAGCTCTTTGAAAAAGCTTCTGGATCCAAACTTCTTAATGAAGACAGAATATAAAGGGCCTGTCTTATCTCTCTGATGCGACTCCCATGTGCTGTAATCAAACAGAATTAAATTAAAAGCAATCAAGTGGTGAGTTGGCATGGGGGCCTGAGGCACCAGCCTTTCATCTTAGCCATATGAGTGCTGTCTCTGAGGGGTTGGGGCTGCAGGCAGCAGAGCGGGGTGGGCCCAGTGCTGGGAGGGAAATCCAGCTCACCCAACAAGCTTGCATTGCTGGAGCATGACCAGTGCTAACGGAGCAAGTTGGATCCGACTCAGAGAAGCATTTCTGCATTGTTCTGGGTGAAGGGTCTAGACTAGTTTCTCAACCTCTCAGGCTATGGACATTTGGGGTTGGATACTTCTTTGTGGTGGGGGGCTGTACTGTGTATTGTAGGGTGCTCTATCCATTAGACGCCACTAGCACCTCCCTAACTATGTAGATCAAGAATATCTCCAGACGTTACCAAAACTCTCCTGGGGTGGGGTGGGGAGAGCAAAATTTCCCCCAGTTGAGACCCACTGGGCCAGCCTAGAGTTCCCTTCAATAAAGGTGCATTGAGCCAGCTGGACAAGGATACCTTTCAGTCACTGTGGACCCTGGGGCACTAGGGTAGCTAAATGATGACAAAGACTCTCTGGCCTGCAGTCACTTGGGAAATTCTGTTATCCAGGTGGGGTCCAAGAGCCAGTTGCATGGAGGCAGGCAACGTGAAGCCTTGAGTCTAAAGAGGGATGATCCCCCTTTAGACTGACATAAGATGCAGGAAATCTCTCCCACAGGCAATATTTTATAGTCATTGCCAAGAATTGCACACTCTCCCTAATGTCAGTCGTCTTCTGATACTGTGATATTTCCTAGCAGTGGATAGGGGTGGTGGGGTCGTGGTGGTGGAACATCAGGGGACTTTCATGCCCAATTTGGTGATGTTGGTTTTCACTAGTCCCCTTCTGTCTCTTTGCTTACAAACATCTCATGAGATCTTGGGATTTTTTGCACCTGTCACACCTGAAGGATATGAGCTTTGTTAGACTTTTTCCACACCAAGGGTATGACCTGGACAGTCCCTTCTTGGTCCAGCAATAGTAAATTAAGTGAATGAAATCATATATAAGAACCAGGAGGGAAGAGGAAAGCACAGTAAGGTACCAAGGGAGTGCAGGCTTTCACCCAGTGGCCCCGTTTATTAGATAAAGAAAGACAGAGAGTTGAAACACTGCTTAATGCAGGATGGCAGGGGCTGCAGCATTGCCTGGTTGTAAAGAACAAAGGAGGAGGAGTTTCCGCTCAAGCTTGTTTGGTGCTGCTTCAGTGGAGTCTATTAGAGCTTCCCCCTTCTCATCGATTATCTGTCTTCTTAAGCCTCCCCATCAGACTGGATACTTGCAGGATGAGGAGGTGTAAGACCATCTTTCCTGGATAGGGACAGAAGGAATGGGTGACTTTGAAAGCGGTGGGGAGACTGTTTTTAGAACCTCCATTTTGTGCCGGGCACAGTGTTCATACTTCACATTCTCTGACAGCCCTGAGAGGGGGCTGTCCTTACCCTCTTTTATGGCAAAGGAAACGGAAGCAACTAGACAGTGGCTGAGCTGGGATTCAAATCCAGTCTGCTGTCTCCCAAGTTTATGGTTTTTCCCCTCTATCAGCTCCTTTCCTTATGCTCATAAGATAGGCTTAAGGACGTGGGGTCTCAGAGCTTTTAGGACAAGGGCTGATGATGGGCAGGTGGTGTCACGGGATCCCAAATCCACAGGAAGCAGGGACAGGCTCAAGCTTCAGGCTCTGGCTGACTTCTGGTCATTTCCAGGGTTCCTTGGGGGTCAGGTTTCAGTGCAAAACTGGGGTGCATTTTAAAGAACAATTTGGCTGACACCTTTGCCCTTCCTGGCACTTCCCTGGGTCACACTGCCATACCTCATCTGTGACTTATATTTCCAGAAAGGTCCTTGTCTTTGTCCATTTGGGCTGCTTTAACAAACTACCACGGGACTTCCCTGGTGGCAGTGATTAAGAATCTGCCTGCCAATGCAGGGGACATGGGTTCGAGCCCAGGTCTGGGAATATCCCACATGCCGCAGAGCAACTAAGCCCATGTGCCACAACTACTGAACCTGCACTCTAGAGCCCACTAGCCACAACTACTGAGCCCGCATGCTGCAACTACCAAAGCCTGCATGCCTAGAGCCTGTGCTCCGCAACAAGAGAAGCCACTGCAACGAGAAGCCCGTGCATCACAACAAAGGGTAGCCCCCGTGCGCAGGAATGAAGACCCAACACAGCCAAAAAAACCAAACCAAACCAACCAAAACAAAACAAAACAAAGAAACTACCATAGACTGCATGGCTTATAAACAACAGAAATTTATTTCTCACAGTTCTGGAGGCTGGGAAGTCCAAGATTAAAGTGCCAACAGATTTGGTGTATGGTTCATGGATGGCGGTCTTTTCGATGTGTCTGTCCTCACATGGCAGAAGGGCTGAGAGAGCTCTCTGAAGTCTCTTTTATAAGGGCACTAATCACATTTATGAGGACTCTGCCTTCAGGACCTACTCACTTTCCAAAGACCCCAAATCCAAATGCTACCACACTGCGGATTAAGTTTCCACATATGAATTTTGAGGTAACACAGACATCCAGTCTCTAGTCATCCTCTTGCTCAAAGTTACCCCTATCGTGCCCTTCTCTGGTCAGGCCCCAAAAGATATGCTCACGTTTTAATCATGGAACCTGTGAATGTGACCTTATTTGGAAAAAGTATCTTTGCAGATGTAAATAAGGATCTTGAGATGAGCTCACCCTGGATGATCTGGGTGGGCCATAATCCAGTGACTAGTGTCCATGTAAGAGACAGAAGAAGAGAAGACATGGGGAGAGAAGAGAAGAAGGCCATGTGAAGACGGAGGCAGAGAGTGGAGTGATGCAGCCACAAGCCAAGGAATGCTTACAGCTACCCGAAGCTGGAAGGGGCAAGGACAGATTCTCCCCTTGAGACTTTGGAGGGTCTGTGGCCCTACCAACACCTTGCTTTTGAACTTGTGGCCTCCATAACTGTGACAGAATAAAATTCTATTGTTTTAAGCCACTAAATTTATGGTAATTTGTTACAGCAGCTCCTGAAAATGAATACAGGGACTCAAGGGTTAAGTGTGAAGACATTGACACTTACCGGGGCTCCATCTGCCCCCACTGTCGGGATGCCCAGTGCACATGTGGCCTCCAGTTGCAATGACAGAGCCTTGGTGCCCTGGAGAAATGCAAAAGCCATTCACTGTGGCTCGGCAAAGAATATAAGATTATACGAGTAGGAAGCTATTTTGTAGTAACCAAGAGAGACATGATAGAAAGATGGAGAAAGTATGTGCTCTGAGAGATGCTGAGGGGTTAGAATAGGCAGGACTTGGTGATCCATGGGGTGTTATGGGCCAGGGAGGGAGAGGAGTCCTAGGTTTCTGGCTTGTGTACTGGAGTAAATGCTGGTTCCCTCCACTCGGAACATGGGGAATGTTCGGATCTTCTCTTTCACATCCCCGTGTGTCTCCATTGTGCTCTGCCCTTTACCTCTAATTCCAGAATGACACTTTTACTGGGAGGGCTGTTCCCACTTGGTCAAGGGGGCACACCTAGGAGAAGAGTTAGTACCCCTGGGAGCCAGTCAAGCTGCCAGGGAATTCAAGCTCACTGTGGTGGACCTGTTGACTGTTGAAGCTCTCCAGGCATTTGAATTTTTAATGTGTCACCAAGATCTCTCTGCTAGTGGCCTATTTCCATGAAAGTCATCACAGAAATTGTTGTTTTAATCAGGTCAATTAAATTAAGGTTCCCTCTCCATATCCTAGAGAGACTGGAGGTCAGTGACTCCAGAAACCAGACCTGGCTAATGACTTTCATATCCAAGGACCCCTCCATGCAGCAGCAAGGTGATTAACTGACGTTGATGAGTTTTGTTCCACTTAAGTTGACAAATGAAAACAGAAGCAGCTCTTGGGTCTGGGGCAGGAGCAGAATCGAGTCAATAGCTTGTGCTGAGAGGAAAAACAGAATTACAGGACTGAATGGGACTGCCCACTGCCACTCACTACCCCACATACTCCCCTGTGTTCTTCTGGCAGGGCTCCTTTATTTCCCCAGGCTGCATTCCAAGTTCAGTTACTTGTCACCTGTCACCTGGGTCACCCTGAAGTCTCCAAAGTGGTCCTCTGCCTTTCCCTCCATTTTGACCCCTCCTGCACATCACCCATGGAATGTTCTTTTTCAAGCCCCAGGTAATTATGATTCTATCCAACGTCCTATTGCCTGTGGACCCAATGCTGAAGTCTCTATTTAGCCTGATAGTCTTATGCATCAGTCTTTCCCTTGTCTTTTGCCCTCAGCTTCCCTACACCTGCCAGGGCTGACACTCTGCCAGATATTGTCCAAGACTTGTTTATTGCCATCTTTGTCTTTGTTAGATGTCTCTGCTTGGGATATCTTCCTGTTTCCTCTCCACCCAAGCTTTGAGAGACTTTGTAGTATATTCATTAAATGTGTAGCCCTTGAATTAGACTCCTTAGGTTCACATCCTACCTCTGTCACTTACCTGAAATAAAATATATAAACCTCTCAGCACAGAGCCTGATATGAAATAAGTGCTCCATAATGCAGGCTGTGACAGTATTTACTACCTCCGTGCATCATTTTCTTCAAGTGTCACTATTCACTTCTTCTTTTCTTAAATTTTAATTTAGTATTTAATTTTTAAATTAATTTTTATTGGAGTATATTTGTTTTACAATGTTGTGTTAGCTTCTACTGCACAGCAAAGTGAATCAGGCGTACATATACATATCTCCCAGTATTCACTTCTTTCAAAAAGTCTTTCTTGGGTAACATCAGTCTAACCCGCCCTGACCCTACTCACTCACAGGTGATAAAACCTCACCTGGCGAATCCCATCAGAGTCTTTTCAGAGTGTCTGACCCAATGGGTGGGCCTGGGATGACTAGTGCTTTCTGCCTAATTTTGGCTCAGTATGCAATATATTTTGCTGAGTTTCCACTGAACAGGGCTGAATCAAAGCTTTCCTTAGCATCAGTCATGTACCATCCATCTATCCATCCACCTATCAATCCATTCGCTCAATCATTCAGCAATATTTTGAACACCTATTATGTGCCAGGCACTGTGCTTGGTGTTGGGTATACCAGGCTGGACAAGACAGACTCTGTCCCACCTTCACAAAATCATTGTCTAGGTGGGAGACAGACACTTATTCAGGCAGCTATGATACAGAGAGGCAAGCGTTCGGATGAGGAAAGTACAGGGTGCTGAGATAACCTAAAAGCCTGAAGGGGAATCTCTTAACTCTTCCTTAGAAGATCAGGGATGACTTCCCAGAGGAAGCAAGGTCTAAATTGAGACTCAAAGAATGAGCAAAATTTAGCCAGGTGAAAGGGAATTACAGGTAAAAAGTGTTTCAGTTGAGGAAACTGTATGTGAAAAGATACAGAGGGGAAAGAGGGAATAGTGTATTGGAAAGCTGGATGGAGAGAGAGAGAGAGAGAGAGAGAGAGAGAGAGAGAGAGATAGCATGCACACTGGAGGTGGAAGTGTGAGATGAGGCTGGAGAGGAAGCAGGGGCCAGGATATGCAGGGACTTATATATACTGTCTTTAGAAGGTTGGGCTTACACATCACAGGCATGCAATAAATTTTTTTTGAGAAAGTGAGTGGGAGTGTTTCAGTGGGGGAATAGCATGATCAGATTTATAATTTAGAAAAATCACACTAGCTGCGGTGTGGAGAATGGAGGGAGGCTGGTTTGTCACCGCCATGACAGAGAGTTAGCCTCACTTCTTTTCCCAGTTCTCACCTGGCTTGACCCTCTGCCTAGTTCTTGTCAGGCCCCCTCCTGGGGGCTGGACTCTGTCTCTTATTCTCAGCTCTCGACTCAGGTCTTGCTCAAAATGGACAAGTGACCTGGAACTAGGGTCCTGCCACTCCAGGTTTAGTCTCTACCTATAGGGGGTCTCTGTTCACTTGACTGGGTCTCTTGCACACTGAAATTCTTGGCTACTGGTCTGGCCCAAGTTGGAGATGGCCCCACATCGTTGGACAATACAGTTTGGACCTTTTAGTATCACTTCGTGGGTAGCAACAATTTCATTCACTCATTAATTTGTCTCAAGCATTTACCAATTATACACTATGTCTGCAAGGATGTATCCCAATGGATACCCAGTGGTAAGCAAAGCCAATACGGTTCTAGAGATGACTCTTAAGAATAAATTGTTCTGTGATATAAAAAAGATTAAGGTTCCAACTTTGAGGGTAATAAGGAGAACTCACCTGGTGTCTTCCTCTTGCTCCTCCAGGCACTCCCTCCACCCTTCTTACCCTGGTCTCTGCCCTGGCAGGCTGATCTGGATGGACCACGTCCATGGGCTCTCTTGTCCTCTGCTTCTAGTGGGTTCTGCTGAAGGAGATCTCCAGGATATTAGAGAGGAGGATGAGGTTGGGGTATTGATCCTCCCAGCTTCTCTGTGCAGGATCACCCCGGGCTGGCTGCAGCCACTGTCCTGCTCTTTCATCCTTCTGGCCGAGTGTTGTTTCTGCTCTGTCCCTGTGATACCCCTTTGTCTTGCTCCATGCCTTTATAAATACTCCTTTTATTAAGCCTCCTTGAATTATCCTTATGTGAGTGTGCCATTGTTTCCCGCCAGGACCCCGACTGATACAGATGGCAACAGAAAGCCTTTCCGAGGAAGTGACATTTAAGCTAGACTTGTAGGATGCGAGGGAGCCAGCCATGTGAAGAACGGGGGAGGACTGAGGCTCCAGGCAGAAGGAAGTCGCATGTGAAACTCTGAGGTGGAAAAGAGCTCGTCCTCGTGCTCCAGGAACAGAAGAGAGAGAAGGGCAGTGTGTCTAGGTCACAACAACAGGGGAAAGGGGCATGAGATAAGGTTTAAGAGTCGGCTAAGCATAGAGCATCTGGAGCTTCACAGACTGTTTAAGGCATCTGAATTTCACCTTGACCACAGCCAGACAGGTGAGGAAGTTCTTAATGTGCCTTCTGGTCACCACTCCCCTCGTGGTAGCCCTTACCAGAGATAAACATAATGGTAATGAACATTACTCAGTACGTTCCAGGCATTGGTCTAAGTGCTTCGGTGCACTGATTCATTTAATCAACAGCTCTGTGGGGAAGGTATTGTTAGCATCCACATTTCACAGATAAAGAAACGGAGGTGCAGAGAGATTGAGTAACTTACCCAAATGCCACAGCTTGTAAATGGAACAGCTGGGATTTGAAATCAGGCCATCTGGGGCCAGGGCTTTGCTCTTAATCACTTTGCTATAACTCCATTAAACTCATGATTGCTAAGTCCTCAGCCCCCACGGGTCCCTTATCTTACATGCCTCACATGTGTAGTGGTTTCCTGTATCTATCCGTCATTTCTAGTAGTTTCCTGTATCTGTCAATTGTTTAATTAATTATGCATATTTATTCTGCCTTCTCAAATATATCATGGACTCCTTAAAGACCTTGATGGAGTCTTTTAATTCTCCACTACCCATAGAACCTCGTAGAGTGGTGAGCACAAAAAAGTACTCAATAAGTGCTCTTTGAATGCTTGATTTAAATTAAACAGTGGGTGTAAAGTAATAGTGCCTGGAAAATAGAAGGTGTTTAACAGATGGAGTCTGTCACTAGCACTTATAAGAAGGAAGCGAGAAGGAAGGAAGTTAGTTTCCTAGGCAATTGTTAACCCCAGATCAAACATGAGATCATTGGATCACCACACTAGGTCATCTCCATGGTGCCTGCAGTGCAGGATCTTGTTTGAGTCCAGGACACTAAAGAGCAAATTAGGAGAGAACAGGATTGTTCTCCTAGATGTCAACTTAACATGACTCTCTTCTTTCAATAACCCAAAATATATTTACAAGTTTGAGGAACCTCTTTATGTTCCAGCTGCATCCCCTCTTGGGATGATAAGCTCTATACGATTGCTCCCTGCTGAGTGAAGGAGCACTTTCTTTTATTGATCCTGAATTTACCTCCTGCAAATTTCAAGTTCCAAGGTTCCTCCCCTCCCCATTCCTTTATCTTCTGCTAAAACGAGAACCTGGGATAGATAAGCAGTTTCCTCCTTTCTGCGCCAGCCTTGCATCAACCCTATTGTTCATCTCAAGAGATCTGAAGATTTTCTCTGTTCTCATTTTCCTCCTAACCTTTCCTTTCATCTCTTTGGCATGATGGAGATAGTAGAATGGCCTTCTAAAAAGAACTTTCCTAAAAACGAAGGCAACCCAGATAAGAAAGAAGCAGAAATTACAGTGCTTAAGCCCCCGCAACTGAAGCAGAGAAGCACCTCCCCAGGCCTCTGGTTCCCAGGCACCAAAAACACTGTGTTTATTTTCTAAGTGGTTGGCTTGCTGATTTCCACCTGATTTCTTGCCTGTCTTTAGGCCAGGTGGTTGGTTGCCAGGGATCTTGTTGTTTTCTTGTGTCACAAAAGCTTGTCTGCCATCTTGTCTCTAAGCAAGGCATTTTGACAGAGGTGACATTTTGTTCATCCATGTTGATGTTATCATGTCAAAGTGGCTACATCAAATGTAAAAAAATATTCTTAATGACCAGGTAGTTTGAATTCTGGATATCTTTGAACCTCTCTGACCCCTGTATCTCTCTCCTTCTTGGAATTGTGCCCCTTTCCTGAGCCTTACTCCAGCTGAGTTCTACCCCAGAACTCTGTCTCTAGGCCAATGGTCCATCTCCAGGAAATCCGCCTAGTGTGGGTGCAGGAGGAGGAGTCACGTGGTCAAGCTGCGCCTCTCAGAGGATGTCCGTAGGGTAGGCAATGAAGTAAGTCTTGTTGGGGGCCGGGTCGTAAGTTTCACATATTACTTGGTGAAAAACAGAAAGGCTAATTTTTTTTTTTTTTTTTTTTTTTGGTGACATGAGGATGTCACCAGCTTCTAAATGATTGCATCCAAGTGCCCACATTAAAATTTCATTTGTCGTGGAAACTGTGGTTCTCAACACTGGTTGCATTTTAGATTCCTGTGGGAGTTTTTAAAAAGATCAAACAAAGCAGTGTCTGCCTTCCCCTGTCTCCTGCTCCCTGCCCTCTGCCCTCAATCTAGGTAAATCAGATCTTTGGGGGTGGGGACCAAGCATTATGATTTTTTTGGAAGAGCTAGGGTAAAGTACTGCTGTCTTGATCAAGTGTGCAGACTCTCAACAAGCTCTCAGTCTGTCTTTTTCAGAATGTCTACAGCTCCAGTGACAGTCAATGAGTGGGGCTGAGGCCACGTTGAAGACTTGTCCAGGAGAATATTGATTCTGGGCCCTGATCAATATCTTCCGTATTGGGTTTTTGTTTTTAATTTCTTTATTGTATTTTTAGTATCTAATTCCATTTTCTGGAACTGACTGTTTTATGGTTCCTGCTAGGAATTCATGCCTGGCTGATGCCTGAGTTACAAGCCTCACTCAAATTTATTTATTACTTCACTCATTTATTTGTTCACTCAATCACTCATCCTCTAATTCACTTATACTCTCCTCCACTCATTCATTCATTCATTCATCCATTCCTCTGCCCATCCTGTCTATTTATCCATTTATTTACTCATTGATTCATTCACTGATTCCTTCCTCTTATTTATTCAGTTGCTCATTAGTTCATCCATTTGTCCATCCATTTATTCTCTCAGTCATTTGCTCATACATTCATTATTTATCCACTTTTCATCCATTTTCTGACACTTTAGAGATGAAGGCTCCTGAGCCTGGCTCTGGGGAAATACAGATGAATGCACAGGCAGCAGGTTTGTATTTTGAGGCTGGACTTATTCACACTCTGGGGTCAGAGAATCCTAGCCTTTTGCTCTCCTTTGTTTTTATTTCTGTTTTAATTGAAGTATAACATTGATCTACATTGTGCCAATCTCTGCTGTTCAGCAAAGTGACTTAGTTTTACACGTATATACATTCTTTTTTAATATTCATTTACATTGTGGTTTATCCCAGGAGATTGGATATAGTTCCCTGTGCTATATACATTAGGCCCTTGTTGTTCATCCATTCTAAATGTAATAGTGTGCATCTACCAACCCCAAATTCCCAGTCCATCTCTCCCCCTCCCCACTCCCTTGGCAACCACAAGTCTTATCTCTATGTCTCTTTTGCTCTCCTTTGTGATCAGACATAATGGCTTTTGGTGGGAAACTTTTCATGACCCTAATGAAAAGTCTTTATAGTCTAGGGGCTCTCCCAGGACTGGACCAGAAGTCCTCCTTTGGACACAGGAAATGGCTCTGTAGCACTAGCTGGTGGGGAGTGATGGGTAGAGATGGGGGTGACATTTAGTGGTCCTGACTTAGGATAAATCAGCTGCTTAAAGCTATGACTTCTTAAAATGGAACTTCCTTTTAAATAGTAATGAAGAAAACAGGAGAAAACATAATATAAGGGAATAAAATAGTCTAAAAATGACACAATACAAGGAAAATAGAGAAAGAACAAAAGAAAACTGCTGTAGTAAACACAGTATAGAAGATAACACAAGTACCAACCTCCAAGGGACCAATGGGACCCGGTGGGTGAATTAAGCATGACAAACCTGGTGGCAGGTGAGAGACAAGGTGTGCTATCCTCTAGAAGGGCAGAGATGTAGATTGGAGTTCCCTTCCATGCTCTGTGGTTAGAAAATCTGGCTGAGAGTTCTTGGAAGGAAGGTTCTACTCTTAATGCATGCCTTTAAAAGAGACATTTATTTATTCATTCAACAAATAATTGTAGAGCATGTGGTCCACTGCCTCCTTGCAGTTTACTTTATAGTGGAAAAGACAGACACTTGGACAAGTAGTGACACACAGGGGTGATGAGCGTTATGAAGCAGAATATATGGGAGCTATGGGTAGGTCTACTGGGCGAAACTAGTCTAAGTGGTTGGGGAAGGTACCTGGAAAATGTGGAGGTCCAAGCATAACTTGAAGACGGATGTATGCATAGTATAGTGGGAAAAGGGTATATGGAGGCAGACGGTAAGAGAGAGCATGAAATGAAAGCTATCCTGTGTGGCTGGTATGTAAAGCACAAGAGGAGTGTAGGGAAAAAAAGAGGCAGAGAAATAGAAGTGTTATTCATTCATCCATTCATTCAACAAAACATCCCTAAGCATCTGCTCTTCAAGGGCCAGAGATGGGTGTTGGGAATGTAAAGACAAACAGGACAGTTTCTGCCTTCAAAATCATCTACTGTCCAGGGAGCTCAAATGGAGACCACAAAGGAAGGGTTAAGAGAATATTGTCCAGGTGGTCTCTGCCCACTCACTGACTTTCATGCATAACTCCCTGCTGTAGCTGAGGGAAGCACAACCACTTTGTTTCCTGGGGGTGTGTTACACCTGGGTGGACATGCCTTAAAACTGGACTTTTCCAGCTAAAATGAAAGGTGTTTCTGATGAGCCACTAACTGTGCGGTGATCATTTCCTAGGAGGGAGCAGCAGGAGAAGAAGGAAGGGGAGGAATATGACAGACATGGAGAACATGATTAGGTTTTGTCCAGATTTGCTACATGGGCGATGGAGCCTGTTAGGGCTGGTCTTACCAGGACCGGACTGGAAACATAGAAGGGGTGTTTGAATGTTGAGGTATTTATGAAGCTGAAGTGCCACCAGGGAAATCTGGGTGTCCTCTTCCCCTAAGATCTTCCAAGGTGGCACGTTCCTCTGTGAATTCACCCATATCCAGACTTTAGTCAAGCCTTCAACATAGAAACACAGTTTAGCCCATGCCCCTGAATGACTCAAACTCAGGAATGCCCATGAACTTCATAAGCATCTGATGTATGACATCAGACCTCATTGAAAAATATTACCACTTCGGGGAATGGTTACTCATAGGTTAACTAGAGCATTCTCTCTTTGTGGCCATGCCAAGTGAGAGTGAGATTACCATCAGAGGTGCTTTTGTATATCAGTCAGTATTCAATGATGGAACTAGAAACTCTGGATATTTTAAGAAGAAAGAGATTTATTTATTATGAGGAATTAGGTACTTCCAAATTTGTTGGAAGGGTTGGAGGAGAGACTCTAAAAGGGACCTCGAGAATGACTCCCAGTAGAAGGGGTTCATCAAGAGAGTTATTGCCTCTGACATAATCTGGACTGTGGGAGATCAGGAGTTGACCCTGAAATCACAGAGGCACAGAGTACACAGCGATACGATCCAGGACTCAGGAATCTGCTGTTGCTGCCACCACTATATTTCCTGGGCACTGAAGCATAATCTGAAAAAGGCCTACTGGTGTTTCTACCCTCTTGCTTGTCACCAGGAAGATAGTATCTGCTTTATTTTCATCTGCAAATATCTCACTGACACTGACCAGGGTTCTTGGCCTTCTCTAATCAAGAAATTCAGGCAAGGCTTTATTGGAGTCCCTGGTGTAGCAGGGGGAAGCGAGAACAAGTAACAGGCTCCCTTGCTTGCTCACTCCCCGAAGTGGGGCGAGCTGGCTCCTTATATGGGGTGAGGGTAGGGGTGTGTCCAGGGATCTGGCTGGAGGGATGGGTTAAGTGTTTTGCCCACCCCTTAGGTGGTATGAATTGCAGGGGGCATGTGCAGTACCCTGTCTTTGCTCCTGGTTCTTCAGAAGTGGCAGCTGAGGTTTTTGGTCTTTTTGTATCTTTTTGTCTATAATTTGCCCCACAGTTATTTTTAGTCCCTATAGCTTCTTTGTAGTTTGTAGCTCAAGGAGACGTTTGCCCAGGTGCAAGCGTTGCAGCACTGCAGCAAAGGGTCCCAAGTTGCAGCCTGTCTCATCACTTGATTGTTGAAACCCATCTCTTACCCAGAACCAATCTTCAAGGGAGTGTGGGAAATGTAAGTATATACATAAAAAATCTTTTCAGCTTCTCCAGTAGAGGAATGCCCAGTAGAAGGAGATGGGGATGGCTGCTGAGAGCCAACTGACCATTTACATCTGACATGTGTGGAATTAGAATAATAGGATTTAATTATGTGATTTGAAAGCTGCATAGTGTGAAGCTGACACATAATAAACAATTAACCTCTACCTTTGCCACCCATATGCCATTGGAAACTGGAGGATCAAAGCCATGGAACATAGTGACCTGAGCCGTTGGGGCTCAGATGGACACGCCATGGTTCTCTTCTTGTTCTGTGCCTGTGGCTGACCACTTCCTGTTTTGATTCACAAATAGTTTCTTTTTTTTTGCATTTAATGAATAATTTATTTACTTTTGAAACTAGATTAGAATCTGGACTGCAATAAATCTACTAATTACACATGAAAATAAGGCTCATTCACTTTTCAAAATTGTTCCAAACTGCTTAGCACAATTTCCATCTGAACTTTGACCTCTGATCTTACATTGAATAGCACTGATGGATACTCCAAGCAAGAAATATCACATTATTTTACATTAATAAACGCAAATAGTTTCTTTAGTCACAACATCCCTGTCAAATCTTTAACCTGACTTTGCTGATTTCAGAAAATATTTGTAGATTTATTTGTATCATTATGTTGAATAAGTTATGATGACTTGTGGGATGTCATCATAAATGACTTCATTTTTGTCTCCCACTGTCCCAGTTTAGATCCATTCTGTGGGGCTAGTTCTACTGCCTCTGGATGAAAACTTGACATCTCTGATTGTTATTCAGCAAGAAAAAGTATTATGTATACTTTATGTTTCTATTGTATTTCTAACTTAGTGATTAAAATATGCAGCCCTGCAATTTTGCCTTAAAGATGCCCTCCACTGAAGCCTATTGCAGGCTGGAAGCTGTTGGGGAAGGGAGATGTATGATTGTATTTTCTCTCTTTCTTCACCTAGTACTTCTCCTCCTCTGCCATCTTGCTAGCCATGTATGACACCTCCAGGATGGGATGGAGGAGCGCTAGAAGAGGTAAGGGGAGGAGGGACTGTTTCCATGGTGGTGACCAGTTTCAACACTCTTTGGACTTGGCAGATGTTAAAAGTGAACTCTTTCTCTCCTGGGTGCCTTTTGTGGGCCGTTGGAGATGGCCATCACATCACTGGAGATCTTTCAGCCTACAGGTCTAGAACACATGCATCTCTATTTTGGCTATTTGCTTTCTCCTGGGAACCCAACAGTGCCTCTGATTTCTCCCTTTGACAGGACCGACAGGACCGACAGGACCTAAGATGACCTCCACACTGGCTCACTCTTGCACTTGACTTACATTTCTTTGCCTTTGTCATTTCTTTGCTTGGTGAACTCTGGGAGTAAGTTACTTCCCAAACTGTAGCTCTCTCCTTTGCTCTACAGGCTGCTGCAGCCAGCCTCTTGACATTTGGCTTTCTCAAGTGAAACTACAGCCATCCCACTTAAATTCTCCAAGTAATCTCTCAAAGCCAATCTCCTGTCACCCTGCGGGTAGGAGGCAGCACCCGTGCACTAATAAGACTAAGCTAGGTTACTCTGAGTCAACAGTCTCCAACCAAAATGACTTAATACCACACAAGTTCACTTCCTGCTCTCAGTCCCCCATGGATCCAGACAACCATTAAGGGCAGTGGTCCTCCAAGTGTTGACCCAGCATTCCAGGCTGCTTTGATCTATGGCATCTCCATATCAAAAACGCTTCTACAAAAAAATTCTGGAGATGGAGGGTAGTGATGTTTGCACAACAAAGTGAATGTACTCAATGTCACTGAACTGTACACTTACCAATGGTTAAAATGGTAAATTTTATGTTGTATATACTTTACTGCAATTAAAAAAAATGTTGCATGGAGAAAAACGTTATTTTCAGTGAACTTAACTTTTGCTTCATAAGAGAAAATAATTTTTACCTTAACTAGATGCTAGATATTCATTCGGATATTATCAATATTTTCTCTTTTCAGCACTTGGTGTAAATTGATGGGTGGAATAACCTTAATAGAATTAAATAATAAGAAAAAATTCTTCTACCATTGCCACAACAAGGGAAGATGGGGCTGGAAGGATGTGCATTGCCATGAAATTCATTGGCCAAAGCAAATTAATGGTCATCCCTAATTTCAAGGGTCTGTGTGTGGGTGGGATATAATATCTCTGGTGCCCAGAAGTAGAGAAAAACCAAACACCGGTGAAGAGTAGTAGTGACTACCACAGCCTCCCACTCCTTCCCCTGGAAGGGGGTGGGATTTACAACACAGCTTATCTCAAGAAATTCTTTGTTAAGATATTTCCCCCAAATCCAACTTTTGGCCTGTATGTACACTTGAATGTGAAACTGGTTTTGACAACTTCATTTGTAAATTCTGCATATGGTTTAGCACCTTCTTCGAAATATGAGAGCTACTGTCTCTTGATGCCCCGGCTAACACTTCCATTTAAACATCCTGTAACATATTTGTTCATTGACTGTCTCTCCTACCTGACTGAAGGTCCTTGAGATCAGGGACTGCATTTGTCTTGTTTCTAGGATGACCTATTAGGCTGCATGCCCAGCCCAGTACTGGGAATGCAGCAGATTCTCTATAGCTATTGTAGGCAAGAGGGAAGGAAGGAAGGAGGGAGGGAGAAACAAACAGGAAAAAGGCAGGATGGAGTTGAGTCAGGAAGCAGGGCAAGCAAAAGGGGCTCACAGGAGGAGATACAAACAGAAAATGAAATTCCAGTGTGGAACCAAAAATTAGACAGGGACCCAAAATACCAGGGGCAAAAGGAGATCCACTATCTCGAGATGAGTCAACTCAGGAACAGAAATGAAATTATGACAGAATGTCCAGGATGTGGTGACAGTGTGGCAGGTAAGGCTCAGTGTTTCCTGGAGAGGAGGTTTCATGGGAAGGGGGAAGACAAGAGAAACAGCATTTGTTGAATGCCTACTTTATGCCAGGCATTGCACCAGCTACTTCCTATAGGTTATCTCACTGAACTTTCACAGTAACCCTGTTTATAAACCTGGGAAACTGAGCTCAGAGAGGTGAGGTAGCTTGCCTAAGATCACACAGCTGATCGGTGCAGTTGGAAATCAGACCTGGGTGTCTCTAGCATCAGAGCTGTCTTCGTTCCAGAGAGCTCCCTCTTAGTCCATCTCTGAGGACAAATGACTTCCCCACCCCTTTATCTTTCTCTCTCTTTTGTTGGGAAACTCACTTCCAGATAGCCATTCTGCTAAGTGGATAGTATAAACTGTTCCCTTCTTTGTTTCCTAACTTCTGAGACATCAATAACCGTTGTGGGAGGCATAAAACAACTTTAGGATACACCTGCCTGCCTCCACTCCGTTTATGCCTGGATTCAAGATTCCTCCTCTCACCCAGCCCCTGACTTGGCTCCCATGCAGCACATCTGGGCTTTCGAAGTAGATAGTTTAAAGGGTTTTCTGCAGCTCAGTTCTCTTTGAAAGAAAGATACACTCATCTGTATTTCTGTATGAGTGTGTGTGCCGCACTGCTTGTGGTGTGCTGTCTGGGGGACCTCTGAGACGTGCAGGTGTGACCACGGTGACTGTGCGCTGAGTGTGAGGTATGTGTGTACAAGGTTGTTGACAGCTAGCGTTCCCCACCGTGGCCTTAGTCTAGCAGTAGCCTCAAGGGCTGGTCAACGTTCCAAGTGAACCGCTGTCAAGGAGCCCCCTCGGGTGTGAAAGCGCTGTCATCGCTGTTATGACTGTGGCTTTTCTGAGTTCCCCAGGGAAACTGAAATGGTGCCCACTTCACACCAGGAGATGGTTGTGTTTTGGCTTTGCTGAACCCTGCGCTGCCCCTTCCGCCGCGGTGGGACATTAGGAAGGCTCACATGCGCACGCATGGGCCTGCCTGCCGAGGACCGGGTCTGAAGTCCACCCAGCCAGCGGTGCTGGTGGCCTGGGAGTTCTGCAGGGACCAAGCTTTCTGTGAATGCCCCCTGGGCACATGGGGGACTATCTTTCTATCTTAACTCTGCCGTGGCAGCGAGCATTTGTAGATCCAGTCTGTGTGAAATTTGGGTTGTATCAATATGACATTAAGAAGATCAGTTGATGCTTGATGAAAATACAACACTGTAGTAGATATTTGATGTTAAAATTTTTGCAATACCCCATCTCCTTCTTTTGTGAGGCAGCGCCCCCTCTAGGGAGCTCCCTTTTCCTGCCCCTGACTTTAAGCTACTCCCAATCCCCACTCGAACTTCTCCCCACCCTGTTTGTGTCCCAGGAAGCAGTTCAGCCACTGGGGACCACTGGAAGATGTGGGAGAGAGAGGAGAATACGGTTTGAACTGTTTCTTCAGGCAAGATTCATCCACATGATGTATTCTCCTGGGATTCAGAACTGAACATGCTAGCTTGAGCCCTGGGGGTGGTGTTAATAGCCTATTTCAGGGGTTGGCAAACTACACCCGTGGGTCACATCCAACCCACTGTGTGTTTTTGTATGACCCTGGTGCTAAGAATGGTTTTTACATTTGAAAATACTTGAAAAATTCAGAAGAAGAATTGTTTGTTATATGTGAAAATTCTATGAAATTCAAATTAAGGTATCTATAAGTAAAGTTTTATTGAAACACAGCTATGCTTATTTGATTGTGTTGTCTATAGCTGCTTTTTTTTTTCAGAGTTGAATAGTTGCAACAGAGATCATTTGGCCTTCATAGTCTAAAATATTTACTATCTGGCCCTTTACAAAGTTTGCCAACCCCTGGTCTACTAGAGTGCTTCTCAAACTTTAGGAACAGAATTACCTGGAGGACTTTTTAAGTCATAGACTGCTGGGCCCCACCCCCAGAATCTCTGATTCTGTAGGTCTGGGGTGGAGCTTGAGAATTTACACTGCTAATAATTTCACAGCTGCTGCTGATGCTGCTGGTCCAGGGACCACATTTTGAGAAGCACTGGTCTACTGGGTTGGCTAAGGGAAAGCTGGACGCAGTGGCCTACAGTGAATGAGATCAAGGAGCCAGAACTTCTCTGGCATACTTCATTGTGTGTGTGTGTGTGTGTGTGTGTGTGTGTGGTGGCAGGGGCTGTCTTGAACACTGAGGGATATTTAGCAACATCCTTGGCCTCTAGATTCCAGTAGCACTCCTCAAGATGTGACAACGAAAAATGTCTGCAGACATTGCCAAATGTCCCCTGGGGGGCTGAGAACTACTGCTGCAAAAGGTGTCCGAAGCCTCAGTGAGATGGGAAGGGAGGAAGGGATCATTGATATGTAAACTGCTCACCCTCTCAGCACTTTCTACCCCCCACTCCCCTGCCCTGGCCCCTATAACCTGGGAGGGCCTGAAGCTCCTTTCACCAAAGTATTGAGAAATGCATTGTCAACAGGCACCAAAATCCTTAAAGAGTTCTGTAGTTGACTCATCTGTAAGCTGAGTGTGGAACCAGGATCCCTGTTCTTAGTGGGAATAATGGGATCCTAGCATTGTTGAGGCCGAATGGTGATGCTGAACCATCAGAGACAAGGTGTGTGCATTTTCCACAATAACCCAACATGGAGATGCTTACCCGGAACTTTCATCAGGCTGCTTCACTTTCCTGTCAGGACAGCGATTTCTGGGAGATGGGGCAGGTGATAAGCCCACTGATTTCCATGAATCCTGGTACCCTCTGGCCAATGCATTTCCTAATACTTTGGTGAAACCAAAGCCCTCTCGTGGTTTGCTAATGCAGCGTGGCTGAGTAGGTCGCACAAGTATGGACTTGCCATTCCTCCCCACAGTACTTCTTCCAGAGCTATCGTTTCTGGACTTAAAGAATTTCTAATCTATCTCTTTGGTATCTTACACAATCATATCTCCAACGAGGGGACACTTTTCAAGGCTTCCAAGAAGTAAGACAATGGACTCCACCCATGGAATTCACTGTTCTTACCATGTGGCCCATCACCCAGAAGCAGTTGGCTTGACAATATGGTGGAGAGGTCTGTTGAGGGTTAAATTACAACACCGATGGGGAGATAGCATCTGTGCAGTTGGGTGGGGCTCTACAGGGTAGAGTATATGCCTTCAACCAGTAGCCAAGGCCTGCTGCTGCCTCTCTTGTAGCCAGAATGCATGGGTCTGGGCACCAAGGTAGAGGCAGAAGTAGTTCTTTCACTATTACACCCAGTAACTTAACTGAAAAGTGTTTGCTTGCTGTCTCCTCGACTCTGGGCTTCACTGGGAACTAGAAGCTGAGAGAGTCCCTTAGCCATTCTGGGATCTCTGTGCTGCTGAACCACCCGGTTGAAGAGGGCATATCTGTACTGGCCCAGGTGGTTGATCCTGGCTACCAGAGGAAAATTTGCTTTTTGCCACATCCTGGGGTAAGACAGACCCATTTAGAACCCCAGGGTCACTAGGACTCCTCTTAATATTCCCTTACCCAATAGTCCTGATGAAAGTAAAACTGTTGCAAACCAGGAGAGACAAGACTACCAGGGACTCAGATCTAACAGGTATGAAGGTTGGGTAACCCTACCAGGCGATAAATCCCATCCATCCAGGGTGTTCTTAGAGACCAAGGGAACATGGATTGGTAGAAGAGGGCCACTGTTATTACCAACTTAGTTCTCATGTCCAGCTATAAAAGTATGGACAGTAGCAGCTAAGTTTTATGTCAAAATTTCCCCCTTTTCTTCTTCTTCTTCTACTACCTTATATGAAGAACACTTGTGGTGGCTAAATTTTTAGGTTTCCATAGAGAGTTTGAATGAATTGACATCGCCCTGCAATGATATAGGGGCAGATGGACTTTGATTGTTCTCTGTATTGAAGACATGAACTTTTGAGCTTTTGACCCAGAAGAATGGCAAAAGTGGATGCTAAGGGGTAGAAAGAGTGGCTCTTGCCAGATAGCTTACATTTACTTCTTCAGATCTCTTTGCCACCCTGCCCAACTCTGCTCTGTGCTCCCAGAGGCTGACTTTTATCAACATCAATGGGCCTGTTGCTCTCTGGGCTCTGGTTGAGTGTGTCCTATGGAGGACTGTTGCAGGAGAGTATAGAGAGAGAGGAGAGAGAGAGAGAGAGAAATAGAGAAGAGAGTGAGGTCTGAGTCTTTATTTTTCTTTATCCCTCACTGCTGGATCACTTGGGCTGACTATGTCCCTCTCCCTAAGGTCACAGACCCTGTAGGTGGCCCTCTATCTCTGTTAAGACTCTTCTGGGTTTCTGTAACCACTCCCTTCCCTTGCCTGTTCAGGCCTATCATAGCCCTGTGCCATTACAAACTTCAGAATGCTGAACCATTCCTGTGGTTTCCCTATACCCTCCCTTCCCCTTTGTAAATAGCCCCTTTATTAAACTCTTAATCACCCAATTCCTGCCAAGACCTTTACTGATACAATGGACTTGGCCAGTTGGCTGTTCTGCCCAGGACTTTGAAAATGGAGCAAATTATTCAAAAAAGAACTATGGTTGGGAATTCATTTGTGGTAGCCATTGTGGTGCCTAGTAGTGGCAGTAGCTGTGGCTAGTGTCAGTGGTGTCCTGCTGTAGTGGCCATAGCATCCTGGCCAGATCATTTCCTGTGTTGGGCCCTTGGGGGAGCCCTTGGTTCTTGCTCATTTTCCAACCCTGGCGCCTAGTTTCCTAATAATTTTGTGAGCCTTCAATATCATTCTAAGAAATTCTTTAAAAAAATTAATATAGCCAAAGATGTTTCCAGTGTTTGCATCCAGTGTTTGCATCCAAGAACCCTGACTGATACAGCCATTCAAGCAGATGTTTGGTGTCTGATTCAAAGCTTTCTTTACTTTTTAACCAAATTGGAAGTGTGTGGAGCTCTTCAAAAGGAATAAACAGAGTTTACATGTACCTTTTTTGCCCTTTGCCTTTGATATTTCCTCTTCTTTTTACTTGGAATGTGGGTTGATGTTGGAGGTACAGCCGCCATTTTGTAACCTAATCATAAGGAAAAAGCCAAGAATATTATACAGGTCTTGGCCTAGATGTCTTGAGCCTCTGGGCCAATGCCAGCAACAGCCTCTTCTAAGCTTCTTACCAGAGAAGAAAGAAAAAGCCGGCTTGGCGCAGGTCATTGTTTCTCAGATTATTATCAGCAGCAAAAAAAAGTTCCTTTATTATTATTTCCTTTCATCTTTACAGCAACTCTACCTGAGATTGGATTATCTCTGTTTAACAGGTGAGGAAACAGGCTCAGAGTAGTGACTAGTCCAATTGCATACAGCTAGTACTGGGAAGGAGAGATAAGCTGAGAATAATTACACATGAATATATTTGGGCCCTTTTATTCATTCATTCATTCATTCACTTACTCATTCATTCAGCAAGCATTTTCTGAGTTCTCAGCTTGTGCCAGACCCAGGTGCAACATTTGAGATACAAAGATGGGTACAATGGAGTCCCTGCCATTGGGGTCCATCAAAGTAGTCCAAGCAAGAGATAATGGGAAGTTGGACAAGGAAGATGGAGAGGGGTGGGCAGATTTAAGAAACATTTAGGAGGGAGAATCAGTAGGACTTAGTGATGGATTGACATAGGGGTTCAAGGGAGAGGAAGGTATTTAGAGTGACTCTTAGGATTCTGGCTTTCTGGCTTAAATACTTGGGAGATATATGTGGTCATTGCTGGGTTGGAGAATGTCAAAGGAAAGGCAGGAGTGGTGGGAGGCAGGTGGGAGAGAGCCGGAGGGCAGGGGACCATGAGCAGAATGAATTTCTGAGACAGGCAGGGCAGTTCTGGGTGAGCATGAACACAGGGGTGTCCTGGGTGTGGTGACTGAGGTGCAGCAGAGGTGAAAGTCAAGACTAGCCTGGCAGCCTTACTGTTGCCTATTAACTACTAACAGCACCTTAGCTCTTCAACTTCCACAGGGCTGCTCGTCCAACGGGATCCCCCGGGGGATAGCAAAGGAGGCTCTGCTTTCACACTGGGCCCTCACAGAGGGCACTGGCAGGGCTTCCTCCCTCTCCCCAGCCATTTCCTGGGCTCAAATTCAGCATTTAGTCGATCGTCTCATTAGGAGGAACTGTTCCATGGGTCTGCCGGACCACTCGATACATGTAAGTCAGACAACCTTAGGAGTTCCTTCCGTAACAAGTACTTAAGCCCGCCATCAACCCCCATTAGGACTGTACTTACTGCTTAATGGTCAGCAGCTCCAGGGACTGGTGGAGCTGGACAGATGGAGAGCGGGGAGGAGCTTCCCCCATAAAGAGGTGTTCCAGCACGCTTCTCCAGAGACTCCAGGCTGGAGGCTGCTCTGCCCTCAGGCACAGGCTTAGTTACAGCTCACTGTTCTGTCTTGGTGAATAGGTAGGAATCTCTGTTTGATGAATCTACCAAAGGAAGGAAGGAAATTCTATGAGAATCTAATGTTCCTGCTTCTTTCTAATGGGTGGGACCTAAGGGTGTTTGTGCCGTGTGTGTGTGTGTGTGTGTGTGTGTATTTAAAAAATTGTTAAAATTTTTTTTACATCTTTATTGGAGTATAATTGCTTTACATTGGTGTATTAGTTTCTGCTTTATAGCAAGGTGAATCAGCTATACATATACCTATATCCCCATATCTCCTCCCTCTTGCGTCTCCCTCCCTCCCACCCTCCCTATCCCACCCCTCTAGGTGGTCACAGAGCACTGATCTGATCTTCCTGTGCTATGCGGCTGCTTCCCACTAGCTATCTATTTTACGTTTGGTAGTGTATATATGTCCATGCCACTCTCTCATTTTGTCCCAGCTTACCCTTCCCCCTCCCTGTGTCCTCAAGTCCATTCTCTACATCTGTGTCTTTATTCCTGTCCTGCCTGTAGTTCTTCAGAACCATTTTTTTTTGAGATTCCATATATATGTGTTAGCATATGGTATTTGTTTTTCTCTTTCTGAGTTACTTCACTCTGTATTGTGTGTGTGTATTTAAGGGAATGTGTTCTCTGGGATTTTGGTTTAGATATCCTAGTTTGTATAATATAAATTTCTCCAGCATCCACCAATTTGTGGGTATCAATGAGGTGACTCAGATTTCACTGCCGTGTGTCCTCACCTTAGACTCCTGTAAAAGATCTCACTGTTTCCTGAGAATCCCCCGCTGTGTCCCTGGCGCCTCTGGACAGCTATGTGGCTGTATTGCTGAGTCCCATGTTTTCTCTAGGGGGTGCTGCTGCTCCATTGGGTATGGCTAACCCTTGCAGATGCCACGGCTGCTCTACAGGTACTGGAAACTTCGGGCACTGTCGCTGTTTTGCTGGGCACTGCAGCGTCTCCTTCTGTACTCCTGGGCAACCTGTCAAGTTCTGCTGCTGATCTGCCAGGCACAGCAGTGGCCACCAGGCACCACCATTGCCTCACTGGGCTCTTTCATTGCTGCCATCTCTCAAGGGACACAGTCTGAATGTCAAAGCTGAATGGTGGTCTATAGTGAATGAGGGTGGAGAGCAAAGGAGAAAGCCTCTTCCTCCTTTGTGCTGCACTGTCTTGGAATCATCTCCCAATTCTATAGAGTCTGATGAAACAGTCTCGTGGTCTTTACTTAGGTATCTTATTTTTCAGCAAATATTCATTTCCTTCCCCCAAACCTCTATGAGAGGAGTGTATTTCCCAACCATTCACGTTGATCTTGACCATGTGACTTGCTTTGTCTAATGGGACATTAGCAGATGTAGAACAAGGAAGGGCTTGAAATGTGCCTGTGCATTTGGACTTACCTTCTTGGGCTGTTGCCATTGTCAGGAGAAGAACATGCCCTCCTAGATAGACCACTGTCCTGGAAGAATGAGAGACATGGGGTACTGAGCCGGACAGAGCAGACCCGTGACTGAGGCAGGGCCTCCCTAGTTGACCTGCAGATGCTAGAGTGAGGAATAAAGGCTTATGACTGTGTGCCACTGCGTTTTGAGATGGTTTGTGATGCGGCATTATTTAGACTATAGTGGACTGAGATAAGCCCTCTTCCCTCCAAGACCCAGACATACATCAATGGAAATGAGCTCAGGACAGGTTGGAGTTATAGCCACTACTAGTAATGAGAAATTCTATTCTGTACACTGACTTAAACTTTCTGACTGGGTCAGGCTATTTGGGTTTGGTCCGTTCTTTACTTAGGGTGAATTCTGTCAAAGGCTCTCATGCAAATGAGCTTCATGAAGACCATCTACTTGAGTCATGCATGGACTCAAGCTGTATGTTCCTTCCTTGCAAACTTTAAATTTATTAATTTCCACAAGGGCTGTAGAGCAGGGGCTGGCAAACTTTTCCTATAAAGATCATTAATACTTTTGGCTTTAAGGACCACATGGTTTCTGTCACAGCTGTCCAATTCTGCCATTGTAGCTCAAAAGCTAACATATACAATAATAAATACCTAGGCACGGTTGTTTTCCAATAAAACTTTATTTGCAAATAAGGTTTGCTGACCCCTGCTCCACAGCAAAAGCGCTTCAGCTCTTCCTGCCACCAATAGATGGCGACAGTGGTTGTAGTTGGTTGTCATTTGATTCGTTACGGCTTGTTTGCAGTGTTGGTGCTTAGAATGAAGGTGTTTTACAAACGTTGTTATCATCATGACCGATAAGTGGAGAAGCAGTGAGTGAGAGTGCACTGAAAGCACTAGTTAGAAGAGACATATGGTTACGATGGAAACCAAAGTGGAATAATAATTTCGAAAATTGAAAGTGGTGAGAAAATGGATGTTGCAAGTGAAAATGGGATACACTTGTTGACAGTGGCATGATTGTGAAGGACCAAGAGTGAATCAGGCAACATACAAAAAAAAAAATGCTGCACCCATGCTATTGACAATAACCAGTAAAATATGATGAGAAGCAATTGACAAAATCAAAAAAGTAGAAAAACTTTTGAGTATTTGGCTAGAAAGGAGTGGCATCAAGGGAGGCTTTTTAGCCTAACATGAGTCCAGGAGACACCTAGGAGTCTATCTGAGAACTTGGCCACAGTAAAAATCTTACTGCTGTTGTGAGCTGTGAATGATTCCATAGGCTCAGTGCTCCTAATATCTCCCCAGGGCCAAAATGATGTTGATACCATAGCTGCCAAGGGCTTCTCTTGTAAAGATCTTGAAGGGGGGCTTTGCCTGCTTCAACAGATTTTCAAAGTGGGGGAACTAGGAGATTTTGGAAAAAGAACACATATTGAACAAAACAGAAGATTGTGTGAAGCATCAACTCACTTTTCTATTTGGTGGAAAACGTACCTGGGGATTACAAACTTAACCTTCACTAGGTTCTTTGGACTTGCAAACAAATGGCCTTACAAACAGCTGTTTGGAACTGAACCTGTTATTAACACTCACATGCACACATGCCTGCAAGCGCGCATGCACGCACGTGCGCACGCACGCACACACACACACACACATACACACAGAGCCATAAGAGAAGGTAGAGAAATAAAGGGCAGAATCTATTGCTTTGCAGAGCACAATCTTCAGGTTGGGGGGAGGGATAGAGAGGCTCTCAGTTCAGCCCCTGCTCCTCACTCAGGGGAAGGAGGGAGGATTAAGGACACAGTTTGCAGATGAAAAGCTGAGATAGAGTGGAATGAACGTGAGTTTTGCAGTCAGCCAGACTTGGTTTGGTGTCTGAATGTGTCCCTTACTTACTGTGTGAACCTGGGTGCCACTGTGAGAGAAGCTTCCCACTCCTTCAAGGCAATGAAAGAGAAATGCATTCCTGGGGAGAAAAATAAGGGATGCCTGTGCTTTAGAGAACAGAGGGAGGATCTGGGAGGGGCCTAGGCTTTATGGCATAAGAGGAGAAATCAAGGTGTTACAGTAACATGTCAGATTCCTGGTTGAGATGGTAAATAAAGGATTAGGGAAAAGATGTGAACTGAAAAAAGCAAGTCAATAAAAGAGCAAATCCAAAGAACTATGGGTGGGAAAGGAGTGAGATTAGAGCGATTCCCGCTGAAAGAGCATAGGGTGAACTGGGAATGGGAATGAGATACCAGTATTGGGAAGTGGTGGTGATGACTTGGGGGATGGAGGGTCTGCTTCTGTTATCTCAGGCTCAAGCCACTGTATTTGTTAAGGTTCTCTGGTTGCAAGTAATAGAAACCAATTTGAAGTAGCTTAAGGGAAAATATATTCTATTTATTGGAAATATATTTGAATGTCTCACAGAATTCAGTTGAGAGAGGGATTTAGCAGTAGGAGTTCTTGAACTTCCTTTCCTCTAGGGCAAAGCTTCTCTAACTTTAGCTAGCATCAGAATTACCTGGCAGACTTGCTGGGCCCAACGCCCAGCAAGAATTTGCATTTCTCACCTGGTCCCAGGTGATGCTGCTCTTGGCCCAAGAGCACTGCTCTTAGCCTGACTCAGTTCTCAACTCCCAGCCCTGTCCCTCAGTTCAAATTTTTGAGTGGAGAATGGATTGGCTCATTTTAGTTACATGTCCTCCTCTCATCCAATCATTGATGGCCAGGGGGTGGAGCCGCATAGTACAGCCGCGGCTGTCTGAGGGCCATTCTAGTGTGTATCGGGAACAGTTCAGAGATAGGTAGGACTTGGTGGATGTACCAGAAGGTGTCTGTGATTCCACTTCTCTCAACTGGTGCAGCCAGGTGTCTGAGTCTTCAGCTCTGGAGTTCATTCTGTGGCGTTTGTCTTTAAGTTCCACTCTATCCCTTGGGACTCTCCCTACTAAACTTAGCCTTCAAGTAGGACATTGTCTTCCTGTCCCTTAAAACAAGTAAGTAGGGCCTTTACATTTTAAGGGTTTTACTGATAATTCCTACCAGGAACTTGGAAGAGGTTAAAAAAAAATCGAACCAACTTTTGAGAAATTGCACACATTCTGGAATTGTCTAAATCCTTTACGGTGGTAGGGTGTAGTTGATGACTCCTGGTTCTTTTCTGAGTCAGTAGCTCGGTAGCTGGTAGCTGGACTGTACCCTTGCTTTCCTCTGCCAGAAGGACCTCTTGCCCTAGCAGTAGGTCTGCTTTTGATACAGGGCAGAGTCACAGGAGTTCTCTCCTCTCAGTGGAACATTGCATATTTAGGGACAGCCTACAGTGAGCCCACTGGTTATCTCCCTAGGAAGTGAAATCCTGGGAGAACGCTACAGATTACCTGGATTCCTGCCTCTTCTGCTTACTCACATCCTTTTTATTTATTTCTTGGTGAAGAACAAGGCTTTAAAGAAAAATGAAGTGCCCTTCCTTGGACTAAACCCTAGTTGTGTTTGGATCAGGAAGAAGAATAAGGGAAGTGTTGGCTGCCACTGGGGAGGAATCACACACAGAGAGAAAGCAGACTTCTGCTGCCATTTGGCACCATCTTTTCTGCCAAAGAAATGGATCCTCAGAGTGGCAAGGGCTCCCAGAACTTCGGCGGGAGGAGTGCATCCTAAGTGGAGAGGTAGTAAGAGACACAGAATCCCGGGCTCAGGGCTGGGAAAGACCCCTACAGATCCATGCCTTTCTTCTACAACTTCTCCATCAGGTAGTTAGCCAGCTTTTCCTTGAACCTCTCCAGTGACAGGCAGATCACTATCTGTGAAGTCAGCATGCCCTTTCTTCAGGCAGTTCTGAAGAAAGATACTTAGAAAAGTGTCCCATATAGTGGCCTGTAATCTCTCCTGCTCCAGGTCAGCACTGATCAGTTCATCAGGTCCCTTTGCAGTTGGGTCATTTTACCAGGCTTGAGCCCAAACATACCAGAGAAAGTATGAGAATCAGGCACCAAATCAGGACCACTCTAATTCAGAAAGAATTTAGACTTTTCCTGAGACCCTTCACATAAAAAACAAAAAGACAACACAACGATTCAACGTGAATGGTACTCAGATTCATTGGCAGTCTGATAAGGCCCCTTGTAATTAAGCAAGTGTTCATTAAAGAGGGCTGGAGATGGTGGAGAAGTAGGAGGAGAGCCAGGTAGGGCGGCCCTGGGTCATGTGATCTGCCATCACCCCTCCATCTCTTATAGGCACTCCCCCCTCCCCCAGTCCATATTGCATGTACTTGTTTTTGTGTGTGTGTGTGTGTGTGTGTGTGCTGCACCACAGGGCATGCGGGATCTTAGTTCCCCAACCAGGGATCGAAACTGCACCCCCTGCAGTGGAAGATCAGAGTCTTAACCGCTGGACCGCCAGGGAAGTCCCCTGCATGTACTTGTTTTTATTTTAATGGCATAGTGGGCATGCTCTTCTATCAGAGAAAGCCACAGATTCTGACAAGTCAGTAGCTTTGGGAGGAAGAGGGAGGTCAGGCGTTTGTTGACAATTTCCATCCTAGCTGTGGTTGCTTCGTCTCTTGCAGAAACCATGAGTTCCCCAGGGGGATGATGATGCGGAGCTGCAGGTAGGACTGGTCAGCAAGCTCGCACCTGCTCCTACGGAGTGTCAAGACTCAGTACTTCCACTGTGCTGTCTTGGTTTTTCCAGTTGCTCAGTCTCTGAGTGGCTGAAGAAGACACAGGTCGCAGGCATCCCTTGACTTCTTGGCCTCTTTTGATCTTATGGACACTTCTGACCTGACCTGTCCTAATACATTCTTGGGGAACTCACAGCTGGGCTGCCACAGTGCCCATTTTACATGCATGGAGGCTTCTAAAGGGGTTCAGAGGGGCAGCCTCCTGGCTTCATTTGCAAGGTGCTGGGGATGGAGTCTGTCCCATGTGACTGGGGTTGGGAACTTGCTTCCCAAAATGCTTCTGATGTGTAAACATCTTGTTGACCATCTGAAATAAGGGGCCAGGCTTTTACTAGGTGTTACTCTTGGGGAATCTGAATTGCAGAGCCTTCTTAACCCACTTGTTCTCCTTCAACAGACCTTTTGTAATTTGGGGTCTCCTCATTCGATTAGTGGTGGAATCAGAATTTAATTCTCCTCCAGACAACAAATCCTGAACTCTTTCCATTCACGTGAATCAACTCCAACGGGGCTTCACTGGCAGACGTTGGGGTCTCCATGGTTAAGGGATTACTCAATATTTAAAGAACTCCAATAATGCAAATAATACTGACGATAATAATTGTGGTCCTAATAGTCGTGGCAGTAGTAGACGTTTATGCCATGCTTTGCATTTCAGAGTGCTTCCTCCGGCCGCACAAAGCAACTGGAACACAGGAATGATTATGGCAAAGCCCTGTCCCTTAGGACCCCACAGTCTAGTGAGAGGGCCAGACCCAGAACTGAGTCCACTAAGACCCATTGAAAGTCAAATGAAATATGGTGAGATCCCTGTGTAAGTCCTGAAGTCTTGCTGAGGGAAGTGGGGTTTCAGGGAAGCCTTGACGAATAGCCAAGGTTCAGGCAGGTGAAAGAAAGAAATAGGGCATTAAGGGCAGGAAGTTTGAGAGAGAAGTCTTAAAGATGGGACTGTGTCATCCCCAAGTTGAAAATCCTTCAGTGGTCTCTATCATCCTTCAGGATAAGAGTCCAGGTATCACATGATATCCAAGCTCCTTCACGACCCGGCTCCTTCTTTCTTCTGTTTGCAGAATCATCTTCCATCACTCACGGGTACGGACTTTCTGATCCAACATTCAGAAGGACTTGTTCCTTGTCCGTAGTCTGGTATTACATGCCTTTGTTCCTTTGCTCATCCTGTTCCTTTGGTTTGGGACAGCTTCACCCTCGCTCAGCCTCTCCTCCCCTCCCCTTCCCTGCTCCCTTCTCCCCCCGCACCCCCGCCCTGTCCCCAGCCTAACCTCTTCTGGGAAGCTTTCCCTTTCCAGAAAGGGCTCCTCTGTGCTCTGGCAGCACCAAGTACAATGTGACCAGATTCCCCAATCGTCTTGGTGTATGGTAATTTTCTGTTGGCCTAGCTGTCTCCCCCAGTCGTTATGAGCAACTCAGGGGCAGGGGAGTCCTTGACTTACATACCTCTGTGCCCCAGATGGTGAAGACAGCGCTACCTGCTTTGTGGACCGAACCACAGCCCACTTCGCTGGAACGGTCACTGCTGCTGCCTCAGCATTGGTGCCTCCTTGGCCCAGAGCAGCCCCTGGATGCTTAGCCCCTGGATGAGCTTCCCTCTAAAGCCTGAAGCATCTCTGTCCACTTGGCCCATGTGAACAGGGAAGATTAAACCCCAGGCTACTTCAGTCCTTAAGACGCTGTAGCTGGTCACCCTTTAGGTACCTGCCTTTTAGCTGCTTTGTCTCTCAGCGTTAGGGTGGCTCCCCACAATGGAATCAGACTGTGGGTACCCCAGAAGGGATGAAAATTTAGCCCCTGCTTCAAATCAGCACTCTTTACCTGTCTGCTCAGTAGCCATAGGGAGGAGGGGTAAGGGTAGAGGGAAGGATGGGTCCTGAGCAGTTCAGCTCTTGCCCAAACTCTCATACCCAACTCAGCACAACAGAAGTGCTGCAGCGAATAGGCCCAGCCTCCTGAGAAGCTGGTAAGGCACTTATTATTTCTTAAGCGTGTGCCTTGAGGCTCAACCCCACAACTGGCTATCAGTCTTCTCTAAGAGGAGGATATTCTCCCCAAGAGGAGTTCTGGGAACATAATTTTCTCCATATCATTGCATATCTAACAATGTGTCCAAGTCTCTAATGCATTGGGTTAGATTTGATAAGCCCGCCCCCTTTTCATTTATTCTTCTCCACTCTTTCCTTGGGCGTTGACGTCAATGGAGTCTCTGGTGTTTATTTTGGTCTCAAGCTCTGTTTTCTAGAGAACCCAGGCACGCCCATTTAAAAAACAATCACTGTATCCCTAGTGTCTGGCCTAGAGCCAGAAAATAGTAGGTGCTCAGTGTATTCTTGTGATTATGATCCAGGTTTGGTATTGGGGGGTGTCAGATCAGTCATCCCAGACTCACTCTGAAGGTTGGAAGGCAATGGAGGGAAAGCAAGCAGTGAGTGCCCTCTGGGAGGGAAATGGGGATTGGAACTCAGAAGCTCTGTATATGGCGCATTTCAACAGGGACTGGTCACCAGGAGACCTGCTTCTAACATCCAGTGTTCCTGGCCAGCCCTGTGAAGGGGGAGTGGTTAATGTATGAAGTCCCTGCTTGCCCCCTTCTCCTTAGTCTGGAGTAGCCTTCCCAGAACCTGTTCACTTGAGACAACCACTCAGCTTTGCAGACTTCAGCTTTCAGCCAGGGATGTTTTCCAGGTGTTGTCATGGCAATGCTGGAATCAGGAGTCACTCCCCAGGACTCTGCTTTGACTGTAAAAAGTAAACCCCTCCTTCCTTTCTCCTGAAGTGTCAGGTGAAACCTTTCCTGCTGTGGGGTGAGGCTGGGAGAAGCATGCCTACTGATACAGGTGACTGGACATGCACCACTTCTGAGCCAGCCTACGTGGGCACCCAGGGAAAGAGGTGCTCAGAGCGCATCATCCATCAGGGTCAAGAAGCCAGGGATCACACAATTGACCAATCAATTCCTGACCCAAGCTGATCAGTGCCTTCAGTCAAGTTCATCTCTGATGGTATGGTGACAGGAACTTGTAGGGTCAGCTTGCTTACTCCAAGCCAGAGAGGGTTGGCTTGGTGGTTCATTGGGAGTCTCCTGCTAACAGCCACAACATTTGCTAACACTTGTATAATACTTACTAGGTACCAGGCACCGTTCCAGGGAACATGGTAAGGGGTTTGGATTTACTGCAGTTATACATGTAAAATGCCTAGCACAGTCCCTGGCACATGGAATTGATCAATAATGGAGCTGTTGTTGTTAATTTCAGACTCCTCAGACACTAATGTCACCCCTGCCTCTTCTAGCCAGTTTCTTTGACTGCTGTTGCCATCCCAGGATGGCCAGAGATCACCCCACCCCCTTGGATTTAGGACATGACTGTCAATCTGAAGAGCCAAGCTGGATGCTACATTCCTTTATTTCTCGTTCTCCAGAGCCCTGTCCTTGCCCCGGCCACCATTGTCCTCTTTCTCTGAGGAGTTCCTAGGGGGTCAATGTCCACAGACTCTCTGGGCTGGACCCTTGCTCTAGTGGCCAGTTTTGCAAGGATTCAACTCAGAGAAATCCCCAGGTTGTATATGTGTCTTGCCTCCAGGCTCAGCATAATGGCATTGACAGTTGAAGTAAGCAATTGGCCAATTTCCTTCAGGAACGTTTGAAATAAAAAGCAGTTTGTCTGAGTGGAGGAAATTGTGAGAGCCCCAAATGGAACTGCTTAAATTTATTGCTGAAGAGTTTTTACATATTGAGCCAAAGGCATATCTTTTTGTACTCAGTCTTTGGTTTCAAGAGAGCCGCACTGCACCAGAGATAGAGAGTTCCGGGCTGCTGCCAAAATTGGCCTGCAGGATAGAAACCACCATCCCATCATCAGTCCTCCCAGGAGCAGCCTTAAATCTGCCCCATGAAAATGGGAAAGAATTAACTGTTGGGATAGGAAACACTCCAGCCTTTTTCACTGGAAAGCAAAGCATGATACCTGCATCTCCAGAAGTGATGTTGACCAAGACTTAGCATCCATAGCATCAGTCATGACCCTCATCAGCTGCAGGACCATCCAAAGGCTGCATTAGATGTGACTTTTCTGGTGGGGCTTCCAGTCCTAAAGTGATGAGCTCAGGAGGCAGGAAATGTAGGGGCTTCCAGGGAAGAGCTCTTTCAGCAGTTTTTTCCTGGGTGGGACTGATAAATTTTTGATTTCAAGTTCTGGATGACACTGGAGATTTTATGCAAGTCAACATCAGAATAAGATATAAATTATTTGTAGAACAGCAAGGGGATATAGTTGGAAGAGCTTGGCAAGGCTGTTATCACACCTGAGACCTTGTCTCACTTGGCACTTGTGTGATGATTAGCAAGCAAGTCACTTTTCTTCTCTGGACCTCAGTTTGCCTACCTGTAAAATGAGGTGGTTAGACAAAAGAATCTGAGGTCCTGCCTACTTCCAATGTGTCTCCTTATTGATCATGCCCCCCAAACTTCCTTCTTTCTATCTATCCCTCTCTCCAAATATGACTTATGTATTTTACACATATTGAAGACCCCTTATTACAATGTTGGCCTCAGTGCATTTTTTTATTGGAGTATAATTGCTTTACAATGTTGTGTTAGTTTCTGCTGTACAGTGAAGTGAATCAGCTATAGGTATACATACATCCCCTCCTTCTTGGACCTCCCTCTCCCCCCATCCCACCCATCTAGGTCATCACAGAGCACTGAGCTGAGCTCCCTGTGCTATACAGTTTCCCACTAGCTATCTATTTTACACATGGTAGTGTATTTATGTCAAACCTAATATCCAAATTCATCCCACCCTCCCCTTCCCTCTGTGTCCACACGTCCGTTCTCTAAGTCTGCGTCTCTATTCCTGCCCTACAAATAAGTTCATCTGTACCATTTTTCTAGATTTCACATATGTGTCAATATACCTGAGAAAACCATAATTCAAAAAGACACATTACCCCTATGTTCTTTGCAGCACTCTTTACAATATCCAGGACATGGAAACAACCTAAATGTCTATCAAAAGATGAATGGATAAAGAAGATGTGGTACATATATACAATGGAATATTACTCAGCCATAAAAAGGAATGAAATTGGGTTATTTGTAGAGATGTGGGTGGACCTAGAGTCTGTCATACAGAGTGAAGTAAGTCAGTGCATTTGTTATACCGAGAGGAGAGAAGGAGGAGAGGAGGCATCCTGGTGTAGTGTAAAGAGTATGGACCCAGGAGTCGGACAAGCATGGGTTCAAGTCCTGGTTCTGCCCTTTACTTGCTGGACCTTGGACAAGTCAATTACCCTTTCTGACCCTCAGCCTCTTTATCTAAACCTAGGAATAATGTTGTGAAGATGAAATTAGTGTCATAAATTATCAAAGAATAGGCTGGGCAAACATAGGTGCACACCCAGTGTGAATTTTCTTCCTCTTCCTATGCCCAGATCCTACATAAACTGTGTCACCTACAGCACTGCTAGATGGATTAGGGAGGACCCCACCTTGATTTTATGTATGAGTTTGTACTTCTAAAGAGGAAGTGTTATCTTTCATGTTATCCTCTAAGCAGCTGGGATGAAAGATTCTTGGACCAAATGATAGATGTGTTTGGAAGAGCTGCTTTGATAAGGGGCTTGGGATGGGGATTGCGTGAAACCTTTGCAATTGTCCTTAAGTAAAACAGATTATAGCTAAACTGCCTTCTAAAGAGGGTAGGTCCTGTTAATTGCAGGAGTTTTGTCTTGCTGAGCAGAGATTGAGTGAGGCGTGTGAGTCTGGGAGCAGAGCTGAATTAGTCTGAATGGTAGGGGAGAGGGACATTCATGGGGCTTTGGGAGAGGGACATTCATGGGGCTTTGGGAGAGGGACGACATTCATGGGGCTTTGGGAGAGGGACGACATTCATGGGGCTTTGGGAGAGGGACATTCATGGGGCTTTGGGAGAGGGACATTCATGGGGCTTTGGGAGAGGGACGACATTCATGGGGCTTTGGGAGAGGGACGACATTCATGGGGCTTTGGGAGAGGGACGACATTCATGGGGCTTTGGGAGAGGGACGACATTCATGGGGCTTTGGGAGAGGGACATTCATGGGGCTTTGGGAGAGGGACATTCATGGGGCTTTGGGAGAGGGACGACATTCATGGGGCTTTGGGAGAGGGACGACATTCATGGGGCTTTGGGAGAGGGACATTCATGGGGCTTTGGGAGAGGGACGACATTCATGGGGCTTTGGGAGAGGGACGACATTCATGGGGCTTTGGGAGAGGGACGACATTCATGGGGCTTTGGGAGAGGGACGACATTCATGGGGCTTTGGGAGAGGGACGACATTCATGGGGCTTTGGGAGAGGGACATTCATGGGGCTTTGGGAGAGGGACGACATTCATGGGGCTTTGGGAGAGGGACATTCATGGGGCTTTGGGAGAGAAGAAAGAGTCAAGTGGTGGCCCAAGAGAGAAGAGACTTTGAGGAAGAGATGGAAGCATTTCAGAGGGACTTAAAAAAGGGGTTGGGGGCTTCCCTGGTGGCGCAGTGGTTGAGAGTCCGCCTGCCGATGCAGGGGACACGGGTTCGTGCCCCGATCCCGGAAGATCCCACATGCCGCGGAGCGGCTGGGCCCGCGAGCCATGGCCGCGGAGCCTGTGTGTCCGGAGCCTGTGCTCCGCAACGGGAGAGGCCACAGCAGTGAGAGGCCCGCGTACAGCAAAAAAAAAAAAAAAAAAAAAAAGGGGTTGGGCTACTCACATTAATATACGTGCATTAGAGATGTTACACTAAGACATGTACATCCTCACATACAGGCATGGCATTATTTGGATGCATGCAAGTGAATCCGTGTGTGTGTGTGTGTGTGTGTGTGTATGAGACCGCTGCTCTCTAAGCCTTATGGACATGTAGTCTGTATTAACCCTTGACCCTTCCTCTTCCCCCACACCATGAGACCCTGCTGGGATCAGAATTGCTAGGTTTGCAGAAGTGGAGCTCAGAACGCTGTATTGGCGTACCAGACTGAGCAAGATGGTGGGGTACACAGAGAAAAGTGACATTTCTCAGTAACCTGAATAAGAACATATATTTCTGCTTGTAAAAGTAATATGCTCAGTCTTCACCATGTGCCAGGCTCTGTGCTAGGCACTGGGAATATAACAATGAGCCAAGGAGACATGGACTCGACCCTTCTGCCCTCATACACCCGATGTTCTTATGGTGTCGACAGACGTAAAACATGCCTGGTACATGGGATGCACGTTATGAAGAGGGACCCTTGGGCTGCTCTGGGAGTGTGTGATAAGGGGAGGAACCCAGCCCCCTGAAGGACCTGAAAGAGACTCAGAGGGTTTGGAGTTGTAGAGAAGGAGGAAGAGAGTGACAGAAGATCAGGCTGGAAATGGACGCAGGCCAGATCACACAGGGCTTGAAAATATGTTCAAGGATTTGAACTTGATCCTGAGCCCACAGGGAGCCATTGAAGAGTTTATAGCTTTTGGGAGGGGCATGCTTCGTTTTGCCTTCTAGGAAGATCATTCTGGCTTCACTGTGCATGCTGAGTCCTTTCCTAGAACCAGGGCCCTTTCAGAGCCTCTGTGATGATGTTGAAAGACAGCAAAGTGCAGCCAGGACCCAAGATCACAGGCCTGGGCAAAATGGGCTGGACTCTCCTTCCAGCCACTCCAGCTCCCTGTGCAAACGCTGAGGCTTCCTGGGGACAGCATCAAGTCAATCATTTTAGAATATTCGGTTTCAATTAACATTTACTGAGTGCCTAAAATTGCCCAGGCTGGATTATGTCATTTCATGCTCACAGCAGCCTTATGAGGCGCGCAAAAAAAAAAAAAAAAAAAAAAAAAGAGTCTCATTTTAGATATAGTGGGGAGAGGAAGAGGCAGACACTGACATGGTGGGGTCCCTTCTGCATTCTAGGTACAGAGCTGGGGGCGGTTAATCCATCTGATCATCTAGGAGATAGGGACGGTTATCCTTATTTTAAGAAAAGGACGCTAACCTCAGAGGTGAAGCAGTTTTTCCAAGGACACCAAGTGAGCGGTACAACTGGGATTTTTCCCCCAGTTACTGGGCTGCGAGTCAAATTTATTCCTCTAGGTCATTTCTGGAAACTTAAGAGAAACTCTGCTCTTGCCTAAGAGAGTCATCCCAGGCCCTGGGTGCTGTTTGGGGAAAACACACTGGAGCCAAGACAAGGGCAGCTGCAGAGGCCCGGGGCAACCCTGTGCTGGCAGACAGGGAGGGGGAGCCTTCCAGCTCCTGGGGGCTGGCACAGCCTCCCACACCCTTCTGGAGCCCCACAGGGATAGAATTCAGGTCTGCAGGACTCAGGGGTCAAAAGCTCTGGTGTTCACAGGCCCACATACTCAGTCATCACTTGACCTCTCTTGGTCATGGCAGGAAGCAGCACAGTGTAGTGGAAGGGCATGAGTTTCAGGGTCAGATCTCTCTGGGTTTAAACCCAATCTCTGCTCTTTAGGAGTTGTGGAGACTTTCTATTGTACCAAGTCACCTCGAAGCATCTTCTTTCCCTGTTGACCTTGGGCAAGATTCTTTGTGCCTCCATTTCCTCACCTGTAAAGTGGAGATAACAGTACTTAACTGACACAGCTGCTCTGTGGGTTAATGAAATAACACAATGCAATAGGCTGGGATCTGCATGTTCTAAATTCTCAATAAATGGCTAATTCTCAATTATTGGCAACCCTTCACTTATGAGCCACATCTATAAAATGAGTGTATTTATACCCTTGGCATAGAGTTTGTGGGAATTAAATGACAAAATGTGTACAGAGTACCCAGCATAGTGATGATCAACAGCCTGGTACATGTGCGGGGGGTCCAACCCTGTGTCTGCTTCGGTTTCCCTTTTCCTAGATCTGTGTAAGAGCAGCTGCCAGATGTTTTCACCAACAGTGAATGTTTGCTGAAAAATTTCCAGGCTTGTCCCCTTCTTTGTCAACCCTTCAGGGAGGAGCTTAGATTGTGTTTTCTGCTTCTCACCCCCTCTCTGCCTTCACACTGGGCTGCTAGTAGAACCATGAAATAATAAAATTATTCCTCTCCCCAGTTAGCAGTGCCTCCACATTACTTCACTTTATCAATTGCACACGTCTTTTGAGCAGAGCTTCCCTGCCCTGATCGCAGAGGGTAAGGAAGGGTGGGGTCTGCTCAGGCCATAATTGCACTGCAGAGCCTTGCTTCAAGTATTTCCAGGTCACTTCAGTAACGCTGAAGTTCTCAGAGCCCAGCTGGGATGGAGGTGGGGGAGAAGGGAACAGCCCATTACCTTGGCGTGCACACCCCGCCTGTCCCCAGAGTTGATTAGAGACCTTCAGTCAGGTAAACCCTCAGTCAGTGTCCTCTACCTTCAGTAGAGGCTGTCCAGTCAAGGAGCCTTGTGGTTTGGATATCAGTTACCTTCTATTCAAGTCAAGTCCCATTTTGGTTGTCAGAAACCGACCTTGACCTTGACATCTCCTTTTATTTTCCATCCCATAAGGGTGGAATGTTGGTGGCTGCTTTTGGATTTGATGTGGTTCTGGATTCTTCAAGCAGCAGAATCCCTCCCCTGTTCTGCCATTAATATGCATCAGCTACCTCCAGCCAATGTCTAGTTCCTTTCTTTCCTTATTATTTTCCATTGCATTTGACCTTGGTTTGCCATTGTCCCAACTCAAGGCATCCTTTCAAATTCTTTCTTGGCCACTTACTGAAAAACTTTTTTCCTTTGGGTCAGTCTCAAGAAAGCATTAAATTGATCCAGCTTTTTTTTTTCTTTTTTAAAGCCAGGCCACACAGTCTCTGGATAGCCCATGGATTTTAAGAATAAATGCAGAGATAGGAACTCTCAAGGCCATCTAAGAAGAGGAGGAATAGTGGACTGGGCTCTACAAGGCTTGGAAGGAGTGGCTACTTCTGGATCTAAGGTGGTTCTGGCCTTTGCTCATGTGTTCACTCTCTCACCCACTTGAATATGGCAGGTCAAGAGAAGGGTCAGGTAAAATAAAGCACGGAATTTGTGTAGCAGGGCTATGGGCGTAATCTCTTTTAGAAGAGAGTATGGGTGGGCAAATAAGGAGACTGCTAAATTCAACAATCTCTGAGGCTGAAACTATGACAACTCAACATTTGATGGACTAAATCAGCATCTTGAGATGGTAGAGGCCCATCCTGAGTGATGACAAAACATCTGAGTCCAATCAAGGGAATGAAGCAGTAATCCCAGGAAGATGTGATTGTGGTGAAGCAAGCTGTAGCCTGATCAATTATATTGAATCGTGCTTGAAAATAGGGTGTTTTAACTAGCAGGTAGGAGATAGCAAGCGGTCAATCAGAGAGCAAGATGTGACAGACTCTCTTCTGCCCTGGCCAAGGGAAAGAGGCCAGTGCACAGGGGGGCATAATGTTAAGTGTGAGCCAGAGGGTCTAGCAAAGTAGACAGACCTCAATTAGTTTCCCACATACATAAGCTAAATGGCGCTTAAGGCTACTAAGGAAGAGAGCAGGGAAACTTGGGAGCTTGTGATAGTGGATTTGATCTAGGGCAGGGGTCAGAAAAGGCTGCCCGAGGAAATGATCTTTGGTTGGACATCTAAAGGTGATTTGGAGGTTTAAAAAGGAAAAGCTGGAGCTGAGAAAAGGGTTCCAGACCTTTACAAATGCCCTGGCATTTCTTGCTGTTCTTCAGATATATGTGTTCAGCACTTTTCTTCCTTTGGTCTTTGCTGTTTCTTCTGCCTAGAAAGCCCTCTCTCCTGATAATCTGATGGCTCACTCTTTGCTCAAAGATCACATCCTCAGAGATGCTTTTCCTGACTCTCTGGCTTGCACAGCATCCCTGGACATTTGTTATTCCCTTTCCCTGCTTCGTGTTTCTTCATAGCGCTTATTCATCCCATGCTTTTATATTATACACAGATTTGTTTATGATCTGTCTTCACTCACTAGAATATAAGCTTCCTGAGGGCAACTATTTTCACCTCTTTTGTTCACCACTGTATATCCACCCCAGTGTCCAATATATAGTTTGCCTCAATAAATATATATAAAATTATTGAGTTAAAAGGAGCAAGGTACATATAGGAATAAAAGGGAGAATAGTATGGCTGGATTTTAATGAGCAAGAGGGCGGATGATAAGAGAAAAGGTGAGACAGGTAGGTGGAGGCCAGGGCACTGTTGGATAATAATGGTTTCTATTCAAGAGTTTCATCTTCATTCTATGGATAATGGAAAGTCACTGAAGGTTTTGAAGAGTGGGAGTATTGTGATGAAATTACCATTTTAAAAGAATTTTCTGGATTCTATGGGATAAATAGCTTGCTGAGGGTAGGGGATGTGGAGGGATGGAGACTGGTTTGGAAGCTTTTGTGTTCCAGCTTGGAGATAAAATGCCTTGGACTCGGATGGTGACAATGAGGTGGAGAGAAGTAGATGAATTCAAATGATATGTATGAGGTAGAATGGGTGGGATGTGGAAATAGATTTGGACATAGAAGGTGGGAAGGGGGAAGAGGTAAGGAGCATTCCCAAGTTTCTCTCTTTTTAAAATTTATTTATTTATTTTTGGCTGCTTGGGGTCTTCGTTGCTGCATGCAGGCTTTCTTTAGTTGCATCAAGTGGGGGCTACTCTTCGTTGTGGTGCACAGGCTTCTCATTGTGGTGGCTTCTCTTGTTGTGGAGCACGGGCTCTAGGCACGTGGGCTTCAGTAGTTGTGGCACTCGGGCTCAGTAGTTGTGGCTCATGGACTCTAGAGTGCAGGCTCAGTAGTTGTGGTGCATGGGCTTAGTTGCTCCATGGCATGTGGGATCTTCCCGGGCCAGGGATCGAACCTGTGTCCCGTGCATTGGCAGGCAGATTCTTAACCACTGCACCACCAGGGAAGTCCCGATTCCCAAGTTTCTGACCTCTGGAACTAATGGATGGTGGTCCATTGGCTAAAAATGGAACTTTGAAGGAGGAGTGTGTGAAAGGGTGGGAGAGGGTGGGAGAGAGCTGGAAAAATCAGAGATGATGGCCAGATCCTAAAATACTAAAATTTAAGATTTGAAGATACTGGACAGTTCCAGAGGATGACCAAGTCCAAGGTATGGCTGCCTGGACTTGCTGCTGGGTTAGGTGTGGGAGTGAATGTGGGTTTGAGTATTTGAATGAATGTGGGTGCCATTAGTTGAGATGTACTGTGTGGGATGCAGACCTTCACTGGGTTTGAGATTATCAAGTTGCTGCAAAGGCAAAGGGATCGTGGAGCCCACATGGACAGTGAGGTCGGCCTGGCTGAGGCTGAGCAGAGAGGAAGACCCTGAGCCAGGGTCGGAGTCCTCCAGGGAGGTGAAGGTGTGACTGGGAGGTCAGGTGTGGCAGCAGTGAGGAGGGGGTGGGGTGGCTGAGCCCCTAGGAAGGCGTCCCTGTGTGAGATGGTAACCATGGTGAGGAGGGTGGAGACTTCCTCCCATGCTGCCCACCCCTCTACACTGAAGCCCTGGGGGCTTAAGAGAATGAGGCCTGGAGCAGAGATGGTCTCGCTTCTCCCAGGAAATGGAGGGGAACTAAGAAGGGGAGGGGATGCAGGGGTGAGGTGTGCAAGATGGGGGTCCATCCAGTCCACTGAAGTTTGGTCAGGGGCAATGGTGCATTTTGACACCTGGGATAGATCAGGCTTTAAACAGTCTCCCTCCTCTATTTAATAAAATTATTTTTAGTACTAATTATGAAATAAAACCATAATAATAATAATGATGATGATAATGACTAGAGAAGAAGCTCAGTAAAAGTTATCTTGTATTGAACTTCATATATACCATTATGCCAGTAAAAAAGTAAAATAAGTAAAATACTACAGTACAAAAATTTTAAGAAGTAATGGATTAATACTTTTAAATTGTATTAACATATTTTTGTTTGTTTGTTTGTTTGTTTGTTTTTGCGGTACGCGGGCCTCTCACTGTTGTGGCCTCTCCCACTGCGGAGCACAGGCTCCAGACGCGCAGGCTCAGTGGCCATGGCTCACGGGCCCAGCCGCTCCGCGGCACGTGGGATCTTCCCAGACCGGGGCATGAACCCGTGTCCCCTGCATCGGCAGGTGGACTCTCAACCACTGCGCCACCAGGGAAGCCCCTGTTGTCTATCTTTCTCACCAGAGTATAAGCTTCCCCAGGGCAGGAAATTCTGTATATCTTGTATTCCCAACTCCTAAAACAGAGTTTGGCAACCAGGAGGCAAACTTGTGCCGTGACTGGAATGCCCTTTCTCTGATACCAGGAGAACCTCTATCTAACCTTGAAAGCTTGGCCCATGTTTTCCTCCAAGCCTCTCCTATTCTCCAGGCAGATTTTGATCCTCCCTGCCCTGCCCCCCATTCACTCTCCACCAAACACCTGTTGCTCTTGAAAGATCACGTGCTTCTGAGCCCAACTGTGATTCACATTCTTGCTTCCCCTCTTCCTAGCCATTGACAAGTGACTTAGTCCCTCTGGGCCTCAGTTTCTTTATCTGTAAAATAGAGGTGATAATAAGATATGATATAATATGATACCATACGATATGATATATGACACGATGTGATATGCTATGATATGATGTAATAACATATGATACTATACAGTATGATATATGATATGACATGGTACAATATGATACATGATACAATATGATATGATACAGTATGATATAATATATACTTACGATAGAGCAGTTCTGAGCATCTCTTTTGTGAGATGGACCTGGCACTGCCAGCTCATTCTGGATGGCAACCTGGGGGGGTGGTACGTTCTTTGGCAGCACCTGCCACCTTTGGTGGAGGCCACACCTGCCCACTGCAAGCCGAGAGACGGAGACGTGGCAACATTCGACGAGCACTTGGGTTCTGTGAAGAGGACCTGCCTGGGCTGGTGTGGGCACCCATGACTGGGCCTGCTTAGCCCAAGCCCCTGCCCTGTGAGACCCCGTGTTCACGGGGCACGGGCAGAGCCTGACCATGACTGCCACCCCCGACCCTGTCTCTGCCACTTCCACGTGGGGAACCCCCAGTGAGGATGCCATCACCCCGTCTTCCACAGGTGCAGGTGAGCCTTGGACACCTCCCTGCCTGCCTCCTCTGGAATGCCAGGCCTTTGCTGGGAGAGGGGGGAGTCTGAGGAGATACAACACCTCTCTGGGCTGGCCGAGAGGGGTCCCCAGCCTTTGCTGAGGGCTATTTTACCACTCGTGGAAGATTGGACTTGCCAACCTTGAACATTCCTTCCAATTCTGAGAATCTACAGTTCTAGGAGTATTTATCCTCTACAACCAGCCAAAATTTCTTCCTTCAACCCTTTGTTGTTTCTCCTACATTTCAAAACCAGAAAGCAAAATGCTCAGGTCTTGTGTACCTGGAGGCAAGTTCCTCCTCTTCCAGTGCCCCTACGTGCCTGGGAAGGCATTCCTGGTCATCTGTGGCAGCTGGCTTTATAGAACATTGATAAATCAAAGGCAGTTTGGGTGGAAGAGAAAAGTGGACTCCAGTGTTTATTCAGCCAATTAGCAAAATGCCCAACAGTCCTTCTCAACTAAGCATCTTATCTGAAATGATCTTGTGTTTGTGCACCCAACAAACACATTTGCTTGGAGATTATTTTTTTATTCATTCAATATGATATATTTTTGAGTGTCTACTCTGCCATGTGCTAGGCTGGGTACTGATCATCCAGCGTGCTCAAGATCATAGAACCCACCCATCTGGCACTTCGTACCTAAAAAGGGATAGACCTTTTCACCAGTAGGAATTCCAGTCCTTGTGAGAAATAACAGGCAGCTGCTCTCCTAGAGCAGGATAAAGACAGGCGTGTGTTTCAATCAGGGATCCATGAGCACATGAATCAGAAGCCTGCTCAAGCTAGCTGAGCCAGAGAGGTTGTTGGAAGGGACTCTGAAATATGGGATGTGTGGTCATGCCTTGTGGGTCCTGGAAAGTCACCAGGCAGCCATCTGCTCCTTGGATGCTCTCTACAGTTACATGATCCTGCTTCTACAAGGGCTATCATAATGCCCCCAAGTTGTGAACTCAGGTCATTAAATCTTTGAGGCTTTCCAGCTTGGCTCCCTATATTGTCAGGGGTCCAGCAGGACACAGATGGTCTGCTCGAAAGGGGAGGTCAAAGAGAGCTTAGGGCGGAGATTATTTACCAGTAAAGGGCTCAGGGAAACCAACAAGGGACCCTGAAGCACCTTGGGGCTGGCAAAGTGGGAAACCATTTCTTTTTGTAGATCAGAAGGGGCAAGGGGAGGGAGTGGTGCCCTTGAACCTGGCAAAGCCTGTGGCAATGGGAGAAGGGCTGCCTGACAAGAGTCATGGCCTTCGGTAGAGGAATTCAGCCACTGCCAAACCATAACCTGGAAGAGAGGGAACTGTGGGAATAAGTCCCCCTACCTTTCTCTCCTTCCACTCTTCTCTCTCCTGCTGGTGCCTCATGTTGGCCAGATCAGGCTAGAATCCAGAAGGTCAGGGAGGCCAGTTGATACAATCCAGATAGAGGTCAGCTTCCCAGGGCACAGAGCAGGGCAGAGAAGGATAGGGAGTGGATTTGGAGGGGCAAATGGAGGATATCCATGGCTAACTTATGTGGCCTTTCCATCTCACTTTCAAATGCCCAAGACGGAGAATCTAATTGGATCAGCTCAGACTGAGGCAATGGTAGAAGGAGCTTCTGAGAGATAAGCAGCATCATTCTCATTTCCAAGTTGAACAAACCAAGGTTGATAGAGGGGAAGATGCACTCCCAAGATAATGAGTGGCAGTGCCACTGAGCTCAGGGGATCTGTCCTTCCTGGATATTCTCTCAGCAACATTCCTGGCCTGGGCTTCGGGAAGTACTTTCTGCATTTCCCCTTCTACATGTTTCCAACAGGTGTTGTATTCAGGTGTCTCTTTAAAGATCATAAAGAGTTAGGAATGGGTGTGTGTGCCCTTCCAAGTATGTTCCATCTGAGAAGAGCACTGTTCCAGATCCACTGTGCACTGTCTGGTCCAGCATCCCAGATCCACTGTGCACTGTCTGGTCCAGCATCCCAGACTCCCATGATGCTCCTTCCTACCTGCAGTTGGACTCCAGTGTTCATCTGTGCTAGGCTTGCCTGGTGGGTTTTTTTGGACAACGTGGAGTGTCCGCACCATGGTCACTATACCTCCACAAGGGTCAGGGCCTGACTTCACAGGGCCTTTGCTCCTGATGCAGACCTGAGCCATGCTTTTGACTTTGCTGTGCCTGGAGTAGCCTGGACACCTTGAAGAGAACAACCTCCATCCCAGCTCAGGTCAAAGGGGCTCCGAGAGGCCCCTTACTAGAACTACATTCACACCATCTGGGAAACCTGTAAGTGCTTTCCTTTCTGGGAATCCTCAATAAAAGAGGTTCCTTGTGGTCATGTCTTAAACTCTTCTGCCTGGAAAGCTTTACTAGGTGTCTTACCTAACCCCCCTTTCAGTGTCATTGAAGCTTGTTTTGCTTAGTGAGAACAGAGTAGTCACCTGAGGTGTGTTCAGAGGCCAGTACAGACTTTGTTGTCAAGAGCAAGGAACAGTGAGAAGCTTCCCAGTGGAGCAGCTGCCATTCTGGGGCACCAGTTGTGTGGAGTGGGTGCCAGCTGTGAGGGCCTGGATTCCAGCCAGGTGTGTGGACTGGGTCACTGTCTGAGTGGACTGCGGTGCCAGCTGTGAGAATCTAAGTGCCAGCCAGTTGAATGGACTGGAGTGCCAGCTGTGTACATTGGGATGCCAGCCAGGTGTGGACTGGATTAGCAGCCAGCTGTGTAAACTAGATGCTCACTGTGTGGACTGGGGTGCCAGCCAGCTGTGTGGACTGGGTTGCCAGCTGTGAGAACAGGGGTGCCAGCATGGGCCAAGTTGAGACTGGATGGTGTCTTGGCTGTGCACTTACCACTGTTTATGGCACTGATGTTCTCTTCAAGCAATTTCAATAAATCAAGGTCACTGAATCAAACTGTCTTTACCCAGTGACTTTTTTTTTTTTTTCTTTGCGGTACGCGGGCCTCTCACTGTTATGGCCTCTCCCGTTGCCGAGCACAGGCTCCGGATGCGCAGGCTCAGCGGCCATGGCTCACAGGCCCAGCCGCTCCACGGCATGTGGGATCTTCCTGGACTGGGGCACGAACCTGTGTCCCCTGCATTGGCAGGTGGTCTCTCAACCACTGCGCCACCAGGGAAGCCCCTACCCAGTGACTTTTGATGCAGAATTGAAGATGTGTTTCTCTGATGCAAAGAAAAGAAAATGTCCTTAAGAATAATAAAACCATCATTAGGAATGGGACAGATCTTTCAGGATCATATTTTAAAGGGAAAGAATGACTATTTATGCTAAGATGTTAATTTGTTCATACTTGCTGAATGCCTACTCTGAGCCAGACATTGTATAAATAATCATACTTAGATGACCAGGGCTCAAGATAAAGTACCTGGGGTTGTTTGTGTACTTGTTACCCACTATAAGTGAATGCTCCATGGCCGAGGCCAGAAGGGTGGGGAAGACTCTCCCCTTCATCCTTTCTTCCCATGGGAAACAATCATTACCCCTAATCTATAGAGGCCTAGGCTGAGGGCAGTGTGAAGGGCCACGGTAGGTACATGATTGCAGACCAGAGCCGTGGGGTTCTTAGAGGTGCTGGTTGTGAGGGGTGCAGCTCAGAGTGAGGGGGCCTGAACAGTTCTGCAAGGGGAGATGATTTTCTGACTTATCTAGCCACACTTATCATTTCCACACTTTTCCTATATCATTTCTGCCCCCTTAAAAATTTTTTTTGAATTGAAATATAGTTGTTTCACAATGTTGTATTAGTTTCAGGTACACAGTAAAGTGATTCAGTTATACATATACGTATAAATATATATATTCTTCTTTTACATTCTCTTGCATTGTAGGTTATTAAAAGATATTGAGTAGAGTTCCCTGTGCTATTACAGTAGGTCCTTGTTGGTTATCTATTTTATATATAGTAGTGTGTATATTTGAAGTTGAAACTTCTAATTTATCCCTCTCCCCACCTCCCCTTTGGTAACCATGTTTGTTTTCTATGTCTGTGAGTCTATTTGTTTTGTAAATAAGTTCATTTGTATCTTTTTTTTTAGATTCCACATATAAGCGATATAATATGATATTTGTTTTTCTCTGGCTTACTTCACTTAGTATGATTATCTCTAGGTCCATCCATATTGCTACAAATGGCATTATTTCATTCTTTTTTATGGCTGAGTAATATTCCATTGTGTGTATATATACCACATCTTCTTTATCCATTCATCTGTTGATGAACACTTAGGTTGCTTCCATGTCTTGGCTATTGTAAATAGTGCTGCTATGAACACTACGGTGCATGTACCTTTTTGAATTGTGTTTTTCTCTGGATATATGCCTGGGAGTGGGATTGCAGGATTGTATGGTAGCTCTATTTTTACTTTAAGGAATTCCCATCAACAGTGTAGGGGGGTTCCTTTTTCTCCACACCTTCTCCAGCATTTATTATTTGTAGATTTTTTGATGATGGCCACTGTGAACAGTGTGAGGTGATACCTCATTGTAGTTTTGATTTGCATTGCTCTAATAATTAGTGATGATGAGCATCTTTTCATGTGCCTATTGGCCATCTGTATGTCTTCTTCAGAGAAATGTCTTTTTATATCTGCCCATTTTTTGATTGGGTTGTTTGTTTTTTTGATATTGAGCTGTATAAGCTGTTTGTATATTTTGGAGATGAATCCCTTGTCAGCCGTGTCATTTGAATTCCTGCCCCTTTTCAGCTACATCCTAGAATTTTAATATGTGACCTTGGGGAAGTGCATTTGGTGGTTGTTTTGAAAAAATTCAAGCAGCAAAGGAGGACCTGTTCATATTACTTTTCAAAGAGCCATTGGAAAGATATATACATATGTATATATATATATACATACATAACATACATACATAAACCTTTAGACATACAAACACATATTGCATAGTTGATTCTTATTATTTATGGGGTTGTGGTCTACAAAGTTGCCACAAACTCTGACTTAGTGGATACTGAATCATTGCTTCTAGGGGAAATAAAAGGGTCAGGTTCCTGCGAGCCTCAGGCTGCAACATTTCTGTCAGCCAATCAATACATAATCTTGTTTTACGTGTTTCTCTTTAAAGACGCCTTCTCTAATATATATTGTTGACTCACTTACATTGAACTGATAGCCAACAGCACTATAACTCACGCCTGAATGAAGCTTTCTCCCCGAGGCCCACCACAACTTTCTTGTGCTTGGGAACACTAGACAGCACTTCATCGCTATGCTTGTGGGGCCTTTTAAAACACCAAAATCACCAGAAAAAGCAAAAAAATGCAAAAAAAGAAAAATGGGGTGAGGCACTAAATAGACTTCAGATAAGACACTTGTTTATAGTATAAGAGCTGAAACAAGAGTGTTGCCTTGTTCAACCTCAGCTGAGAATGTGCATGTCAGTCCACTCAATTTTTTTGCTGCTCTGGACATGTCCATAAATGTCTGTGAAAGTATTGATTTTGGTGTTACAAATAAATTTTACCAAGCAGGGGAATTCATGAACATGGAATCTGTGAATAGTGAGGATCGACTGTATATATACTTGCTAGTCTATCTGTGTACACACACTCACACTCACACACACACACACAAATGACATGTTGCTCAGAGGTTAGGGACTCAACCTAGAGGCAGAAAACACCAGTTAGATACGATCTGATGCTTCGGAACAGAGACACGTGAAGATGAGTTCCTTTGAGGTTGTCTCATTATTATAATGGACTTCTAAACATTTATAAGTGACCAGGGTAGGGAGGTACACACTGGTCTTTCTAAATATGCAGTTCTACTGAGCTTTTTTAGGACATAAGTCATTAAGTTGTTCGGGTAGACTCTGGGAAGACCTTCAACTCTTCTCAAGTGGACAGAAAATGGTAACATGAAATAGGGCCAGGTGTGAATGTAATACATTTAGAATGAATAGTTATGACACAACAGGCTCCAGGTCTTGGGATGGCTCTTGGGGTGGGAAGTCAGCGTAGACCCTTAAGCAACTCTGAACAAGGTACTGTAAAAGTCAAGGTGGCTGGTCTCGTTCTAGGCAACATCCTATCACTCACGCAGATCCACCAAGTTGGACACCTGAGAGGTACCTTAAACTACATTTCCTTTCAACATTTGTGATTCTGCTTCCTTTATATCTCTTTAACCAGGCCATTGGTCATTTTCTGGACCATCTCAAACCAGAGATGACCACAACTATCATTCAGGTATGGCCCATGAGCATTATGTAAGAGGAAAGAGCATATTTGCTTATGTTTCTAGTGCTACACATTAGGCCCTAGACCCTGGGTAGATAGGTGGGTGGGTGAATGGTGAAGTAAAACTTGTCTTTGGTTAATATTTTTTCTTATTATCCAGGAGTAACAATCAGTGGTCTATCACTTTCTTATCTGTTAAATTGGACCACTTGGTGAGAAATAATGATGGTGATAATGATAAAAATACTAATAATAGCTAGCATGCCTATGTAAATATATCAGGCATTGGACCAAGTGTTTTATTTTTATCAGAGTAACAATGTACCTGATAAAATGTTGTGGTTTTCCCGCAAACATATTATTTTGAAAAATTTAAAAGATGGTTGAAAAGTTGAAAGAAAAGTAGAGTGAACATCTACATACCCTTTATCTAGTCTCACCAATTACATTTCATTACATTTCTTTATTTTCTCATCTCTGTCAGTCTATCAACTATCTATCTACCCATCTATCATCTACCTATCTTATTATTTATTTTTGCTGAATAATTAAAAAATATATTACAGATATTGTATTGCTTTATACCTATATACTTCATCATGTATCTCCTAAGAATTAAAGGCATTCTTCTATATAATCATAATACCATTATAATAACTAGGGAATTTAAAGTTAATTCAACACTATCATCTACTATGCAGTCCATATTTAAATTTCATGTACTTAGTTTAAAAAAATAAATATCCATATAAGTCTTTGAAGGGAAGGCAGCACTTTTCCTTTCTCCTGACTTTTTTTCTCCCTCAGGCAACCATTTCCAACTCTTTTAGCTGTTTTCTTCCAGTATTAACTCCATGTTTCTAAATAACATGCTTATTCTGTTTTTTAAAAAAAAATCTACTTACCATTTATTAACTTCTTTTTGTGTAAGAAGAGGATATATCTCTCTTATCTCCCAAAACACATTTCTTTCTATCTTCCTAATATGATTATATTATCATTTTTGGGTAATATTAGTATTCAATATTTATGTTATTATGGTTGTATTAATCTCAGTTTGAGTTACATGGTGTATCATGATTATATTTCTTTTCTTGTACAACTTTGCTGTTTTCCTTGGGTTATAATTGCCCTGATTTGTCATTTACTTGGTTTTCTATGTACCTATCACTATTTTATCCCCAAGCTCCCTGGCAGAGTTATAATTTTCTCTTAAATATGTTGACATGTAAAATTATGTATTGATATAATTCTTGGTCCTCCTGCTCCAACTTGGTTTATTGCTCATCTGTCAACCTGGAACTTCCCTTCATCATCAAATTGGAAATTCCCTTGACTCTCTCCTGTATTAAATTCTTGATTTCCTGGATGCCAGGCTTTCTCTTTTTTGATTTACTCCCTCAACTTGGTGGAGAACATCCTTTAGCAGTTTTCTGAGGAAGCGTTCATGGGAGGCACTATTTTTGAGATCTTGTATGTGTGAGATGATTTTCTATTATATCCTCCCACTTTCTTAACAGTTTGGCTGAATATAAAATTATAGAATAGAGATCATCTCTCCCCTGACTCTCAGGATTTTTAACATATTTCTCCATTGTTTCCACCTTGCAGTGTTGATATTGAGAAGTCTGATGCTATTCTTGTTCCTGATTTTTTGAGTGTCAGTTGGTGGGTGATGTTTTCCATCCTTTGTTCTGGTACTTGGGGGCCCTTTCAATCTGGAAATTCATTTCCTGGTTTATTGCTTCAATAATTTCCCCTCTTGGTTTCTCTCTTTCTTGAGCTTCTGTTATTTTTTTAAACTTTTTATTGGGGTATAGTTGATTTACAATGTTGTGCTAGTTTCAGGTGTGCGGCACAGTGCATCTGTTACACATGTATATACATCCACTCTTGTTTAAATTCTTTTCCCACATAGGCCATGACAAAGTATTGAGTAGAGTTCCCTGTGCTGTACAGTAGGTACTTATTAGGAGCCTCTGTTATTCAAATATTGGCTGTTCTCATTGGTGTTATAATCTTCTTGTACTTTCTCCCATTTTTCACTTCTCTGGTGCTCTGTGCGTCTCTTTGGAGGTTCCCTTAACTTACTCTGACAGCTGTTCTACTGAGTTGTTTACTTGTTATAATATTTTTAATTTTCAAGAGTTCTTTTACTATTTCTCTTTAATCATTATAAGTTCTTGTTTTAAGGCTACAGTAGTTTTCCCTATATATCTGAGGATATTAGTTACAGGTTTTTTTGTTTGTTTGTTTGTTTTTTTGCAGTACGCGGGCCTCTCACTGCTGTGGCCTATCCCACTGTGGAGCACAGGCTCCAGATGCGCAGACCCAGCGGCCATGGCTCACAGGCCCAGCCGCTCCGCGGCATGTGGGACCCTCCCGGACCGGGGCACGAATCCGTGTCCCCCGCACCGGCAGGCGGACTCCCAACCACTGCGCCACCAGGGATGCCCCACAGGTTTTTTTTTAAATCTATCAATACCTTGTTTCTATTTCCCAATTTTTCCCCCCTGTTTGCTTATGTTAGTCTTTCTTCCATGATAGAGCGGTTCCTCAAATATCTTGTGAGCCCCAGTGCCTTTCGTATTTAAAAGGGAGGCAGCAAAATGCTCAATGGAAGTTCCATGCGTATAGCTTTATGGACTAGTGACTTCCCAGTATTGCTACTAGGGAAAGAAAGGAAGACTGGTGAACCCAGGCAAACAGGACTACAGACCCCTACACTTAGGTGAGGGATCTGCATGAATCCTCAAATCCCAGCTGAAGCCCCTTAACTTATTTGGTGTTGAACCTCATGAAGTAGCAGAGTGCCTGGCTTGCAGTGGGCATAAATCCATGACTGAAGCATAAGCAAATCACTAAATTTTGGAATTACACATCTCAGTATCTTGTTTAACTTCCATGTGTTCATACCCAGATCCCTGTGTATTGCTTCTGGCCCTTCTGGTCTGAGGTGCTCTAGAGAGGCTGGGGATGAATGGTAGGTATAACCCATGAAAAGAAGTTATAGAGATCTGTGTTTGTCAGTCAGGGAAACTGAGGGTTGAACAGAGAGGTCTTCTCTCCTTTTGTAACATCAGTGTCTTCAGTGGGGACTCCCCAAGTTCTTGATATGGAAGCTCCCTGAACATTGAACACAGTCAGTTTAGACAAATGTCAATAAATTTCATCTTATCAGTGGAGGACCAGCTCCTGAAACTAGTCCCCCCACCTCAAAAAAGGGGGGCAAGCTCTTATAAACAGGCATAAATGTTGTGGACCTGCAGCCCCTTCTCCAATATCCCAACATCAGCAGTGCCTGTTCATGCTAAAGTGAGGAGAGGTTGGGTCTTGGCTGCACCTTCAGTGAGGAATCCATACATATATCATGCAACCCAAACAGATAACTCCCATTTACTAGGCACTTACTATGCACCACAAACTACTTTAAGCCTTTTGTATATTAACTTATTTTATCTTCTCTAGACACCATGAGAAGATAACTTTATTTCATAGCTATGAAACGGAGGCACAGAAATTATAAGTTATTTGCCCAAGATCACATAGCTAATAAAATGCCCATATTAGTTATCTATTGCTGCATAACAAATTATCAGTAGTACCCCCTTATTTGCAGCTTCACTTTCTGTGGCTTCAGTTACCCATGGTCAACTGTGGTCCAAAAATATTAAATGGAAAGTTCCAGAAAGAGACAACTCATAAGTTGTAAGGTACATGTCATTCTGAGTAGTGTGATGAAATCTCTCGCCATGCCCAGGACATGAGTCATCTGTTTGTCCAGTGTACAATAAGATATTTTGACAGAAAGAGAGAGAGAGAGAGGGAGAGAGACCACATTCAGAAAACTTTTATTACAGTATAATTGTTCTATTTTATTATTTGTGATTATTGTTAGTTTCTTATTGTGCTTAATTTATAGATTAAATTTTATCATAGGTATTATATATAGGAAAAAACATAGTATATGTAGGGTTTTGTACCATCCATAGTTTCAGGCAACCACTGGGGGTCTTGGGACATATTCCCCAGTGGATAAGGGGAGAGTATTGTATTCCCAAATCTAGCAGCTTAAAAAAACAAAATTATTTCACAGTTTCTGTGGGTCAGAAATCTAGGTATGGCTTAGCTGGGTTCTCTTGCTCAGGGTTCCCTACAAGGCTGCAGTCAAGGTGTCCACTAGGGCTGCTAGTAATCTCAAGGCTCAACTAGAGGAGGATCTGTTTCCAAGCTCACTCATGTGGCAGTCAGAAGGATGCAAGTCCTTGGGTTTGTTGGACTGATGGTATGTGATTCTTACCATAGGGCGGCTCAATACATGGCACTTGGCTTCCATCAGGGCCAGCAAGAGAAAAAGCAAGAGAGAGACAACAAGATGGCTGCTAGAATCTTTCTGCAACCCAGTCTTGGAAATGACATCCCATCATGGTTGCCATAGTCTCCTCAGAAGAGAAGCAAGCCTTTAAGTCCAGTCCTTGCTCAAGGGAAGGAGATTACACAAAGGAGTAAATATGCCAGCTGGCTGGAATCATTGGCGGTCATTTTAGAAGCTGCCTACCACCATGGCAATGATGTAGGCAGTGAAGTTCCAGAGCTGCCTTCCTAACACCAAGCTGTTTCACAAGATGCAAAGGAATGGTAAACACAGAACTCAGGAAAAGCATTATTCCCTTTGATGGGAGGAAGGAGATAGGATGAGGAGGAGCATATAAGGGGATGTAGCAATACTGATGATATTCTAGTTTTTAAGGCGGTATTCACTTTACTATACACTGTATAATTCACACGCAGATTACATGTTTTCTTTTGGATGTACCAAATATTACATGACATTATTATTATTTTATAATTTATTTACTTGTTTCCTTGTGGAAAGAGATAAGAGCAAACACTCACTCTCAAGAATCAAGCATCTCTGTGTGCTTGAATTGGTGATATGCAACAGGATTGCACATGAGAAATGACTGGGGAACTTTTTCTTTTTTCTTTCTTTTATATTTATTTATTTATTTATGGCTGCGTTGGGTCTTCGTTGCTGCGCACGGGCTTTCTCTAGTTGTGGCGAGCTGGGGCTACTCTTCATTGTGGTGCGTGGGCTTCTCATTGCAGTGGCTTCTCTTGTTGCAGAGCATGGGCTCTAGGTGTGCAGGCTTCAGTAGTTGTGGCTGGTGGGCTCTAGAGCGCAGGCTCGGTAGTTGTGACACAAGGGCTTAGTTGCTCTGCAGCATATAGGGTCTTCCCAGACCAGGGCTCCAACCTGTGTCCCCTGCACTGGCAGGCGGATTCTTAACCACTACTTCACCAGGCAAGCCCTGAACTTTTTCTTTTTTAATTACTAGATTTTATTATTTTTTAGAGCAGTTTTAGGTTTATAGAAAAACTTAGTGGAAGGTACAAAGAGTTCCCCATCCCTAGTTTCCCCTATTATTGAAGTATTGCATTATTGTGGAACATTTGTTATAATTGATGACAATATTTATACATCATTATTAACAAAAGCCTGTAGTTTACATTAGGATTCACTCTTGTGTTGTACATTCTATGGGTCTTGACAAATGCATAATGGCAAATATCTACCATTATAGAATCATAAAGAATAGTTTCACTGCCCTAAAAATTCCCTTTGCTCCACCTATTCGTCCCTTCCTCTCCCCAACTCCTGGCAATCACTGATCTTTTTACTGTCTCTGTAGTTTTGCCTTTTACAGATATCATATAGTTGGAATCATACAGTATGTAGACTTTTCCAGACTGGCTTCTTTCATTTAACAATATGCATTTAAGTTTCCTCCGTGTCTTTACGTGGCTTGATAGGTCATTTGTCTTTATCTCTGAATAGTGTTCCATTGTTTGGATACACTACAGTTTAACTATTCACCTATTGAAAGACATATTTGTTATCTTGGCAATTATGAATAAAGCTGCTATAAACATTTGTGTGCAGGCTTTTCTGTGGATAGACATTTTCAACTCATTTGGGTAAATACCAAGGAGTGCAATTACTGGATTGTATGTTGAGTATGTTTGGTTTTGTAAGAAACTGCTAAACTGTCTTCCAAAGTGACTGTACCATTTTGCATTCCCACCAGAACCTATTGAGTGTTCCTGTTGCTCCACATCCTTGTCAATATTTGTTGTCAGTGTTTTGGATTTTGCCATTCTAATAGGTGTGAAGTGGTATCTTGTTTGAATTTGCTGTTCCCTAATGGCATGTGATATTTAGCATCCTTTCCTATGTTTATTTGCCATATTTATGTTTTCTTTGGTGAGGTGTCTGTTTAGATCTTTTGCCCAGTTTTTAAGTGGGTAGTTTTTTTCTTGTTAAGTTTTAAAAGGTCTTCATATATTTTGAATACAAATCTATTATCAGGTATGTGTTTTACAAATATTTTCTTCCATTGTGGCTTTTTTTTTTCATTCAACAGTGTGTCTTGCAGAGCAGAAATTTTTAGTTTTAATGAAGTTTAATTAATAAATATTTTTTTCATTCATAGATTGTGCTTTTGGTGTTGTATCTAAAAGTTCATCTCTAAGCCCATGGTTACTTGGATTATCTCTTATGTTATCTTCTAGTTTTATAGTTTTGTGCTTTACATTTATATCTGTGATCTTTTTTTTTTTTTTTTTTTTTCCAGCACGCAGCCCTCTCACTGCTGTGGCCTCTCCCCTTTGCGGAGCACAGGCTCCAGACGCGCAGGCTCAGCGGCCATGGCTCACGGGCACAGCCGCTCCGCGGCATGTGAGATCTTCCCCGACCGGGGCATGAACCCGTGTCCCCTGCATCTGCAGGCGGACTCTCAACCGCTGCGCCACCAGGGAAGCCCTGTGATCCATTTTTGAGTTAAATTTTGCAAAAGGTATAAAGTTTGTGTCTAAATTCTTTGTTTGTTTGTTTGTTTTTGCACGTGGCTGTCCAGTTTTTCTAGCATCATTTGTTGAAAAGACTATCTTTTCTCCATTGTATTGCCTTTGCTCTTTTGACAAAGATCAGTTGACTGTGTTTGTGTGTTTCTGGGCTCTCTATTTTGTCCCATTAATTTATCTGTTCTCTCACTAATACCATGTTATCTTGATTACTTTAGCTTTATAGTAAGTCTTTAAGTCAGGTAGTGTCAGTTCTGTGACTTTGTTGCTCTCCTTCAATATTGTGTTGGCTATCATAGGCCTTTTGCTTCTCCATATAAACTTCAGAATCATTTTGTTGATATCCACAAAATAACTTGCTTGGATTTTGACTGTATTGCATTGAATCTCTAGGTCAAGTTGGGAAGAACTGACATCTTAACAATGTTGTCTTCCTATCCATGAACCATGATGATTTTTTTTTTTTTTTTTTTTTTTGCGGTATGCGGGCCTCTCACTGTTGTGGCCTCCCCCGTTGCGGAGCACAGGCTCCGGATGCGCAGGCCCAGCGGCCATGGCTCACGGGCCCAGCCGCTCCGCGGCATATGGGATCCTCCCAGACCGGGGCACGAACCCGTATCCCCTGCATCGGCAGGCGGACTCTCAACCACTGCGCCACCAGGGAGGCCCCCATGATGATTTTTAGACAGCTTTATTGAGAGATAACTCACATGCCACACAATTAAACCATTTAAAGTGTAGATTTCAATGTTTTTTAGTATATTCACAAGTTTGTGTAACTATCAGCACTATCTAATTTTAGAAATTTTTTGTCTCCCCCAAATAAACTCCATGCCTGTTAGTACTCCCCACTTCCTCCCAACCACTACTCCAGCCCAACCACTAATATACTTTCTCTCTCTACAGACTTTCCAATTCTGGACTTTTCTGGACATTTTATATAAATGGATAGTTCATATAAACACAAGGTGTTGTTTTTGAGACTAGCTTCTTTCACTTAGCATAATGTTTTCAAGGTTCATGCATGTGGCAGCATGTACCTGTACATTATTTGTTCTTATTGTGGAATAATATTTCGTTATATAGATACACCAGATTTTATTTAACCATTCATCAGTTGATGGGCGTTGGATTGTTTCTACTTTTTGGCTGTTATGACTAATGCTGCCATGAACATTTGTGTACAAGTGTATGAATATATGTTTTCATTTCTCTTGGGTATATGCCTAGGAGTGGAATTGCCCAGTCACATGGTAACTTTATATTTAATGTTTTGAGTGGCTGCCAAACTCTTATGCAAAGTGGCTGCACCATTTAAAAATCTGCCAGCAATGTGTGAGGCTTCTAATTTCTCCACACTCTCACCAATGTTTGTCATTGCCTGTATTTTAAATTATAGCCACTGTAGTGGGTGTAAAGTGGTATCTCATTGTGGTTTTGATTTGCATTTCCCTATGAATAATGATGTTGAATATCTTTTTATGCACTTATTGATCATTTGTATATCTTCCTTGGAAAAAATATCTATTCAGATCCTTACCCACTTAAAAACTGTATTATTTGTTTTTGTCATTGTTAGTTTTAAGAATTTTAAAATATATTCTGAATATAAGTCCCGTATTAGGTATAAGATTTGCAAATAGTTTATTTCATTCTATGGGTCATCTTTTCACTTTTTTGATGGTATCATTTGTGGCACAAAAATCTTAATATTGATATAGTCCAGTTTCCTTTTTTCCCCCCTTTTATTGCTTGTACTTTTGTTATAGTATTTAGAAACCATTACTTAATCCAAAGTCACAAATTTGTTTCTATGTTTTTGCTTAAGACTTTTATAACTTAACACTTATATTTAAGTCTGTGATCCATTTTGAGTCAATTTCTGTATATAATTGAGGTAGGAGTGCAAATTTATTCATTTGCTTGTGGATATCCTGTTGTCCCAGCTTCATTTGTTGAAAGAGTATTCTTATTGAGTTGTCTTGCCGCTTTTGTTGAAAATCAACTGATTATAAATGTAAAGGTTTATTTCTAGACCCTCAATTCAATTCCATTGATCTATCCTTATGAGTACCACACTGTCCTGATTGCAGTGCAATTTTGCAGCAAGTTTTGAACTTGGGGAGTGTGTCTTCCAACTTTTTTTTACAAGATTCTTTTGGCTATTCTGGGTCCCTTTAATTTCCATATGAATTTGAAGGTCAGCTTTTCTGTTTCTGCAAAAAAGGAAGTTAAGATTTTGATAGGGGTTGTGTTAAATCTGTAGATGAATTTTGTGAGTATTGCTATCTTAATATTAACCCTTCCAATCCATGAACATGGAATGTCTTTCCATTCATTTATATCTTTAATTTCTTTTAGCAATGTTTTGTAGTTTTAAGTGTACAAGTCTTATACTTCTTTTTCCTATGTTATTCTTTTTCATTCTATTTCTTAGTATGAAATAGCATGCTATTGTAAACGGAATTGATTTCTTAATTTTTTCCATAATGTTTATTGCTAATGTATAGAAATAAAACATTTTTATAAATTAATCATGTGTGTTGCATCTTTGCTGAGTACCCCCCCGCCCCAGTGCAATATTGAATAGAAATGGCAAGAGTGGACATCCTTGTCTTGTTCCTGACATTAGGAGAAAACATTCAGACTTTCACTGTTAAGTAAGATGCTGTGGGTTTTCTTTGATCCCTTTAGCAAGTTGAAAAAAAAAGCAAGTTTCCTTCTATTTATAATTTCTTGAGGTTATTTTTTTTAATTTTGAAAGGTTATTGGATTCTGTCAAATTATTTTTCTGCATCTTTTGAAATGATATTTTTTGCCATTTATTCTATTTTTTTTATTAGTTTCTGCTTTATAACAAAGTGAATCAGTCATACATATACATCTGTTCCCACATCCCTTCCCTCATGCATCTCCCTCCCTCCCACCCTCCCCATCCCACCCCTCCAGGCAGTCACAAAGCACCGAGCTGATCTCCCTGTGCTCTGCGGCTGCTTCCCTCTATCTATCTACCTTACGTTTGGTAGTGTATATATGTCCATGCCTCTCTTTTGCTTTGTCACAGCTTAGCCTTCCCCCTCCCCATATCCTCAAGTCCATTCTTAAGTAGGTCTGTGTCTTTATTCCTGTTTTACCCCTAGGTTCCTCATGACATTTTTTTTTTAATTCCGTATATATGTGTTAGCATACGGTATTTGTCTTTCTCTTTCTGACTTACTTCACTCTGTATGACAGACTCTAGGTCCATCCACCTCATTACAAATAGCTCAGTTTCGTTTCTTTTTATGGCTGAGTAATATTCCATTGTATATATGTGCCACATCTTCTTTATCCATTCATCCGATGATGGACACTTAGGTTGTTTCCAGCTCCGGGCTATTGTGAATAGAGCTGCAATGAACATTTTGGTACATGTCTCTTTTTGAATTATGGTTTTCTCAGGGTATATGCCTAGTAGTGGGATTGCTGGGTCATATGGTAGTTCTATTTGTAGTTTTTTAAGGAACCTCCATACTGTTCTCCATAGTGGCTGTACCAATTCACATTCCCACCAGCAGTGCAAGAGTGTTCCCTTTTCTCCACACCCTCTCCAGCATTTATTGTTTCTAGATTTCTTGATGATGGCCATTCTGACTGGTGTGAGATGATATCTCATTGTAGTTTTGAGTTGCATTTCTCTAATGATTAATGATGTTGAGCATTCTTTCATGTGTTTGTTGGCAGTCTGTATATCTTCTTTGGAGAAATGCCTATTTAAGTTTTCTGCCCATTTTTGGATTGGGTTGTTTGTTTTTTTGCTATTGAGCTGCATGAGCTGTTTATAAATTTTGGAGATCAATCCTTTGTCAGTTGCTTCATTTGCAAATATTTTCTCCCATTCTGAGGGTTGTCTTTTGGTCTTGTTTATGGTTTCCTTTGCTGTGCAAAAGCTTTGAAGTTTCATTAGGTCCCATTTGTTTATCTTTGTTTTTATTTCCATTTCTCTAGGAGGTGGGTCCAAAAGGATCTTGCTGTGATTTATGTCATAGAGTGTTCTACCTATGTTTTCCTCTAAGAGTTTGATAGTTTCTGGCCTTACATTTAAGTCTTTAATCCATTTTGAGCTTATTTTTGTGTATGGTGTTAGGGAATGATCTAATCTCAAACTTTTACATGTCCCTGTCCAGTTTTCCCAGCACCACTTATTGAAGAGGCTGTCCTTTCTCCACTGTACATTCCTGCCTCCTTTATCAAAGATAAGTTGGCCATATGTGCGTGGGTTTATCTCTGGGCTTTCTATCCTGATCCACTGATCTATCTTTCTGTTTTTATGCCAGTACCACACTGTCTTAATTACTGTAGCTTTGTAGTATAGTCTGAAGTCAGGGAGCCTGATTCCTCCAGCTCCGTTTTTCGTTCTCAAGATTGCTTTGGCTATTTGGGGTCTTTTGTTTTTCCAAACAAATTTTGAAATTTTTTGTTCTAGTTCTGTGAAAAATGCCAGTGGTAGTTTGATAGGGATTGCATTGAATCTGTAGATTGCTTTGGGTAGTAGAGTCATTTTCACAATATTGATTCTTCCAATCCAGGAGCATGGTATATCTCTCCATCTATTTGTATCATCTTTAATTTCTTTCATCAGTGTCTTATAATTTTCTGCATACAGGTCTTTTGTCTCCTTAGGTAGGTTTATTCCTAGATATTTTATTCTTTTTGTTGCAATGGTAAATGGGAGTGTTTTCTTGATTTCATTTTCAGATTTTTCATCATTAGTGTATAGGAATGCCAGAGATTTCTGTACATTAATTTTGTATCCTGCTACTTTACCAAATTCATTGATTAGCTCTATTAGTTTTTCAGTAGCATCTTTAGGATTCTCTATGTATAGTATCATGTCATCTGCAAACAATGACAGCTTTACTTCTTCTTTTCCAATTTGGATTCCTTTTATTTCCTTTTCTTCTCTGATTGCCGTGGCTAAAACTTCCAAAACTATGTTGAATAAGAGTGGTGAGAGTTGGCAGCCTTGTCTTGTTCCTGATCTTAGTGGAAATGGTTTCAGTTTTTCACCATTGAGGACAATGTTGGCTGTGGGTTTGTCATATATGGCCTTTATTATGTTGAGGAAAGTTCCCTCTATGCCTACTTTCTGCAGGGTTTTTATCATAAATGGGTGTTGAATTTTGTCGAAAGCTTTCTCTGCATCTATTGAGATGATCATATGGTTTTTCTCCTTCAACTTGTTAATATGGTGTATCACATTGATTGATTTGCGTATATTGAAGAATCCTTGCATTCCTGGAATAAACCCCACTTGATCATGGTGTATGATCCTTTTAATGTGCTGTTGGATTCTGTTTGCTAGTATTTTGTTGAGGATTTTTGCATCTATGTTCATCAGTGATATTGGCCTGTAGTTTTCTTTCTTTGTGACATCCTTGTCTGGTTTTGGTATCAAGGTGATGGTGGCCTCGTAGAATGAGTTTGGGAGTGTTCCTTCCTCTGATATTGTTTGGAAGAGTTTGAGAAGGATGGGTGTTAGCTCTTCTCTAAATGTTTGATAGAATTCGCCTGTGAAGCCATCTGGTCCTGGGCTTTTGTTTGATGGAAGACTTTTAATCACAGTTTCAATTTCAGTGCTTGTGATTGGTCTATTCATATTTTCTATTTCTTCCTGAGTCCGTCTTGGCAGGTTGTGCGTTTCTAAGAATTTGTCCATTTCTTCCAGGTTGTCCATTTTATTGGCATAGAGTTGCTTATAGTAATCTCTCATGATCTTTTGTATTTCTGCAGTGTCAGTTGTTACTTCTCCTTTTTCATTTCTAATCCTATTGATTTGAGTCTTCTCCCTTCTTTTCTTGATGAGTCTGGCTAATGGTTTGTCAATTTTGTTTATCTTCTCAAAGAACCAGCTTTTAGTTTGGTTGATCTTTGCTATCGTTTCCTTCATTTCTTTTTCATTTATTTCTGATCTGATCTTTATGATTTCTTTCCTTCTGCTAACTTTGGGGGGTTTTTGTTCTTCTTTCTCTAATTGCTTTAGGTGCAGGGTCAGGTTGTTTACTCGAAATGTTTCCTGTTTCTTAAGGTGGGATTGTATTGCTATAAACTTCCCCCTTAGAACTGCTTTTGCTGCGTCCCATAGGTTTTGGGTCGTCGTGTCTCCATTGTCATTTGTTTCTAGGTAGTTTTTAATTTCCTCTTTGATTTCTTCAGTGATCACTTCGTTATTGAGTAGTGTATTGTTTAGCCTCCATGTGTTTGTACTTTTTACAGATCTTTTCCTGTAATTGATGTCTAGTCTCATAGCATTGTGGTCGGAAAAGATACTTGATACAATTTCAATTTTCTTAAATTTACTAAGGCTTGATTTGTGACCCAAGATATGATCTATCCTGGAGAATGTTCCATGAGCACTTGAGAAAAATGTGTATTCTGTTGTTTTTGGATGGAATGTCCTATAAATATCAACTAAGTCCATCTTGTTTAATGTATCATTTAAAGCTTGTGTTTCCTTATTTATTTTCATTTTGGATGATCTGTCCATTGGTGCAAGTGGGGTGTTAAAGTCCCCTACTATGATTGTGTTACTGTCGATTTCCCCTTTTATGGCTGTTAGTATTTTCCTTATGTATTGAGGTGCTCCTATGTTGGGTGCATAAATATTTACAATTGTTATATCTTCTTCTTGGATCGATCCCTTTATCGTTATGTAGTGTCCTTCTTTGTCTCTTCTAATAGTCTTTATTTTAAAGTCTATTTTTTCTGATATAAGAATTGCTACTCCAGCTTTCTTTTGGTTTCCATTTGCATGGAATATCTTTTTCCATCCCCTTACTTTCAGTCTGTATGTGTCTCTAGGTCTGAAGTGGGTCTCTTGTAGACAGCATATAGATGGGTCTTGTTTTTGTATCCATTCAGCCACTCTGTTTCTTTTGGTGGGAGCATTTAGTCCATTTACATTTAAGGTAATTATTGATATGTATGTTCCTATTCCCATTTCCTTAATTGCTTTGGGTTCGTTATTGTAGGTATATTCCTTCTGTTGTGTTTCTTGCCTAGAGAAGTTCCTTTAGCATTTGTTGTAAAGCTGGTTTGGTGGTGCTGAACTCTCTCAGCTTTTGCTTGTCTGTAAACGTTTTAATTTCTCCATCAAATCTGAATGAGATCCTTGCTGGGTAGAGTAATCTTGGTTGCAGGTTTCTCTCCTTCATCACTTTAATTATGTCCTGCCACTCCCTTCTGGCTTGTAGAGTTTCTGCTGAGAGATCAGCTGTTAACCTGATGGGGATTCCCTTGTGTGTTATTTGTTGTTTTTCCCTTGCTGCTTTTAATATGATTTCTTTGTGTTTAATTTTTGACAGTTTGATTAATATGTGTCTTGGCGTATTTCTCCTTGGATTTATTCTGTATGGGACTCTCTGTGCCTCCTGGACTTGATTAACTATTTCCTTTCCCATATTAGGGAAGTTTTCAACTCTAATCTCTTCAAATATTTTCTCAGTCCCTTTCTTTTTCTCTTCTTCTTCTGGAACCCCTATAATTCGAATGTTGGTGCGTTTAATGTTGTCCCAGAGGTCTCTGAGACTGTCCTCTGTTCTTTTCATTCTTTTTTCTTTATTTTGCTCTGCAGCAGTTATTTCCACTATTTTATCTTCCACCTCACTTATCCGTTCTTCTGCCTCAGTTATTCTGCTATTGATCCCATCTAGAATATTTTTCATTTCATTTATTGTGTTTTTTTTTTTTTTTTTTTTGCTGTACGCTGGCCTCTCACTGCTGTGGCCTCTCCCGTTGCGGAGCACAGGCTCCGGACACACAGGCTCCGCGGCCATGGCTCGCGGGCCCAGCCGCTCCGCGGCATGTGGGATCTTCCGGGATCAGGGCACGAACCCGTGTCCCCTGCATCGGCAGGCGGACTCCCAACCACTGCGCCACCAGGGAAGCCCCATTTATTGTGTTTTTAATCGATGCTTGATTCATCTTTAGTTCTTCTAGGTCCTTGTTAACTGTTTCTTGCATTTTGTCTATTCTATTTCCAAGATTATGGATCTTGGAAATAGAATCTTGGATCAGCTTTACCATCATTATTCTGAATTCTTTTTCAGGTAGGCTGCCTATTACCTCTTCATTTGTTAGGTCTGGTAGGTTTTTATCTTGCTCCTTCACCTGCTGTGTGTTTTTCTGTCTTCTCATTTTGCTTATGTTACTGTGTTTGGGGTCTCCTTTTTGCAGGCTGCAGATTCGTAGTTCCCGTTGTTTTTGGTGTCTGTCCCCAGTGGCTAAGGTTGTTTCAGTAGGTTGTGTAGGCTTCCTGGTGGGGGGGACTAATGCCTGTGTTCTGGTGGTTGAGGCTCGATCTTGTCTTTCTGGTGGACAGGTCCACGTCTGGTGGTGTGTTTTGGGGTGCCTATGGCCTTATTATGTTTTTAGGTAGCCTCTCTGCTAATGGGTGGGGCTGTGTTCCTGCCTTGCTAGTTGCTTGGCATAGGGTGACCAGCACTGTAGCTTGCTGGTCGTTGACTGAAGCTGGGTGCTGGTGTTGAGATGGAGATCTCTGGGAGATTTTCGCTGCTTGATATTATGTGGAGCTGGGAGGTCTCTTGTGGACCCGTGTCCTGAAGTTGGCTCTCCCACTTCAGAGGCACAGCACTGACTCCTGGCTGCAGCACCAAGAGCCTTTCATCCACCCGGCTCAGAATAACAGGGAGCAAAAGTAGAAAGAAAGAATTAGTAGAAGAAAGAAAGAGAGAGGGAAAGAAAGGAAGAAGGGAAGAAAGAAAGAAAGGAGGGAGGGAGGGAGGAAGGCTGGAAAGAAAGAAGGAAAGAAAGGAGGGAGGGAGGGAGGAATGAAAGCAAAAGGAAGAGTGAATGGAAGAAGGGAGGGAGGAAGGAAAGAAAGAAAGAAAGACAGGAGGGAGGGAGGGAGGAAGGAAAGAAAAAGAAAGTGGAAAGAAGAAGGGTGGGAGGGAGGGAGGGAGGAAAGGAAAAGAAAGAAAGAAAGGAGGAGCGGAGGGAGGGAGGGAGGAAGGGAAGGTAGGAAAAAAAGAAAGAGCAGGTAAAGTAAAATAGAATAAAGTATGAAATATAGTAGCATTATTAAAATTAAAAAGTAATTATTGAAAAAAAAACGGACCGATAGAACCCTGGGACATATGGTGGAAGCAAAGCTATACAGAGAGAATCTTACACAGAAGATTACACATACACATTCACAAAAAGAGAGCAGGGGGAAAAATCAAAAATCTTGCTCTCCAAGTCCACCTCCTCAATTTGGGATAATTCGTTGTAAAAAAAGGAAAAGGGCGAGAAGTCTGGAATCTTGCTCTCTAAGTCCACCTCCTTAATTTGGGATAATTCGTTGTAAAAAGAGGAAAAGGGGGGAAAGTCTTAAATCTTGTCCTCAAAGTCCACTCCCTCAATTTGGGATGATTCGCTGTCCATTCATGCACTCCACAGACGCAGGGCACATCAAATGGACCGTGGAGCTTTAATCCACTGCCTCCGAGGCTGCACAGAGAGATTTCCCTGTCTCTGCTCTCACAGCTCCCGGGACTCAGCCTTGGACCTGGCCCCGCCTCTGCGCGTAGGTCGCCGGAGGGCATCCGTTCTTCGCTCAGACAGGACGGGTTTAAAGGAGCCGCTGATTCGGGGGCTCTGGCTCACTCAGGCAGAGGGGAGGGAGGGGCGCGCAGTGTGGGGCGGGGCTGCGGCGGCAGAGGCCGGCGTGACGTTGCAGCAGCCCGTGGCGCTCCGTGCGCTTTCCCGGGAAAGCCGTCCCCGGGTCCCGGGACCCCGGCAGTGGCGGGGTGCACAGGCCCCCAGGAAGGCGGGGCGGACAGTGACCCGTGCTCGCACACAGGCCCCGCGGCGGCGGCGGCCCCAGCGTCTCACGCCCATCTCCGAGGTCCGCGCCTTACCCGTGGCTCGCGCCTGTCTCCGGCGCTTCCCCAAGCAGCCCTCTTAATGCCCTCTCCTCGCGCACCAGGAAACAAAAGGGAAAAAAGTCTCTTGCCTCTTCGGCAGCTCCAGACCCTTTCCCCGGACTCCCTCCGGGCTAGCCGTGGTGCACTAACCCCTTCAGGCTCTCTTCCTGCCGCCAGCCCCAGTCCTCTCCCTCCGCTCCGACTGAAAGCCGATACCCGAGCCTCAGCTCCCAGCCCCGCCCGCCCCGGCGGCCGAGCAGACAAGCCTCTCGGGCTGGTGTGTGCCTGAGGGCACCGGTCCTCTGTGCCAGAATCTCTCCGCTTTGCCCTCCGCACCCCTGTTGCTGTGCTCTCCTCCGCTACTCCGAAGCTTTCCCCCTCCTCCACCTGCAGTCTCTGCCCGCGAAGGGGCTTGTAGTGTGTAGAAACCTTCCCTCCTTCACGGCTCCCTCCCACTGGTGCAGGTCCCGTCCCTATCCTATTGTCTCTGTTTATTCTTTTTTTCTTTTGCCCTACCCAGGTATGTGGGGAGTTTCTTGCCTTTTGGGGGGTCTGAGGTCTTCTGTCAGCGTTCAGTAGGTGTTCTGTAGGAGTTGTTCCACGTGTAGATGAATTTCTGATGTATCTGTGGGGAGGAAGGTGATCTCCGCGTCTTACTCTTCCGCCATCTTCCCATTTATTCTATTAATATGGTGCATTACATGAATTGATTTTCAGATATTAAACTAATTTGCATTCCTGGGATAAATCTCATTTCGTTATGGTATATAATCCTTTTCACATGTTGCTGGCATCAATTTGCTAGTATTTTGTTAGTGATTTGTGCAAATATATTCGTAAGGGATGCAGGTATGTAGTTTTCTTGTGATGTCTTTGTTTTGTTTTGATATCGGGGTAGTAATGACCTCATAGAATGAATTGAGAAATGTTTCTCTTCTTCTATTTTTTGAAAGATTTCATGAGGGATTGGTACTGATTCTACTTTGAGTTTTGGTAGAATTTAGCAGTGAACTTATTTGGGCCTCAGCTTTCCCTTGTGGGAAGTTTTAAAATTACAAATTTGATTTCTTTACTTGTTACAGGTATATTCAGATTTTCTGTTTCTTCTCAGGTCAGTTTTGGTAATTTCTGTTTTTCTAAGAACTTCCTATTTCATCTATTTTATCTGATTTGTTGGCATAAAGTTATTTGTAGTATTCCTTTATAATTCTCTTTATTTCTGTAAGGCTGGTAGTGATGTTCTCATTTTCATTCCTAATTTTAGTGTCAAGTATTCTTTCTCTGCTTTTTTCTTGGTCACTCTAGCTAAAGGTTTGTCAATTTTCTTAGTCTTTTTAAAGGACCAAATTTTTGTTTTTATTTTTTAAAATCATTTTTCTATTCTCTATTTCATTTTTTCTGCTCTAATCTTTATTATTTCTTTCCTTCTGCTTTTTTTAGGGGTTTAGTTTACTCTTATTTTTCTAGTTAAAAGACTAGGTTATTAATTTGAATTCTTTCGTATTTAAAAAAAAATAGTTGTTGGGCTTCCCTGGTGGTGCAGTGGTTGAGAGTCCGCCTGCCGATGCAGGGGACGCGGGTTCGTGCCCCGGTCTGGGAAGATCCCACATGCCGCCGAGAGGCTAGGCCTGTGAGCCATGGCCACTGAGGCTGTGCGTCCGGAACCTGTGCTCCACAATGGGAGAGGCCACAACAGTGAGAGGCCCGCATACCACAAAAAACAAAAACAAAACCAAAAAACTTGTTTAGAGCTATAAATTTTCCTCTGAGCACTACTTTCACACATTCCATAAATTCTGGTATGTTGTGTACTCATTTTCATTCATCTCAAAGTATTTTCAAATTTCCCCTGCAATTTATTCTTTGCCCCATTTGTTAAATAGTAGTATTTTGTTTAATTTCCACATATTTGTAAATTTCCCATATTTCCTTCTGTTATTGATTTCTAATTTAATTCCTTACTGAGGCTTGTTTTGCGACCTAGAATAAGGCCTACCTTAGAAAACGTTCCATGTGCATGTGAGAAGAATGTGTATTCTGCCGCCAATATGTGGAGTGGTTTATAGATGTCTTTTAGGCCTAGTTGGTTTATAGTATTGTCCAAGTCTTCTATTTTCTTTTTGAGCTTCTGCCTAGTTGTTCTATCTGTTACTGAAAGAAGAGTATTTATAAGCCTGCAGTTATTATTGGTGAATTGTCTATTTTTCCCTTCAGTTCTGTCAGGTTTTGCTTCATGTATTTTAGGTCTGTGTTGTTAGATGCATATATGTTTATGCTTGTTATATCTTCCTGATGGATTGACATTTTTACCATTATAAATTGTCCCTCTTTATCTCTAGTAACATGAAACCTCTTCCCTACAGGCAAACTGGGGATAGAGTGATTGGGTCCCCAGTCATCTCAGCCTGCTGAACCTAGAGTAGAGCTTTTCCCCTATAAGTAGGGGCTGAGTGAGGGAAGGGAGACTGGTCCTCTCTGCAGAATCAACCAGAATAGAATTTCTGCAACCTGAGGCTGGGGATGGGGATGAGAAAAACCAGTAGACTGCCCCCTGACAAGATGAAAAAGGAGCTCCACACTGGGAGCTGGAGGGAGAGGGAGCCCTCTTCTTCTTGGACACATTGACTTGGGGCAGAGCTTCTGTAATGTAGAGCTGTGGGGTAGGGGGTAAGAGAGTGAGCTGTGGCTCAAATACCATAGACTCTCACTGTTCTTACTGAGGTTTAGTAGATTTTCTAGAATGATGTTTTTCCCATTGCTGTATATATTTAGGACAATTTCTAGAGACTTTAAATAATTTTTTAAAAGTAATTTTCACCAATTAAATAGTTGTTTTGCTGGAGAGAGAGTCTGCCAAGCTCCTTTTGAACATTTCAGGAAGTATTTCCCCTTCATGTATATTTTTAAAATAATAAATAGGACCAGGTGTAGCTTTCTTGGGTTGAACACCACCCAGCTATTCTCGACAGTTGAGGTTGCTGTGACCAGAAAGGAGGAAAAACGAGACTTAGTCCTTGGTGGCACCAAATTATAAAGAAATAGATGTTGGCTGCTGATGGGCTTCCCTGGTGGCATAGTGGTTAAGAATCCGCCTGCCAATGCAGGGGGTACGGGCTTGAGCCCTAGTCTGGGAAGATCCCACATGCTGCGGAGCAACTAAGCCTGTGTGCCACAACTACTGAGCCTGCTCTCTAGAGCCCGTGAGCCACACCTACTGAGCCCACATGCTGCAACTACTGAAGCCCATGTGCCTAGAGCCCGTGCTCCACAACGAGAGAAGCCAGTGCAATGAGAAGCCCACATATCACAGCAAAGAGTACCCCCTGCTTACCGCAACTAGAGAAAGCCTGCGCACAGCGACAAAGACCCAACACAGCCAAAAATAAAATAAATAAATTAAAAAAAAAAAGACGTTGGCTGCTGAGTGGCCACATATTTGCCTTTCACTTCTTTGAGAAATCAGTCTCGTTACTCAGCAACTCAAAATTATGGCAGCAATAAAAGTGCAATTGCATTTGTGTGAAAGCCTAACCTAGCCTAGTGTTTTGGATTGCTGTATAAGCTCAGTGCACAAATGCCAAGGCAGGAGGTTGATTAGCAAGAGGCCATTGATTTTTTAAGAAATCAAATTATGTAGTTAAAAGGGAAAGTGGAACTTGGTAGAAATGAAGAAATGCCATTCCCAAACTGGGTGACTCTTGTTGGAAGAAGACCTAGTTAGTGGTGGGCTGATGTAGGTCAGGGAGGTCTCAGATGCAGAGGGCAGGCATGTTTACCAGGGAAGGAGATTCACTTGGTGGTGGTATGATCAGAAGCTCAAGGGTGTCGCACCAGCCAGGCAAGGATGTGCCAGGATGGAGTAGTCTTAGCAGGTGGTTAGCTTGCTGGTTGCAAGACACCCCCTGCACCTCGGTCCCTCATAGCCTTGGGAAAATGGGTGCTGAGGCATGAGACAGATCCCCAGTGTTCATGGGGCACATGATCAAAATGGCTCCAAGCACCAAGGCTGACAAGATGAATCTTTAACAGCAGGCTATGGGCTTCTTAAATTCTTCTAAGTACCAGATGATTGAGTTTTGAGCCTGGGGTGTAGCTAAATCTGTGGTGGAAGCTGATTGGCTATAGGTGTAGGCATTTGAGACTCTTGGGGACAGATAATTATGTTGGAGAATACAGCTCTCCTTAGTTGGCAATTCAGGTAATAATAATAATCACAGAAGTAATAGTAGTAGTGACAGCAACAGAACCTATATACCACTTATAATGTGCCAAGCTCTCCCGCTAAGCATACATTTAATCTTTAGGAAAATCTTATGAAGTAAGTAATATTATTACCCCATTTTAGAGATGAGAAAGCTAGAGGCATAGAACATTTAAGTAGTTGGGCCTGTATTGCACTGCCAGCACTTATTGGAGACAGAGCTGAAACCCAAGCATCTGCTCCGTGGTCCATATCTTCCTACTGCATCTATCACATCAGATGATTTCTGAACTTTTTTACTCATCCCTAAGTGGGAAGAACAATAGACACCTCATCAGAATGTAGAGAAGATTAAATATCTGTGGGGGTACATGTAAGCCAGAAATTATGGTCCCTATGTTCATTATTCATGATTGCTACAATCCCCAGGCTACCCTCAAATACAACCCCTCTGCCTGCTTCTTCTTCTTCTTCTTTTTAAAATAAATGATTGCTTTTATTTATTTATTTTTGGTTGTGCTGGGTCTTCATTCCTGCGTGTGAGCTTTCTCTAGTTGCGGTGTGTGGGGGTTAGTCTTCATTGTGGTGCGTGGACTTCTCATTGTGGTGGCTTCTCTTGTTGTGGAACACGGGCTCTAGGTGCATGGGCTTCAGTAGTTGTGGCACGTGGGCTCAGTAGTTGTGGCTCATGGACTCTAGAGCGCAGGCTCAGTAGTTGTGGCGCACATGGGCTTAGTTGCTTTGTGGCATTTGGGATCTTCCTGGACCAGGGATCGAACCCATGTTCCCTGCATTGGCAGGCAGATTCTTAACCACTGTAACACCAGGGAAGTCACTGCCTGCTTTTTTTTTTTTTTTTAACATCTTTATTGGAGTATAATTGCTTTACAATTTCGCGTTAGTTTCTGCTGTATAATAAAGTGAATCAGCTATGTGCATAGATATATCCCCATATCCCCTTCCTCTTGCATCTCCCTCCCATCCTCCTTATCCCACCCCTCTAGGTGGTCGCAAAGCACCGAGCTGTGCTATGCAGCGGCTTCCCACTAGCTATCTATTTTACATTTGGTAGTGTGTATATGTCAATGTTACTCTCTTACTTCGACCCAGCTTACCCTTCTCCCTCCCCGTGTCCTCAAGTCCATTTTCTACGTCTGCGTCTTTATTCCTGTCCTGCCCCTAGGTTCTTCAGCACCATTTCTTTTTTTTTTTTTTTTTTACATTCCACATATATGTGCTAGCATATGGTATTTGTTTTTCTCTTTCTGACTTACTTCACTCTGTATGACACACTCTAGGTCCATCCACCTCACTACAAATAACTCAATTTTGTTTTTTTTATGGCTAATATTCAATTGTATATATGTGCCACATCTTCTTTATCCATTCATCTGTCGATGGACACTTAGGTTGCTCCCATGTCCTGGCTATTGTAAATAGAGCTGCAATGAACATTGTGATACATGACTTTTTTTGAATTTTGGTTTTCTCAGTGTGTATGCCCAGCAGTGGGATTGCTGGGTTGTATGGTAGTTCTATTTTTAGTTTTTAAAGGAAACTTCATAATGTTCTCCATAGTGGCTGTATCAATTTACATTCCCACCAACAGTGCAAGAGGGCTCCCTTTTCTCCACATCCTCTCCAGCATTTGTTGTTTGTAGATTTTTTTGATGATGGCCACTGACTGGTGTGAGGTGATACCTCATTGTAGTTTTTTTTTTTTTTTTTTTTTTTTTTGCAGTACGCGGGCCTCTCACTGTTGTGGCCTCTCCCATTGCGGAGCACAGGCTCCAGACGCGCAGGCTCAGCGGCCATGGCTCATGGGTCCAGCCGCTCCACAGCATGTGGGATCTTCCCGGACCAGGGCACTAACCCGTGTCCCCTGCATCGGCAGGCGGACTCTCAACCACTGCGCCACCAGGGCATCCCTCACTGTAGTTTTGATTTGCATTTCTCTAATGATTAGTGATGTGCATCCTTTCATGTGTTTGTTGGAAATCTGTATATCTTCTTTGTAGAAATGTTTATTTAGGTCTTCTGCCCATTTTTGGATTGGGTTTTTTTTTTTTTTGATATTGAGCTGCATGAGCTGCTTCTAAATTTTAGAGATTAATCCTTTGTCAGTTGCTTCATTTGCAAATATTTTCTTCTATTCTGATGGTTGTCTTTTCATCTTGTTTATGGTTTCCTTTGCTATGCAAAAGCTT